>NC_045988.1:3739489-4411155 GCF_010909765.2 Amblyraja radiata
AAACCCGTCCTATCCATGTAAGACGGAATTCCAGATTGTAGTTCCTGGGCAAGACCTCCCTTGGTGGAACAATGAAAATTGGGTGGGTTTGCTCCTACGTGCAGGTTTGTAAGTTTAATTGGCTTCGGTAATAAGGTCATAAGTGATGGGGAGTAGAATTAGGCCATTCGGCCCATCATTTTGTAAATTGTCCCCCGTGTGTAAGATAGCGTTAATGTACAGGGTGATCGCTGGTCGGCGTAGAATCGGTGGGCCAAGCGGCTTATTTCCACGCTGCATCTCTAAAGCCTAAAGTCCAAAGAATGCAGGAATATGAAAAAGCAGGCACTTATGCCACATAACACTATGGTCTTTGAATGAAGAACATGAATCAAACCAAAAGCCTCGCTGCTAGTTCTTGATGCCACCTCTTGAGCTCTTTGACATAGGTCAAGGTTTCAAGCTCAGTTTATTGTCACGTGTACCAATGAAGGTACAGTGAAATTCGATTTACTAAACAGCCATACGACAAAAAACACCAAGACACACAACTACATAAAAGTCAACATAAACATCCACCACAGTGGATTCCCCACATTCCCCATTCCAAACTTCTTCCTCTTTATTCTCCCGCGGTCGGGGCAATCAAACCGTCCGCAGTCGGGGTGATCGGAGCTCCCGCAGCCGGCGATCGAAGCCCCCGTGTCGAGGCGGTCGAAGCTCTTGTGCCACGGAGCTCCCGAAGTCGGTCCCGAACCAGGGGCCGCGAGCTCCACGCTGTTAAAGCCCCCGGACTCTCGCGTTTGGAACTCCCGAAGTCGGTCCCGAACCAGGGGCCGCGAGCTCCACGCTGTTAAAGCCCCCGGACTCTCGCGTTTGGAGCTCCCAAAGTCGGGTCTCCAGCAGAGGCCGCCAGCTCCACGATGTTAGGCCGCAGTGCGGACGGAGATACGATACAGAAAAAAATCCCATCTCCGTCAAGGTGAGTGATTATAAAAGGTTTCCTCCCCCCCCCATTAAAACCAGCTAATGAACTAATGAACATATATTTAACACAAACCATCAAACAAGAAAGAAGGAAGGGACAGACTGTTGGCGAGGCAGCCATTGCTGGCGCCACCCGGTGGATTCCTGCAAGAACAGTACATTGGAGATGTGTGTGGGAAGGAACTGCAGATGCTGGTTTATACCAAAGATAGGCACAAAGTGCTGGAGTAACAGCGGATTGGGCAGCATTTCTGGAGAAAAAGGACTGGTGGCGTTTGGGGTCAGAATCCTTTTCCAGAAGAGGGGGTTCTTACCCGAAACGTCACCGAATCCTTTCTCTCCAGAGGTGCTGCCTAGCCCTCTGAGTCACTCCAGCACTTTGTGTCTATCTTCACTGAAGATTGGAGCTGCGTGAGAAGGCAGCATTGGAGTTGTGCAGATATCCATGAGAGTTTTCGGGATGGATATCTGGGCAGACCTGGGGGAGGGGGTTTGAAACCAAACATGAGAATTTATTCATCAAGGCCTGGGCTATTGAGAGAAGATAAACATTCAGATTGGATCCATCATTATCCCAGAATACAAAAAACCCAGCCACCATGTGATTTTGAATATAGCAGATTGAATATTGATTTCTCTAACTTCAGATAATCCTTGCATCCCCTCTCCCATCCCAGATTGAGGGGGGATCTTATAGAAACTTACAAAATTCTTAAGGGGTTGGACAGGCTAGATGCAGGAAGATTGTTCACGATGTTGGGGAAGTCCAGAATAAGGGGTCACAGTTTAAGGATAAGGGGGAAATCTTTTAGGACCGAGATGAGGAAAACATTTTTCACACAGAGAGTGGTGAATCTGTGGAATTCTCTGCCGCAGAAGGTAGTTGAGGCCAGTTCATTGGCTATATTTAAGAGGGAGTTAGATGTGGCCCTTGTGGCTAAAGGGATCAGGGGGTATGGAGAGGAGGCAGGTACAGGATACTGAGTTGGATGATCAGCCATGATCACATTGAATGGCGGTGCAGGCTCGAAGGGCCGAATGGCCTACTCCTGCACCTATTTTCTATCCCTCCCACACAAGTTGTACTAGCTTCAGTCATCTTGTTGAGTCTCTCTGTAACTTGTGTTCACTAACCCACAGCTAAAATAGCCCGTTTCCTTTGTCATCGTTACTCTTTTGCATATCTGGTCGATATCTCGCGTTTCCTTTCCCCCCCCCCCCCCCCCCCCGACTCCCAGTCTGAAGAAGGGTCTGGACCTGAAACGTCAGAGAATGCTGCCTGACCCTCTGAGTTACTCCAGCTTTTTGATCCTTTCTTCAGTCTAAACCAGCATCCTACGCATGTGAGTGTTGGTGCCGGGGTTGGTGCCAAAGTGTGCTTGACCTGGCCGAGTGAGAATAGCTCTGCTCAACGCGTGGGATGGTCAAGGATGAGGAGGAACTTGAATCCCAGGGAATGACAGGAGGCTGGTTCTCAAACACAAGCCTGTTTGGAGCAGCAGTGTGAGCTGGATGGGGAGGTGTAGGCCAAACGTCATTGGCGTCTATTCACTTCATTAATCTACTTGTATTTATGATATCGTTGTACGAGGAGACAAATGTTAGGATTGTTCTCCTTGGAACAGGAAAGATTGGAGATCACGAGAAAAAAAAAATCATCAAGTATTTAAAGAATGGAAGGAAAGTTGGGAACAGAAGGGCGAGAGTTATCAAAAGATTATTAGTCAATTAAACAGAGATTAACTTTTTTTTGTAGCTCAACAAGTTAACACCATATTATTAAGGATTGAAGGAGACCCCATGTTAACTTTCAAGAGATATTTGCAAAGGGGAAAATTCGTTATGTGGAGGCCTTTTTAACCTGTTCACTGCCAGTTTTTCCCCCACTATTTTCACAACATGGCGGCGCTGTGATACGGCTGCGGCTCGCCTGCAGTCTGTCTGTTTTTACTTTTTTGTGTTGTTTTTTTTGTCTAGTTTAGTAAATGTTTTGGTTATTATGTGGTGTTATGTGTGTGCGGGGGGGGGGGGTGAAACAGGGCTTTCTGTCTCTCCCTTCGGGGGAATGCGACTTTTTTGTCGTATCCCCCTTCTCTTCCCCCGTCTGCGCTGAGGCCTAATGGCGGAGCTGGCGACCTCCAACCTGCGACCGACCTCGAGGATCCGGAGGTAGAGCCAGCCAGGACTCACCAACGCGAGGCTGGCCGTCTTCGAGCTGTGGCGATGTCCGGGTAGCGGCACGACTCGGCGCTCCGGTGAGGGCGGACGGCGCGGGGCTGAGACACTCCCGTGTGGGCGGCACGGCTACCGGCTGGAAGGCGCTCCCGTGTGAGCGGCCTGGGTCCCGGCTGGAAGGCGCTCCCGTGGGGGCAGCCCGGTGCGGGGCTGAGACGCTGCCGTGTGGGCGGCCCGGTGCGGGGCAGAGACGGTGCTCCGGCGGCTGAGGCGGCGTTCTGGCGGCGGCGTTGACCTGGATCCGGGGCTGGGCCGCGGGCCAGTGGATGACAATGTCGGGAGCTCGCAGGTCACAGGCTGGTGCCTGTTTTCCGGAGCTCCCGTTGCAACAGCTGCGTCCGCTGGACTGGAGGGCGGCAGCTTCGACCACCCCCGGGCCGCGGAGCTTGAACCGCGGGACTGATACCATCGCCCGGTGGGGTATCGCCTCGGCACAGAGGGAGAAGAGGAGGGAAGAGACAGTAACTCTAAGACTTTTGCCTCCATCACAGTGAGGAGGTGTTTGGTGAACTCACTGTGGTGGATGTTAATTTGTGTTTATTGTGTGTTGTTATTATTACATGTATGGCTGCAGGCAACAGCATTTTGTTCAGACCGAAAGGTCTGAATGACAATAAAGGAAATCTAATCTAATCTAATCTAAAACTCAGAGGGTCAGGCAGCGTTCCCTGGAGAAAAAGGAATAGGCGACGTTTCAGGTCCAGACCTTTCTTCAGACTGGGAGCCAGTGGCACTGAACAGATTCAAAAACCCCAATGCAGGCATGATGGCCCACGTTGTGGCCTCCTGTGCAGTTTGATTGTGTGTTCCAGGGGGAAGTGTGGGCAGGAGATACAGAATGGTGGACTGATCGCCACAACTGAGATGTGGACCTCCACAGACACTACTGGCTCGGTGCTTTCAGGGCCTTTGTGCTGGGACAGCAAGCGTTTTCATAACAGCATGATCACCCGATCGTTGTTTGATCTGTAAAGGGCCTTGGCACGCAAATTACGCGACCTCGTGGTCACGTTGAGCCGCGATGGTCCGGCGAAGGTCAGGCGTGATTACATGCGTACGCACAGCCGTCTGGAACGTGTGACGTCATTTGAAGATGGACACAAAGCTGGAGTAACTCAGCGGGACCGGCAGCATCTCTGGGGAGAAGGAATGGGTAACGTTTCGTGTCGAGAGTCTTCTTCAGTCAAAGTGAACCCGATGGGTGACCTTTTCACACAAATGGTGGAGGGTGCATAGAACGAGCTGCCAGAGGAGGTAGTTGAGGCTGGGACTATCGCAATGTTTAAGAAACAGTACAGGCAGGTACATGGATAGGACAGGTTTGGAGGGATTGGGCCAAATGCAGGCAGGTGGGACTAGTGTAGCTGGGACATGTTTAGCCAAAGGGCCTGTTTCCACACTGTATGACTCTGTGACATGATTGATGTGAATCTGCTCTGAACACCGTCCTGGCTGATGTACTTCCCGCGGACTTCGCTCGGACTTCACTCGGTTTGGTCGCGCTTGCCGCATGCAGTCGCATGCTCGTAGGACGGGTCCTTTACTGAGGGAGGGTACCCCAAACTGAACACATAGAAACATAGAAACATAGAAATTAGGTGCAGGAGTAGGCCATTCGGCCCTTCGAGCCTGCACCGCCATTCAATATGATCATAGCTGATCATCCAACTCAGTATCCCGTACCTGCCTTCTCTCCATACCCTCTGATCCCCTTAGCCACAAGGGCCACATCTAACTCCCTCTTAAATATAGCCAATGAACTGGCCTCGACAACCCTCTAACAAAAAATTCCAGAGATTCACCACTCTCTGTGTGGAAAAAGTTCTTCTCATCTCGGTTTTAAAGGATTTCCCCCTTATCCTTAAGCTGTGACCCCTTGTCCTGGATTTCCCCAACATCGGGAGCAATCTTCCTGCATCTACACAGTCGCCCCAGTGGTGTCTGATCAACGCGCTCTCAAACAAAAGCATCACAGAATCACCTTCACGTTCCAGCTGCCTTGTGCATTGAAACGCCAAGTCTGTTGCCAATCTATCACTTCCTCCTTTCTCACCATTAAGAAAACGGTCTAATTTATGTTTTATAGATCCAGATTGGAAAACTTCCCACCTCCCCATTTGCCTTGGTTTTGGCTTTCACATGATCAGTTCATCAGTATCCCTTCTGCTCCATTCAGCTCCCCATCTTGCCTTATCAGGCAATTAGTTCATTGTTCTACTCAAACTCCAGTTTGCAAGTCTCTAATCTTTCACCCAGTTTATTGGTAAATAGATTGATTGGACATGAGATGCTCTCCACAGAAACTTGAGAAAGCCTCTGGTCATGTCCTACCAACGAGGGTACGTAAACTTCATCCCTAAAGGGCCTGTCCCACTGTACGAGGCAATTCAAGAGTTTCTCCCGAGTTTCCCCTGATTCGAACTCGGAGAATTACGGGCAATAGCTGTTCGTAGGCTCTCGTGGACATTTTTCACAGTTTCCCCGAGTACCCGCCGTTAGCGTTACGAGCCAATACGAGACATCCACGAGCTCCGACGTAGCCGCTACGTACATTCTACGTACTTACCACGAGTTTGATTTTTTTAGAACGCGGGAGAGCTCTTGAATTACCTCGTACAGTGGGACAGGCCCTTTAGATAGACACAAAGTGCTGGAGTAACTCAGCGGGACAGGCAGCATCTCTGGAGAGAAGGAATGGGTGACGTTTCGGAACCCGAAACGTCACCCATTCCTTCTCTCCAGAGATGCTGCCTGTCCCGCTGAGTTACTCCAGCACTTTAGAAACATAGAAACATAGAAATTAAGTGCAGGAGTAGGCCATTCGGCCCTTCGAGCCTGCACCGCCATTCAATATGATCATGGCTGATCATCCAACTCAGTATCCTGTACCTGCCTTCTCTCCATACCCTCTGATCCCCTTAGCCACAAGGGCCACATCTAACTCCCTCTTAAATATAGCCAATGAACTGGCCTCGACTACCCTCTGTGGCAGGGAGTTCCAGAGATTCACCACTCTCTGTGTGAAAAATGTTCTTCTCATCTCGGTTTTAAAGGATTTCCCCCTTATCCTTAAGCTGTGACCCCTTGTCCTGGACTTCCCCAACATCGGGAGCAATCTTCCTGCATCTAGCCTGTCCAACCCCTTAAGAATTTTGTAAGTTTTTGTGTCTATCTTCAGTTTAAAGCAGCATCTGCAGTTCCTTCATACCCCTAACCATTATCTCAGCTCACTCACATTTACTAAAGTTATTTCCAAGTTAATTTGTATTCATTTTTGACTTTGTATGACGTCTAAAAATTCAGGGAGACCATCACTGTGGGTGTTCCATAAGACCATGAGACATGGTTGCAGAATTGAGGCCCTTCAGCCCTTCAGCCCTTCATGGCTGATCTATGTTTCCCCTCATAACCCCATTCTCATGCCTTCCCCCTTTGATGCCCTTACTAATCCAGAACCAAATTTACCCTTAATGATAGCGACCCCCTGAAACATTGCAGACATATTAGATTAGTCGGGCGTTAGAAGCACCAGGGAGTTTTAGTCCACATATAACACACATTGCACCTGATCCATATGTATTTATTTGGAGATTAGAATGGGAACGTCTTATTCTGTATTTACCCAATGCTCTACTTGGGCATCATTGATAAAATTATACAGTGGCATTTTACCAACTTGCTACGGGGTGCCAGGGTGGCACAAGCGGTTGGGTTGTTGCCTCACAGCGGCAGAGATCCGGGTTCCATCCTGACCGCGTGGTGCTGTGTGTGCTGAGTTTGTACGTTCTCCCCGTGACCTGCCTTTGGAGTGTGGGAGGAAACCGGAGCACCCGGAGAAAATTAAATGTCACCCATTCGTTCTCTCCAGTGATGTTGCCCGTCCTGCTGAGCTACCCCAGCATTTTGTGTCCATCTAGCGTCACGTAATTAAAAGTCACACATACATTTTCTCCGGGTGTTCCGGTTTCCTCCCACACTCCAAAGGCGTACAGGTTTGTAGGTTAATTGGCTTCGGTAAAATTGTCCCTAGTTTAGAGTTTAGTTTAGAGATACAGCGCGGAAACAGGCCATTCGGCCCATCCAGTCCGCACTGATTAGCGTGTATCCTACACACACACACCCTGGATAGTGTTAGTGTGTGGGGATCACTGGTTGGCACCGACTCGATGGTCGAAGGGCCTGTATCTGTGCTGTATCTCTAAACTCAACTAAACGACTCTAAATGTTAGATGAAGCATTAGGATTTAGCTTCAGCGGGATGTTTTTTAAGTGGGGGATTTGCCCGTTACTTTTTACAAAGGCTTGACCAGACTACTTGGGAGTATAATACTGAGTTTTGTTAAATCGTGAACATCAGGTTGTGTATGTGGATCTCATGAGGCACAGATTACTACAGCGATGACAAAACATCTCTGGTTAAACCGTGAGGTTACAAAATAGACCACGTATTTCTGTTGAGTTTATAGGATTACGGGATGATCTAAGCAAGGTGTTTAAAATTACGGTGGGATTCGATCGAGAGAAACCATTTCCTTTGGTGGAAAAATCCAGAACAAGGGGCCATAACCTTAAAATTGGAGTCAGACAGATGCAGTGGGGGATGTTTTTATTTTGTGGGGTGGGGGGGGGGGGGGGGAAGCAAATCTGGATTCTGTTTAATGACACATTATATTAAGAATGGGTGAAGTTTGGATAATGGATTTAAGAGAGAGTTAGATAGAGCTCTAGGGGCTAGTGGAGTCAAGGGATATGGGGAGAAAGCAAGCACAGGTTATTGATAGGGGACGATCAGCCATGATCACAATGAATGGCGGTGCTGGCTCGAAGGGCCGAATGGCCTCCTCCTGCACCTATTTTCTATGTTTCTATGTATGTTGGAGCCACAGTCCACATCTAGCAGGTGAGGAAGGTGAACTCTAGATTAGATGTTCTAGGAGCAGAACTAGGCCGTTCGGCCCATCAAGTCTGTTCAATCATGGCCGACCGATCTCTCCCTCATCCACCCCATTCTCCTGCCTTCTCCCCATGACTATCCTCCTCCAACACCGGTCCAGATGTCCTTTATGTGTGGATGGTGAACAGGAAACCAACTCGGGCTGGATTGTGTTTTTTTCCTCTGCGCAAGAACTGCATTATGTTCTGCCTCCAAGCAATAAAATGTTCTTCACAAGAATGCAAGTCAAATAAAGGACACGAGCCAACGTGCCAGTGGGAAGAAGAGGTGGTTTTTAAGGATCATCCAAAATGAGCGAGAGGGGAGAATGATTTACAAAAGGAATTCCAGAGCTTGGAGGCTGGACAGATGAGAGTGGCCACCAATGGCGATTTTAAACTTGGGGTACACGAGGGTAGAATTAGGGGGGGCACACAGATCTTGGGGTGTGGTTGAGGGTTGCAGGGTTGGAAGAGGTTGGCGGGGGTAAGGTTAGGGAGGTGGATTCGAGCACTGGTTTGTGAACTAAAATTCAAGAGGTTGGCAGATGAGGAGCTGAAGACATTTGCGATGAGTAAAAATATGGTCCAGGTTTGCAACACTTGATCTCTCGTGGAAACTGAGGGCAAGTGACACAAGGTGGAGCCAAGCCAAGGAGAGAGGAATGGGGGAAAAGGCTAGGGAGTGTGTCATAGATGTGAGCTAGTACGTGCAAATGACACGCGTTTCCCCCACAACCCCTTACATTTGTGTTTCTACCTGTGGCTTGACTTGTCTTCCACCTCGTCTCCCTCTCTAATACTCTCATGCCTTCATCTTTCCTACATTCGCCACCTGCGGCTCTTTCCTCCTCACACTTCAACTGCTCCTTCCTTCAACTTTGGTCTCTCTCCATTACACCCCATTGCCCTTGCACCCCCTCTCTCCGTTGTCCCTTCACCTCACACTATTCATTGCACCTCCTCCTCTATTGCCCCCCCACTCCCCATTGCCCCCCACCCCCACACTCCATTGCACCCCCTTTCTCTCTCTCTCCCTCTCCATTACACACCCACACTCTCCATTGTGTGTGTGTCTCTCTCTCCCCCTCTCCCTCCCCCTCCCCCTCTCCCTCCCTCTCCCTCTCTCTCCCCCACTCTTCCACACAATCTCTGCTATTTTACGAACGAGGGGTTTCACGTGGTTGGATAGATTTTTCGTACCAAATCAATGTAATCCCAGTCCTGGGGAGATATTGTGGGGGGAGAAGGGTAAGGCCATGGAAGAGAAACGGGAGTGGGACACAGAGAGGTTGGTCTCAGAATATTAAGCAGCAGGTTGCAATGAGGGGAGAGAATGGGATGCAGAGAGACCCAGGGGCGGAGTGCGTGTGTGTGTGTGTGCGCGTGCGTGTGTGTGTGCGCGTGCGTGTGTGTGTGCGCGTGTGTGTGTGCGTGCGCGTGTGTGCGTGCGTGCGTGTGTATGCGCGCGTGCGCGTGTGTGTGCATGCGTGTATTTGCGTGCGTGCGCGTGTGTGTGTCTATGTGCGTGCGTGTGTGTGTGCTTGTGCGTGTATGTATGTGCGCGCGTGTGTATGTGCATGTGCGTGTATGTGCGCGCGTGTGTATGTGCGCGCGTGTGTATGTGCGTGTGTGTGTATGTGCGTGTGTGTGTGCTTGTGTGTGTGTGTGTGTGTGTATGTATGTGCGCGCGTGTGTGTATGTGCGTGTGCGTGCATGTGTGAAATAGCCCGCACTGTGCTAGTGTGTATCCAGGTAACCCAAGCTGAGAGTTGTGGCCCGCCCTGTGTGGGTCACGTTGTGACAGGTGAGTCACGACAGCCTTTTGCACAGAAACTACAACAAGTCTGCTCTCCAGAGCTGCCCGCGGCTGGGATTGAGAGGAAAGGGTGTCCCTCTGGAATCATGAGCCTGCTGTCCGAGCTACTGGAAGCACACGCCAGTAAGATCATTCATTCCTTTGTTGGGAGTAGCGACCTCGGATGTAGTTGACAGTCTCTGCTGCGGCCAGAGTTGTGTACAAGTGAGAGAGAGCGAGGGAGAGAGACAGAGAGAGAAACTTGTAGTACAGGTTTGGGAGTCAGTTGTCGAGCTGTAGGAATTCATGAATCTGAGTCTCGGGGTGTGTTGTTCATTAAGCTCTGTGTTTTATAGCTGCTACAGATAAGGCCCCGGCCAGTATACTCTGGTGTTTAGAGGCCTTTACCCGATTTAAGACAAAAATTCCATTTAACTTGGAGTTGAGACCAAGGATTGCAAGGGAGGACCTCAAAGAGCATGTGTCGAGTACAGTGACAAGTTCAGTAGCTACAAAGCCTCGTGATGTCGGGGCATTTACTTTGTGTAGATGAATGTACATTGCGATGCCTGGTGTTTAGGTTACTGTAGCTTGTCGATATTTCTTGCTTGGCGATCTGAACCGGGCTGTGTGGGGGGGGGGGATATTGACAATGAATGGCCAAACGGTGAGCTGGACTCTCGTCCCGGCCCGCCAGAGAGGAGGCTGAACTATGACCCAGACACTTCCCTGGGGAATAGCAGCTCATTCCTGCCTGCCTTGGGCACTCCCTGCTGGTCATCTACTGCATAACACGCCTACCCACACACAAGGGGGGGATCTTATAGACACTTACAAAATTCTTAAGGGGTTGGACAGGCTAGATGCAGGAAGATTTCCCCCCGATGTTTTGGGAAGTCCAGAACAAGGGGTCACAGTTTGAGGATAAGGGGGAAGTCTTTTTGGACCGAGATGAGAAAAAAAAAATTCACGCAGAGAGTGGTGAATCTGTGGAACTCTCTGCCACAGAAGGTAGTTGAGGCCAGTTCATTTGCTATATTTAAGAGGGAGTTAGATGTGGCCCTTGTGGCTAAAGGAATCAGGGGGTATGGAGAGAAGGCAGGTACGGGATACTGAGTTAGATGATCAGCCGTGATCATATTGAATGGCGGTGCAGGCTCGAAGGGCCGAATGCCCTACTCCTGCACCTATCTTCTATGTTTCTATGTTTACCCTACCATACGATACGATAGGACTTTATTTATCCCAGGAAGGAGATTGATCTGCCAACAGCCATAAAAACACAAAATACATGAAACATGAAATTTAAGTGACGAGTGGAGAGGATTTGGGGGGGGGGGGGGGAGGGAGAGGGGAGTCAGTCTCAGTCTACCCCACATCAGAAGGGGAGGAGTAGTATAATTTTATCGCCACAGGGAAGAAGGGTCTCCTGTGCTGTTAGTGTTAGTGTCCCTGTACCGCAGCTGATAGATGCTGGAAGATAGACACAAAATGCTGGGGTGACTCAGTGGGGGCAGGCAGCATCTCCGGAGAGAAGGAATGGGCGACGTTTCGGGTCGAGACCCTTCCAGAAATGTCGCCCATTCCTTCTCTCCGGAGATGCAGCCTCGCCCTTCTTCAGACTGAGGGACTCGACCCATTCCTTCTCTCCAGAGAAGATGGCACAATGGGCTAAGTGTTCGGCTGGCAACCGGAAGGTAGCTGGTTCGAATCCCGCTTGGAGTGCATACTGTCGTTGTGTCCTTGGGCAAGACACTTCACCCACCTTTGCCTGTGTGTGTGAATGTAATTATGTGAAGCACTTTGGGGTCAATGCAAGTTGACTAAAAATGTGCTATATAAATAAAGAAATAAAGAAATAAAATAAGATGCCCGCCCCGCATCTGAGTTACTCCAGCATATCGTGTCTTATCTTCGGTGCAAACCAGCATCTGCAGTTCCTCCCTCACGCAGACGCTGGAAGATGGTGGAGGTCACACTTGCATTCAGCGTGGTCTCTGGTCACTTATTGTCCAGCTTATTAGACAAGAAAAAAAACACCGAGAGTTGAATGGTGGGATTGTTGAGCCAGACAGACCGAGCTCCATGTCTAGAATGGGTTTTGTCAGTGGCAAGCGGCCTGGCGCTGTGTACCACTGGGATCCATCACCTCTAAATTGGGATCTGTAGCATCGGTAATTAGTGCTGGCGGGTACCGTTCCTCCACTGTGTCGTGTGGGAAGGAACTGCAGATGCTGGTTTAAACCGAAGATGGACACAAAATGCTGGAGTAACTCAGCGGGACAGGCAGCGTCTCTGGAGAGAAGGAATGGGTGACGTTTTCAAGATTCAAGATTCAAGAGAGTTTATTGTCATGTGTCCCTGATAAGACAATGAAATTCTTGCTTTGCTTCAGCACAACAGAACATAGTAGGCATTGACTACAAAACAGATCAGTGTGTCCATATACCATTGTATAAATATATACACACATGAATAAATAAACTGATAAAGTGCAAATAAACAGATAATGGGCTATTAATGTTCAGAGTTTTGTTTGAGTTGAGTTTAATAGCCTGATGGCTGTGGGGAGGTAGCTATTCCTGAACCTGGTTGTTGCAGTCTTCAGGCTCCTGTACCTTCTACCTGAAGGTAGCAGGGAGGTGAGTGTGTGGCCAGGATGGTGTGGGTCTTTGATGATGCTGCCAGCCTTTTTGAGGCAGCGACTGCGATAGATCCCATCGAGACTGAAGATGGGTCTCGACAGCAAAACGTCGCCCATTCCTTCTCTCCAGAGACGCTGCCTGTCCCGCTGAGTTACTCCAGCATTTTGTGTTTGCCTCCACTGTGTTGTGCGTTCGGTGGCGCAACACTAGGCTTGGCGCTGGTGAGAATCACGCTGTTACCCCACAACACACTAGGGTACAGTCACGTGTGCATCGTGCTCATGAGGAAATCGTTGAGTCACCGATTGAAATCCTTGCAGGAGCAGAGGGTAATTGGGGATGATCAGCCATGATCACATTGAATGGCGGTGCTGGCTCGAAGGGCTGAATGGCCTACTCCTGCACCTATTGTCTATTGTAATGAAACTAATCATCGTTCAATCCAGACAGTCTTCTTCTTATCGAGCCCACACACACAAGATTAGAAGTTGTTCAGCCAGAGCTGAACTCACATCTCGGCATCTGCACACAATGGTGTCTGTCTTGTCGGCTCTTGTGGGTGGTGGTGGAACGATTGGTGGAAACGGGGCCGCGATCGACGTGAACGCTCTTTTCCTTGACCCCAATCCAGATATTGAAAAGTAGGTTAAAGAGGGAACTGCAGATGCTGGAAAATCGAAGGTAGACAGTAATGCTGGCGAAACTCAGCGGATGAGGCAGCATCTATGGAGCGAAGGAATAGGTGACGTTTCGGGTCGAGACCCGGAAAGCATCTATGGAGCGAAGGAATAGGCGACGTTTCGGGTCGAGACCCTTCCGGGTCTCGACCCGAAACGTCGCCTATTCCTTCGCTCCATAGATGCTGCCTCACCCGCTGAGTTTCTCCAGCAATTTTGTCTGCCCTGGAAGGTTGGATCGACTGAGATCCAGGAAGAGCTGGCTAGCAGGCTAGTTTGTGGAGAGAAGCAGAGAGTGGTGGAAGGGTACCTTTCGGACTGGAAGCCTGCGATGAGTGGTGGGCCTCGGGGCCTATTGTTGTTTGTGGTTCATATCAACAATGGACAAGGCATGATTGGGGAGTTTGCAGATGGCACCAAGGCATTGGCATCGAAGACAGTGAAGTTGGTTATGAATAACATGGAGAGATAAAGGCTCGCGATCAGCTGGGCTGATGGGCTGAAGTGTGGCCAATGCTGTTTAATGCAGATGATGTTGGTCAACAGCAAAGACCCTACAGTGAGCAAGATGGTCCACTCGACGAAAAAGACGTAGTACGTTCATGGGCAGATTCACGGGTAATTTTCGGCCCCATTTCCGTAACCGGCTTCCGTCTCCGCACCAAAGATCCCATCGGATACCAGTGCGGAGACGGAAGCCGGTTACGGAAACATCCTCGTAAAAATAAAAGTTATTTGGGAAAAATATTCTCCTCGTTTTCAGAATTATAATTTATTAGCACAAACTGTTCCCCCCGCAACGTTGATTACACTGCGGGTCGGGTCGGGTCGGGTTACTGAAATGGATGAAAAAAAGGCCCACGTTCCGCTCCGTTGCGTACTACACGTCAGCCCATTACATTTCGCAGGAGTGGTCTATAGGATCTTTGGTCAATAGTGTGGTCAATAAGATTTTTTGGTACATTGGCCATCATTCAGGGAACTGATTGCAGAAGGTGGGATGTTATGTTGCAGTTGCACAAGACATTGGTGAGGTCACATTTGGAGTTAGACAAAAAATGCTGGAGTAACTTAGCGGGTGAGGCAGCATCTATGGAGCGAAGGAAATAGGCGACGTTTCGGGTCGAGACCCTACTGCAGACTTCACATTTGGAGTAGTGTTTTGTTGTTTTGATCACCTTGCTACAGGGAGGGTGTTGTTAAGCTGAGAAGAGCACAGAGAAGATTTACGAGGATGTTGCCAGGTCATGAGGGCCTGAGCCACAGGGAGAGGTTGGGCAGACTAGGACTCTATTCCTTGGAGGGTGATCTTACAGAGGTGTATGATTTCAAGAGGGGAATAGATAAGGTGAATGCACAGAGGCTTTTACCCAGAGTAGGTGAATCAAGGACCAGAGTACCTGTTTAAGGAGAGAGCCCAAGATTTGATAGAAACCTGAAGAATATATTTTTCACTCAGAGGATGGTGGGTATATAGAATGAGCTGCCAAAGGAGGTATTTGAGGCAGGCACTATAACGATATTTGAAAGACAATACATTAGACAATAGACAATAGGTGCAAGAGTAGGCCATTCGGCCCTTCCAGCCAGCACCGCCATTCAATGTGATCATGGCTGATCATCCCAAATCAATGCCCCGTTCCTGCCTTCTCCCCATATCCCCTGACTCCACTATTTTTAAGAGCCCTATCTAGCTCTCTCTTGAAAGCATCCAGAGAACCTGCCTCCACCGCCCTCTGAGGCAGAGAATTCCACAGACTCACCACTCTCTGTGAGAAAAAGTGTTTCCTCGTCTCCGTTCTAAATGGCTTACTCCTTATTCTTAAACTGTGGCCCCTGGTTCTGGACTCCCCCAACATCGGGAACATGTTTCTTGCCTCTAGCGTGTCCAAGCCCTTAACAATCTTATATGTTTCAATGAGATACCCTCTCATCCTTCTAAACTCCAGAGTGTACGAGCCCAGCTGCTCCATTCTCTCAGCATATGACAGTCCTGCCATCCCGGGAATTAACCTCGTAAACCTACGCTGTACTCCCTCAATAGCAAGAATGTCCTTCCTCAAATTAGGGGACCAAAACTGCACACAATACTCCAGGTGTGGTCTCACTAGGGCTCTGTACAACTGCAGAAGGACCTCTTTGCTCCTATATTCGATTCCTCTTGTTATAAAGGCCAACATGCCATTCGCTTTCTTCGCTGCCTGCTGTACCTGCATGCTTTTGGATAGGTACACGGATAGGAAAGGTTTAATGGGATAAGGGCCAATGCATGCAAATGGGGCTAGTTTAAATGGGGCATGTTGGGCCGAAGGGCCTGTTTGCGTGCAGTGTGACTCTGGCTCTGTGATTATCCGCTGAATTTGGAATCTACAATGTGTTTACGTTGGATGGACTATGAGTGAGGGGGTCATCCAAAAGTTACAGCCAATAAACAGATCCTTATGCAGAGTGGTATTTATTGAAGGGCAGTCGGTGAGAGACCATTGTGCTTTATTCCACATCTTGAATCTGAAGCACAGGGGACTCGGTGTAACAAGGAACAGTTGAGGTGTAGCAGCAGCCGGGCAAACGCAGCGGGGGATGTGATGGTTAGATGAGATGAAATATGTCACTTGTGTGGAACATGCATGTTGGGACCAATGGGTTTGGCTTGTGTCAATGCGCCCATTGTGAAATATAAACAATGGCCACACTGCACTTCACTGAGAACAGAACTTAACCAAACTTTGGAAACATTTCTCTCTGCACTTCTGGCAGTTTGAGATGGGAATAATAAGCCAGTTAGAACCACAATCAAAGGGCTTTTGATTCAGTTCTGAGGGAAAAGTTTGTGACAAAGTGTGGATGTTAAGTTGGCAAAGGGGGGGTCGGGAAGCGGAATGATGAATTTCTCCCTTGTGTTAGGACTTGGATGTTCTTGAGTAGCCGTGTGGATGGTGTCCCAGATCTGCTCATCCTTTGCATGGCCATTGTGTTACCACCAACTCACTCCTTCCTCAGTCTGACACCTGGGTCCTGACCCGAAACGTCCACAGACCGTTCCCTCCGCAGATGCTGCCCGACCCGCTGTGTACCTCCAGCACTGTGTGTTTTGCACGGGATGCCAGCATCTGTAGTCTCTTGTGGCTCAACCCGATGGCCACGGCCCTTTGCTCTCCTCATACAGTCATAAGGAATAGTAGAATTAGGCCATTTGGCCCATCAAGTCCACTCCACCATTCAATCATGGCTGATCTATCTCTCCCTCCTAACCCCATTCTCCTGCCTTCTCCCCATAACCTCTGACACCCGTATTAATCAAGAATCTATCTATTTATGCCTTAAAAATGACTTGGTCTCTGCAGCCTTCTGTGGCAAAGAATTCCACACAAGGAGAAGGTACAAACTGTCTGTACGGAGTTTGCACGTTCTCCCTTCGACCTGCGTGGGTTTTAGAAACATAGAAACATAGAAATTAGGTGCAGGAGTAGGCCATTCGGCCCTTCGAGCCTGCACCGCCATTCAATATGATCATGGCTGATCATCCAACTCAGTATCCCGTACCTGCCTTCTCTCCATACCCTCTGATCCCCTTAGCCACAAGGGCCACATCTAACTCCCTCTTAAATATAGCCAATGAACTGGCCTCTCGACTACCCTCTGTGGCAGGGAGTTCCAGAGATTCACCACTCTCTGTGTGAAAAAAGTTCTTCTCATCTCGGTTTTAAAGGATTTCCCCCTTATCCTTAAGCTGTGACCCCTTGTCCTGGACTTCCCCAACATCGGGAGCAATCTTCCTGCATCTAGCCTGGTCAACCTCTTAAGAATTTTGTAAGTTTCTATAAGATCCCCTCTCAATCTCCTAAATTCTAGAGAGTATAAACCAAGTCTATCCAGTCTTTCTTCATAAGACAGTCCTGACATCCCAGGAATCAGTCTGGTGAACCTTCTCTGCACTCCCTCTATGGCAATAATGTCCTTCCTCAGATTTGGAGACCAAAACTGTACGCAATACTCCAGGTGTGGTCTCACCAAGACCCTGTACAACTGCAGTAGAACCTCCCTGCTCCTATACTCAAATCCTTTTGCTATGAAAGCTAACATACCATTCGCTTTCTTCACTGCCTGCTGCACCTGCATGCCCACTTTCAATGACTGGTGTACCATGACACCCAGGTCTCGCTGCATCTCCCCTTTTCCTAGTCGGCCACCATTTAGATAATAGTCTGCTTTCCTGTTTTTGCCACCAAAATGGATAACCTCACATTTATCCACATTATACTGCATCTGCCAAACATTTGCCCACTCACCCAGCCTATCCAAGTCACCTTGCAGTCTCCTAGCATCCTCCTCACAGCTAACACTGCCCCCCAGCTTAGTGTCATCCGCAAACTTGGAGATATTGCCTTCAATTCCCTCATCCAGATCATTAATATATATTGTAAATAGCTGGGGTCCCAGCACTGAGCCTTGCGGTACCCCACTAGTCACTGCCTGCCATTGTGAAAAGGACCCGTTTACTCCTACTCTTTGCTTCCTGTTTGCCAGCCAGTTCTCTATCCACATCAATACTGAACCCCCAATGCCGTGTGCTTTAAGTTTGTAAACTAATCTCTTATGTGGGACCTTGTCGAAAGCCTTCTGGAAGTCCAGATACACCACATCCACTGGTTCTCCCCTATCCACGCTACTAGTTACATCCTCGAAAAATTCTATAAGATTCGTCAGACATGATTTACCTTTTGTAAATCCATGCTGACTTTGTCCAATGATTTCACCACTTTCCAAATGTGCTGCTATCCCATCTTTAATAACTGACTCTAGCAGTTTCCCCACTACCGATGTTAGACTAACTGGTCTGTAATTCCCCGTTTTCTCTCTCCCTTCCTTCTTAAAAAGTGGGGTTACGTTTGCTACCCGCCAATCCTCAGGAACTACTCCAGAATCTAAAGAGTTTTGAAAGATTATTACTAATGCAATAATTTTCTCCAAGATCTTCAGTTTCTCCCACACTCCAAAGATGTACAGGTTTGTAGGTCAATTGGCTTGGTGTATGTGTAAAAATTGTCCATAGCGTGTGTGGGATAGTGTTAATGTGCGGGGATTGCTGGTCGGTGCGGACTCGATGGGCTGAAGGGCCTGTTTCCGTGCCGTATCACTAAACTAAACTAAGCTTCTGTCTCCGGAGAGTGAGGGCATCAGCCCTCTGGTCCTCCATTCTTGCCTTTCTCTCTCAATGGGCCCTTACCTCTGCCTCACCTTGCCCTTGTGTCCCCCCTCCCTGAGCAAGGGTGTACGCGTGAACTTAACATGGCTATACAGCATTGTCCCAGGTTGGAACGGGTGCTTTGGGATGAGGCAGGATGGTAAATTATTAATATCCATTAAAAATAGTTTACAGTAGCTTTGTATCTCTGGCCTGAGGGAATCTCGTGGGTGGGTGCCTGAGCGAGAGGGAGGGCCGGTGGCATCCACATTAGCTTCTCATCTCCTTGCTGTTCCAATAACTTGTTCAGGGGTTGACTTGCGATTATTGAATGTTCAGTTGAAGCCGGTTTCAAACTTGCTATCTCTCCCCATATCTCCCCCTGCCCCCCCCCCCCACCTCCCTCTCCCTCCTCCCCCCACCTCTCTCCCTGCTCCTTCTCTCCCCCTGCCTCCCTCCCTATCCCCTGCCCACCCTCTCTCTTTCTCTCTCCTATGCCCCTCCCCCACCCCCACTCTCTCCCCACCTCTATCGCCTGCCTCTCTCTCTTTCTCTCTCCTCTGTGCTCTCTCCCTCTCTCCCCCTTCCTCTCTCCACTCCCCACCCTCTCTCCCCCAATCCCCCCCTCTCTCCCCCCCCCCCACTCCCCACCTCTATCGCCTGCTCCCCTCTCTTTCTCTCCTCTGTGCTCTCTCTTTCTCTCCCTCTCTCCCCCTTCCTCTCTCCGCTCCCCACCCTCTCCCCCACACTCCCCCCCCTCTCCCTTCCTCCCCCCACTCGCCCATTCCAGTCTCCGCTCTCTACCCACCCTCCCTCCCTGCCTTCTCTAATCCCGCCCCTCTCCCCCCCAGTCTGGGCCCCTAATTGAACATTTAGTTTCCCTGCCGAATAAAGTGGGGCTGTTTGAAATTTTCGGAGAAACCTTGTGATTGGTGCTTTTTTTGATTTTTGCGTTGTTCCTGGAAGGGCAGACTTCCCATCTGTAAATAATGACGGGGCCTGAATGAAAATTTACATACAAATTCCTGCGCCTCTTGTTGTGTGAGGCTGGGCCTGAACGAACAGGCCCTGGGCTGGGCTAGGCCTCTGTGCAGAGGGCCCTGTCTCTGCTGAAAAACCCAGCCCTAGTACATATTCTGTTCACCAAATTTCCTGATTGTATATTAAAAATATGTAAACCTGTTTGCATCACAGCCAGCGATGAAAATTGGGATGGGATTTGACACGAGATGTGGCTGCTTCATTCCTGAGAAATACAGACCCCACTTTCCTTTCTGACACCGATGTCTGATACATTCTTGTTCCGTGCCAGTGGTTGCCTGTGAAACTCTACTCCCATGGGAATTAGTGCCTGGAGAGCTGTTCTCCATGAGTTAGAGCCAGCTGAGCTACAGCCTGGTGAAAGAACTGCAGATGCTGGTTTAAACCGAAGGTAGACACAAGATGCTGGAGTAACACAGCGGAACAGGCAGCATCTCTGGAGAGATGGAAGGGGTGACCTTTTGGGTCTCAACCTTTCTTCAAATTGAGGGTCTCTGCCCGTTCCTTCTCCCCAGAGATGCTGCCTGGCTGGCTGAGTTACTCCAGCATACATAGAAACATAGAAAATAGGTGCAGGAGGAGGCCATTCGGCCAGCACCGCCATTCATTGTGATCATGGCTGATCGTCCCCAATCAATAACCCATGCCAGCCATTTCCCCATATCTCTTGATCCCACCAGCCCCTAGAGCTCTATCTAACTCTCTTAAATCCATCCAGTGATTTGACCTCCACTGACCTCTGTGGCAGGGAATTCCACAAATTCACAACTCTCTGGGTGAATTTTTTTTTCTCACCTCAGTCCTAAATGACCTCCCCTTTATTCTAAGACTGTGTGGCCCCTGATTCTGGACTCGCCCAACATTGGGAACATTTTTCCTGCATCTAGCCTGGCCAGTCCTTTTATAATTTAATATGCTTCTATAAGATCCCCCCTCAGCACTTTGTGTCTATCCCGGTGAGTCAGTGTTCACTGCGAGACTTGGCGATCGTTTCCGCAGAGCACCTTCGCTCAGTCCGCCTGGTCTGATGTGATCCCTCGGTTTGTATCCAAGCACAGACTCGCCGACCATTTCATCAAACACTAACTGTATCTCCAAACTAACGCTCGGCCCAGCTAGGTCTGCTGGATCTCCCGGTTACGAAACACTTTAACTCCCATTCTCATTCCCACACTGACCTTTGTGTCCTGGGCCTCGTCCAGAGTGAAGCCAAGCATAAATTGGAGGAACAACGCATCATATTTTGCTTGGGCAGCTGACAACCCAGCTGTGTGAATATTGATTTCACTAACTTCATGTTCCCCTTGCATCCCCCCTCTCTGCATCCCCTCCCCCACTCTAGTCGTCCTGTGAAGCTTCACTGGCTGTTAACTCGTTATCACCTTTCCAAACAATGGTCCATTGTGGACTCCACCTTTCCTTGCTCATCGTTAAGGGCCTGTCCCACCTGGCGATTTTTTTTCGATGACTGCCGGCGTCATATAGAAACGTCACCTATTCCCTTTCTCCAGAGATGCTGCCTGACCCACTGAGTTACTCCAGCATTTTGTGTCTATCTTCGGTGTAAACCAGCATCTGCAGTTCCTTCCAACGCCTTAAAAGTCCTGACAGATTCAGAACTACTTCTCCATATGTATTCGACCAAGATCCAAAGTAATTAAGGAGACATCCATCAAATTATTCTGCATTTCCAGAGAAAGGATTCTGGGTTTGTTCGGACTAGTGTGTTTGGTATTGGGTATCTTGTTATCTCCTTGTATTAGGAGTACGCCAGGGCGTTTTTCTGGACACTGCCAGTATTGGGGGAGGGGTGAGCTGTCGTGGTGGCTTGCGCTGCACAGGAGATTTATCGGGCCAATATTGAGAGTTCTCAACAGCGACGGGGAATGAAACTAGCAAGCGAGAAAGCTAAGCGTAGAGATTTTCAGAGACTACACCATCCCGTCCCCCCCCCCCCACCCACACCAGCCTACCCATGTCATTATATTTTGTCCCTCATTTTTGGCAGCACAATGATGCCGTGGCAGAGTAACTGCCTCACAGCGCCAGAGACTCGCGTTTGTTCTTGACTGCGGCTGCTGTCTACCGAGTTTGTACATTCTCCCTGTGACCACGTGGGTTTTCTCCGGGTGCTTTGGTTTCTTTCCACATTCCAAAGACGTGCAGGTTTGTAGGTTAATTGGCTTCGGTAAATTGTAAAATTGTCCCCCAAGTGTGCAGGATAGTGTAATAGCCCTGTCCCACGGTGCTAGTTCATTCCAAGAGCTCTCCTGAGTTTAAAAAAAAAATCAAACTCGTGGTAAGCACGGAGAATGAACGTAGGGGGTACGTCGGAGCTCGGGGACGTCTCTTAGCGCTAACGGCAGGTACTCGGGAAGACTCGCTAACGGCAGGTAAGCACGGGAAGACTCGTGAAGATTTTTCAACATGATGAGAAATTGAGTACCGAAGAGTGGCCATTACCGTAAATCTCAGAGTTCGAATCAGGGCAAACTCGGGAGAACTCTTGGAATGAACTTGTACAGTGGGACAGGGGTTTTAGCGTTTGGAGATTTCGCTGATCGGCACGGACTCGTTGGGCCGAAGGGCCAGTTTGGGAGCTTTATCGCTGAAGCCTAAAGTCTTTGCCACTTCAGTCCTTATTCAGGGAAGTGGTGGCTTATTCTCGGACATGGTTCTGTACTGGTTTACTGCTCCCTGCCACTACTGGAGCAGACCCAGCAATTCCCCGTTGATCCATTCAAAGGCCACTTAACACACGAATAAAGAGCAGAAGTCGACAGCTCCTTCCCTTGGAGCTGCCCTGCAGTTTAATAAGATCACGACTGATCTGATTGCAACCTCCACTCCGCATTCCCAACGCCCCGGGTCATTTTTCACCCCCTTGGTTATCGAGAATGATTCCACTTCTGTTTTAAATATATTCAGTGAACAAAATGAATCATCACCTCCACCGGCTTACATGGGTAGCCCTGTATATTGCAACAATGATTCCCACAGGAGGCAATATTCTCTCCACCCTCACCCTCTCAAGATTCCCTCAGGATCTGATATGTTTTAATTAAATGCCTACGTCAGCAGACACAATCTAACTGCTTTATCCTGTAAGAGCACAAATTGCTGGAGTAACTCAGCAGGTCAGGCAGCCTTTGATTAGGTGACTTTGGACTTTGGAGATACAGTGTGGAAAAGGGCCCTTCGGCCCACCGAGCCCGTGCCCACCAGATCGCCTCGTAACACTAACACTGCCCTACACACACTAGGGACAATTTACAATTTTTACCAAAGCCAATAAACCTAGAAAACCTGCACGTCTTTGTAGTGTGGGACGAAACTGGAGCGCCCGGGGAAAACCCACGCAGTCACGGGGAGAACATACAAACTCCATACAGACAGCACCCCTAGCCAGGATCGAACCGGGGTCTCTGGCGCTGTGAAGCAGGAACTCTACCGCTGCGCCATCATGCCGCCCTAATTCAGTCTGAAGAAGGGAATCGACCTGAATCCGTCACCTGTCCACGTTCTCCAGAGGCACTGTCCGACATGCTGGGTTACTCCAGCACTTGTGACCCTTCTGTGTGCTAACCAGCATCTGCAGTTCTTTGTGCCTACGTGCCCTAAACCTGGTACAAGGAGTTGATGTCTGGGAACGGCAGTCAGAATGAGAAGGAAAGAACTGCAGATGCTGGTTTAAATCGAAGATAGACACAAAATGCTGGAGTCACTCAGCGGGACCGGCAGCATCTCTGGAGAGAAGGAATGGGTGATATTTCGGGTCGTGTCCCTTCTTCAGACTGATGTCAGGAGTGGATGGCACAGAGATGGAATGTAGTCGGAGACAGTAAGACTGGCGGGAGAACTGGGAAGGGGGAGGGGATGGAGGGGGGGGGGGGGGATTGCAAGGGCTACTTGAAGTTCGAGAAGTCGACCTCCGTACCACTGGGGGTGTAAGCTGCCCTATCAAAATAGACAATAGACAATAGGTGCAGGATTAGGCCATTTGGCCCTTCGAGCCAGCACCGCCATTCAATGTGATCATGGCTGATCATCCCCAATCAGTACCCCGTTCCTGCCTTCTCCCCATATCCCCTGACTCTGCTATTTTTAAGAGCACTATCTAGCTTCTCTTGAAACCATCCAGAGAACCTGCCTCCACCGCCCCCTGAGGCAGAGAATTCCACAGACTCACCACTCTCTGTGAGAAAAAGTGTTTCCTCGTCTCCGTTCTAAATGGCTTACTCCTTATTCTTAAACTGTGGCCCCTGGTTCTGGACTCCCCCAACATCAGGAACATGTTTCCTGCCTCTAGCGTGTCCAAACCCTTAACAATCTTATATGTTTCAATGAGATCTCCTCTCGTCCTTCTAAACTCCAGAGTGTACAAGCCCAGCTTCCCCATTCCCTCAGCATATGACAGTCCCGCCATCCCGGGAATTAATCTTGTAAACCTGTAAGTATTGCGTACAGTTTTGGTCTCCTAATCTGAGGAAAGACATTCTTGCCATAGAGGGAGTACAGAGAAGGTTCACCAGGCTGATTCCTGGGATGGCAGGACTTTCATATGAAGAAAGACTGGATAGACTCGGCTTGTACACGCTAGAATTTAGAAAATTGAGGGGGGATCTTATAGAAACGTACAAAATTCTTAAGGGGTTGGACAGGCTCGATGCAGGAAGATTATTCCCGATGTTGGGGAAGTCCAGAACTAGGGGTCACAGTTTAAGGATAAGACGGAAGTCTTTTAGGACCAAGATGAAGAAATCATTTTTTACACAGAGAGTGGTGAATCTGTGGAATTCTCTGCCACAGAAGGTAGTTGAGGCCAGTTCATTGGCTATATTTTAGATGTGGCCCTTGTGGCTAAAGGGATCAGGGGATATGGAGAGAAGGCAGGGATGGGATACTGAGTTGGATGATCAGCCATGATCATATCGAATGGCGGTGCAGGCTCGAAGGGCCGAATGGCCTACTCCTGCACCTATTTTCTATGTTTCTATGTTATAACCTACGCTGCACTCCCTCAATAGCAAGAATATGCGGTGCCGTTTCTTGTCAGAGTGAGAATATGGTTGTTACTGAAGGTATCGGCGCTGGCAACGGAATCTACAGCAGACCATTGGTAGCAAAGATCATTGCTACAGCTGTTTGGGGAGGTTTAAGTCTGTCGGAGGGCAGGCTCAGGAGCTCCCCCTACCAGACGATCAGTTGACAGGAGTTTGGTTACATCTTGGGTCGGATGCAGACAGGGTCACTCATTCATGTTTCTGTTTTGTTTTCGCAGACCAGTGAGGACCCAGCACACTGCGGGAGGAAGGAGAATGTTTTACTATCCGGCTCTCTCATCGCTCACCGCTTGCTTTCCAACTGCATAAGAAACTGCCTGATTGGAGTATCTTCAGTAAGGATCTTAAATAGATTAAAGTTAAACTCATTAAAGAAGGTGGGGAATTTATAATCAGGTGTTCTGATAGGGAACTGTGGATGCAGTGCGATGTCTTTTACCAGTCTGACACCACATTTAATAGGATCATTCTGGGACAGACACAGATTGCAGGAGTAACTCAGCGGGTCAGGCAGCATCTCTGGAGAGAAGGAATGGGTGACGTTTCGGGTCAAGACCCTTTAGTTTAGTTTAGAGATACAGCGTGGAAACAGGCCCTACGGCCCACCGAGTCCGTGCCGACCAGCGATCCCCGCACACTAACACTATCCTGCACACACTAGGGACAAATCACAAAATGTGTAAGAAAGAACTGCAGATGCTGGTATAAATCGAAGGCAGACACAAAATGCTGGAGTAACTCAGCGGGTCAGGCAGAATCTCTGGAGAGAAGGAACGGGCGACGTTTCGGGTCGAGGCTGATGTCAGGGGAGGGGGCGGGACAAAAATCGAGTTACACATTTACCAAGCCAATTAACCTTCAAACCTGTACATCCCTGGAGTTTCGGCCCGAAACGTTGCCTATTTCCTTCGCTCCATAGATGCTGCCTCACCCGCTGAGTTTCTCCAGCACTTTTGTCTACCTTCGATTTTCCAGCATTTGTAGTTCCTTCTTAAACAGTTTTGTAGGTTAATTGGCTTACTATTAATGTAAATTATTGTGTGTGTGTGTGTGTGTGTGTGTGTGTCTGTGTGTGTGTGTGTGTGTGTGTGTGTGTGTGTGTGTGTGTGTGTGTGTGTGTGTGTGTGTGTGTGTGTGTGTGTGTGTGTTAATGTGCGGGGATCGCTGCTCGTCACAGACTCGAGGGGCCGAGGAGCCTGTTTCCACGCTGTATCTCTAAATGGATATAAACTAAGCTAAGCTGCTGAATGCAACAAATCTAAACAGGTGGAAGTCCTCTTGGTGCTGCCTGTCCCCAGGGCCCAGCCTTTACTCCGTCTGAATGCTTCAATTGCTCCTCACCAGAGCAGTGACTAGCAACATTTAGTCTTGTGGCAGTGTTGTGAACACATCGGCATTCAGAGATGCAGCGTGTGGGATTATTGTGTCATTTCCTCCCAATTGCATTTGCGGGAACGAAGGAACGACTGGCCAAAACAAATTGCCCGGCCCTCTTGAGTTTGTCATATTAGCCGGCATGCCGTTCGTGACAGTCATTGCCTGTCTGTGCCCTAGACACAAGGCTGGGAGAACCTCGCTTGTGAAACTTTAGATATCGTTGGTCCAAAGTGGTAGAATAATAGAAATCTGCAGTTGCCCATTTGGCCTGGTGAGCTCAGATTGACCAAAAACAAACTCATTTGTATGATGTGACTTTAAGGTTCTTGCCCTGTGGTTCTGCAGCTCGCAGCTTCTCATGTTCACTGTTTGCAACGCTGCACTGTTAACTTTCAAACACGGTGGAGCAGCGGTAGAGTTGCTGCCATACAGCGCTCGTAGTGCCAGAGACCCCGGTTCGACCCCGACTACGGGTGCTGTCTGTACGGAGTTTGTACGTTCCTCCCTGTGGCCTGCGTGGGTTTTCCCCGAGACCCCCCGAGATCTCCGGTTTCCTCCCACACTCCAAAGACGTACAGGTTTGTAGGTTGACTGGCGTGGTATAAATGTAAATTGTCCCCAGTGTGTGTAGGGTAGTGTTAATGTGCGGGGATCGCTGGTCGGTGCGGACTCAGTGCGCCGAAGGGCCTGTTTCCGCGCTGTATATCTAAACTAAACTAAACTGGTCAAAGCATATGAGCAACGGATGAGGTCATGGAATGCATTTGAGACAGTTCCTGGAAGAATATTTAGTGAACCCATTCAGTGAAGCGGCTATTTTGGGATGTGTAATAAAACAGGATTAATCGGTCACCTCAGTAAAGGATTCTCCATTGGTGTTGGCTTATTGATGTCACGTGTTGCTGTAAGATACAGTCTCATCAGGCTCCACTGTACCGTACTTGAGGACAATCAAACCATCCACCAGCTCAACAGGTAGTGCCAAAGGAAACCATGCATCGTTGGTTATTACAGGTATCAGAAGTAATGGGGAGAAGGCAGGAGAATGGGGTTAGGAGGGAGAGATAGATCAGCCAGGATTGAATGGCAGAGCAGACTCGATGGGCCGAATGGCCTCATTTTACTCCTACTTATGACCTTATAGTTGTGGGCGGCACAGTGGCGCAGCAGTAGAGTTGCTGCCTAACAGCTCAAGAGACCCGGGTTCGATCCCAACTACGGCTGCTGTCTGTACGGAGTTTGTACATTTTCCCTGTGACCGCCTGGGTTTTCTCCCCACGCTCCAAAGACGTGCGGATTTGTTGGCTAATTGGTGATCGTTGGTCGGCACGGACTCGGTGGGCCGAAGGGTCTGTTCCCGTGCTGTTTCTCTAAAGTCTCAATTGCAGGATGGAGTGTTATAGCTACAGATAAAGTGCAGGTAAAGAAAAGTGCAAGGTCTGCACGAGGTAGACTGGAGGATCGGGAATATATCCTTAGCTTGTGAGAGCTCTGTTGATGAGACTGACAGTGGCTGTTCTTGAATCTGGCAGTATGTGCTTGCAAGCTTTAATATCTGCTGCCCAATGAGAAACAGGAAAAGACCGATTATGTTAATAGAAGAAGTTGGGAGAATGTTGGAATCCATTATTAATGGAAATGATAAATCTTGGCGCTTAACAAGTATAACATGATTAGATGCTGCTAACAAATACAGGGCGGCACGGTGGCACAGTGGTACTGTTCCGGCCTTACAGCCTTTGCAGCGCCAGAGAGCTGGGTTCGAACCCCACTATGGGTGGTGTCTATATGCAGTTTGTACATTCTCCCCGTGACCACGTAGGTTTTCTACCTACACTCCAAAGACATTCAGTTTTCTAGGTTAATTGTTTTGGTATGTGTAAAAATTCTCCCGAATGTGTGCGTGTAGGGTAGTGTTAATGAGTGGGGATCGCTGGTCGGCGCGGACTCGGTGGGCCGAAGGGTCTGTTTCCACACTGTATCTCCAAAGCAAAGTAAACATGGTTTTATGAAAGTGAAACGATTTTTAACATGTTGGCCTGCCTTGTAGATTTGACTGGCAGGATGGATAAAGGGGAGCAGATAGATGTACGTTGTATACACAAAAATTGCTGGAGAAACTCAGCGGGTGCAGCAGCATCTATGGAGCGAAAGAAATAGGCAACGTTTCGTCCCGAAACCCTTCTTCAGACCCGTTCTGGATTACCTAAGTCAGGGGTGGGGAACCTGCGGCCTTCTAGGCCATTAAGTGCGGCCTTTTGAATGAATCCAAATTTTGTAGAACAAATCCTTTTATTTTCATTAATATGTTTTTGTTCATCTTTTATTATTTTTATTTTAATCTTAAAATGAACGTATTTAAAATACCAAAGAGTAAAAGAAGATTCAACAAAATAATCCTCCCCGACTGACAGCCACAATTAAAACATAAGTAAGTCATGAGGGCTATTTTAAAAAAAAAATGTACATTTTCAACCATATCTAATTGAAGTTTGTTGGATGCGGCCTTATTAGATTACAGCTAACTTAACGCAGCATTCCAACATGAAAATGTTCCCCACCCCTGGTCTAAGACCTTCATTAAGGTGTCACAGACAGGATTGGTTGCCACACAACACAACAACTGATAACATAAAAACATAGAAACATAGAAAATAGGTGCAGGAGTAGGCCATTCGGCCCTTCAAGCCTGCACCGCCATTCAATATGATCATGGTTGATCATCCAACTCAGTATCCTGTACCTGCCTTCTCTCCATACCCCCTGATCCCTTTAGCCACTAGGGCCACATCTAACTCCCTCTTAAATATAGCCAATGAACTGGCCTCAACTACCTTCTGTGACAGAGAATTCCAGGGATTAACCACTCTCTGTGTGAAAAATGTTTTTCTCATCTCGGTCCTAAAAGATTTCCCCCTTATCCTTAAACTGTGACCCCTTGTTCTGGACTTCCCCAACATCGGGAACAATCTTCCTGCATCTAGCCTGTCCAGCCCCTTAAGAATTTTGTAAGTTTCTATAAGATCCCCCCACAATCTTCTAAATTCTAGCGAGTACAAGCCGAGTCTATCCAGTCTGGATATTGAGAATGACTATTTCCATGACTAGTCCAAAGAAGAATCAGTCTGAAGAAGGGCCCCAACCTGAAACAGCCACCTATTCATGTTATCCAGAGATGCTGCCTGACCCGATGAGTTACTCCAGCACACTCCAGTCTTTTATTTCCCCATGAATAGGGGAGGGTTGGTTAACAGGAGAGAAAACAAAGAATAGGGATAAACGAGGTCACCATCAAGTTGTAAACTTTGTATCTTTGCCTCAGGGGCCATTGTTTGGGACCTCAGCCTTTTTACACCCCATATAAATGATGTAAATGAAGGAGCCACGCATAATGTGTGAATGTTTGCAGAACTGCTAAGTTTTAGTTGTTGAAGTAATTTATGAGCAGTGCACAAAGAGACTCTAAGCGGTTTGAAACGGTCCGAGATGCTTGTGGGCAAAAAGGTAAATATAATTAGGTGGGGATTATTTTTTGGGAGGGCAAAAATGCTGGAGAAACTCAGTGGGTGCAGCAGCATCTATGGAGCGAAGGAAATAGGCAACGTTTCGGGCCGAAACCTTTGGTTTCGGGCCGAAACGTTGCCTATTTCCTTCGCTCCATAGATGTTTCGGCCCGTAACGTTGCCTATTTCCTTCGCTCCATAGATGCTGCTGCACCCGCTGAGTTTCTCCAGCATTTTTGTCTACCTTCGATTTTCCAGCATCTGCAGTTCCTTCTTAAAAATGTTTTGGGAGGAAGCATAGAAAAACGAGATTGCTTAAATGACGAGAGACGGCGAAGTCTGTGGGAAGGAACTGCAGGTGGTGGTGGTTTAAACCGAAGATAGACACACAAAAAGCTGGAGTAACTCAGCGGGCGGGACAGGCAGCATCCCTGGAGAGAAGGAACGGGTGACGTTTCGGGTCGGGACCCTTCTTTGTGACTGTTAAGTGTCGGTGTTTGGAGATTAGAAGACAATCAGATGCATTGTACAAGACTCGGAAAAATTTCCAAGCCAGTTTGGCAAGTGATTTTGAAGGCAAATGGAATGTTGGCCTTGACTGGGACTGATGGACGATGCAATGAAGTAAATATTGCTGCAACTCAGAGGTTTCTTGGCTCCGGGTTATGTTTCTGGCGCCAGGTGATATTTGTGGTGGATTTTATTTTTTGCTCTTTAATTTGACGTCCCTCTCTCTCTCCCTCTCTCCCTCTCTCCCCTCAGTGAGCGCAGGAGATGAGAGAGTACCGGCAACAAGAGCAGGCTGACCCTCAGCGGGTTCCCTCCGTGCCACAGGAGCTCCCCATCCTGGAGCAGTTCGTTTGTCAGAAGAAAAACAAGAAGGAGAAGACTCGGCTGGCCGACAGTAAAATGTTGGCCGGTTCGCAGAAGCCAGCCCGGGCCCAGAAGAACTCGAGCCCCAACAAGCACTTAAAGAGCCCGGGCTCACCGGGCATGATGTCCCACAGCCCCGGCACACTTCATTCGGGCTGCTCCAAGCCCCGCGGTCTGAAGAGCCCGCCGCTGGCCGACACACAAAGGTATTTAAACTCTTGCCGTGACTATTTCCTGGAATTCATAGACTCATACAGCATGGAAACAGGCCCTTCGGCCCAACTTGCCTAAACTGACCAACATGTCCCATCTACACTGGTCCCACCTACCTGCATTTGCCCCACCTCCCTCTACACCTGTCCCAATCCATGTACCTGTACCATGTAAGTGTCTGAAGAAGGGTTTTGGCCTGAAACGTTGCCTATTTCCTTCACTCCATAGATGCTGCTGCACCCGCTGAGTTTCTCCAGCACTTTTGTCTACCATGTACCTATCCACATGTTTCTTCAACTTTGCAAGAGTCCCTGCCTCAACCAAAGATCCTATAGCGGAGCAAGATAGACCACTCCTTCTAAATGCAATGGGCTGACGTGTAGTACGCAACGGAGCGGAACGTGGGCCTTTTTTTCATCCATTTCAGTAACCCGACCCGACCCGACTCGCAGTGTAATCAACGTTGCGGGGGAACAGTTTGTGTTAATAAATTATAATTCTGAAAATGAGGAGAAGATTTTTACCAAAGAACTTTTATTTTTACGAGGATGTTTCCGTAACCGGCTTCCGTCTCCGCACTAGTATCTTTGCTCCGCTACGGGATCTTTGGTGCGGAGACGGAAGCCGGTTACGGAAATGGGGCCGAAAATTACCCGTGAATCTGCCCATGACCGTACTACGTCTTTTTCGTCGAGTGGACCATCTTGCTCGCTATAGGATCTTTGGCCTCAACTGCCTCCTCTGGCAGCTCGTTCCGTACACCCACCACCCTTTATGTGGAAAAAGTTACCCCTCAGGTTCCTATTAAATCTTCTCCCCCCCCCATCCTCACCTTAAACCTATGGTTCTCGATTCCCCCAAAGAGACCCTGTGCGTCTAACCAATCTATTCCCCTCATGATTTTGTACACCTTCACAAGATCATTATCTTACACTAAACACTATTCGTGTTGCTCCCTGTATTGTGTGTCTGTACACTGTGGACGGCTCGATTGTAATCATGTGTAGACATTCTGCTAACTGGTAAGGATGCAACCAAAGCTTTTCACTGTACCTCGGTGCAAACGACCAGTCTGAAGAAACATAGAAAATAGGTGCAGGAGTAGGCCATTCGGCCCTTCGATCCTGCACCACCATTCGATATGATCATGGCTGATCATCCAACTCAGTATCCCATCCCTGCCTTCTCTCCATACCCCCTGATCCCTTTAGCCACAAGGGCCACATCTAACTCCCTCTTAAATATAGCCAATGAACTGGCCTCAACTACCTTCTGTGGCAGAGAATTCCAGGGATTCACCACTCTCTGTGTAAAAAAATGATTTTCTCATCTCGGTCCTAAAAGACTTCCCTCTTATCCTTAAACTGTGACCCCTAGTTCTGGACTTCCCCAACATCGGGAACAATCTTCCTGCATCTGGCCTGTCCAACCCCTTAAGAATCTTGTAAGTTTCTATAAGATCCCTCCTCAAACTTCTAAATCCTAGCGAGTACATGCCGACATCCTACATCAGTTCCTGCCTTCTCACCATTAACTTTCTAACATTGAAGAAGAAGGGTTTCGGACTAAGGAAATAGGCAACGTTTCGGGCCGAAACCCTTTGGGTTTCGGCCCGAAACGTTGCCTATTTCCTTCGCTCCATAGATGCTGCTGCACCCGCTGAGTTTCTCCAGCACTTTTGTCTACCGACAATAAACTAAACTGAAGAGCCAATGCGGGGTGTTTGGAAGAAAGCCCCCCGCTAATTTGCGGGTACTCGATAGAAGTTTGATTAATATTAGCTGTGAAATTTGACACCCTTTAAAACTTTTTCCCCATGAATTGCAAGTTTTGAACAAAGATACGAGCGACATGATCTGATGAGGAGGACATGTTGGCGCTATCTGCTATCTGGACAGATTGCTTGATTTGACACAGCTGCAGATTTTTGCAAACAGAGGCATATTTGGCAGTTGTGGGTCTTGTGTTTGCTGTGCACTGTTCGCCACCCTCCAGATCCATCGGCAGTGAAGAGCAGGGTGGCTCGGTGGTGCAGCGGTAGAGTTGCTGCCTCACGGGGTTGCTGTCTGTACGGAGTTTGTACGTTCTCCCCCGTGGTCTGCGCGGGTTTTCTCCGAGATCTTCGGTTTCCTCCCACACTCCAAAGACGTGCAGGTTTGTAGGTTAATTGTCTTTGTATAAATTAACCATATAACAATTACAGCACGGAAACAGGCCATCTCGGCCCTTCTAGTCCGTGCCGAACACGTATTCTCCCCTAGTCCCATCTACCTGCACTCAGACCATAACCCTCCATTCCTTTCCCGTCCATATACCTATCCAATTTATTTTTAAATGATAAAATCGAACCTGCCTCCACCACTTCCACTGGAAGCTCATTCCACACAGCTACCGCTCTCTGAGTAAAGAAGTTCCCCCTCATGTTACCTCTAAACTTCTATCCCTTAATTCTCAAGTCATGTCCTCTTGTTTGAATCTTCCCTACTCTCAGTGGGAAAAGCTTATCCACGCCAACTCTGTCTATCCCTGTCTATATTGTCCCAGGTTTGTGCAGAATAGTGTTAATATGCGGGGATTGCTGGTCGGTCTGAACTCGGTGGGCTGAAGGGCCTGTTTCCGTGCTGTATCTCTAAAACTAAAACTAACATTAAAATCCCCCGGGTCCTACATGGGTTTTCTCCAGGATCGCCGGTTTCTTCCCACACTCCAAAGATGTGCAGGTTTGTAGGTTAATTGACTTGGTGTAAATGTTACATTATCTCTGGTATGTGTAGGATAGTGTTAGTATATGGGAGATCGCTGGTGCGTCCAGAACTTGATGGGCCGAAGGGTCTGTTACCGTGCTGTATTATGAAACTAAACGTTTCTGTGTAGGGAGGAACTGCAGATGCTGGTTCAAATCGAAGGTAGACACAAAATACCAGAGTAACTCAGCGGGACAGGCAGCATCTCTGGCGAGAAGGAATGGGTGACGTTTTTGGGTCTGAAGAAGGGTCTCGGCCTATTGAAACATATAAGATTATTAAGGGCTTGGACACACTGGAGGCAGGAAACATGTTCCTGATGTTGGGGGAGTCCAGAACCAGGGGCCACACAGTTTAAGAATAAGGAGTAAGCCATTTAGAACGGAGACGAGGAAACACTTTTCCTGACAGAGAGTGGTGAGTCTGTGGAATTCTCTACCTCAGAGGGCGGTGGAGGCAGGTTCTCTGGATGCTTTCAAGCGAGAGCTAGATAGGGCTTTTAAAACTAGCGGAGTCAGGGGGATATGGGGAGAAGGCAGGAACGGGGTACTGATTGGGGATGATCAGCCATGATCACATTGAATGGCTGTGCTGGCTCGAAGGGCTGAATGGCCTACTCCTGCACCTATTGTCTATTGTCTATTGTCTATTGTCATTACAAGGCATCACAGTGAACAGACTAGTGTTGACAATCTGGTGACGGCGGCAGCAGCAGCAGCAGCATGAAGCTGAACATTGTATTCCCAGCACAGCCTGATTATGACGGGGCAGAAATGTCGCTTAGTAATTAGACTAATATGAGCGGATGTGTCGGTGCTCACGAACCAGACTGAACAACACATCCGGGCTGAGGTGTGTTTGTGCCACTGAATTAGTGCAAGTGCAGCGGAATACTAGTGAACACACCAGAGAATGCACAGCCGCGAGGTTTACAACACAGCTGGGGTGGAGTGAGTGAGGAGCATGTGTCAGCACAGCTGGATTATGGTGCACAGCTGGTTTTAGTCTCGCTGAGTCACAACTTGTCGCATACTACTGTGTTTTTTAAACCAAAAATAAATGTATTGAATTATTTACAACCATCATATTTACAAATTAAACAATGCCAGCTCACCCAACACTGTAACACACAAATCACAAAATATTCTCTTCATACTAAATATTAAATAACAATTTTACAATCAAATCCATATAGCAATTTGATTAGTGCGACTGTCTTGGGTTATGGGGAGAAGGCAGGAGAATGGGGGGGGGGGCGAGATTGAATGGCGGAGTAGAGTTGATGGGCCGAATGGCCTAATGCTGCTCCTATCACTTATGAAGTTATGAATCCCGGCCAAGGATGCATCCAAACCCCCCGGCAGTCCGGGAATTCCCCCCGGGTTGTCCGTGGGGTGAGGGTCTGCGGGCTAACGGCAGTGGTGCTTGTCAATAACGAACGGCACCAGTGTCAGTGCAGACACGAAAAGCTGGAGTAACTCCAGCGGCTCAGACAGCATCTCTGGAGAAAAGTAACAGGTGACGTTTCAGGTAGAGACGCCGAAATGTCACCCACTCCCATCTCTCCAGAGAACCTGCCTGTCCTGCGCTGAGTTACTCCAGCTTGTTGTGTCTATCTTCGGTTTAAACCAGCGTCTGCAGTTCATTCCGACACACCAGTGTCACAGCAGCTGGGCCGGATTGAACAGAGTGGTGGCGGCACAGCTGGACGATACGGAACTGATTTCAGCACATCTGGCCGGCAAACACACCCGCTGCAGCACTGTGGACCCGGCAGTGTCTATATCGGTCAAACCTGTACGGCCAGCAGGGGTGAACAGAATAGTGGCAGCACAGATGGACTGTTGTGGACAGGTAGTGTTAGAACAGCTGGATTACTGCGAACAGGGAGTGAGAGAACAGCTGGATTACTGCGAACAGGGAGTGAGAGAACAGCTGGATTACTGTGAACAGGTGGTGTCAGAACAGCTGGATTATTGTGAACAGGTGATATTAGAACAGCTGGATTATTGTGAACAGGTAGTGTCGGAACAGCTGGATTATTGTGAACAGGTGATATTAGAACAGCTGGATTATTGTGAACAGGTAGTGTTGGAACAGCTGGATTATTGTGAACAGGTGATATTAGAACAGCTGGATTACTGTGAACAGGTGGTGTCGGAACAGCTGGATTATTGTGAACAGGTGATATTAGAACAGCTGGATTATTGTGAACAGGTAGTTTAGTTTCAAGGTACAGTATGGAAACAGGCCCTTCTGCCCACCGAGTCCGCACCGACCAACGACCCCCGCACACTAACACTATCCTGCACCAGGGACAATTTAAACATTTATGCCAAGCCAATTAATTTACAAACCCGGATGTCTTTAGAGTGTGGGAGGAAGCCGAAGTTCTGGGAGAAAACCTACGCAGAGAATGTACAAACTCCGTACAGGCAAGCGTGCGTGGACAGGATCGAACCTGGGTCCCTGGCGCTGTAAGCAAGGCAGCAACTCTACCGCTGCACCACCACAGTGTCAGGTGGTGTCATAGCAGTTGGGTTAAGTTGGTAAACAAGAGAGCGTTAAAACAGCTGGACTATTGTGAGCAGATTGTGTCAGAACAGCTGGACTGGGGAAAGAAGCCCATTGTTTGCGCATCTGGGCATGAGTGAACAAGGCAGCGTCCTGCCCGCTGCTGGAGCCAGTGTCAATACATCTCCACCACAGTAAGCAGCCAAGTTTCAATAATGTTGTTTGATAGTAAATAGAGAACTGTCGCTAGACCTGTGATGACAGTGAACATGTACAACTCTCTTTCATTGACAATGTTATGGACAAGGACAGCAAGCCCTAGGGATGGTGCCGGCTGGCAGAGAGGAGAAAACGGAAGCTTATGACAGGCATTGGTTGTTTTTAAAACTATCATTCAATAAAACTTAAATTCTAATTTAAAAATAAATGAATAAATAAAGGATTTAAGGGAGAGTTAGATAGAGCTCTAGGGGCTATTGGAGTCATGGGATATGGGGAGAAGGCAGGCACAGGTTATTGATAGGGGACGATCAGCCATGATCACAATGAATGGCGGAGCTGGCTCGAAGGGTCAAATGGCCTCCTCCTGCACCTATTTTCTTTGTTTCTATGTATTGGGAGCTAATGTCAGGAGACCCATCAACAGTATAAAGTCTACAGAGGCGCTTACAACAATAATTAGGAAAGTTAAGAGGGGTGATGATGTATCACTGGCAGACAGGATTGGGGTAAATTCAGATTCAGATTCAGATTCAATTTTAATTGTCATTGTCAGTGTACAGTACAGAGACAACGAAATGCATTTAGCATCTCCCTGGAAGAGCGACATAGCAAATGATTTGAATAAATAATAATAAGTGTCTGGGGGTGGGGGGGGTGTGATTGGCAGTCACCGAGGTACGTTGTTGAGTAGAGTGACAGCCGCCGGGAAGAAGCTGTTCCTGGACCTGCTGGTTCGGCAACGGAGAGACCTGTAGCGCCTCCCGGATGGTAGGAGGGTAAACAGTCCATGGTTGGGGTGAGAGCAGTCCTTGGCGATGCTGAGCGCCCTCCACAGACAACGCTTGCTTTGGACAGACTCAATGGAGGGGAGCGAGGAACCGGTGATGCGTTGGGCAATTTTCACCACCCTCTGCAATGCCTTCCGGTCGGAGACAGAGCAGTTGCCATACCATACTGTCATGCAGTTGGTAAGGATGCTCTCGATGGTGCAGCGGTAGAAGTTCACCAGGATCTGAGGAGACAGATGGACCTTCTTCAGTCTCCTCAGGAAGAAGAGACGCTGGTGAGCCTTCTTGATCAGAGTTGAGGTATTGTGGGTCCAAGAGAGGTCATCGGAGATGTTGACTCCCAGGAACCTGAAGCTAGAAACACGTTCCACCTCCGTCCCGTTAATGTGGATGGGGGTGTGCGTGCCGCCCCTGGACTTCCTGAAGTCTACAATGAGCTCCTTGTTCTTCTTGGAGTTAAGGGCCAGGTTGTTGTCAGCGCACCATGCTGCTAAGTGCTGGACCTCCTCCCTGTAGGCCGACTCATCGTTGTTGCTGATGAGGCCAATCACCGTTGTATCATCTGCATACTTGATGATGGTGTTAGTACCATGTACAGGTGTGCAGTCATAGGTGAAGAGGGAGTAGAGGAGGGGGCTCAGCACACAGCCCTGTGGAACGCCGGTGTTCAGGGTGAGGGTTGAAGAGGTGTGCTTGTCTAACCTAACAGACTGGGGTCTGTTGGTTAGAAAGTCCAGTATCCAGTTGCAGAGGGAGGGGTCGATGCCCGGGTTACCGAGTTTGGTGATCAGTTTAGATGGTATAATGGTGTTGAATGCTATGCTGTAATCGATGAACAGCATTCTTACGTAAGTGTCTCTGTTGTCGAGGTGGGAGAGGGCGGAGTGAAGTGCCGTTGAGATGGCATCCTCCGTACTCCTGTTCTTGCGGTAGGCAAACTGATAGGGATCCAGTGTGGGGGGTAGGCAGCTTTTGAGGTGTGCCTCAAATTCAAAGGCATTCTATAGGCATACTAAGGGCAAAGGAATGGTCAGGGAAAAATTGGGGTCAGTTTAGGTTTATTCTTGTCGCGAGTCTCCAGTGGGTAAATGTCCCTGGTGGACACATTGGTTGTGTTCTGCCATCAAGGATTGAATAGAGAAGAGTACAGTACAGGAACGGGCCATTCGGCCCATAATGTAACAATAGACAATAGGTGTAGGAGTAGGCCATTTGGCCCCTCGAGCCAGCACCGCCATTCAATGTGATCATGGCTGATCATCCCCAATCAGTACCCCGTTCCTGCCTTCTCCCCATATCCCCTGACTCCACTATTTTTAAGAGCCCTATCTAGCTCTCTCTTGAAAGCATCCAGAGAGCCGGCCTCCACCGCCCTCTGAGGCAGAGAATTCCACAGACTCACCACTCTCTGTGAGAAAAAGTGTTTCCTCGTCTCCGTTCTAAATGGCTTACTGCTTATTCTTAAACTGTGGCCCCTGGTTCTGGACTCCCCCCCAACATCGGGAACATCTTTCCTGCCTCTAGTGTGTCCAAGCCCTTAACAATCTTATATGTTTCATAGTGGATATGTAGCGTGCAAAACGCGACGCCAAGTTAAACTATCCCACACACACACCAGGGACAATTGACAATGGTACCAAGGCCGATTAAACCTACAAACCTGCACGTCTCTAGAGTGGGGGAGAAAACCGGCGCAGGTCACGGGGAGAGCGTAAAATCTCCACGCAGATAGCTCCCGTAGTCAGGATGGAACCCGGGTCTCTGGCGCTGTGAGGCAGCAACTCCATCGCCCTGCCACAGTGCTGCCCCTTCAGTGCTCTGCCCTCACCAGTTTCAGATGTACAAGGTTCCCGAGTGTGTGGGTGGAGCCTCCACTCGTCATTGTGGGGAATTTCACCAGCGGTAATACAGCTAAATGTTTTCAGTGAGGTGATGCATTCACTTCCAAGTCGAGCCTGACTGTTGCCGCTGATGTCATTGGGTGTCACCCTGGTCTAAATGCCACTCATGGATTAGCTGTTTCCTTTCACCCATTTTGGGCTGTTCCATGCCCCCAGCTTCACCCTCCAGCCCCCAGTTAGTTTTAGCTTAGTGTCACATGTACCGAGGTACAGTGAAAAGCTTTTGTTGACTGTACCAGTCAGCAGAAAGACAAATGGCACAATGGCCTTCATAACAAGAGGAGTTGAGTCTAGGAGCAAAAAGGTCCTTCTGCAGTTGTACAGGGACCCAGTGAGACCACACATGGAGTATTGTGTGCAGTTTTGGTCTCCAAATCTGAGGAAGGACATTCTTGCTATTGAGGGAGTGCAGCGTAGGTTTATAAGGTTAATTCCCAGGAAGGCGGGACTGTCATATCTTGATAGAATGGAGTGGCTAGGCTTGTATATACTGGAAATTAGAAGGATGAAAGGGCATCTTATTGAAACATATGATTATTAAGAGATTGGACACGCTAGAGGCAGGAAACATGTCTCCGATGTTGGGGGAGTCCAGAACTAGGGGCCACAGTTCAAGAATAAGGGGTAGGCCATTTCAAACGGAGACGAGGAAAAACTTTTTCATCAATAGAGTTGTGAGTCTGTGGAATTCTCTGCCTCAGAAGGCAGCGGAGGCCAATTATCTGGATGCTTTCAAGAGAGTTAGATAGAGCTCTTAAAAATAGCGGAGTCAAGGGATATGGGGAGAAGGCAGGAACGGGGTACTGATTGGGGATGATTAGCCATGATCATAATGAATGGCGCTGCTGGCTCGAAGGGCCGAATGGCCTACTCCTGAACCTATTGTCTGTATTAAAACATAATTACGATCGAGGCATTTACAGTGTGTAAATACATCATGTTCAAGAAGGAATTGCAGATGCTGGAAAATCGAAGGTAGACAAAAATGCTGGAGAAACTCAGCGGGCGTGGCAGCATCTATGGAGCGAAGGAAATAGGCAACGTTTCGTCCCGAAACGTTGCCTATTTCCTTCGCTCCATAGATGCTGCCGCGCCTGCTGAGTTTCTCCAGCATATCTGTCTACCTGTAAATACATTGTCCTTCCTTCAGTGGGTTAAACAACTGACAACTGAAGCTGAGAGTAAATGAGAAGTATTTACGCACTGGCCTGATTGAAATGGAACAGATTCTGGCATCATTGTGGCAGGGCAGAGGGAGAGATGTTTAGAGAGATATCACAGGCACGATGGTCGCAGTAGCAGCCTCTGCTGCTTGGCTCCATGGTGGTGGTGTGTGTGTGTGTGGGTTGTGGGACAGTCCATCGTGGACTCCCTGTAGTTTCAGCTGTGCCGACTGAACCAGTGGGGCTGGGACTAGTTGCAGCTGCCGCTCGCTGCCCCCTTGCCCTGGGGTTTCCCCCCGCGATGAATCGTCATCACTTAGCAACGTTACAAAGAATTAAGCTTGTCTCAACCCTCTCTCACCGCAACGGCAGCATCTGCCAGAACTTCCCCCCCCCCCCCCCCCCCGCTCACCACATCCGTCTTGGGGAAGAAGTATCTTCCTTAAATCTGAATCTTTTGCCCTTGCCCGTCTCATAGAAACATAGAACATTAACTGTGGGGTATCACTTCCCCAACTCTATCGCAGGAAGAAGCGCAGCTGTAGACTTGCTGCCTCACAGCGCCAGAGACCCGGGTTCGATCCTGACCACGGGCGCTGTCTGTTGGGAGTTTGCACGCTCTCCCCATGACCCACGTGGGTTTACTCCGGGTGCTCCGGTTTCCTCCCACACTCCAAAGACGTGCAGGATTTGTAGCTTTAATTGGCTTCGGTAAAATTGTAAATTGTTCCCAGAGTGAAACACATTAGTGCTAATGGACATAGAAACATAGAAAACAGGTGCAGGAGTAGGCCATTCGGCCCTTCGAGCCTGCACCGCCATTCAATGTGATCATGGCTGATCATCCAACTCAGTATCCCGTACCTGCCTTCTCTCCATACCCCCTGATTCCTTTAGCCACAAGGGCCACATCTAACTCCCTCTTAAATATAGCCAATGAACTGGCCTCAACTACCTTCAGTGGCAGAGAATTCCACAGATTCACCACTCTCTGTGTAAACACTCTCTGTCTCATAGAACCTCTGCCGCTCTCACTTCAAGTCCGTGCCCCGTAGTATTTGATTTTTCCATCCTTGGCGGGAGAAATGTCCCGACTGCCTATCCTACCCACGCCCGGCAGAATTTGATATACTTCTAGCAGGTTGCCCCGTCATGGTCCGCTCTTTCGCCGGTCAGGGGAAGGATCGGCAAAGTTTGGAGGAATGTAGGCTCGGTTTGGCAAGATCTAGAAGCAAAGAACTGCAGGTGGATACAAAAAGCTGGAGCAACTCAGCGGGACAGGCAGCATCTCTGGAGAGAAGGAATGGGAGCCCTATCTAGCTCTCCCTTGAAAGCATCCAGAGAACCGGCCTCCACAGACTTTTCAGGTTGAGACCCTGAGAGATAAACAGGTGTCCGATTCCATTACCCCCTGTTTAGGGCACAGTTGGGTTATCAGATTAGTTTAACCCTGCAGGACCAGTGCCAGTCACGGCGTTTTTTGTATGTGTGGGAAATGAACTGCAGATGCTGGTTTAAACCGAAGATAGAGACAAAAAGCTGCAGTAACTCGGCGGGACAGGCAGCATCTCTGGAGAGAAGGAATGGGTGGCGTTTCGGGTCCCGACCCGAAACGTCACCCATTCCTTCTCTCCAGAGATGCTGCCTGCCCTTCCGAGTTACTCCAGCTTTTTGTGTCGATCTGAGGACATGTTTGTGTCGTGTACCGATGCTTTATCAGAATCTCATTTCCAGCTCAAATCGGGATTTTCTCCCCGGGCTGACTGTCGATTTCACTTTTATCGGCTAATGGGGCTGTTAAACATGAAGCACAAAAATTCCCCGGGCAGCACATTAAAAGGAATTAGGAAACAAAGTATCTCACGGACACTGCCCTAGTTTTTGTTTGCACTCTCTGCAGGCAAAATATGAAAGAATCCAAAGCAGTTTGTGTTTCGTCTGAAAACCGCCAATCTTGTAGTACTTGAAGGGACTTGAGCTCAGGGACACGTTTAACTTAGCGTAAGCTCTCCTGTCTTATCCGTCTCACTTTGGTTTGTAATTTAGAGTCTGTGGAGCAGCAGAGGGGCAACAGGGAGAGTTTATTGATTCTGCCCGCGGCCTGCTAACTTCTTATTGGTGACAATTATTTCATTTGGGCTTTTTCCCCCCCAGAGACCCTGGGGATCACTGATGTCAAATATGACTGGCTGTCACATCGTACATTCCCTCACTTGATTCAATTCTACCCCCCCCCCCCCCCAATTAAACGGGCAACGTGTTTGAAATTTGCAATTGATGGGACTGTCGTGTTGAGCCTTAAGCCCCTGTCCCACTTACGTGTCCTTGGCACGCTAATTGCACGACCTCGTGGTCACACTGAGGCGCACGGGCATCGTGTGGCCACGCGGGGCCGGTCCCACTGAGAAGCGCGGAGGGGTACGTAGTTGTGCGCGGCATCGCGCGGGGCTCCGAAATTTTTATAGCGAACGAAATCTTCGCGCGCCACCGGCCTGTCGCGTAACTGACGGCCAAAGTGGGACAGGCCCAAAACCCTGGCGTGACGCAACGTCTCACCTTCAACAGCAGCAGAAGCAGGCAAACGATCGCCGAGCTCGGCCTGGGGCTCACGGCCGTTGCGGTCCGGATCCGCCCCCACTTCTACTCCCAGAGCGGGGCCAAGAAAATTGAAGATGGGCACAAAATGCAGGAGTAACTCAGCGGGACCGGCAGCATCTCTGGAGAGAAGCAATGGGTGACGTTTCGGGTCAAGACCCTACTTTCAGACTGAAGAAGAGTCTCGACCCGAAACACCACCCATTCCTTCTCTCCAGAGATGGTGCCGGTCCCGCTGAGTTACTCCTGCATTTTGCGTCCATCTTCAAATGACGTCACGCGCTCCAGACGGCTGTGCGGGCGAATGAAGTCGCGTGCGACCTTCGCGGGACCGTCGCGCCTCAACGCGACCACGAGGTCGCGTAAATTTGCGTGCCAAGGACACGTACGTGGGACAGGCCCTTAAACCTCTCTACAAACCAGAGAGTACAATAAAGCTGATGCAGACCGAGCACAGAACTAATTGAGGGTTAATTGAATTGCCTCATTCCCAAGATCAAAGCTGTTTTTTTAATTTATTTTGCCCTATTAAGTCGTAATTGAAAAGTGATGAATAATTTCTGTTTCACCAGTCTGGTCCGCCCAGCCCCGTTCTGGCCGTAAATCCCTCGTGGTACCAGTGCGTGGTGACCCACTGCTTCAATACGCATTCCCCACTTCTAATCACCCTTTTCCATGTCTTGTCCAAGTTTTCCAGCATGAATGATTCATTCACTTTGACAGTCCCCCCCCCACACACACACACACACACACACTCACTCATTGTTTTGCTTTGTAGTATTCTAGTTTTTCACGATGCTGTCGCTGTTCTGATGTACGTTTTTTAGTCCTGTTTCATCTGCAGTTTTTTCTGGGGTAGGTGAATGATCAGCGCCGAAATTCACCAGCGTTGAAGGAACAGCACAATACGAGTGGATTCCACAAGGCTTTCAGAGCCAGTGGAATACATCTCTGGTGGATGGGGAGTAACTGTAGATGTTGGTTTCAACCGAAGACAGACACAAAAATGCTGGACTAACTCAGCGACATCTCTGGAGAAAATGAATAGGTGACAGCTCGGGTTGGGACCCTTCTTCAGAAGTGGGGGGGGTCTTGATCCAAATACATCTCTGGTGCTGCTGCTGTCATAGTGTAGAGCAGTTGCGTTGTGCTTGTGTAGTTGAGTGACCAGATGAGCAGCGTTGCAAGCCGTGGTTGGTGGCAGGGTGAATGGTGGCCTTTACTCATTGGGGGTTATGCAAAGGGAGGGACAAGATGGGAAGCTGCAAAAGATCTGTGGACAACCCCTCGTCTCCCCCTTGCGATAGGAGGATGACATGGACGTTGGTTGGGTCAGGAACAGTGCCCTGAGATATTTGTAGGGTGGTGATGATTGAACCCCAACAGCCACAACTATCTTCCTTTGTGCAATGTATCATTGAACCAGCCCAGTGGATGGATGTCCCTGTGAAGCCCATTGTGTTACATATTACTGGCAATGCTCAATACACTGGTAGATATTCTGTTGTGCTGCAGCAAGTGCAGGCCCTGTCCCACTTACACGATTTTTTTTCCGGTGACTTGCCGGCACCCGTCATGGTCGCAGCAGGTGGCCGAAAATTTTCGACATGTTGAAAATCAGCGGCAACCAGAAAAATATACAATAGACAATAGGTGCAGGAGTAGGCCATTTGGCCCTTCGAGCCAGCACCGCCATTCAATGTGACCATGGCTGATCATCCCCAAACAGTACCCCGTTCCTGCCTTCTCCCCATATCCCCTGACTCCGCTATTTTTAAGAGCCCTATCTAGCTCTCTCTTGAAAGCATCCAGAGAACCGGCCTCCACCGCCCTCTGAGGCAGAGAATTCCACAGACTCACCACTCTCTGTGAGAAAAAGTGTTTCCTCGACTCCGTTCTAAATGGCTTACTCCTTATTCTTAAACTGTGGCCCCTGGTTCTGGACTCCCCCAACATCGGGAACATGTTTCCTGCCTCTAGTGTGTCCAAACCCTTAACAATCTTATATGTTTCAAGGTGCGACTCTTTGGCAACTACTCACGACCATACAGGCGTCACGTGTCGACATGTTGCACGCAGGGTGACGCCTGTATGGTCGTGTGGAGTTGGGATAGGGAGAGACACAAAACGCTGGAGTAACTCAGCGGGACAGGCAGCATCTCAGGAGAGAAGGAATGGGTGATGTTTAGGGGGTCGAGACCCTTCTTCATACTGATGAAGGGGAGAACTGCAGATGATGGTTAGATCCGAAAACGGACACAAAGTGCTGCAGTAACTCCGGTTGGGGAAATAGGGATCCCTGACTAGCTTTTACCCGAGTGTGTCTGCGCTAATAATGGTGATGTCTGAAGTGTAACACACTCGGTGTGGTGCTTGGCAATGGGTGCGATCCGCTCGGTGAGCACAACAGGGCTGTTCTGGAATCTCAGTCTGTCTACTGAGAGGTTTCCATTGAGTGCAATCTGGAGCTCTTTGATCCTGAAGCATTTCGGTGCAGGCAGGCGCGCGCACACACACACGCACGCACGCACACACACACACACACACACACACACACACACACACACACACAACTACACGCACACAAACACACGCACGCACTCACACACCACTGACACACACACAACACACACACACACACGCACTCCGCACACTAACACACACACACACACACACGCACACACACACACAACACACACACGCACAACAAACACAAACACTACGCAACTCACTCACACACACCACACCACACACTGACACACACACACACAACACACCACACACGCACGCACTCACACACTGACACACATACACACACACTGACCCACACACACACACACACACACACACTGACACACAGCACACACACACACTCACACACACACTGACACACACACCACACACACACACACACACACACACACACACACACACCACACACACACACACACACACACACCCTTCCGCCCTGCCCCGCCCGCCCCACAACGGCTCTGCTCCACATGTTACAGCCTCTCCATTGTTCACCGCCCCGCTCCTGCCCCATGCCGGCAGTCTGCGCAGGCTTCTGTAACCTGACTTTGTACTTCGCCATCTCTCCCCTGCACCTTCAAAAGCACAGATCACCCCCCGGGGGGGGGGGTACTTCCACAGACACTGTACCCACAGCGGCTACGGGAGCACAGCCACAGGTTCCCAATAGGCTACAGTTCCACAGCAGCTGGGTGGCGCAGCGGTGGAGTTGCTGCCTGACAGGGTCAGAGACCCGGGTTCGATCCTGACGACAGGTGCTGTCTATGTGGAGTTTGCCTGTTCTCCCCGTGACCTGCGCCGGTTTCCTCCCACACTCCAAAGACGTGCAGGTTTGCAGGTTAATTGGCTCTAGTGTGTGTAGGGTGGCGTTAGTGTGCGGGGATCGCTGAGGCTCTGGATCTGGGAAGGAGGGGAGGGGGGGGAGGGGAGGTTCTCCAGGTGACTAGGTGCCGGAATCAAGGGATGTGGGGGAAAAAGCAGGAACAGGGGTACTGATTCTGGATGACCAGCCATGATCATATTGAACGGCGGTGCTGGCTCGAAGAGCAGTCTGAAGAAAGGTCCCGACCCGAGACGTCGCCTATTCCTTCGCTCCATAGATGCTGCCTCACCCGCTGAATTTCTCCAGCACTTTGTGTCTATCTTTGCCGGAGAAAATTGTTTAATTTAGTTTAGAGATACAGCACGGAAACAGGCCCTTCAGCCCATCGAGTCCGCGCCGGTCAGCGATCCCCGCACATTAACACGATCCTACACCCACCAGGGACAATTTAAGTTGATACCAAGCCAAAGAACCTACAAACCTGTACGTCTTTGGAGTGTGGGGGGGAAACCGAAGATCTCGGTGAAAACCCTCACAGGTGATGGGGAGAATGTACAAACTCCGTACAGGCAGCGCCCGTAGTCAGGATCGAACCCGGGTCTCCGGCGCTACAATCGCTGTAAGGCAGCAACTCTACCACTGCGCCACCGTGCCCGCCCCTGCCCCCTGAGATACATATATGACAGATTTGATGAGCATGGATCGGAGTTGGTCAATGTTTCCCAAGCTCCCACCCCTCTCCTTGGGAGTAGAATTACAGATCTTGGACCTTGCCTGTCCTCATTTTAAGCCCACGGTGAAAGCTGCTCCCAAAACAAATATCCGCAGATTTGTACGTCTCAGAAGCTGAAGGCAAGGAGCCTCTGCTGCAGACTTTGCATCTCTCTGGGTGGGTTTCAGTCACACAAGATCCAGATCTAAATATCACTCCTCCTCCCTGTGGCCTGACACAGCGGATCAGTCAGCGTCTGTGAAAGAGGAACAGAGTTAACCGTTCCAGTCAAACATGAAGAACCTTCAGTCGGAAATATTAACTCCTTTCCTCTTTCCACTCACTGCCCTGTTTACTATTTCTGTGGATACGAGGAACTGCAGACGCTGGTTTACAGAGGGGACACAAGGTGCTGGAGTAACTCAGCAGGTCAGGCAGCATCTCTGGAGAACTTGGGTCAAGTCCCTTCTTCAAACATAGAAACATAGAATATAGGTGCAGGAGTAGGCCATTCGTCCCTTCGAGCCTGCACCACCATTCAATATGTTCATGGCTGATCATCCAACTCAGTATCCTGTACCTGCCTTCTCTCCATACCCCCTGATCCCTTTAGCCACAAGGGCCACATCTAACTCCCTCTTAAATATAGCCAATGAACTGGCCTCAACTACCTTCTGTGGCAGAGAGTTCCACAGATTCACCACTCTCTGTGTGAAAAATGTTTTTCTCATCTCGGTCCTAAAAGATTTCCCCCTTATCCTTAAACTGTGACCCCTTGATCTGGACTTCCCCAACATCGGGAACAATCTTCCTGCATCTAGCCTGTCCAACCCCTTAAGAATTTTGTAAGTTTCTATAAGATCCCCCCTCAATCTTCTAAATTCTAGCGAGTACAAGCCGAGTCTATCCAGTCTTTCTTCATATGAAAGTCCTGACATCCCAGGAATCAGTCTGGTGAACCTTCTCTGTATTCCCTCGCACTCCCTGTACGAATAAATTGTTAGAAGAAATTACCAGAAGAGGTCAATAAGTTAACGAGAAGCATATCTTAAAATGCTTTTCACCATATCCCTCAGTCTGAAGAAAGATCCCAACTTGAAACGTCACCTATCCATGTTCTCCAGAGTTGCTGCCTTGCCCCACAGAGTTACTCCAGCTCTTTGCGTTAGCATTTCTTTCAATGTAGTAGGTTGGACATGACAACAATATTCATTTACTTCCAGTGGAGGGCATGTCACAGCCTCTTCCGATCAGCACCGTTGTGTAGCAGCTCAGCGGGACAGGCAGCATCTCTGGACAAAAGGAACGGGTGAAGTTTCGGGTCGAGACCCTTCTTCAGAGGCTAGTATTGGCCCTGTCCAACAAGGCTAGTGTACGGCTGAACGTGAACTTGCTGTGTCGGGGGAGGCAAGGAGAGGGTTACTGGAAGGTTGGCCGTGGGAGGGTGACTGGGAAGTGAGATGTGAATTTCCCTCTGAAATTCATTGACCCTGTCTCAACGCCCCCATTGACAAGCAAGCAAGCAGGCAGGGACTTTTCTTGTCCCTTGATATTCTCTCCTGTCACTCGCCCCCAATGTGTACTCGGGCATCTAAGGGGTTGTGGTGAGTAAATGACTCATTCCGGGTCGCAGTAGAAGTTTCACTCGTTGGCCAGTCAGACTCTAGATCAAAGATCCTATAGCGGAGCAAGATAGACCACTCCTGCTAAATGCAATGGGCTGACGTGTAGTACGCAACGGAGCGGAACGTGGGCCTTTTTTTCATCCATTTCAGTAACCCGACCCGACCCGACCCGCAGTGTAATCAACGTTGCGGGGGAACAGTTTGTGTTAATAAATTATAATTCTGAAAATGACGAGAAGATTTTTCCCAAATAACTCTTATTTTTACGAGGATGTTTCCGTAACCAGCTTCCGTCTCCGCACTAGTATCCTACGGGATCTTTGGTGCGGAGACGGAAGCCGGTTATGGAAATGGGGCCGAAAATTACCCGTGAATCTGCCCATGACCGTACTACGTCTTTTTCGTCGAGTGGACCATCTTGCTCCGCTAGAGGATCTTTGCTCTAGATGTTCAACTGTTACATAGCGTTGTCTGCACTATCTGTGAATAACAGACCCATTCCGCGATTTAGTTTAGTTTAGTTTAAGAATACAGTGTTGGAAACAGGTCGTTCGGCCCATCGAGCCATGATAGACCAGCGATCACCCCCTTACACTGGCACCATCCTTCACACTAGGGACAATTGTACAATTACCGACGCCAATTGAACTACATACCTGAATTTGGAGTGCGGGAGGAAACCGGAGCACCCGGAGAAAGCCCACGCGGTCGCGGGGAGAACGTACAAACTGCGTACAGATGGCACCCATAGTCAGGATTGAACCTGGGTCTCCGGCCCTGTAAGGCAGCAACTCTACCGCTGGGCCACCCAATTGTATCTGGTCCTGGCGAAGGGTCTCGTCATCGACTGTCCACTTGCTGCCCAAACCAGCAGCTCGCCCTTTCGTTCCAAATCCCAGCATCTAACCCTATTGCCCACTACACTGGTTTACACAATAGGACACAAAGGGCTGGAGTAACTCAGCGAGTCAGGCAGCGTCTCTGGATGACCAGGAGTCCAGATATTTAATCCTCTGCCATTGGTTCCAGCGAAAACGTTATTCAGTTTAATTCTGCTTCAAATCCTGAGATGTCGTGTAATCTCAGGATTGCCAAGTGTGGACCTTATCTCAACTCCGCAATTTCCTCCAGTACTGAAAGAATGTCGACCCCCGCCACCTCAAACGTTGTGGCCCGCACACACTGAATTATTCCTTTATTTGTTTGCTTCATTATTTTCGTGTCAGTCGATTGCATTCTGAACAAAGTGCCTCACCTGTATGCACCTCACTGATCTAAGGCGAGTCCCTGGCCAACAGTGACCGCTCTCTCTCGCTGCACGAGTCCGCCTTTGTTGATTGCGTTTGAAGGAGCAGTGATCTACTGATTATCACGTGGTCTTGCTGATCAACTGGTCGTTCCTATTCCCTGATCTGTACAGTCACAGTTTTGCACCCTTCCATTAGATGCTTATGAGTAGCGATTTCTAAACTGTTAAATGGAACGAGTACAGTTTTACACTTTAGAGATGCAGTGTGGAAACAGGCCCTTCGGCCCACCGAGTCCATGCTAGTGCTATCCTGCCCAGTCGGGGACAATTTACAATTTTACCAAAGCCAATTAATCTAAAAACCCTGTGTGTGGGAGGAAACCGGAGCGCCCGGAGGAAACCCACGCGGTCACGGGGAGAACGTACAAATCTGTACAGACAGCACCCATCGTCGGGATGGAACCTGGGTCCCTGGCGCCCTCAAGGTTCCAAAATTAACTTTTATTTCACGTTTGTGTCTGATTTTGGTCGGGTACGGTGGTGGTATTTAGTTACGCCAAGTTCAGCCTGTAGGCGAGGGTGGGATCCTTGCGGGTCACCGAGCAGTGGATGAGAAGGCTGTATGTCAGAACGACAGCGTGCCAGCGAGCAAGAGTAAAAAAAAGCCAACGAGGTCCTTTGTTTACGCCTGAGATTAAGAGCAAGGGTCCAGGAGCTGAATTCCACACATATAAATCGTGTAGCAACAGGCTGTGGTTTCAGGCATGACTCATGATTTTGTTTGAAGTTGAGGGGAGGAAGCAATGTAGGTGTGAGGACTGAAGCCTCACTTTGTGAGTGGAGGGGAGGGGAGGGAGCAGGCGGCTGGCTAGTAGCACTGCGAGCGCTTGCAGTGCTGTCGCCCACCTAGTGTGGCACAGCGGGCCAATGCTGGGGGGACGAGCGACGTTAGAGCTGTACGTTGGTGAAGCCTGCCTTACCGGGCTGCAGGGCAAACACTGCTGGGTGAGTAACAGAAGTCTCCGGAGCTTTGTACAACAAAAGGCTGTTCGAGAGGTCAAGTGAGTTCTCGTATCAACGTTAATCAGACAGTTGCCAAAAGACCCCCCCCCCCCATCCTGGCCGCTCATAATTGCAGAATAACTTGTAGTTTTGTGTGAGTTGGAGATTAAAGAACTCTGTTTTGATTTGTTCTCTGAACTGTTGACTGTTGGATCAGTGTGGGTGCGAGATGTTTAGGGGGGAGAGGAGGTGTATGTGAGAAGGGGCAGTGAGCTGTAGAGTGCAGGTACCACACTGGCCAGGTGTGCACTGTGCAGGTGTGGGGTGCAAGTGAGACTTGGTCAGGTGCCCCCCATGGCAGATGTTATTAGCTCTGTATCCTGGTTGGCAGCAGCCAGCTGTTCGCAGTTAGCCCCCCAAGTCAGTTAACCAGCTGTTATCTACTTATGAGGAGCATGTGCAGATGGCCCAGTTGTGCATAGGCCTGGTGTGACAATTGGAGACCTGAGTGCCCGACCCAGGTTCCCATGACAGGCACAAAACGCTGGAGTAACTCAGCGGGTCAGGCGGCATCTCCGGAGAAAAGGAATAGCCGACGTTTCAGGTTAAGACCCTTCTTCAGTCAGAGTCTGGCCCCTGACTCTTGGTCTGAAGATGGGTCTCGACCTGAAGCATCACCTATTTCTTTTCTCCCGAGGTGCTGCCTGTCCCGCTGAGTTACTCCAGCATTTTGTGACTATCTTCGGTTTAAACCAGCATCTGCAGTTCCTTCCTACACAGATGTCCATGTGGACTGGCCAAGTGTACTCTGCCAACTGTGACTCTCAAGCCCCCTGTCCCACTTACGTGTCCTTGGCACGCTAATTACGCGACGGTCCCGCGCGACTTCATACGACTGCACAGCCGCCTGGAGCGCGGTGACGTCATTTGAAGATGGACACAAAAATGCCGGAGTAACTCAGCGGGACCGGCAGCATCTCTGGATGGATGATGTTTCGTGTCGAGACTCTTCTTCAGTCTGAAAGAAGGGTCTTGACCCGAAACGTCACCCAAAAATAAATGATGCCTTTTAAATAAAGTTCCAGAAATATTCAGCAGGTTGTGCATCAGCGATTGGAGAGGGTGTCAGAGTTAAGGGCCTGTCCCACTTGTCGATTATTTTCAGTGACTGCCGGCATCATCGACTGACGTATCTGATGACCGAAATATTCGGGGCGTGATGACGTTTTGGTGCGCGGTGTTTTTTCAAGTGTCGCGACATTTTGTTTGTCGCCGCTGGATTTTGAAATGTTCAAAATCTTTTGGCGACACTGATATGACGCCGGCAGTCACCGGAAAAAATCTCCAGGTGGGACAGGCTCTTTAGCGTTTGGGTGTCAGGGGTTACGGGGAGAAGGCGGGAGAATTGGGGCTTGGAGGGAGAGATAGATCAGCCATGATTGAATGGCGGAGTAGACTCGATGGAGTGACTCTGCTCCTATTACTGATGGCTTATTTCAGGCTGAGGATCTTTCATTGGGTTCTGACAGCTGAGGGTTTGACCTGAACTGCCCACAGATTGTGACTGACCTGCTGGGTATTTCCAGCATTAACTTCGGATTTTCAGCATCTGCACTTTTTTTTTGCTTTTCACTAAATGACTAAATGAGGCAGAGAATTCCACAGACTCACCACTCTCTGTGAGAAAAAGTGTTTCCTCGTCTCCGTTCTAAATGGCTTACTCCTGATTCTTAAACTGTGTGGCCCCTGTTTCTGGACTCCCCCCCCCCCCCCCAACATCGGGAACATGTTTCCTGCCTCTAGCGTGTCCAAACCCTTAATAATCTTGTATGTTTCAATAAGATAGCCTCTCATCCTTCTAAACTCCAGAGTGTACAAGCCCAGCTCCAACAACCTAATGTGTGATAATCTGATTCTTTAAGCAGTAATTAGATGATAATCATCGACCAGAGCAACAGGAGAATCTCCCAATGCTTCCAAATGGCCCCTTACAACCCTCTACTTCCACCTGATGGGACTGTGGTTTAATCTCTCTGCTGTAAGAGACGCGTCCAACAAAACAGACCCCTGGTATCTGCAGCATTCCAAGCCAACATTTTTGTGCCCACAAATCTGGGATGGGGATTGAACCGAGAACCATCGGATGAGAAGAATCCACCGCCAACTCGACCACAGCTGATATGTATAAATCCCTGCAGAACCACATCAAATATAATCGCATTTTAAACAGTGCAGCAGCCTCCAGGCTAAGTGGTCACCATTTCCTCTACTGCCAGGCAGCCTCAGTCTGTGAACTCACTTGGTGTCCTCGTGCCTCTTGTAAATTGTGACTTTTGCAAGCTATGTGGCTCTTCAACTAACCGTGCAAGTGAGGTGGCACAGCGGTAGAGTTGCTGCTTTACAGCGCCAGAGACCCAGGTTCGATCCTGACTGCGGGCGCTGTCTGTGCGGAGTCTGTATGTTTGCCCTGTGACCTGTGTGGCTTTGCCCCGGGTGCTCCAGTTTCCTCCCACACTCCAAAGGCGGGCAGGTTTGTAGGTTAATTGGCTTCGGTAAAATTGTACCTTCTGAACCTTCTGAGTTTTGTAGTCGGCAGGGCAGAGTACTCTGCATATCGCCAACTTGGACAATTTAACATTTTTTTATCAAGCCAATTAATCTAAAAACCTGTACGTCTTTGGAGTGTGGGAGGAAACCGAAGATCTCAGATAAAACCCACGCAGGTCCCGGGGAGAACGTACAGACTCCGTACAGACAGCACCCGTAGTCGGGATCGAACCCGGGTCTCTGGTGCTGCATCTTGCTGTAAGGCAGCAACTCTACCGCTGCGCCACCATAAATTGTCCCTAGTGTGTGTAGGATAGTGTTAGTGAGCGGGGATCGCTGATCAGCACGGGACTCGATGGGCCGAAGGGCCTGTTTCCACGCTGTATCTCTAAAACTAAACTAAACCCGTGCGTTGACCGGAAATGGCAAATGGCATTTGATAGGAAGAAACGGGCTTGTTAATTCTCGCAGCGATGGAAAAAAACGGCAACGAATATCTCATTAAATCAAACTTTTTTTTTTGAACTTCTGTCCTGCCAGGTTTTCCGAAAACAGTCTGAAAATAAAGCACGAGACGGAAATCCGGATCCCACCAGTGCCGTCGCCAAAGGCCGTGAGCAATCAAATGCACCCGGACACGAAGCTGCCCAACCACGGCAAGCCGGTCAACAGCAATGCTCCAGCTCCCAACGCCAGCCAAGGAACGCCCGGCGGCCTGGGCTCGAAGGCCACGGGAGCCGGCAGCCACGGCGGCAAGTCGAGCCAGATCTCCCCCGGCAACTCTGGGCTGAAGGGCTCCCAGAACTCGGTGCCCCCCAACCTCGGAGCTTTGAAAGGGAAGGTGAAGCGGGAGCGGAGCATCTCGGTGGATTCCGGAGACCAGCGGGACCCAGGCACGTCGGTCAACGACACCGAATCCAAAGGTGAGTCTGGTGCCGCCACCGGCTGCAGCACGTCACGCACAGTCCAGTACGGGGCGACACCATATAACTTCATTTATCCCAGGAGGGGAATTAATCTGCCAACTCTCATAAAAACACAAACTACATAAAATATGGAATTCAAGTTTGGGGATGTGCAAAGATTGGGGATGGGGGGTGGGGAACAGACTTGGGCCATTAATCCCATCGAGTCGACTCCGCCATTCAATCATGGCTGATCTATTTTTCCCTCTCAACCCCCTTCTCCTGCCTTCTCCCCGTCACCTTTGACGTCCTGACTAATCAAGAACCTCTCGACCTCTGCTTTAAAATTGATACACTTTGCAGTTGCAGCAATGAATGAATAAGAAATTTGTGACTGCATGCGACAACCAAAATACTATCCGCTCGTCTCAATTGGAGCATATCACCAATATGCTCCTCAAACCCATTGCCCCGTTCATTCCGAATCCCCAATCACCTCCAACTCCACAGCTCATGTGGACATCCCTTGTTTCTTGCAGAATGCTGTCCTACAGTCCTGGTGTCCTAGTCCTACAGCACTGAGCACTCATTTCCTCCCAGTCCAGTGGTTCTGTGGCAGTTCACATGGCCTATTAGTTATAGAAGCTTTGATGTGTCTCCATGAAGATGTGTTTAAACTTGGAGCAGATGGCTCCTCGTCACAAAGACGGGACTCATTTTGCTGTGTGTGTGCGTCTGTGTGTGTTTGTTTGTGTGTGTGTGTTTGTGTGTGTGTGTGTATGTATGTGTATGTATGTGTTTGTGTGTGCGCGCATCTGTGTGTGTGTGGGCGTCTGTGTGTGTGTGTGTGTGTGTCTATGTGTGTGGGTATGTGTCTGTGTGTGTGTGGGGCTGTGTGCGCGTCCGTTTGTCTATGCGTGTGTGTGTGCATCTGTGTGCCTCAGTGTTTTTGTGTCTATGTGTGTGTGCGTCTGTGTGCGAATCTGCGTCTGTGTGTGTGCGCGATCGTGTGTGCATGTGCGTTCGTGCACGTGTGTGCGCACATGTGTGTGTGCGCGCGTGTAACATGATCCTGTGATGCGGACAATCCCCAGCATGTGATGGTGTGTTTGTTATTTGTGCTTTTCTGCGAGTAGATGGCCCCCCACGGAGCAAGCGGCGCTGTGTTCTGGAACGCAAGCAGCCCTACAGCGGGGACGAGTGGTACTCGGGACCGGACAGCGAAGACGAGGATAAACCCAGAGTGGCGGCGCTCAGTAAGTAATCCACGGACAGAGCCGGCGAACGCCTTGTGGAAAACATTCACTTAGGAACCAGTGTTCAATTTAGCAAACAATTCAAATCTTCCATTAATTACAAGCCAATGTATAGTTAGACTATAGATAGATGCTTCCCGAATAGTGAAAGGCCTGGATAGAGTGGATGAGTCTGAAGAAGTCTCGGCGAGAAACGTCACCCATTCCATCTCTCCAGAGATGCTGCCTGTCCCGCTGAGTTACTCCAGTGTCTTATCTTCAGTGTAAACCAGTGGACTACACATTGGATAGAGTGGATTTTTCCACTAGTGGGAGAGTCAAGAACCAGAGGTCACAGCCTCACAATTAAGAAGGAGAAGGAGATGAGGAGGAATTTCTTTAGTCAGAGGGTGGTGAATCTGTGAAAGTCCTTGCCACACCAGGCTGTGGAGGCCAAGTCAATGGACATGTTTAAGGCAGAGATAAACAGCTTATTGATTAGTACGGGTGTCAGGAGTTATGGGGAGAAGCCAGGAGAATGGGGTTAGGAGGGAGAGATAGATCAGCCATGATTGAATGGCAGAGTAGACTTGATGGGCCGAATGGATTGATGCTGCTCCTATCACTTATGGATTTATGAACACAAAATGCTGGAGAAACTCAGCAGGACGGGCAGCATCGCTGGAGAGAACCCGTGGGTCGAGACCCTTCTTCAGACTGAGAGTCAGGGGAGAGAGGGGAACTAGAGACATGAAAGGGTACAAAGAGCATGTGAGGTGTGAAAAGGACAGATCAAAGGAGACAGTTATCAAGGAAGTTCATTGTTGGCCGGGGGGAAGGAGACCCCGAGGCATACAAGGGGTAAAATTAATCAGGAGTTGGACCAGAGTCCACATTTGTCTGTGTTCTGTTTCTCTGCTTTGCTCTGAGTCTCGTTGTGTTCCAGCCGCCCAAAAAAATGTCAGTCTTCATTTTGAGATTTTCCGTTGATTCCAACCCCAGAAAGGTTTATTTTTGGGAACCTAATGTTCCCAGCGGTCTCTGCGGGGGGTGTGTGTTTGGTGGCACAAAGCCCCAGTGCCCGCGATGTATTTTTAAGGGAAATGTTCCAGCTGAAGATAGTTTTTTGTACCGTGTGGGATGGTACAATTGAGAATAAGGAGTAAGCCATTTAGAACGGAGACGAGGAAACACTTTTTCTCACACAGAGAGTGGTGAGTCTGTGGAATTCTCTGCCTCAGAGGGCAGTGGAGGCAGGTTCTCTGGATACTTTCAAGAGAGAGCTAGATAGGGCTCTTACAGATAGCGGAGTCAGGGGGTATGGGGATAAGGCAGGAATGGGGTACTGATTTAGGATGATCAGCCGCGATCACACTGAATGGCGGTGCTGGCTCAAAGGGCCGAATGGCCTACTCCTGCACCTAGTGTCTATTGTCTATTGTGGTAACTTAGAAGCAATCAGACAGTTACGTAGACAGAGGGATGTGGGCCAAATGCGTAGATGGGACATGTTGGTCGGTGTGGGCAAGTTGGGCCGAAGGGCCTGTTTCCACACTGTATCACTCTGTAACGTTTGGCGAGCCCCAGTCTGTACCGCCATCTGGTGGCCATTCACTGTATCGGAGACTCTTCAAGAAAATCTTTAAAGCAGGCTGTGAATGTGAAGGTTCTCGACCCATTCCTTCTCTCCAGAGATGCCGCCTGTCCCGGCTTTTTGTGTCTTAACTTCCTTAACTTCCCTTTGATGTGGCCCTTGTGGCTAAAGGGATCAGGGGGTATGGAGAGAAGGCAGGTACAGGATACTGAGTTGGATGATCAGCCATGATCATATCGAATGGCGGTGCAGGCTCGAAGGGCCGAATGGCCTACTCCTGCACCTATTTTCTATGTTTCTATGTTTCCATGACATCTTCTCCGCAACTACCCTATCCCCCCCCCCCCCCCCCCCCCCCCCTTTGTCCCAGCCTACAGTCTCCGTTTACCCCCCCCCTTGCCCCTATTACTTATTGAAGGTGGACAAAAATGCTGGAGAAACTCAGCGGGTGAGGCAGCATCTATGGAGCGAAGGAATAGGTGACGTTTTGGGTCGAGACCCTTCTGGGTCTCGACCCAAAACGTCGCCTATTCCTTCGCTCCATAGATGCTTTCCTGATCTCGACCTGAAACGTCACCTAGTCCTTCGCTCCACAGATGCTGCCTCACCCGCTGAGTTCCTCCAGCACTTTTTGTCCACCTTCGATTTTTTTTTTCCAGCATCTGCAGTTCCTTCCTTAACACTGCTACTTATTGTATTACATTTACATTGGCTGATGTAATCCTGAACCAGTATTGCCGTTGACTATGATACCATAAAGGATTATATTAGAAACATGGAAAATAGGTGGAGGAGTAGGCCATTCGGCCCTTCGTGCCAGCACCGCCATCCAATATGATCATGGCTGATCATCCAAAATCAGTACCCCGTTCCTGCTTTCTCCCCAATATCCCTTGATTCCTTTAGCCCTAAGAGCTAAATCTAACTCTCTCCTGAAAACATCCAGTGAATTGGCCTCCACTGCCTTCTGTGGCAGAGAATTCCACAGATTCACAACTCTAAAAAGTCCTAAATGGCCTACCCCTTATTCTTAAACTGTGATATTAGCATACCTTGGTTATGTGTGATCACCCCCCTCCCCCCCCCCACCTGCTCCTACCTCTGTGTTTACCCCCTACACCATACAGTCTGAAGAAGGGTCTCAAACCCGAAACGTCACCCATTCCTTCTCTCCGAAAATGCTGCCTGACCCGCTGAGTTACTCCAAAATTTTGTGCCTATCTTCGTCTGCAGTTCCTTCCCGCACGCCACCTTCTGCTCTCTGCTTCCTTCAGCCGTTCCTTGCTTCGTGCCGTGGTTCCAGGGTTCGAGTCCAGAGGGCAGGGGGGGGGGGGGGGGGGAACGGCGAGATCGAACGGGGAAGTAGCGGCCCGCGAGGAACGCCAAGGGTGGGATTGACTCTTTTTTTCCCCTCTATCTCTGGCGCAGATTGCACTGTGGTGGAGGCGGCTCTCTCGGGGGCTGTCCACCCCTCCCCCAGCTCCAACCCCCTGCCCACGGTCAGCGAGAGTGCACCGGCCAGCGTTCCTCACAACCCTGCAGGCGGGTCCTGCCTGCGCCCCGACACCGGCAACCCACGGAACCCCAGCAAACCACCGTCCCAGTTTGTGTACGTCTTCACCACGAACCTGGCCAACATGTGAGTGTGCCGAGCGGGCGCGGAACAACCCGACAAACTGATTAGTGCGGGTGTTATGGGGCTAGGAGGGAGGGGTAGATCAGCCGTGATTGAATGGAGGAGTAGATTTGATGGGCCGAATGGCCTAACTCTGCTCCGATCACTTGTGAACTCCCGGGAGCTCGAGCACAGTTGAACTGAGGCTGAGGTCGACAATGGAAGAAGTTGCTCTGTTCCTTCCAAGTAACTCCAGAAGCGAGAGAAAGCACAGTGAAGTACCGGAGCAAGCAACATCCAAAGCTGGGTGGCCGTGGAGAAAGCGAGTCGCTGTAGAGTCAGTAGAGTCGCTGCCTCACAGCACCGCAGACCCGGGTTCGATCCCGACTACGGGTGCTGTCCGTGCGGAGTTTGTACGTTCTCCCCGTGACCACGTGGGTTTCCTCCGGGTGCCCCGGGTTCCTCCCACCTCCCAAAGACGTGCAGGTTTGTAGGTTAATTGGCTTCGGAAAAAGATTGTAAATTGCCACTAGTGTGTGTGTGTGTGTCGGATGGTGTTAGCGTACGGGGTGATTGCCGATCGGCGCAGACCCGTCGGGCCTGTTTCCGCGCTGTATCTCTAAACTTAACGAAACAGATGGGTGCAATGCAACCCAAACTGAGGGGAAAGAAATCATAATTATACTTTATTAGCCACGTATGTTTTGTCACGGACGAGGAATTGTATTTGCCGTACAGTGGCGAAGCAACAAAGGCTCTCGGGATGCGGGAGTAAGGGCAGGGTCCTGGCGTGGACTACCCCACGAGCAATGAGGCAATGGAGAATACCCCCACTCCATGTCAGTGCCACTCCCACAAGCTGGCTCCAGTGGAGGTGCCTTTGGCTCTGTGTTTCACCACTAGATCCTGGGAATGGAAGAATGCAGAAGGAAGAGGGAATATCAGTTAGATTTAGCTCCTGGGGCTAACTGAGTCAAGGGATGTGGGGGGGGGGGGGCAAAAGCAGGAACGGGGTACTGATTGGGGATGATCAGCCATGATCACATTGAATGGCGGTGCTGGCTCGAAGGGCCGAATGGCCTACTCCTGCACTTATGTTCTATCTTTCCAAGTGTTGGGAGGGAAGCTACACCGGGGGCTGGGAGGGAGTTCATGTGGGGGCTGGGGGGGGGTGGGGGTAAGTAGGGATGCGGTCAATGGCGGGTTCATTGAGGGTGGGGGACGTGTATGGGTGAGGATTGGGGGCAAGGGGGGTGGACGTTGCATTGAGGTTGCTGACGGCGTTTCTGACTCTGTTGGATGGCAGGGCTGCAGAGGCTGTGATCCAGGGCCGGTCAGATTCCATCGTGGCGTATCACACGCACAATGTACCTCGCACAAAACTGGATCAAGTGTACAATCAGAAGGTGAGTTCCAAATCCCAGAGCATCCTCACTTTATGCAGCACTTCAGCTTTGCACGTCAAACCCTCACAGTTCAAATACAGGTCCACCACCTGTCCCACGGTACGAGTTCATTCCAAGAGCTCTCCCGAGTTTAAAAAAAAATCAAACTCGCGGTAAGCACGGAGAATGAACGTAACGGGTACGTCGGAGCTCGGGGACGTCTCTTAGCGCTAACGGCAGGTACTCGGGAAGACTCGCTAACGGCAGGTAAGCTCGGGAAGACTGGTGAAGGTTTTTTCAACGTTGAAAAATGTCCACGAGAGCCCCGAGTACCGACGAGCGGCCATTACCGTAAATCTCCCGAGTTCGAATCAGGGCAAACTCGGGAGAGCTCTTGGAATGAACTCGGACAGTGGGACAGGGGTTTAAGAAAGAACTGCAGATGCTGGGAAAAATCGAAGGTAGACAAAAATGCTGGAGGAACTCAGCGGGTGAGGCAGCATCTAGGGAGCGAAGGAATAGGCAACGTCTTGGGTCGAGACCCAAGGGTCGAGATGCTGCCGCACCCGCTGAGTTTCTCCAGCATTTTCGTCTCCCAGCAGCTGATGACATAGCCCTTCCCTTAATCTGGACAATGTTACTTGAAATCCCTCCCCCCCCCCCCCCCCCCCCCCCCCCCCCACACACATTCCCCTGATAATGTGGCACCTAGATCTCGACCTCATGGGACTTCCGCGGCTGATTGGCGGGTGTAATTTGCCCCTCCCTGCAGCCGGTATTTCTATTTTTAAGAGCCCTATCTAGCTCTCTCTTGAAAGCATCCAGAGAACCCGCCTCCACCGCCCTCTGAGGCAGAGAATTCCACAGACTCACCACTCTCTGTGAGAAAAAGTGTTTCCTCGTCTAAATGGCCGACCCCTTATTCTTAAACTGTGGCCCCTGGTTCTGGACTCCCCCAACACCGGGAACATGTTTCCTGCCTCTAGCGTGTCCAAACCCGTAACAATCTTATATGTTTTAATGAGATACCCTCTCATCCTTCTAAACACCAGAGTGTACAAGCCCAGCTGCTCCATTCCCTTAGCATATGACAGTCCCGCCATCCCGGGAATTAACCTTGTAAAGCCATATTCTATAACTTCTATGAGATGCAGGGAAAGGGGTTTGAAGGGAACCCTATTTCCCATACTTGCTTCCCATACTTTCCCTAATTTGGCTTTGCAGGGGGTATAAACGTTCTCCCTCCCACCTCTCTAGCTATGCCGTCTAATGTAGGATATTCCCAGCATGGGGTAATACATTCTGACTGTCCACCTTATCAATGCCGCTAATATCTCGATGCTTCTCGTAATTTTATTTCGCGGTTCAGACTGTCCTGCAACTGGTCTGTGACATCCAGCTATAACGTGATACCTTGCCCTCCAGCCATCTCACTTCTCTTCTTTCCCTTCCTCTCATCCTCAGGCCTCCCATGCCGCCCAGAAAGGGTCTGGGCTTCAGGAGCAGCTGTCCCGCAACAGGCCTCCGTCTCGCCCCCCCCAGCCCCAACAGCAGGGTCAGCAGTGCTTGCAGCCCCCCAGCTCGATGCCGCAGGAGGGGGGAGCCGGACTCGAACCCCTGCTCTCGGACATGGGCTCCAAACCGATGGAGAGCAACGGCGGGGCCGGCAACCAGCCGGGGGGCGGTCACCCCAACGTCGGCAACGCGCCCGCCAACCCGCACCAGGGGGCGCCGGTCGACCCGGCCAATGGCGGCGGCGTGGAGGCCAACAATCCCAACGACAACAGTTCGCTGGTCATGAACCTTCACCCCAACACGGAGGGCTTGTCCAAGGAACAACTCGAGCACAGGGAGCGTTCCTTGCAGACGCTGAGGGACATCGAGAGGCTCTTGTTGCGCAGCAGCGAGGGCGAATTCTCCATGAAGGGCAACTGCGGCCCCAACGGCCAAGGGGATGGACAACAGGTCATGAAGAAGCCAGAGGAGCCTCTGCAGTCGATGATTTCCCAAGCACAGGCGTTGGGGGTGGATGGGCCAAACATGGAGCAGGAGTCGATGCACCATCAGGAGGTAATGCAACACGACCCGATGGGGCAACAGGTGACCATGATGATGAATCCCGTCAACCAGGACAACCTGACCCCAGAGCAGGTGGCCTGGAGGAAGCTTCAGGAGGACTTCTACGAAGAGAAGAGGAGGAAACAGGAGCAGGCGGTGGTTCAACAACGGACGATGCAGGAGATGATGATGCAGAGGCCCATGGGGGGCATGATAGTACGGGGGCCCCCCCCTCCCTACCACAGCAAAGCCGGGGACCAATGGCCCTCGGGTATGGGCAACAGGTTCGCGGGCCCCATGGACGTTCCCGATCCCATGCAGCCCCGAGGCACCGCCCCCTTCTCAGGCCCGCGCTTCCCCAACAGCCAGATGCAGCGGGTGGGCGGGTACGGGGCCATGCAGAACATACCGATGGAAGCTCTGGGCGCCATGAATCCAATGCAAAGGACTGTGCGGCCCGGGATGGCCTGGCCGGACGACATGCCACCGATGGGGAGCGGGGGGGGGAACTTCCCCCAAGGAGGCATGCCCTACCACCCAGGGCAGGGCGACCCTGAGAGGTTCATGAACCCGAGGGCCAGGGAGGAGTTGTTGAGGCAGCAGCTGATGGAAAAGAGATCGATGAGCATGCAGCGCCCGCTGAACATGAGTAACGCCAACACCATGAGCCAAGGGATGGAGATGGAGCGAATGTTGCAGGCACAGAGACAGATGGAGCCGGGGGCCATCTCGGGGATGTTCCCCGGACCTGGGGACAACGTGAGTGGAAACCCCATGGGTCTGGACTTTGTGGGGCCGAGGGGCATGTTGAGCCCCCCCCTGGGGCAGGCAGGACCTGTGCGTGACATGGACCCGTCAATGGGCCCCGGTAACGTCAACATGAACATGAATGTAAATATGAACATGAACATGAACCTCAACGTCCAGATGACGCCTCAGCAGCAGATGATGATGTCGCAGAAGATGCGGGCGCAGGAGATGATGTCCCACCAGGTGTTGACCGCGGAGGAGATAGCCCGCGTCAGAGCCCAGAACGGTAGCGGGATGCTGGGTGACCCTCAGAAGATGCTGATGCAGTCGCCGTTCCCAAACCACGGACAGCAGGGTTTTCCCGGTGGACAGGGGCAGTATTCCAATATGTCTCAGGAAGTCAACAGCATGGGGAACCCTGGGGAGATGTTCAGCCCTGAGCAGGGGGGGCCCATGGCCGTGAGTAGCATGGGTAACACGGCCAGACTCAGTCACATGCATATGACGCCGACTTCAAACCAGTCCAGTAACCATGGCAATGTGGCTACCATGCTTCCAGTGTCCCAACGGGGCTTAGGCCGAAGACCTTCAGACCTCACCATCAACATCAACCAGATGAATTCCCCCAACATGGGTCACCTCAAGTCACCGACCATCAGCCAGGTTCACTCCCCTCTCGTCAGTTCCCCCTCTGCCAACCTCAAGTCTCCTCAGACACCATCTCAGCTGGCCAGCCTGACATCCTCCAACGCCTCGGGCCCCATCAAGTCCCCCCAGGTCCTGAGCTCGGCGCTTCCCGTTCGCTCCCCGGCGAGCTCGCCCAGTCGGCTAAAGTCGCCGTCGATGTCCGTCGCCTCGCCGGGGTGGAGCTCGTCGCCCAAGACCACCCTCCCGAGCCCCGTCATCAGTCAGGGTAAACAGCCCATGAGCCTGAACTCTTCAGCCCCTCTGGGGAACATTGAGCAAGGTGAGAATGGAGCAGCGTATTTACACTCATCACTCGGTAGTCTGCCCGACCCAGCCACCAAACCTCACAGCTTTTATACATTTGTGCCAAACCGTTTGCTCTCAATGCATGTCCCACTGTACAAGTTCATTCAAGAGCTCTCCCGAGTTAAAAAAAAATAATCAAAATCGTGGTAAGCACGCAGAATGTACGTAGCGGGTACGTCAGAGCTCGGGACGTCTCTTAGCGGCTCGTAACGCTAACGGCAGGTACTCGGGAAACGCGGTAAATCGTGAAGATTTTTCAACGCGTTGAAGAATGTCCACGAGAGCCCCGAGTACCGGCAAGCGTAAATCTCAGAGTTCGAATCAGGGGAAACTCGGGAGAACTCTTGAATTAGCTCGTACAATGGGACAGCCCCTTAACTCACTTCAGACACCAGGAATGGCAGCTAATAGAGCTGCTGCCTCACATCTCTGGTGGCCGAGGTGCAATCCTCGAGGTTCTCAATTGCAGTCTGTGTGGAGTTTGCACGTTCTGCATGTGACCATCCTATGGGTGCACTAGTCCCCCCCCCCCCCACTATTAGCCGCCCCCTGGTATTTGGGTGGGATGTAGATGCTGGGAGGAGGTGAATAAAATGGGATTAGTGTGGGATTTGTGTTGATGGTTTGTTGATGGTCAGGTCATGTTGAGCATGGACTCAATGGGCTGAAAGGCCTGTGCGGGTGCTGCCTGACTCTGTTACCAGCCACATCAGCAGGATGGGTGCAGCGTGTTACATCGCACAGTTTGCCTCGTCTTGTTTATCCGTCAATGCCACCCTCTGCTCTGCAGGGCAGTCACTGATTATGAATCAGCATTTCCACAATCCCACCTCTTTCTGGTTAAAGTCATTTATCTTATTAATACGATAAGGTACAATACGACAGAACTGTATTTATCCCAGGAGGGAAATAGACAATAGACAATAGGTGCAGGAGTCGGCCATTCGGCCCTTCGAGCCAGCACCGCCATACAATGTGATCATGGCTGATCATCCCCAATCAGTACCCTGTTCCTGCCTTCTCCCCATATCCTCTGACTCCGCTATATTTAAGAGCCCTATCTAGCTCTCTCTTGAAAGCATCCAGAGAACCAGCCTCCACCGCCCTCTGAGGCAGAGAATTCCACAGAAATTGATCTGACAACTGTCATAAAAACACAAAATACATGAAACGTGAAATTAAAATGACGAGTGGTAAGAATTGGGGATGTGCAAAGATTGGGGGGGGGGGGGAAGGGGAGGGGAGTCAGTCTATCCGACCACAGAAGGGGGAGGGGATGTACAGTTTGATAGCCACAGGGAAGAAGGATCTCCTATAGCGTTCTGTCAATGTGTTGACGGCTATCTCGTGTTCATTGATCTTAGTTTAAGAAGGGGCCACGCGATCAAATCCGTTTACAGTTGTGCCTCTAGTTTTCCGCACTGCAGAGGAATGTTCTGTTCCATTGTCCCAAGACTCTTGCCCGGACTTACAGTTTCTCACTGTCCACTTGATGAGTTTCTGCAAAAAAAACTCGAAGCCACGAATTAAGTTACTCCTTAATCACCTGGATTCCATTAGCCTAGTGTGCGAGAAAGAACTGCAGATGCTGGTTTAAATCGAAGGTAGACACAAAATGCTGGTGTAACTCAGCGGGTGAGGCAGCATCTGTGGAGAGAAGGAATGGGCAACGTTTCGGGTCGAGACCCTGGAAGGAATGGTCGACGTTTCGGGTCGAGACCCTTCCAGGGTCTCGACCCGAAACGTCGCCCATTCCTTCTCTCCAGAGATGCAGCCTCACCCGCTGAGTTCCATTAGCCGCGTTTTACATGTTCATAAGTTGATAAGTTATTGGAGCAGAATTAGGCCATTCGGCCCATCAGGGGGGTACTCATGGCCGATCTATCTTTCTCTCTCAACCCCATTCTCCTGCCTTCTCCCCATAACCCCTGACATACACCCCTACTAATAATATTGTGGCCCATGTACCACGCACATTGGAAGGCATTTTATAAATTAAAGCTTATCTTTCACATGCGTCACAGTGTATGAATTTTAAAGTAATTTTAAAGTGCCCAAACTAATAGAAATAAAATAAAGAAACAGAAGAGACGAAGGCACAGGGGCACAAGGGTAAAGTTGCAGAGTTACAGCGCCAGAGACCCAGGCTCGATCTTAACCACAGGTATTCTTTGTACGGAGTTTGTACTTTCTCTCTGGGACCACGTGGGTTTTCCCCGGGTGCTCAGGTTTCCTCCCACCCTCCAAAGACGTACAGGTTAGCCCCCTGTATGTAGCGTGTAGGATAGTGCTTGTGTGCGGGGTGGTCACTGGCTGGCGTGGACTCGGTGGGCCGAAGGGCCTGTTTTCAAGCTGTATCTCTAAAGTCTTTAACGTTATCAATAAATAGACAATAGGTGCAGGAGTAGGCCATTCGGCCCTTCGAGCCAGCACCGCCATTCAATGTGATCATGGTTGATCATCCCCAATCAGTACCCCGTTCCTGCCTTCCCCCCATATCCCCTGACTCCGCTATTTTTAAGAGCCCTATCTAGCTCTCTCTTGAAAGCATCCAGAGAACCTGCCTCCACCGCCCTCTGAGGCAGAGAATTCCACAGACTCACCACTGTCTGTGAGAAAAAGCGTTTCCTCGTCTCCGTTCTAAATGGCTTACTCCTTATTCTTAAACTGTGGCCCCTGGTTCTGGACTCCCCCAACATGGGGAACATGTTTCCTGCCTCTAGCGTGTCCAAACCCTTAACAATCTTATATGTTTCAATGAGATTTCCTCTCATTCTTCTAAACTCCAGAGTGTACAAGCCCAGCTGCTCCATTCTCTCAGCATATGACAGTCCCGCCATCCCGAGAATTAACCTTGTAAACCTACGCTGGGCTCCCTCAATAGCAAGAATGTTCTTCCTCAAATCAGATAGCTGTTTATCTACTGTCCAGTGAGGGTGGAGATGATTAGGGGCACAGCCACACTACTCCTGCTATCAGACGGTCAGAGATTGCTGAGTTTGTGTCTTGATCATAAGTTGTGGTCAGTTTGCTGCTCTTCCCACTAGAGGGTGTCCCCCTGCCACGGCCTAAGCCCGTGGTTCACCCTGCAGCCTTGGTGCTGGGACCCTTCTGCACGCTCACGGTTGTGAGCCTGAAGGATCTCAACCCGAGACGTCATCTATCCATCTTCTCCCGAGATGCTGCCTGGCCCGCTGAGTTCCTCCAGCACTCGTGTTTAGAGATACAGTGCCCTTCGGCCCACCCATCCCGTACCGACCAGCGATCGCCCGCACATTCGCCAAATCAATGGACGATAGACAATAGGTGCAGGAGTAGGCCATTTGGCCCTTCGAGCCAGCACCGCCATTCAATGGCTGATCCTCCCCAATCAGTACCCCGTTCCTGCCTTCTCCCCATATCCCCTGACTCTGCTATCTTTAAGAGCCCTATCTAGCTCTCTCTTGAAAGCATCCAGAGAACCCGCCTCCACCGCCCTCTGAGGCAGAGAATTCCACAGACTCACCACTTCACACATATCCTTCACACGCTAGGGACAATTTACACTGGTACCTTTGGAGTGTCGGAGGAAACCGAAGATCTCCCGGAGAAAACCCATGCGGTCACGGGGAGAAGGTACAAACTCAATACAGACAGCACCCACATTCGGGATCTAACCCGGGTCTCTGGCGCTGCAAGGCAGCAACTCTACCGCTGCGCCACCGTGCCACCATTGTGTCCTGAGGTGTTGGCGGTGCTTGCATTCATAGGTTACAAGAGGAGGAGGGGGGTTAGAGTATAACTTATTAAACGTTGGTTGGGCCAGATTTGGAATACCGTGCAGTTTTGGAAGAATGTTACCGCACTGCGGAAGGTGCAGAGGAAGTTCACTACACTGTGACTGCGATGGGGCATTTCATTGGAAGAGACACTGGAGAGATGGTGTTTGTTTTTCTTGAGTGGAGTAGGCTGAGGTGCACCTGATTGACAAAACTATGCGGGGCAGAAAAGGCCTAGATGGTATGAAACATCAACCCATGGTGGAGATCTCTTGAAGTAGAGGGCATCGTTTAACGTAGTGTGTAGAGGGCAGCACAGGTTTAAAGTTGGGGGGTAGAGAATGTGCAGATTTTTTTTTTTTTTTAAATTTCTTTATTTATATAGCACATTTTTAGTCAACTTGCATTGACCCCAAAGTGCTTCACATAATTACATCCACACACACAGGCAAAGGTGGGTGAAGTGTCTTGCCCAAGGACACAACGACAGTATGCACTCCAAGCGGGATTCGAACCAGCTACCTTCAGGTTGCCAGCCGAACACTTAGCCCATTGTGCCATCTGTCGTCCTGCCTAAAGATGCTGCTTTAAACCGAAGATAAGACACAAAAAGCTGGAGTAACTCAGAGGGTCAGCATCTCTGGAGATCAGGAATAGGTGACGTTTTGGGTCAGGTTGTGTCTGAAGAAGGGTCTCGACCCGAAACGTCACCTATTCCTTTTCTCCAGAGATGCTGCCTGACCCGGTGAGTTACTCCAGCGTTTTGTGTCTGGGGCCGTGGTTCTTAACCTTTTTGGCATCTGTACGCACATACGTGAACAAAACACTGTATGTGGTAGACAAAAATGCTGGAGAAACTCAGCGGGTGCAGCAGCATCTATGGAGCGAAGGAAATAGGCAACGTTTCGGGACGAAACCCTTCGTCAGTCTGAAGAAGGGTTTCAGCCCGAAACGTCGCCTAATTCCTTCACTCCATAGATGCTGTTGCACCCGCTGAGTTTCTCCAGCATTTTTGTGTACCTTCGATCTTCCAGCATCTGCAGTTCCTTCTTGAACACTGTATGTGGTATGTACCTTTGTTAGGTTCCTAAACATGGGCTCAACAAATTGATACATTCTTTGTGTCCCCTTCAATGACTGCCGGCAAAGCCCCAAATGACCCCCATAGGTTAAGAACCACTGGTCCAGGGGGTTGAGAATGGTTGGAATACAGAACACGCCACCTGAGTGCATGGTGGAGGCAGGTTCAAGCGCACACAGCATTTAAAAGGTATCTGAGTGAGCACTTAGCCAAGGCAGAGCAGGCTATGGATCAAATATAGTCGTCACTGCCATCTCACCTCCAGAATTAAGTCATTGGTCCAGATTTGGACGAAGGCTGTGATAAGATCTTGGAGAATCTAAGCTCAGCCTCGGCGTGGAGACGATGGATGAGAAGGTGCCACTTGACAGCTTTGATCAACGAACGTGCTGCTTGCTGAGAGTTGTACGATCAGTCACCTCACCCTCACTCTCACTGTCTCTTCCATCTCCGCAAACTTGCTCCGGCCCAACTGCATCCTGATGCTGTGCAAGTGAGATCTTTCATCAGCAGGCACGTTTGTTGTGACTTCAATGAGAGTTTAGATGTGAGGTGTGAAGGTCCTGCTCAGTTACTCCCCTTATCTGAGGACGGCTGGAGGATTTTATTTCATGACGTGGCCAGCTTCAGAATTTGTCAGTGTCGGTCACACCCAGTTAACCCAACCTGGGCCCACAGTGGCTCTTGGAAACTCACTTCTTCCAGCAGCTTCAGACAGACTTGCAGATTGAAGTCATAAAACTATTCAAGGTTTTCACAAATGGCTTAGATTGTCCAGGAGTGGCAGTTTCTCACCAATCTGCACCTCAATGGGAGAGAATGAAGGTACAACTGTCCCCCAGAGAGTGCCTGGCCCTGGGGAAACTGTGTTGGGCGGTGTGTGTGTGTGTGTGTGGAACTGTACCCCAATGTTGGTTGGTGTATGTGTGTGGAACTGTACCCCAATGTTGGTTGGTCATTGTGTGTGGAACTGTACCCCAATGTTGGTTGGTGTGTGTGTGTGGAACTGTACCCCAATGTTGGTTGGTCATTGTGTGTGGACCTGTACCCCAGTGTTGGTCACTATGTGTTGACCCCAGTCAGTTCCAATGTAAATCTATCCTTTGAATATCCACAGTTCAAGTGGAGGAGCGTAGTCCTGGCTCCTGGCCTTTGTATGTGTGAGGCATGTCACGATCTCTCTTGAATAGTGAATGGGTTCATCAGATCGGACCATTATTGAGAGCTGTTTTTCTTTGCCCTCTGTCCACATTGAACAGGCCCCATCGTCTCCGCTTCGCGCCCCGGCCCCGGATTACCGTACAACTCTCCGGATTCAACGCCCTCGCAGAACCCCCTGTCGCTGATGATGTCTCAGATGTCCAAGTACGCCATGCCGAGCTCCACGCCACTCTACCACGATGCGATTAAGACCATCGCCACTTCCGATGACGAGCTGGCCCCAGAGAGGTCAATGTCCATGATCCAGCCCTCTGGTGAGTGAACAGAGAACTTGTGCTTCCAAAGCAGAGGGCGGTGAATCTGTAGGATTCGTTGCCACAGACGGCGGTGGAGGCCAAGTCAATGGATATATTCAAGGCGGAGATTGACAGATTTGTGATTAGTACAGGGGTCAGGGGGGGAGAAGGCAGGAGAATGAGAGGGGAATGAGTGAATGGCGGAGTAGACGTGATGGGATGAATGACCTAATTCTGCTCCTGGAACCTATGAGCTTGTGAAAGCATCTCTCGTAAACAAGTGCAGCTCTCAGTTCATCTTGGCCAATATTGTGCTTCATGAAGGTGATGTTAGAAATCTGCCCGTTTGTACACAAATGGAAATGATAAGTATCCAAACCATCTCTGCCATTAACATTGGACCATGATAAATATGGGCCTGAAGTCAGAGCGATGTCCCAGGCACTTCTTCCCTCATGGATATTTCATGCTACCTTAGACCTGAGTAACAGAATCCCTCCTCACTGTGGCTTTACTCTTACTTCTCCTTCCTATGTTTATGACATTGGTTACAGTGTACTGTGTTCACCAAAGATCCTATAGGCGGAGCAAGATAGACCACTGCTGCTAAATGCAATGGGCTGACGTGTAGTACGCAACGGAGCGGAACGTGGGCCTTTTTTTCATCCATTTCCGTAACCCGACCCGACCCGACCCGCAGTGTAATCAACGTTGCGGGGGAACAGTTTGTGTTAATAAATTAAAATTCTGAAAATGAGGAGAAGATTTTTACCAAATAACTTTTATTTTTACGAGGATGTTTCCGTAACCGGCTTCCGTCTCCGCACTAGTATCTTTGCCCCGCTACGGGATCTTTGGTGCGGAGACGGAAGCCGGTTACGGAAATGGGGCCGAAAATTACCCGTGAATCTGCCCATGACCGTACTACGTCTTTTTCGTCGAGTGGACCATCTTGCTCGCTGTAGGGTCTGTGGTGTTCACATAGTCTGTTGTGCCGCAGCGAGTAAGAATGTCATTGTTCTATCTGGGACACATGACATTAAAACACTCATGACTCTCTCTTGATGATGCTTCGATCAACCTGATTAAGTATCTAGTCGCCTGTCATAATGTCTTTTGGCTTCCTATAAGTTGTGGCGGGGCATGTTAGTCGTGTACAGTGGAAATTGGATTTAAGATGGCTGGCGAGAGGAGTGGGACTTGTGTTAACTTACTTTTCGGTTGCCTTGCAGGGTTAAGTGGGGGCCAGAACCCACAGCAGCACCTGGTGTCTCAGAGTGTGGTGGGGCCAGGATCTGCCAACAGCCCGCTGGCGATGGGCATGGTGGGCCAGCCCCTGTCGCATGAACCACCGCAGTCCATGATGCCATCGCCGGGCATGATGGGCCCCAGCATCGGCATGCACGAGGGCCACGGAGCGGGCATGGGCGTGCAGAGCCCCATGATGGTGCACCCGTCCCAGGACTCGCTGGGCCCGCTGAGTGGCGGCGGCTCCCAGATGCTACCTCAGAACCCCATGGTCCTCCAGCGGATGCAGCACCAGCCCCACAACCCCCTGCAGTCCCCGGGCTCCGGGATGCAGCAGGTCTACCCTCCTGGGATGGCCATGTCCCACGATGACGGGGTCCCACCGCACGGGGTCCCCACCGGACCGTCTCCCGTCTCGCAGCAACAGCAGCAGCAGCCTCCGCCTCCCCCGCCTCCGCACCTGATGACCAAGGGCGTGTCGGTCCGCTCGGTGGCCGAAAGCTACCAGCTCTCGGGCGTGGCCTCGGTCCTCAACGACCCCGAGCTTCAGGACGTGATACGGCCGTCGGCCAGCGGCATCCCCGAGTTCAACCTGTCGCGCATCATTCCCTCGGAGAGGCCCAGCAGCACGCTGCAGTACTTCCCCAAAGGTGAACCGCAGGTGCCCAAAGCCCCGTCTTCCAACCCTCACCTTATGAACCTTCACAGCATGATGCTGGAGCAGGGCGCTCCCGGTCGACCCAGCCTTGCCGGACAGCAACAACAACAGCAGCAGCATCATCAGCAGCAGGTGGTGCAGAGGGGCCTGAGCATGCACATATTCCACCCGGGGCAGGTGCCGGGGCCCATGATGGCAAGGACAGGCATGCCGGGCCAACACAGCGTGATGGGCAACAGCCTACACCAGGTCCTCATGTCTCCGCAGCAGAGCTTGATGGCCCAACAGAACATGATGCTCCAAGCCAAGCAGAGGAGCCTCTCCCTCTCGGGGGAGATGTACGGGCAGGGGGGACACATGCTGCCCCCTCAGGTGGGCGTTCTGGCTGCGCCGCCCCACCAAAGTATGATGTTCCCCCAGCAGTTAAGACAGAGGAGCATGTCCTTAGATACGCCCATCACCTTTGTACCCGGGCCCGGAAACGCTGCCAACATGCCCTTCTAAGCTCCTCTCATCGACTTTTCGTACAATTAGGGTTTATGCAAGTCACGGAGCTACAGTGGTGGGAAAAATTGAAAAAATAATAATTTTATTACGAAAAGTGAGGCCCAGAAAACTGAGGAGACGAAGAGTTTATACCGAGGAGGGGCTGGGAGGTGGGGGGGGGGGGGGGGGGGGAGGGGGGGAAATGGGGGGGGGAGTCAAAGATTATTTTTTAACAGAGTGAGCTCGGCCGAAAGACTTCCAGACATTTGCGTTTTCCATTTAAATTTTTTTATTTCTCTCTCAGTCTCTCTCTCTTTCTCTCTCTCTCTCTCTCTCTCCTTCTCCCTCTCTCCTTTTGGTTTCCTCGTCCGCTGTTGTGCAAAGGGATTTCATTAATGCTGTAAATATACCGCCTCAGTCTGTGATTTTGTTTTTACGGTTCCTGTAACTCTGTGTTTTCGCTCGAGAACCATCCAGAACTGTGACAGGGAAATTCCAGGAAGGGTCTCTTCCACAAGAAGGGTTGCCAGTCTTGTCAGGGTCCCACTCCCCTCCCTGCAGCTGCCCAGTGTCCTGTATCATAGAAACATAGAAAATAGGTGCAGGAGGAGGCCATTCGGCCCTTCGAGCCAGCACCGCCCTGCCATCTCTTCGCCAGACTGAGGACAAACCGTTCACACTCAGCCTGTGTTTCAATGTGTGGGATTAGAAACATCAGCTCCAGAGCTGAGGAAACATATAGTGTCTCTCTGGGACTGATTCAATCGAGGTTTTATCTCTGTTCCGGGGTGCGTGCAGGATAGACGGGGCCTCGCAGTTACCGGGGTTGGGCGGGTGGGTAGGTTGGGCGGGTGGAGAGGGGAGGGATGGATTGGGGAGGAGGTTCACCTGGAACGCAGCAGAAGGTTTCTGGAGACCAGTGTTGCAAGCAGACCAGGTAGACACAAAATGACGGAGTAACTGGGAGTAGACCAGTTGGGGCAGAAACCAGACCTCCTCTTCCCGTCTCTTAGGGTTTCCCGAAAGGCGTGGTGGGTGAGGTTAAACTTCAGTGCCCCCAAAGAAAAACACAAAATCTAAAGAGCTTTGATGGCAAATGAACCGATGAGTGGGTGGCAGGGAGAAAGGTGTGTGGTGTTGCCTGAAATGGCGGCCAGTTCCTCCAGGTGTCACTCCACGAACTCCGCAGACTGCCGACTGTTTCTGCCACCAGGTTGGAAGGACCCGAGGAATCAACAAGATGGGCGACCGCTCCTCACCTGCGAGCACACCTGGATGGGTGGGAAGGGCAGCAAGAGGGTGCAGGCCGCTTCACTGATGGGGGAGGGGGGGGGGGAGGGGTTTACAGGTGAATGGAGTCACGGGACACCTGCCCGAAACATAGCACAAATCCGGAGGAGCCCTGAACTAAAGCACGGGGGCTTGTTAATCGCAGTCAGCCAGCAGCCCACAACTACCCATCAATTGATCCATCTGAAGGGTTTGTACCGCAGCTGAGTACCGCCCCAGCTCCCAGCTGCAATGACAACCCGCTTGCTCAACCTCAGCCCACAACATCTTCCCCTCAGCCTCGGTGTTTCAGCTGCTCTCCGCGAGGCTTCCACCAGTTTTGTCCGAGAACACGCTGTCCCATTGGCCGTTGGTGGTTGGAAGAGGAAGGGCTTGCAGGGCTGGGGTTTGGGGCCTGATCTCATCGTACATCATTCTCTGGAGATGTACCTGAGGGGAGGGGGGTCTCCCAGAGGGAGGGGGGACTTGGGAGGGAGGGAGACAAACATGACATGGGGTTTCTGCCAGGGAAGGGTTTCTTGGACAGATTTAAGTCACAGATCTTCATTTGAAACTTTTTTTGCACCTTTTTGGTCCAGAGGCTGGTTTTTGTTTTTGTTTATATAATACAGACATTCATAAAATAAATGAAATTTAAAAAAAAAAAAAAACTGTTTTTGCATGGAGAAACATTCTTAATGAGAATTGAAAAGTGTTTTTGATTGTTTTTTAAAAAAATTCTATGAACCAGATGTTTAAATCGACACAAGGAATCTCCTTCTGCTGGTGAGGAAACTCCCGAAGATGAAGAACTTGCCGGGAAGTACCAAGAAAATATTAAAGTGTGACATCTTGTGCGACACATTATTTACAGGGACCAGCTCGAGAAACTCCAGTGAAAAAATGGGTCATTTGAAAAGTGCTTAAAGCCGAAGTAATTTGTTCTAATACCGACAGCAAGTTCCCCAAAATTGTGGAGGTCGTTATTGTGCCCTCAATAAATGCAGAGAGGATCTACGAGGATTTCTGTGGCCAGGATTTCAGGCTATGAGCAACAGGGAGAGGTTGGGCAGGCTAGGACTGTGTTCCACAGAGCATTAGAGGATGAGAAGTGATCTTATGAAGGTGTAAAAGATCATTGAAGGTAGATGCACAGAGTCTTGATAGAGTAGAGAATGGAAAACCAGAGGACATAGTTTAAGGTGAGAGGGGAAATATTTAAGAGGAATATGAGAGGCAATATGTTTTTCATACAGAGGGTGATGGGTATATGGAACGAGCTGCCAGAAGAGGTAGTTGAGGCAGAAATTATACAACATTTAAAAAACATTTGGACAGGTACGTGGATAGGATAGGTTTAGAGGGATATGGTCCAAACCAAAGATCCTATAGCAGAGCAAGATAGACCACTCCTGCTAAATGCAATGGGCTGACGTGTAGTACGCAACGGAGCGGAACGTGGGCCTTTTTTTCATCCATTTCAGTAACCCGACCCGACCCGACCCGCAGTGTAATCAATGTTGCGGGGGAACAGTTTGTGTTAATAAATTATAATTCTGAAAATGAGAGATTTTTCCCAAATAACTTTTATTTTTACGAGGATGTTTCCGTAACCGGCTTCCGTCTCCGCACTAGTATCTTTGCTCCGCTACGGGATCTTTGGTGCAGAGACTGAAGCCGGTTACGGAAATGAGGCAGAAAATTACCCGTGAATCTGCCCATGACCGTACTACGCCTTTTACATCGAGTGGGCCATCTTGCTCGCTATAGGATCTTTGGTCCAAACAGGCTAATAGGACTAGTGTAGATGGGACATCATGGTCGGGGTGGGCAAACTAGGCCGAAGGGCCTGTTTCTGTGCTCCATGACTCGGCCCACAGCATTTCCAGAGGGAAAATGTATTGTACCTCAAGCGTACATTGTTCCATCTTGTAACGGCGCAGGAGTTGATAGAAGAGCAGAGAGAGAGAGTTTGATGCAGAATAAACACTGGGAAACTGGAAGCCTACCATTTAAGAAGCACACAGGTACATGGCTAGTGTTTAAGAAGGAACTGCAGATGCTGGAAAATCGAAGGTAGACAAAAGTGCTGGAGAAACTCAGTGGGTGCAGCATAGTTCGCTCCATAGATGCTGCTGCACCCGCTGAGTTTCTCCAGCACTTTTGTCTACCAGGTGCATGGCTAGGACAGGTTTGGAGGGATAGGGAGGTGGGACTAGTGTAGCTGGGACATGTTGGCCGGTGTGGGAACGTTGGGCCGAAGGGCCTGTATCCACGCTGTAACACTCTATGACTTTACGACACTATTAATCAGGACACGCCACACCTTGCAGACTGAATGGGGGCACTCCACAAAGTGGTGACGCAGTCTGCGATCAACTCCTCCAATGTGGTGGAGACCACTTCATCAGCAACACACGAGATCAGAGGACAGGCTGCTTGTCCCGACATGAATGTTTGGATGGTGGGTTGGGATGAGTTGAAGGAATGGGAGTTGCATCTCAGGTGTAGAGTGATGAAAGGAACATTCCCCTCAGAATGAGGAAAGTGAAGGGGAGGGGAAGCTATGTCTGCTGATGGAATATAGTTAAAGTAAGTGGGAATTGTATGGGATGGTTGATGAATGGGTGAGGCTGGTGGAGCAGAGAGCGTAAACCAAGGGCACACCACAATGTGGACAGAGGTGACCTGGGTACCAACATGAGGAATATTCAGTGTTTCTCACAAGGAGATGGTCATGGGTTGAGTTTATGAATCTTCCCGCAGCCACCCCGCTGATCTGGAGTAGGTGAATGGTTTCTCTGGGAAAGGTGTTGCGAATAATTCATAACTGGACTTCACTGTGACTGTGTTGTATTTATCACTCTGAGATTGTTTTCCTGAACAAGTGGAAACATCTTTGCGGCAAGAATACTGTGAAGTTCTTTTGTAACTTTGAAGACTTCTATCAAATCTGACTGCGGGTGCTGTCTGTACGGAGTTTGTACGCTCTCCCGGTGACCGGGTGGGTTTTCTCCGGATGCTCCGGTTTCCTCCCACATTCCAATGACACGCGGGTTTGTAGGTTAATTGGTTGCGGTAAAGTTGTAAAATTGTCCCTAGTGTGTTGGTTAGTGTGTGTGTGTACGGGGAGATCGCTGGTTGGCACGGACTTGTTGGGCCGAAGGGCTTGTTTCCGCGCTGTATCGAAACCCAAAAGTGTAAAAGATCACCCTGAAGATTTTTTCCTGACTCATGCTAGGAATAATTTTTCCTGACTCATGCTAAAATAATTTCCGGATCTTCTCGCCACTCTGTAACCCCAACACAAATTCAATACAACCTGTAATTCAATCCTGTTAAATGATAGTCCCAGTGACTTGCTTGTGGTGCATCAATATTTTAATTACATATCTGACCCCCCCCATTCCTCCGTTCTAATGTACAGATTATTGGAGCACTATATTAACCAATTCCCATTCTCCACAATTTTGATTTAACTGTGTAGGAAAGAACTGCAGATGCTGGTTTACACCGAAGATAGACACATAAAGCTGGAGTAACTCAGCGGGACAGGCAGCATCTCTGGAGAGAAGGAATAGGTGTTTAAGAAGGAACTGCAGATGCTGGAAAATCAAAGGTAGACAAAAGTGCTGGAGAAACTCAGCGGGTACAGCAGCATGTATGGAGCGAAGGAAATAGGCAACGTTTCGGGCCTAAACCCTTCTTCAGACTTCAGAAGGAATAGGTCACGTTTCGGGTCAAGACCCTTCTTCAGTCTTCTCAACCCGAAACGTCACCCATTCCTTCTCTCCAGTGACGCTGCCTGTCCCGCTGAGTTACTCCAGCTTTTTGTGTCTATCTTCCATTTAACTATAGCCCATTGCACACCAAAACCTCATGCTTAATAATGGAGCCTTTGAATGAATGAAGCAATTCATGCACATGTCCCGACACCCATCAGTGGAACTTCACCAGCAACATTTACAGTCAAAGTAGTTATGGTCAACTCCTACTCTGGTTTCAATTTTGCGTCTATTTATTTGGCGTGGTACTCTTTGATTGAAAAGGTCCTGATCTTATGAATCAGCCTACTCTGTGTTTAGTTATTGAAGGCCTTGTATTCCCTTTAAGAATAATTAGTGCATGCATGGACTTACTATTTTTTGATGTCTTAATTACTCAATCATTTACAGATTGTATGTGTGTTTCGACTACATTTGAGCCTACATTATTGTTCCTTCCACTGACATTAAGGGTGTTATGGGTGTCAGCTACCTTGGTGCTGGGAAATGATTCACTGTGGGCAGTTTCTACCCACAGGGCACAGTCTGAGTCACTGCAGGGATGCAGGTGGGGAGAGATTTATCTACTTGGTTCCACCGCTCAGAGCAGAGATTTTTTTTTAGACACTTGTACTTCTCATCTTCACATAATGCATCGATCCTAAAGAAAATATCACCGGCCATCTAAAACAAAGGCAGAAATGTTTGAGCCACTCGACAGGTTAGGCAGCATCGGTGGAGAGAGAAATATGAATGACTGGGTCAGGTTGATGTGTGGGAAGGGAACTGCAGATGCTGGTTGAAACCAAAGATAGACACAAAAAGCTGGAGTCACTCTGACTGAAGAAAGGTCTCGACCCGAAATGTCCTTCGCTCCATAGATGCTGCCTGACCCGCTGAGTTACTCCAGTTATTCTCTACTTCGCAAAGTCTCTGGTGGTTGGTAGTTGAATATATTCAAGTCAGAGTGTGCTAGGTGTTTCAACATTAAGATTCAAGAGAGTTTATTGTCATGTGTCCCAGATAGGACAATTAAATTCCTGCTTTGCTACATTAAGGAGATGACTTGAGAAATAGGGGCAGCGTTTATGAGTGTGAAGTCGAGCTCGGTTATCGACTATGAAATTATTGAACGGCAGCAATTAGATAGCGGTCCTGAGCTACCATTTACCTCATTGGAGACCCTCTGACTATCTTTAATCAGAATTAATCAGCACATGAAGAGTCAATTTTCTGTACATTAAAAAATGTTTAAGAAAGAACTGCAGATGCTGGAAAAATCGAAGGTAGACAAAAATGCTGGAGAAACTCAGCGGGTGAGGCAGCATCTATGGAGCGAAGGAATAGGTGACGTTTCTTGTCGAGACCCGAAACATCACCTATTCCTTCGCTCCATAGATGCTGCGTCACCCGCTGAGTTTCTCCAGCATTTTTGTCTACATTGTATATTAAAAATATATTTATTACTGATGCCTTATTAGGGAAATCATCCTGCCAGCACCCGTTTTAGAAAATACAGACTTTGTATGCACAGTCTCTCGCTTTTAGGACAATTGCTTTATCCCATGAATCTCATTAAACTTTGTTTCAATTCCCTCCAAGATTAATATTCCCGGGTGAAACAGCAATTCTCTTGCGCTTTTTGCTACCCACGGTACAGCATTTGGTGTCCACAATCTGGCCTCCTCCACGTTAGACAACAATCCAAACACAGATTGGGTGATTGTTTTAATTTAGTTTAGAGATACAGCGCAGAGGCAGGCCCTTCGGCCCATCGAGTCCGCGCCGATCATCGATCCCGGCACACTTGCACTATCCTACACACACTAGGGACAATTCACAATTACACCAAGCCAATTAACCTACAAACCTATACGGCTTTGGAGTGTGGGAGGAAACCGGAGCTCCCGGAGAAAACCCACGCAGGTCACGGGCAGCACGTGCAAACTCCGTACAGACAGCACCCGTAGTCAGGACCTAACCCGGGTCTCTGGCGCTGCGAGATAACAACTCTACCGCTGCGCCACCGTGCCGCCCTAGATTGATTTTCACGGCAGCTGCATTCAGTGTGCAGGAGTGAGTAACCCTGAGTTCTGGTTGCCTGCCACTTGAAGTCACCGGCCCACTCCCACTCTGCCTCTGCCCCTCCTGCACTGCTACAACACTGATCTTCCAACTGGGCACGTTGTAGCCTCTGGTCTCTATCGAGTTCCCCAACTTTAAATAACTCGCTCTTCATAAGTCATTGGGAGTCGAGGTCAATGTCGATGATCCAGGCCACAAGTGTCTCACAGAAACATAGAGAAGCATAGCAAATGCAGGAGGAGGCCATTTGGCGTGGTCATTCAATGATCATGGCAGATCATCCAGAATCAGTACCCCGTTCCTGCTTTCTCCCCATATCCCTTGATTCCTTTAGAACGATACTGAACTCTCTCCAGTGAGTGAGCCCACAGCAGGCAGGGCAGGGGGTTTGTGCTTCCAAAGCACCTTTTACGCACAAGTGTGGCTCTCAGCACATCTGGACCAATAATGTGCTTTGTGAGGTTAATGTCCGGAATGTGCCGTTTTGTACACAAACGGAAACGGTGTCTAACCAAATGTTCTTCCCTAGTGAAATTAGTCCAAGGATTGGCCTGAAGATGGGTCACGACCCGAAATGTCACCCATTCCTTCTCTGCCTGACCCGCTGAGTTCCTCCAGCTTTTTGTACCTCTACCTTTGGTTCAAAGATACCCAGAGAGTTGTGAATCTGTGGAATTCTCTGCCACAGAAGGCAGTGGAGGCCAGTTAACTGGATGTTTTCAGGAGAGAGTTAGATTTAACTCTTAGGGCTAACGGAACCAAGGGATAATGGGGAGAAAGCAGGAACGGAGGTACTGATTTTGGAAGATCAGCCATGATCATATTGAATGGCGGTGCTGGTTCGAAGGGCCGATTGGCCTACTCCTACACCTATTTTCTACGTTTCTGTGTAAACCAGCATTGCAGTTCCTTCCTACACGGCCTACATCTCCAAATTTGTTTCACACAGTGATGCACACACACTCCCATGGATTTGCCACTCTGTTGTGAGTTGAGACGTGCGTTTGCACTTTCCCAGAGTGGGGTGTCTGTCAGAACCTTGCCCATCCCCTGAGCCGGAAACGGCGCCTGTCCCGGATTTAATGCCGAACGTGTTGCCTCTGCCCCGACCCATCTAAAGGTTATGTGAAGGTGCGGTGTATCTGTGAGTCATTCAGGTTTCTCATGTGAAATCAAGATCTTGAGACGTGCTGATCAATAGTGGGATTAGCTTCGCGCTGTCTTATCAGATGTGACACGGGCGGTGAGTGAAAACTGAACCAAGCGGGTGATCTGCAACAGAGAATAGGCAATGGGGGAGGAAGGCATGAGATAGCAGCGTCAGAATTCATCCACTTTGTTCCCCCCGACTTCCTTTGTTTTGATTAGCATCAAAACTTCAAAGGTTTATTATTTTTTCTTGCAACGACGGGCTGTGAATCGTTCACAATCTGTTATCCGGCATTGTAATCATGCAGAAGATAGGCACAAGGTGCCGGAGTAGCTCAGCGTCGCTGGAGAGAAGGAATGGGTGATGTTCCATGCCGGGACCCTTCTTCAGACCTCAATTCAGTCTGAATTGAGAAATTATTCTTCTTCTTCTGTCGTATGTCTTTTAGACCTGCAGCTCCATTGAGGCAAGCCAGGCCAACGTTGGTGTCATCGTCTAGGTCAATCAGACCTCGTTCACCATTCGGTGGCCGGTGTTTGGGGCAAGTGGTGACGATGTGCTCCACTGTCTGTGTTGGGTCCCCACACTTGAATTGAGAAATGAGCCTGAAGAAGAGATCTGACCCGAAACGACACCCATTCCTTCTCTCCAGAGATGCCGTCTAACCCGCTGAGTTACTCCAGCATTTTGTGTCTATCTTTGGTTTAAACCAGCATCTGCAGTTCCTTTTAACACGTTGCAATCTTGCATGTGTCTTACAATGTACCAGTACATGGATAGGACAGGTTTGCTGGGATATGGACCAAGCGCAGGCAGGTGGGACTAGTGTAGCTGGGACATGTTGGCTGGTGTGGGCAGGTTGGGCCAATGGGCCTGTTTCCACACTGATTCGTTGACTCTAATGCTAGAATGGCCGTTGTACCTCTGCTCAGCTCGAGGACAACTTGCTTTCACTTCAGTTCTGTGGGTTGTGAGGTGGCTGTTTGGGCAGCTGTGGGGACCCACTTTCTATGGCACTAGTCAGGTGGAGGCCCCTGAGATGCAGGTATGGGAGGTGGCTATTGCTTTATCATTTAAAAATGATAAAACACTTACCAGGGCGGTCAAGGTGGCGCAGAGGTAGAGGTGCTGCCTTACAGCGAATGCAGCTCCGGAGACCCGGCTTCAATCCCGTCTACGGGCGCTGTCTGTACGAAGTTTGTACGTTCTCCCCGTGACCTGCGTGGGTTTTCTCCAAGATCTTCGGTTTCCTCCCACACTCCAAAGACGTACAGGTTTGTAGGTTAATTGGATTGGTAAATGTAAAAAATGTCCCTAGTAGGTGTAAGATAGTGTTAATGTGTGTGAAGATCGCTGGTCAGCGCGGGCCCGGTGGGCCGAAGGGCCTGTTTCCGCGCTGTATCTCTAAACTAACATTTTCACTGGGCTTCTCTTTGCTCTTGAGAGAGATTCCTGGGTCTCGGTGCACGTGGCCACTGCCCCTTCAATTGGAGCGGGAATTAGACAAAACCATTTCCAAACTGGTGAGTGACGCAAGGATGTTCCCAGAACATCCATTAAGAATTTCCTCTCATCTCCAGGCAATTTCCAGCATTTTGTGTCTATCTCTGGAGCATCTTGGTAGGAGTTGGCAAGTTGGGCTGAAGGGCCTGTTGCATTGCTAACCCTTGCTTGGTTCTCCCCCCACATGTGCTGCCTGAGCTGCTGGGTGTTTGCAATATATATTTGTATGTTTTTACTCTGAATGCCACAAGCTGATTTAAAAAACAGAAGTGGACAAAACGCATGGTCAAGAGTGCATGAAATGTAAAGATATTCAGGGCGAGTGCCGGAGATGAGTTGAGTTGAGAGATGAGTTCCTGAACCAACAGATGTCACATTGCATCCTACCTCCATGTTGTACAGCACACACACACCTGTGATCATCATGCATGTTAAAAACAATGCCACAGACTGCGGGCAACTATAAATGACACGGAAACTGACTCAAAACACAAGCAGACAAGATGCATGATCGGCAGTGTGTATAATGTAGCAGATATTCAGCTGGGTGGTAATAAGGGGGGGGGGGAGGGGGGGCTGAGGAGAACATTTGTTGGCTATTTCATGCAAAGGCTATTGAGAAGGATTGGGTTGACTTGGCCAGTCAGAGCTACATTGTGTAGATGTTGGATTGGCCAAAGATCATAAGTGATAGGAGCAGAATTAGGCCATTCGGCCCATCGAGTCTACTCCACCATGGCTGATCTATCTCTCCCTCTCAACCCCATTCTCCTGCCTTCTCCCCCTAACCCCTGACACCCGTACTAATCTGGACTCTGTCACTCGCCGCCTTAAAAACATCCATTGACTTGGCCTCCACTGTTTGGTTTATGGCACATGAATTATTTGGCACCGGATTGGATGGAAAGATTTCACAAGATCATAAGACATAAGCGCACAATTAGGCCATTCGGCCCATCCTCTGCTCCGCCATTCGATCATGACTGATCTATTATTCCCTCTCAATCCCATTCTCCTGCCTTCTCCCCGTAACCTTTGACACCCTTACTAATCCAGAATCTATCAATCTCCGCTTTAAAAATGCCAATGACTTGGTCTCCAAAGCCGTCTGTGACAATAGATTCCACAGATTCATCACCCTCTAGCTGAAGAAATCCTTCCTCATCTCTATTCTGAAGGTACGGTCTTTTATTCTGAGGCTGTTTCCTCTGGTCCTAGATTCTACCAGTAACGGCAACATCCTCTCCATGCCCATTCTATCCAGACTTTTCATTATCCAGTCGGTTTCAATGACATCCCCCTTTCGTCTTTCTAAACTCCAGCGAGTACAGGCCCAGTGTCGTCAAACGCTCCTCGTATATCAGCTCCAATCATCAGCAGGATTATCCTTGTAAACCTCCTCAGGACCCTCCCCACTGCCAGCACATCCATCCTCAGATAAATGGTAGACTGACGAATGGACTTCCACCTTGGCAGGTGTGGTCCTGTTTAGAATTGACTTCTGCAAGAAGCCGGTGATGAATTTATCCCAATCAAAGCTCTTAATGTATGTCGGACAAAACTGACCAAGAACGACCATGAATTTTGTTAAGTGGTCGGAGACCAAATGGCATCCTCCTGGTCAAAGGTGAAGGCCCAGCAAGGCTGGAAGGTTGATTCTGTACACGACTGGGTTTGAGTAGCTCGCGTGAAATTTTAAAAAGAGTTTATGAGATGTTTGGACTTAAAGGAGGAAAGTGAGCAAAGTTCGGATGGAAAAAAACTAAAATCATTTTAATTAAAAGGTAAATTGGAGGAACAGCAGCACCTCATATTTCGCTTGGGTAGTTTACGCCCCAGCGGTATGGACATTGACTTCTCCAATTTCAGGTAGTCCCTGCTTTCTCCCTCCTTCCCCTATCCCTTCCTAGTTCTCCCACAGCCCACTGTCTCCGCATCTTCCTTTCTTCTTCCCGCCCCCACCCCCACCTCCACATCAGTCTGAAGAAGGGTCTCGACCCGAAACGTCGCCTATTTCCTTTGCTCCATAGATGCTGCCTCACCCGCTGAGATTCTCCAGCATTTTTGTCTACCTTAATTAAAATATGAATCGTTTTAAATGAGAACAAAAGAGGAGGTTTAGCGGGTTCAAGGAAGAGATATCCTGTTTTTCCTCAAATACAGACCTTCGGTTTCAAAACACTTCAGAAACGGGCAGGAAATCAGATTATTCTGTAAATTCTGCGTTATTCATCTTTTAACCCTGGCCAGGATGTATTCTTCTTGGGAGACATATCTCCCCAAGGTCTGATACCCACCAGTTCCTTCATTCTGACCCTTGAGTATATTATTATTTAATTTTTTTATTATTAAATCATTGAAAACCTTAGCGACGCAGTGGTGCTGGTTTAAGACGGGCAATATACGTATAGAATGTGCATGATGGGGTGAGAAAGAACCTACTTCTTCCAGCAAGGATGCCAGAATAATAGCCCTGTCCCACTGTGCGAGTTCATTCCAAGAGCTCTCCCGAGTTTAAAAAAAATCAAACTCGGGGTAAGCACGGAGAATGAACGTAGCGGGTACGTCGGAGCTCGGGGACGTCTCTTAGCGGCCCGTCACGCTAACGGCAGGTACTCGGGAAGACTCGCTAACGGCAGGTCAGCACGGGAAGACTCGTGAAGATTTTTCAACATGTTGAAAAATGTCCACGAGAGCCCCGAGTACCGACGAGTGGCCATTACCGTAAATCTCCGAGTTGGAATCGGGGCAAACTCCGGAGAGCTCTTGGAATGAACTCGTACCGTGGGACAGGGGTTTAAAGGCGGTTACATCACAGATAGGTCTAGACCATTCAATGGTGATAAGCAAATAAATCTTCACATAAAGTGTAGCGGAGGTCTTCCCTGCTGAAATCAGTGTGAGTTGTTAAGGGCCTGTCCCACTTTACGAGTTTAATCCAAAACTTCTGCCGAGTTTAAAGGACCTAAAAAAAAAAAGTAAGATTGGGGTAATCTACGAACTCCTACGACCTTCCACGAGTACCCACGACTACCCTCACAGTCTACTATGGTCTGCCCACGAACTAACTACGAGTAAAAATTCGCCATTTTTTTCATCCCGTCTATTTTTTCGCTCGTGGACATTTTTCATCGGGATGGAAAAAACGTCCCGACTTAACTGATGCCCCGAGTACCAACGGCTGGAGTAACGAGCCGCTACGATATATCTACCAACTCCTACGGACTCGTTGCAAACATTCTGCGAGTTTGAATCAAGGGGAGAATTTGTGAATTACCTCGTGAAAGTGGGACAGGTCTTTTAGACAGTGGGGGGTGAGGGGTGGGAAGGCGATGTAACACTGTGGGGTGTAACAGTGGAACAATATTAAAGACATTAACTAAGGAAGGTGGGCAGAGTAAGACATACATATCATCTTTGGTTTAAGAACAGGGGCAACACAGTGGTGCAGCGGTAGAGTTGCTGCCTTACAGCGATAGGGACCCTGGTTCGATCTTGACTACGGGTGTTGTCTGTACGGAGTTTGTACATTCTCCACGTGACTGGGTGCTCCGGTTCCCTCCAAAACATGTAGATTTGTAGCTTAATTGGTTTCGGTAAAATTATAAATTGTTCCGGTGTGTAGGATGGTGCGAGTAGTCTACGGGGTGATCACTTTTCAATGTCGACTCGGTGGTCCGAAAGGCCAGTTTCTGCGATGTATCTCTAGAGTTTAAAGTCTAAACAGGCTTGAGGGGCAGAATAGCCTCTCTCTGTTCTTCTATTTGAATGCTTTAAAATATCTTTGGAGTTTTCAAGGAAGCCAAGGTCTTAAATACAATGTGCAATGACGTTGTTCTGTTTGACAAAGATAGACACAAAATGCTGGAGTAACTCAGCGGGTCGGGCAACGTCTCTGGGTGACGTTTCAGGTGGAGACGCTTCTTCAGACCGAGAGTCAGGAGAGAGGGAAACTAGAGATATGGATGTGTAAGGTGTAAAAACGGCAGATCAAAGTAGATGATCAAGGGAATGTAGAATGGTTCATTGTTGACTGGGGGTGGGGGGGGGGGGGGGGGGGGGGGGGGGAGGTGACAAGAGGCACACAAAGGATGCTTGTTCTGAGGGCGCAACAAGAGCTTTTGTGTGCACTTTTGTTCTCCTAATTTGAGGAAGGACATTCTTGCTATTGAGGGAGTGCAGCGTAGGTTTACAAGGTTAATTCCCGGGATGGTGGGAATGTCATATGCTGAGATAATGGAGCAGCTGGGCTTGTACACTCTGGAGTTTAGAAGGATGAGAGGCAATCTCATTGAAACATATAAGATTGTTAAGGGCTTGGATACGCTAGAGGCAGGAAACATGTTCCCGATGTTGGGGGAATCCAGAACCAGGGGCCACAGTTTAAGAATAAGGAGTAAGCCATTTAGAACGGAGACGAGGAAACACTTTTTCTCACAGAGAGTGGTGAGTCTGTGGAATTCTCTGCCTCAGAGGGCGGTGGAGGCAGGTTCTCTGGATGCTTTCAAGAGAGAGCTAGATAGGGCTCTTAAAAATAGCAGAATCAGGGGATATGGGGAGAAGGCAGGAACGGGATACTGATTGGGGATGATCAGTCATGATCACATTGAATGGCGGTGCTGGCTCGAAGGGTCGAATGGCCTCCTCCTGCACCTATTGTCTATTGTCTATTTTCACTGTACCTCGGTCCACGTGACAATAGACAACACTGAAGGGTGCGGGAGGGATGGAGAGCGAGGGAAAGCAAGGGTTTATTGTTAGAGAAATCAGAACTCATACCGCTGGGTTGGAAGCTGCTCAAGTGAAATATGACAGTTAGGTTTCTTTTGCAGCCCGATTTATTTTTCATAGGTGTTTTCCTTGGTCTTTTGTTTTTACAAAGTTGCTCATCAACAGCTTGCAGGTGCATCCTCCGTGTGGTGGCCCTGAGCTCTCTGTCGAGTACCCGTAACATGAAAAACATCCTTAACATTCTCATGCAGCTCTCATTTCCTGCTTAAAAATCCGAGTCGTAATCAAAGTGTTTAATGCAAAAATATTGTTATTTTTAAACCCAATTCCGATACAATTTCACTTGAAAACATAAATTCCGTTTCTCTCCTCTTGTGTTGCCTGAACTGCCGAGTGGTGATCTTCGAGGTATCGTGTGCAGCATTGTGGAGCAAAATAGACTAACACAAAATTAAATTCATAAGGTCATAAGTAATAGGAGCAGAATTAGGCCATTTTGCCCATCAAGTCTACTCCGCCATTCAATCATGGCTGATCTATCTCTCCCTCCTAACCTCATTCTCCTGCCTACTCCCGTACTAATAAAGAATCTATCTCTGCTTTCAAAATATCCATTCACTTGGCCTCCGCAGCCATCTGTGGCAAAGAATTCCACAGATTCACCACCCTCTGACTAAAGACATTCCTTCTCATCTCCTTCCTAAAGGAACGTCCTTTAATTCTGAGACTGTGACCTCGAGACCTAATCTCTCCCACTCTCCCATTCAGAGTCAAACAAATTATTTTTTATTCCATTGATCTCCCTTCTGCAGGAGAGAGAGAGAGGCCTGATCGTGTACAATCTCTCCAGTTGTGATGCGATCGGCACTTTCCCACCTAACCAAAGCATGGCATTTTTTAATATGCATTGTGGAGGCCCATGTATAGAGGTTCGTAATCCAAAGCAAACAAGTGTATGATCTGCTGCTTCTGAAATCACTCTTCCTTTGAGACCATCCAAAAACACAGCATCCTGTTTGATTTACTAGTGTCATTTACTAGTCTAATTACTGCTATTTATGCCTGGTAAACTTACACATCAGCTTTCAAAGATATCTAGTAAGTAAGTTCCGTTTTGCTTATCGGAAAGAAAGTGCAAATGAGTGCCTGCAGCAATTGCGTTATATGTTTAAATGTATTTGGAATATATTTTTCCACTTACAGAGCATAAACAGGTAATTTTCTCCGTTTCATACTCCTCCGGTTAGCATCATGCATCTCAGGTGAAGCATTGTCCCGATGGAAGGGGGAACTTGATCATCTGATTTACCCTCGTTTATTTCAAATGGCAGCTCGTTGCGTAAAGGGCCTGTCCCACTTACGCAACCTTTACAGGCGACTGCTGGCACCCGTGATAGGTCGCTGAAACTATCAACATGCTGAAAATTCAGCGGCGACCAGAAAGACGCTACGACTCTTTGGAGACCTCTCACGACCATAGGAGACCTCTCACGACCATACAGACCCTTCTTCAGACAGATGTCTTCACAGGTGTCCATGTGCAATGCCAGGCTATAATTACTGTGGAGTTACTACTCGGACTGCTATAATGCTGTGGCCTCTGAGAAAGAGTGGTTCTCTTGAAGAGAATATTCAAGTGTGGATTGATCTTTTAACACAACTCAAGGAATACTTTGCGTCCACTATAGGTTTATACATTGTGATGTGCAAGTTATTCTGAGTTTGTTAAATTTGCCCGTGTCAGTGCACGTTTGTAAATAATCAGAAATTTTTAGCATAGCAGACATTTCAAACAGAAGAACCTGTGGTCTCCAATGTACGAGCAACACAGTGGCAAGGTTGGAGAACCAAATGTACAACAAAGAATTCAAGACTCTGAACAGTGTAGGATATGTCCTTTATTACTGAATAACAAAATGCATCAACAATGCAAGTGTATTTTTATTGTCATTAAATCGCAAAGCTTTAAGCAGTTTCTTATAGTCTATCTATCTACGCAAATTCTTGCCATCAGCTTACAATCACCGCACCCTCACTGGCAGTGCCAGCATTACATTCCAGACAGGCAGAATTACAAACTCCTTCATGGTGTGATGTGTTTATGACAGACTCGGGTGACTGATTTTGAGGCCAAATAGCAATTCCTGCTCCAAGTGAATGTTCTGTCCGCATTAGGATTCTGCAAACCCATCAAGAGATTTTCACAAACATCATTGTGGACACTGGAACCAGTTTCCTGCCTTGAGGAAGTTCTATTGAAGTTTCTTCCATTTTTGGTGATGTTGATCATATTAACTATTTTGTATTTCCATCATGCATCTGCAAAATTCTAGGTGCTTTTCAAAGATTTCCACTGTTCAGTGTAATCATTTTATAGGATCGTTTTCACCCAAAACTGTGACATATTTACAAGCGGTCATGATGCTTTATTTAATTACCCCAATTTACTTCATAACTCAAGGTAACTTAGCCCCTTGTCTGGCAGCCCAGTGGACAGTTGGAATCCAACTGAAGGCGCGAACATTTGTCTATCAGAAACAAACGGATACTGGGTTGATTAATGGTACTTAATGACAGCAACCTTTTCCAATATGCAGAAGATCCTGCAATTCCCCCATTGGCCTCATTGGTCATCCCAGAACTGACATCCTTCGAGTGGAAGCAAGCAAGTCATCCTCGAGCCCAAGGGGCTGGTGGCCAGAAAGAATGAGCTGCCAGAGGAAGTACTTGGGGCAGATACGACCGCGACATTGGAAAGACATTTGGCCAGGTACATGGATAAGTAGGGTTGGGGGATATGTGAGCAAATGGGGCTAGCTTGAATGGGGCATCTTGATCAGCATTTTGTGGTTGCTGGGCTGTTTTATATATTGGACCAGGACGTGGTATTCTCAAAGACAGAACTGCTCCTATTCCTTTCGCCGATTTTCTGATGAAGGAAGTTGTCCAAGGTTGCCTGACTGATGCAGTGCAGATCTCTGAAGAGTTTCAGGATGCTGTCTCTGAACTTCACCCCAATAAACACATAAAGAACTGGATTCAGGCAGCTGTGGATGAATCCAGTGCTCTCTGACACCACAATGGTAAATGTGAGCTTTCTGTAGGAATCGCAGTCTGCTGTGATCACCTGCAGTTTGCACAGTGTCTTTATGAACTTAGCCACGTTGTACGGGGCCCAACAAATGCAAAACATCACGGTGACTGTGAGCACAACTTTAATGGCTTTGTGCCTCCCAAAGGTCTGGGTCTTGTATAATGTTTTGATTACCATTGCATAACAGTAGCACATCACTGCGAGTGGTAAGGCAAAGCCAATTCCGTGGTAGAGAAACTGTTCAAAAAGCAGCCAGTCGTGGGCCATAGCTGATGTGTAAACGCATTTGGTTTCGTTGTCATAATCATTAGCCTCAACTTGCAAGAATATTAAATTCGGAATCTGTAGCAGGAAACCTGTCACCCAAATAGCTGAACAAACCAGGTGGGCATACTTGGCACTGTGCCTTTTATGGATCTGAACGGCATAGACGATTGCCAAATAGCGGTCAATGCTGATGCACGCCAGCAGCAGGCTGTTGCAGAAGAAGTTGAGTTTGTGGATGGAGCCTAGAAATTTGCAAAGGAAAATACCAAAGAACCACTTGAAAATACTCTCGAGGGCAAAGAACGGGAGGACCAAGACCAGGAGGAGGTCAGCCACCGCCAGATGAAGCAAGTAGCTGTCAGTCGGAGACCTTGAACCCTTGTAACGTAACAAAATCGCCAACACCAGACTGTTTCCAATGGTCCCCAACAGGAAGACCAGGAAATAAATTATTGGCACGATAATCTTTCGGAAATAGTGCGGCGTTTCCTCAACCTCTGGACAGTAAGTTGCTTCAGGAAACGTAGGGATCTCGTCATTGCCATAGGAGTCATTGCCATAGGAGTCATTCCAGGTGTACTGAAAGGAGTAAAGACACAATAGTGAACATCAGAATGGTTCTGGAAATATTTATCTTACGGATCTGAATGTCAAATAAAACATCACATAAATAAACGCCTCTCTCCCTTTTTTCCCCCAATAAGATTATTTAAAGGAAAATTCTGATGAGGTTGTCAACCTGAAATGTTCTCCCTCCATAGATGCTGCCTGATCTGTCAGATAGTTCCAAGTTATATGTGCTTATTCCAGGTCCCAGTTTAGACCTGTCGCTCTATGAAGTCCTGTTCTGGGGAGAGAACAGAATAAATGGCTTATGAACCTTGCAGCTGGGATGGAGGAACTCAGCCACAATTCCAAATATAATAGTTGAATCCTGTTCAAACACGCAAATGCGTGGAGGTTGGGTGTGAGTAAAGTCGTAAAGTCAAGAATCCCACAAACCAATATTTAGTCTGAAGAAGGGTTCCAACACCTATTCATTTTCTCCAGAGATGCTGCCTGATATGCTGAGTTACTCCAGCACGTTGTGTCTAGATTGGTGTACTCATCTGGATAGTAGTCATCTCATCACCAAGGGTGTCTTTCTGGCTGGTGGCCTGTGACCAGTGGTGGTCTGCAGGGATCAGTGATGAGACCTATGTTGTTTCTGATATATATATAAAAGACTTGTGTGAAAATGTAGATGGGTTGGTTAGTCAGTTTGCACGCAAACGTTGGTAGAATTATCGGCAGTAAGAAGGATGTCATAGAACACTGCATGATAAAGGTCAGATACAGATATGGGGGAGAAATAGCAGATGGTGTTTGATCTGGGCAAGAGTGAATTGGTGCACTTTGCGAGATCAAATGTCAAGAGAAAGTTACAATTTATGGCAGGACCATGAATGGAATTGATGTACAGAGTTACCTTCGGGTCCAAGTCAATAGACAATAGGCGTAGGAGTAGGCCATTCGGCACTTCGAGCCAGCACCGCCATTCAATGTGATCATGGCTGATCATCCACAATCAGTACCCCGTTCCTGCCTTCTCCCCATATCCCCTGACTCCGCTATCTTTAAGAGCCATATCTAGCTCTTTCTTGAAGTATCCAGAGAACCAGCCTCCACTGCCCTCTGAGGCAGAGAATTCCACAGACTCACAACTTATTGTGAGAAAAAGTGTTTCCTCATCTCCGTTCTAAATGGCTTCCTCCTTATTCTTAAACTGTGGCCCCTGGTTCTGGACTCCCCCAACATCGGGAACTTGTTTCCTGCCTATAGCATGTCCAAACCCTTAATAATCTTATACGTTTCAATAAGATCCACTCTCATCCTTCTAAATTCCAGAGTATACAAGCCCAACCGCTCCATTCTCTCAGCATATGACAGTCCCGCCATCCCTGGGAATTAACTTTGTGAACCTACGCTGCATTCCCTCAATATCAACTCCACAACCCACTGAAAGCAGCAACACAAGAAGAAGAGTGGTAGAGAATGCAGATGGTGTGTTTGCATTCATTGATCGAGGATGTCTTGTTGCAGCTGTATAAAACTTTCATGAGGGCCACATCTGGAGTATTGTGCGGAGTTCTGGCCACCTCATTACTAGAAGGATGCGGAGAGGGTGCAGAGGATGTTTATGGGGACACTGCTTGGATTAGAGGATAGAAACATGGAAACATAGACAATAGGTGCAGGAGTAGGCCATTCGGCCCTTCGAGCCTGAACCGCCATTCAATATGAACATGGCCGATCATCCAACTCAGTATCCTGTACCTGCCTTCTCTCCATACCCCCTGAATCCTTTTGCCACAAGGGTCACATCTAACTCACTCTTAAATATAGCCAATGAATTGACCTCAACTACCTTCTGTGGCAGAGAATTCCACAGATTCACCACTCTCTGTGGTGGGGAGGTTGGGGAAAGTTTGATTTCTGTGGAGCGGTGGGGCTGAGGGGTGACCTAATAGAAGTTTATAAAATTATGAGAGGCACAGACAGGGTAGACGATCAGAATCTTTTCTCAGCATGGAAATATCAAATACTAGTGGGCATAGCTTTAAGATGAAAGAAAGAAAGTGTAAAGGAGATGTACAGGGCATGTTTTAAAACACAGAGAGTGGTGATCACCATGGATGGTGACTGAAGCAGAAACAATTAAAGCATTTATGCAGCTTTTAGATTGGCATATGTGCTTAGAATATAAACTCCATCTGATTCTCAATATGTGAAATTTAGTCATCACAAGAAAATATATCTTTGCAAATTCTCAAATGTATTCCTTAAAAGTTTTCCATTGGGAGTGGTTGAGGAGGGACATTGTGAGCATTAGAAAGAAATGTTGAAGGAGACGATACAGGACTTAGGGCAATGCAGCACAGAGGAATTTGCTTGGGATTTGCATAGTATAAATGTAAATTGTCCCTAGTGTGTGTAGGGTAGTGTTAGTGTGCGGGGATCGCTGACTCGGTGGGCCAAAGGGCCTGCTTTGGGGCTGTATCTCTGAGACTAAAGCTAAACTACAGCGATGTATCATATTTGAATTTACAAATTGATTTCAATATTTACCTTGCACAAAACGGTATTCCCTTATCATGTATTTTTACACTGTAAATGGCTCAATTGTAATCATATATTGGTTTTCCACTGACTTGTTAGCACGCAGGAAACTGTACCTCGGTACGTGTGACAATAAACTAACCATAAATGCCATTTTTGGTAATAATACACAGATTTGTTATCACACATCTAGCAGCACAAACTTGCAATGTGTGGGATTGGTTCATATTATATAGTATAATACCTGAATACACCCAACAATATATTTGTACGTGGAGTACTTATGCTCCTGTGAGCCACGTAAATGGAGATCGCAAATTTGGAACCACTGACAATAAATCTTCAAAAATTATGCCTATGGTTTCTTTACCCGTTAGAGGGAACTTATGGGATTGTATTGCATAAGTGGTTTAGCAAGCAAATTGGGGACTTTTCACCCTCAAACTTGTTCCATTATGCAGTAGGAATGTGCTGATTAATATTTTAACTCGATCTGCCCATTTAAATTCCATAAAATGGTTCTGTTGGTGTAAAGGACTAAATACAATATTACAGGTAGACAAAAATGCTGGAGAAACTCAGCGGGTGAGGCAGCATCTATGGAGCGAAGGAATAGGCGATGTTTCGGGTCGAGACTATTACAATCAGTTGGAGAGGTCAAATGTGAGCGTAATGCGTAACTTTAGCAATGAACAATTTAAGTAACTGAATGGGGAATAAACCCATGAACAATACACCCTTCAGAAATTAGCTTAAATCATTGATCACATACCAAAACCATCAATGTGAATAGAAATAAAAAGTTTAAATAAATTGTTGCTTTCAAAATCTAATAGTTGCACGTTGCAAATGTGTATCATCTTCATTTCTCGTGCTTAATAATCAGTTATACTGCAACAATTAAAGGTTTTGAAAGTTAAGTTAAAAGGCAATCAGAACTTTTTTGTCACAACTTGTTAACAATAGCATTCATCACGGTCCATAAAACAAGATGAGGATTACTTACAACATCAAAGTCACTGATCTCAAACCTCATTTCTGACATTTATATCAAGGCATTCAACTGTGTTGAAGAGACGGCAACTCAACAGAGAGTTTCATTAATGTATTGATGTCAACTTTGAGAATGCAGAAGTTCTACTGAATTAGCATATCTGGTTTGTTTTTTAACACTCGTGACACCCTTCCTGTTTGTCGAATTTAAATATTGTAAATTTTCCCTTTTATTAATTTCTTGATTGCATAATGAATATATATTTTAGCATTGTCAGCAGCAGGTCAAATCAGGAAACGTTTAGCATCCTGTACAACTTCAAATCTACACCCAGATACTTCACGACCAGCAGAGTTAATCTGATATCAGTAGTAGCGAAAACACTGGAATCTATTATTAACAAAATGGTAACGTGCAAATAAGAAAATAATTAAAATGTTGGGCTAAGTCATCGAAGATTTATGAAAGGAACTCCATGTTTCAGGTCGAGACCCTTCTTCAGACTGAGAGACAGGGGAAAGGGAAGCCTGTAACAGTCTGAAGAAGGGTCTCGACCTGAAACGTCACCCATTCCTTCTCTCCAGAGGCGCTGCCTGTCCCGCTGAGTTACTCCAGCATTTTGAGTCTCTCCATGTTTCAAAATCTGTGAGAGATTTTTGAAATTGGAACTAGCAATATAGATATGGTGGGCTAGTTGATGTGGTCCATTTAAACCTTCAAAAGGACTTGATAATGGGTCACATAGGCAATAATTAAATAAAATTAGGTTGGTGTGGAAGTGAATTGGTTAATAGAGAAAACAGTAGGAATAAATGGTCACATTTGGTTGATGAGGCTGAGGCTATTGGGGTTTTGCATGGGGATGTATAGTGCTGGGACACAATGATCTGTATGAGGGAATCTAGTACATTATAATCAAGGATAGACACAAAAAGCTGGAGTAACTCAGCGGGTCAGGCAGCATCTCTGGAGAAAAGAAATAGGTGATGTTTTGGGTCGAGACCCTTTTTCAGACTGACAGTCGGGGGGGGGGAGGGTAGGAAAACGAGAGCTATAGATGGTGATAGAGAACAAATGAATGAAAGATATGCAAAAAAGTAACGATGACAAAGGAAGGGCCAATGTTAGTTGTGGGCTGTGTGAAAACGTGTTAGACAAATAACATTATAATCTCACAAGATTGATATAGGTTGATTCTTGCAAACTGTTTTGTTGACATTTCTTGCCATCACGTCCATTTGCACCCTCTGCATACTCCTTCCTTTGCAGTACTCTTCTTGCAGCTGCCAGGAGATGGCATATTTTGCAGCACTGAGCTAGGTATGGTCACATGCCGCATCTGTTGGCCCGTCTGTGAAGAGCTTGCCAGGTGGAAATATACGCACTGTGCAAGATGAAACATTCAGAAGTGAACATTTTACATTGCTGTTTCACTCTGAAACTTTCACTGGCAATGTTTCTCACTATCGGCAGTCCCTGGGTTATACAGTGCCCTCCATAATGTTTGGGACAAAGATCCATCATTTATTTATTTGCCTCTAACTCCACAATTCGGGATTTGTAGTAGAAAAAAATCACATGTGGTTAAAGTGCACATTGTCAGATTTTAATAAAGGCCATTTTTATACATTTTGGTTTCATCATGTAGAAATTACAGCTGTGTTTATACATAGTCCCCCCCCCCCCCCCCATTTCAGGGCATCATAATGTTTGGGACACAGCAATGTCATGTAAATGAAAGTAGTCATGTTTAGTATTTTGTTGCATATCCTTTGCATGCAATGACCACTTGATGTCTGCGATTCATGGACATCACCAGTTGCTGGGTGTCTTCACTGGTGATGCTCTGCCAGGCCTGTATCATAATCAGAATCAGAATCATCATCAGAATCATACTTTATTAGCTAAGTATGTTTTGCAACATACAAGGAATTTGCAGCCATCTTTAGTTTATGATTATTTTGGGGGCTAGTCCCCTTCAGTTTTCTCTTCAGCATATAAAAGGCATGCTCAATTGCATCCAGATCAGGTGATTGACTTGGCCACTCATGAATTGACAAATTTTTAGCTTTGAAAAACTCCTTTGTTGCTTTACCGGCTGGCATTTGGGGATTTTCCTTTATTATAGGGAGAATTCTTCTGTCATCAGCTGTGAAGGTCTTCCTTGGCCTGTCAGTCCATTTGCGATTAGTAAAATGCTGGAAACTATATAGGCTGGTGAGCTTATCATGTGTAGTTGGAAAGTTACTTGAGAGTATTCTGAGGGATAGGTTATACAGGCATTTGGAAGAGCAAGGGCTGATTAGGGATAGTTAGCATGGTTTTGTATGTGGGAGGTCGTGTCTCACAAATCTGATGAGGTCAGAGCTGTAGATGTTGTTTGTATGGACTTCAGTAAGGCATTCAACAAGGTTCCGCATGGTAGGCTGCTCTCAGTGGCGTAGCGTGGGGGGGGGGGGGGGCAGAGGGGCGGTTGCCCCGGGCGCTAAATTTTTAGGGGCGCAAAAAAATTGTTGGATAATTTTTTTTTATAAAATGGCAAAAAAAGATTGTTCTAACGGCACGCTGCACCTCTTTGGCAGCCTTCCCCTGCATTACTGTAATAATTTTTTTTTGCCATTTTATAATTTTTTTTTATCCAACTATTTTAACCAACCAGCGATCTCCGCACATAAACCGCCGTTGTCGTCCACTGGGCCCGCGGTCGGGTCGAGTGGCCGCTGCCGCCGGAACGTGCCCCAGCTCCGAGTTCTGGTCGCCGCTGCCCCCGCTCCGAGGCCAGGCCGCCGCTGTTGCTGCCCCCGCTCCGAAGCCAGGCCGCCGCTGTCGCTACCGCTGCCGCCGTCCCAGCCGCTGCCGCCGCCGTCCCAGCTCCGATGCCGGGCGGCCGCTGCCGCTGTCCCAGCTCCGAGGCCAGGCCGCCGCTGCCGCTGTCAAAACTGCCGCTGCCCAGCTCCGAGTTCTGGTCGCCGCTTCCGCTGCCCCGAGGCCGCCAGCTCCGCTATTAGGCCTCGGCGCAGGCGGAGACGGGGTATACGACAAAAGAAGTCGCATCCCCCGAAGGAAGAGACCAAAAACGTGTTCCCCCCCACCACATACACAACATAATAAACCAAAAATCAACTAAACAGGACAAAAGAACAACACAAAAAAAGAAGAAAAAAAACACAGACTGCTGGCGAGCCGCAGCTGCTAAGGCAGCACCGCCATCTTTTTGTTAGGTTGAGAAAATAAATACAAAACTTGGATATATAACAGCTCATGGGCCATGGCTAGCCGCTAATGAGGAGGCGCAATATTTTAAACTGCCCCGGGCACTCAAAACCCACCTTACGCCACTGGCTGCTCTGGAAGGTTAGATCGCAAGGGATCCAAGGAGAGATAGCTGAATGGATAGCACATTGGCTCCATGGAAGGAAGCAGAGGATGATGGTGGAAGGTTGCTTCTCGGACTGGAGGCCTGTGACTAGTGGTGTGCTACAGGGTTCAGTGCTGGGCCCGTTACTGTTTGTCATCTACATCAATGATTTGGATGAGAACATACAGGGCAAGATTAGCAAGCTTGCTGATGATACAAAAGTGAGTGGTTTTGCAGATAGTGAAGATGGTTGTGAATGATTGCAGCAGGATCTGGATCGATTGGCCAGGTGGGCTGTGGCCAGGTGGGCTGAGGAATGGTTGATGGAATTTAATACAGAGAAGTGTGAGGTGTTGCATTTTGGGACGTCTAACATGGGCAGGACCTACACAGTAAATGACAGGCCTCTTGGGAGTGTTGTAGAGCAGAGGGATCTAGGAGTACAGGTGCATGGTTCCTTGAAGGTTGAATCGCAGGTAGATAGCATGGTCAAAAAGGCTTTTGGCCCATTGGCCTTCATCAGTCAGAGTATTGAGTATAGTAGTTGAGAGGTCATGTTGCAGTTATATAAGATGTTGGTGAGACTGCATTTAGAATATTGTGTTCAGTTCTGGGCATGTTATAGGAAAGATATTGTCAAGCTTGAAAGTGTTCAAAAAAGATTTACGAGGATGTTGCCAGGACTAGAGGGTGTGAGCTATAGGGAGAGGTTAAGCAGTAGGAATGTGTCTCAACCCGAAACTGCCTGTCCAGCTGAGTTACTCCAGCATTTTGTTTCTGCCTCCGAGAGGTTGAGTAGGCTGGATTTCTATTCCTTGGAGCACAGGAGGATGAGGGGTGATCTTATAGGCGACAAACATAAGAATGTGTGCTGTACAAAAACTGAAACTGTTGGACATATTCTGAAGATCAGGCATTATTGTTGGGAGAGAAAAAACATTTATTTCAGAATGAAATGCATTATTTTACTTTTCAAGATCAGTGTGTGCATGGTAAACAATGATTTAGATTTAAATCTCCCATAATATCGTGAACAATGTGAGTGTGGTTAGCAGTATGAGCTCTGTGTACTCATTATTGTATTGTATTGTATTGTATTGTATTCAAATTTATTGTCATTGTCTCAGTTAGAGACAACAAAATGAATTTCCCTTACAGGCAGTATCATAAAAATAAATAAATAATAATAAATAATAAAACATATTAAAAATAAAATAGAATTTAAAAAAAAGCACAAACACTGAAAGTCCACGACACAACATAACACAGTGGCACCAAGGTGAGGAAGGCACCATAGTCCAGCCAGCCTCCCCTCCGTTCTTCCCAGTTGTTCACTCGTGGTCGAGGCCTTCCTAGCACCCGCAGTCGCCGCTCCGGGTGGCCCGATGTTCAGGCCCTCACGCCGGGCTGGTGGAACGCTGACGCCGATCCCCAACGGTGAACATCCTCCTCAGCGGCCCGGACCTCCAGATCAGCCGCCTCCCGCAGCCGGAGTCCGCAGCTCCCGCGTCCGCAGGCCGAGCCGGGCGGAGTCGCAGGACCCCGCGTTGTCTATCAGCGTTATGTTACTGTCTGTAGATTTAATTTCTGGATCATCTGTTCAAAAAACTCTCTTTGTCACCCCCTTGTGGATTCACAATTAGTTATTTCACAGTTGACAGAAATTAGGTATCTTCTTTTATATTTCTTAAATATAAAAAGATAATAAACATAAAATGATTTCCTTTCTTTGAATTCTGCCTTACCGTACAATTCTTCCCCCTGTCAGGGGATGAGAAAATGAAATGGGGCTATTAAAGAGAAGCTTCCATTTTGCTGTGTTCTCATTAGCTAATCAGCTGAAACTTTAACAGCAACAGAGATTTAATTAAAAACACAACATAACATAAGGAAATACAACAATTAAACATTAATTTTCACGGAGTCACAAAGTATTCTAATAACAAACACCAGCACACATTTAAACACCGACAGGACTTAGTTGCACATCCAAGCACATACTAACATGCACATATGCCACTAGATAATGGCAACGCAGGAGGGATTAAGGAAGATAGACACAAAATGCTGGAGTAACTCAGCGGGACAGGCAGCATCTCTGGATAGAAGGAATGGGTGGCGTTTCGGGTCACCTTTAGGAAGCATACATGATGACAGAAATTGAGGCTCTGCTCAGGAAAAAGAGGAGGCATGGGACAGGCATAGGAAGCTGGGATCAAACGTAGCCCGGCCTGAGTTTTGGGAACTGAGGAGCAGATTTAGGAGGGAAATCAAAAGGGCAAAAAGGGGACAGGAGATAGCTCTGGCAGGTGATGTTTGGAGGCTGAGATGAGGTTGGCAGATCCTGAACTCTGGCATTGACTGAGAAGGTCAGAGATCTCTGAAGAGCGGCTCAGGTAGTTATTTGTGTAATATTCTGCTCAATGTTGCAGAATCTTCATTCTTCTGTGATAATGCAGGATTTTCTGCATTATCACACATTAAGGAGGGCCTTAGTAATCCTGTAAATTCCATCTTCTGCAGTAGTTGCCTTTGGTTGACACAATTAATCACTTGTTTTCATTTCCCTCCAACTTACCTGCTTTAGACTAAACAGGATTCCTGGAATCTTAACTTTCTCGTTCTAGATTTGAAACTGTCATTCTCTGTATTCATTTAGTTTTAAAATATGGACAATTAAGAATAAGCTAACATTTATTGTTCAAACATTGTTGACCCGAAGGCATTAAAAATCAACATCACAAATTGCAGTTATATATAGACTGTAGAGTTTTCTCTTTAATCATTCTGGAAAAGTTGACAGAAAGACCAGATGGAGATTTTTTTTCTTCCAATTATTAATTGATTCTTATCCTCAGTAAGACTATGGCAGACACAGCTAGAGCTGAGTAATCACCGGTGTTCCTCTTTAATTGATTTCACCACTGAAATGATCTTTGGATAATTTGAAACAATACATGAATGTCCATTTCCCTGCAGTGATTTGCATAATGACACAGTTGAGTTCTATCTTGACTAATCTCAGAGCCTACAGCCACACACAAACGAGTTTCTCATTTCACCTGATGTCTTGAGTGCACCGAAGAAGAACTACACAGAGATCAGATTAAAAAATGGAACTTTCAACTAATTAGCCGGCAAGGAAAGTAACAAGAGTCTGTGCTTTAATCTCGGTTTCTAATGCTGATTAGTTAAGGATGAGACAGAGTCAAAACCCTGTACTGATGCCAAACACACAAACTGTGTGGATTGGAGTGCTCATTCATTATTAGAACCCCTCAAATGATTTACTCCTCAACCAGTTGGGCATTACGAGGCTGGCAACGAAGAGGGCCATTCAATCCGCGAGTGAAGTCGCAGAGAAAGCCACTAGGTGGCTTTGGATTAAGAGGGCTGATCCGTGGGCGGTTGCTGCTGGTACACAAGTCGGGGCCTGATCAACCCCGGCTGGGTCGCCTGGGCGAGGGTGTCTGATGTTGTGAGACCCGAAACACCCGATGACCCCAGGTCACATCACTAAGGATGCGTCCCAGCGCATCTAGAAGATGTATCTTTCACACTGGGCAAGTGGTTAAGGTGCAGCTTCGCCTCAAGCAACAGTCCTCTTGAATCAAACGGCTGTAAATTGAAGTCCCTCTCTGATGCCTTGAATTAATAACCCAGGCAATTAATAATCCAGTGGTAAGAGATACCTGCATGATCAGACATGATGCCTTTCAGGTATGGTGTTAAAATGAGCCATCATATGCCTTCTTAGTTGGTCACAGGGAGAATATGCAAACTCCACACAGATGGCACCCAAGATCCGATTCTAACCTTGATCTTTGGTGCTGTGAGGCAGCAGCTCTACCAGCTGTGCGCCTGTACCGCCCACGTGGAAAGGGAGTGGAGTTTCTAACCTGCAATCTGACCAATATCATAAGTGAGAAGAGCGGAATTAGGCCATTCAGCCCAACAAGTCTACTCTGCCATTCAATCGTGGCGGATCTATCTCTCCCTCCTAATCCTGCCTTCTCCCCATAACCTCTGACATCCATACTAATCAAGAATCTATCTTGACGGGCAAAAAGGGGAAGCATGGTCATAGTGTCCCAGGGAACCGCATGTGCGGCGGGAGTATCCCAGGGAGTCGCGCGGGCCCGATTCACCCGCCTAACACCGCTTACGGCCGCCGACCAGAACGACATCCGAAGACCGGAACGCGCCCCGGTAGGCCCGACCCGCTCCAAAGGCTTCCCGGGGGACTGCGGTGAAGACGGGCGGCGAGGCCTATCTGGGCCGGAGGAGCCTTAACGTTGGCGGCAAGAGTCTCTGCGGCAGTGGGGCCTCGGAGCCCCGATGGCGGTGGGGCATCACAAAAACGAAAGATTGAATAATTGATTGATACTTTACTGTCACATGTACCTGATACAGTGACATTCTTTGTTTCGCATACAATACACAAGTGTGCAAAGAGTCGCCACGTACAGGGCACCAACACAGGTTATGAGGAATAGATATTAGCCTTTCAACATGGAGGCGGATAAGAGGCTTTGCTGCAGCTGTACTAAATCTGGTGACATCACATCTCCAGACTTAGTTCCCTTTTGCAGTTCCCTTTTGAACACTTAGTTCTCCCAGTAGCAGTTTACATGGAGTATATCAGTGTTGAAAGTGCAGAATCATCAGAATTGTTTTTAGAATTCCATGCACTAACTTGTCCAGAAATAATACATTAATGAAGCTTTTAATCACTAAAATATAAAAATCTGACGGGCCATATTAAAATAGACTTTTTTTTTGTTTACTTAGGGTAGTCTTGAAAAAGGAAAATGACCCTAAAATTCAGAGTAAGATTTTTCCAAGCACTACTGAGAGAAGCTAGCTAGCTGCTTCATCACGTGGAGCTATGGAACCGTCTCCCACACACACAAAAACAGTTAATGCAAATTCAGATTATAATTTTACATTTGAGGTAGATTGATGTTAAGGACTGAGAGATATGGAGGAGTTCTGGGCGTTGGGTTTGGAGAGAAGGCAATGTTTTTGTCCTGAGAATCATTCGGATGGTTGTGGGCAGGGCAGAGCTGGGTATTTAATACTGGGCTGCTTTCATTGGCCGTCGTGCTGCTGTTGCTGGGGTCCGGAGAGGAAGCGGCAGAGGAGATTGGTGCAGCTCGCAGCCCGGACGGCAATGGTGGCTTTTGTTCATAGGGGAAGCTGCAGGGGTTGGATACAAACAGGGGGGGGGGGGGGGAATGAAACGAAAATCCTGTAGGAATTGGGAAAAGGCTCACGACTCCCTGGCATAAATTAAAAATAAATAAATAAAAAATGCAATAAAACATATTTTTAATAAATTAAAACTCCCCTGGCATATGGAGTCATTTGTTGCAGGATAAGTATCAGAAGATTGGCGTTGCAGTTTTTTTTTGTCATGTTAAATACTGTGGTTACCTTCTTAACCCCTGCCATATTACAAACTACACTCAACTTTGAGTCTTACAATGTGTAGGAAGGAACTGCATATGCTGGTTTACATCGAAGATGGCCACAGAATGCTGAAGATATGTGCTTACAGCATTTTCAACTTTTCTTTGAATTCCTCCCAACTGCAGTTTTATGGCTCAATTACTGAGTGAATTTATAACTAGTCAATTTTATAACTGTTTATATATTGTGCCACTGTAAATAATTAACCATAAGTTCACATGTAAATAATTACTTAGTTATATGGGGTTCGTTTTCTTTTAAAGGAGTAGCTGTGAGGTTTTTTTTTAACATGTAAGAGTAAATTTAAGAATTGAGTGTACATAGTGGTTTTACCTTCAAGCACTTCTGTTGTTCAGTTTGAGAATAACTGGTCAATAAAGCAAGAACTAATCTGAGTGTTAGAAATGTAGTGATTCCAAAGAAACTCACAGTCACTACAGTTCACGTAATTTCAAATGACATCACTTTTATTATTTTCTATTACAATATCTGTCGCAGGAACACAGAAGCAATGAAAGACCGATGGTCATGATCTCACTGAATGACAAAATAGATTTTAGGAACTGATCATTAATTAGCAGCATGTAGCCACAGAAACATATGTACTTTCTGAAATATAGTCACTGTTACAACGTACGTTACACAGCATACAATGTGTGCAAAACAAACTACCACACAACACAATATAACAACAAATACAGTGTTTAATATTGTAAAAATCTTTACATTTTGCTTTTTCCAAAGCACTTTACATGCAATGATGTCGTTTTGAGGTATAGTCACTAATGTAACAGAAGAAACGTGATAACCAATGCAACACAAAGCAAGTTCTCACAAACAACGAAGCAGTTATGTCAAGCGTTAGCTCAAGAAAACAGCATCTATCATCAAGAAACTCCACCATTTGGGTCATGCCTCCTCTCACTGCTACTGTTAGGCAGGAGGTACAGGAGCTTGAAGTGCTATACCACTAGGTTCAGGAACACCTACTTTTCTGCAGTCATCAGGTTCTTGAATCAACCTGTGCAACCCTAATCATACCTCAGCAATGGAACACTACGTATTACCTATTAGTTTTGTTCATTATTGTCTTGTGCGCCGAGGTACAGTGAAGAGCTTTTGTTTGTGTACTATCCGGTCAAAGACTATACATGAATACCATATCTTACACACAGTTGGACTACCAAAGACTTGTTTTCTAATTGGGTTTTGCACTTATGTATTGCTTTTACATTTTTTTTAAATTTCACTGTCTTCTTTAATCTATGCATAATTTATGTGTTCAGTGTTGTCTGAACCTATGTGCCTGTAATGCCATTTTCATTGTATCTGTATCTCGCTGTAATTGTGCAAGAATAAAACTCGACTAGACTTGTATTTATTTATTCAATACATGTGACAATTAGCCAGCACACCGGGGATTTCCTCCAGGTAAAGTCTCAAGTAAACATCTCATCTGAAAGACCACACCTTTAATAATAAAACACCCCCTTCAACATTTGCAATATTAGAATTTTTTACCCTAGATTATTCTTCCCAAGACTTTGAAGTATGTCCTATGTGTAACACTTCAGGCGGTCTTGCGGTACATCTAAGAAATAAGGCCAGTATATTTAAAAAATAAGCTAGTATAAAGTAAAAGCACACAAAGCCAACAGCTGACAGATGCTGTGCTAGATCTTTGTTAGAACAATCCCAAATTATTCCCACTGCCCTACACGTGGTTTCCATGGACCTCTGTCTTCCTCTATGTCACGGTTTGAAGTCTTCCCTGTCACAACACGCTTCATGCTTAGACTGAGCTGTTATCGGATATTTCCCCCCCAAACACAAAATGGGCAATGTGGACGAGTTAAAATATATCTCCACTGTCCAAAGGGTTCAAAGGTTATTTTATTGGTCACATACACCTAGGTGTAGTGAAATGCTTCTTGCCAATGCAGCACATAAAGAAAGAATACAGACATAACCTACAAAATCCTGGTCCTCACCTACAAAGCCCTCCACCATCTGCCCCCCCCCCATATCTCACTGACCTCCTCTCCCCCTACCAACCCTCACGGTCCCTCAGATCCACATCAGCCGGTCTCCTCTCCATCCACAAATCCAACCTCCGCAGTTTTGGGGACAAAGCCTTCTCCAGGGCAGCTCCCAGGCTCTGGAACTCCCTCCCCCAACTGATCCGCAATTCCGTGTCCCTCACCATCTTCCAGTCCCGCCTCAAGACCCATCTCTTCACCTCTGCCTATCCTTAGCCCCACGTCCCCCTCCCTTTCAATCTGTGCTTGAATTGCCTCATATTGTGTTTTGAATTGAATTCTGTCTTTAATTTGTGTACTAGTCATGTCTCTACTATTTATTTCATTCCGCATACATGTCTTTCCTCTACTTGCTAAATTTTTGTAAGGTGTCCTTGAGACTCTTGAAAGGCGCCCATAAATAATAAAATTTATTATTATTATTATTATTATAACAGTAATAAAGAAATGTACACACAAAAACATCCCCCCACAGAGTCTCCAACTCTTTTGGAGAAAAGTGGAGCCACCAGGAGAGGGCGCGAACGTAGAACAAGGTCACCAACAACAACAACAAAAAACAGAGTGACGCTTGGGGGGGGGGGGGAGAAAATAAACACGATAAACGAGAACAAACCACGCGAAAGAGAGAGTGAGAGAAACACGGAGGTGAAAGCAATAATAATACCTTCTCGACATATCAGGGAATGAAGTCAATGGACAACATGCAGCTTGGCAAGAGGGTGGTCACGTGACAGGTTTGCCTTCCCCCCCCCTTTTCTTCAACCGCCCTTAAAACTTAAATTCGAACCCACTTCATTTTTTTCTGTCGTGTATGGTCGATTTTTGGAATTTCATGAGGTAAACAAGTGTTTTTTTTATAAAAAAGCGGGTGCGATTGCTTTAATAATTGATGCGATATATTGGATGCCCGCTGATGACGTTGGGGGGCTGAGAGTGGAGACGCCATGTTGGAATCGGGCAGAGCTGACAGACAAAAAAGAGAATAAATATAAGACAAAATCGGACCGAAATCGCCGCCATCACGGGTTCGTTTACAACTATTTTCTCTTCAACTAATCTCTCGAAGCGTCAGGGCCAAGGATGTACCTTTATTTTTGAGAACCACAGCTCCCTGGCTATTATTTATAAAGCTGCGTAGGAAGTTGATTATTTTTTCTTCTCTTCCGTTGGCCGTTGCTTTGGTGCAAGGCCCAAAAATAGTCTTTGGCGTTGTTTTTACTTAAAAAAAACAAAACGCGTTTAACCTTCTTGAGCTTCGCCTGGTGTTAAATTAATTTTAATTTTAAAACGCCTGTTCTTGTCGACGGCTGCTTTTTGGGGTTTAAATGTCTGGGGGGGAAAAAATGATTGTTTAATTTGTGCTAGGGCAATTCTACAGAGGGTACATTGTGGGGGCAATGTTTGGGTTTGTGCCGTCTCCTTCTCTCCGAGGTGACAGGACACCAGAGGAAGCCCAGAGAGATGTGTTGTAAATATTGACCCATTTACCCCGCGACTCTTCCTCTCCTCGCCTTAAACCCCAGTTGTTTCCTTCTCTGTCTGGTCGCAAAAACGAATTGTGTTTTTTGTGTGTGTGTATGTATATTTTCAAGTGAGTTTTTTTTGTTTACACTTTGACGCTGTGCTTTCTAATCCATCTTGATTTCCGCCTCTAAGTCACTGTAATGTGACGTGTAATGTGTTTTGAGTATAACATGCACTTTTTAAAAAAGATGGCATAATTACGAGAAATAGTTCGAAGCCATTAATCCCTTGCGTTAATTTCGAATTGTTCATTTTTGTATTCTGACGTGCAAATTATGTACTCTGCTTGGTGATTGCTGAATAATGTTGACAAGTTTTTATAATTTACATTCATGAATACTTGATGAATAATTTAAAAGCAATTTTAAAATTTAATCTGGTTTTATTATTTGTCAACACAGGTTGTGGATTTTTTAAGTATGCTTTTAGTCAGTGGGTTCATTGGATATATTGGGGGAAAGTAATTGAAGCTAGGTGAAATTTTGCTTTTAACTGGAAGAAATATCCAAATGATCAATTTTGTCTGCTTTTTTATTTCAAATCTTCATTAAAAATATATATTTAGGATGGGGTGGACTTTTTAAATTTGAGGAGGATTTTCCTGTACTATATTCTGTAGTTTCTTATTCAAAATTTGTGCTCACTTTTAGTAGTTCCTCCATTGCAGTTTATTTTTGGGGAGTGGGGGCGGGGTGGGGGATAGAATATATTAGTACAGGAGCCCTGTGGAAATTTGGCAAGTTCTAAAAATGTTATTGTAGAGTCATCCTATCAACGCTTATCAATACCATATGCTGCAGTTTGTTGTCCTGATTGGCAGTTAGGAGTTCCCCTCCCATTCTGTATAAACGGAGGGCAGGTTTAATAATAATCTTGGGTTTGGTCCCAATGAAATTGGACAACTAAAACTTTTGTTGGACAAATAATTCAGTGGGTAGTTAAGTAGCCATGAGGAATCTGACAAAAATACTTATCAGCTTTTGATTCCATATTTTATGATATTAATGAGTTTCAATGCATTCTGTACACAAGATGAAAGGCTATTTTACAAATTCCCATAGTAAAGGATGACATTCCTTGGTGAAAGTAGCTGGCAGTTTGAGTGATTAGGACTGGATTGTTTGTCTAGGTATATCAGTGTAATTATGCTGCTGTTTTTGCATTGCAATTTGTTTCCATTTCATTGATACAGAAATGATCATAACTGGTAGCCAGTCTGACAAGAAAATGCAAGCACATACATATAGAATGGATGTAGAGAATAATTTGAAAAATGCTTGAATTTAATGAAATTCCTAAATTCCACTATTGCCACAATGTCAATTAACTGCTTTGCTTGTCCTTTGATTTCCATAATATTTGAAAACTCTAAATCTGTGGCTTTCCACAGGCCTCTTGCATAGATAATTCCAAAGATCCATTACTCTTTATGAAAACAAAGAGTTACTACTTCAATGTTATTAGGTCTTAATTTCCCCACTGGAAGCAAAACCCTCCACCTACATTGAAATGCATGAGTGCAGAGTTCTTAGCTGAACAATTTACCCCTTTGAAACTTCGGTGATTTGATTTAGAAAGATTAGGGAGCTGATTTCAATAATGTCGTAAATGTTTACATTCAGCACAGCATGCCGTAAAGATATTGCACTTCCAATACCAAGTATACCAGGCAGTTATACTATAGAAATAAATTGTATCACAATTTGTGAGCTTTAAGATGTCAGAAGATAATAACTGATATTGTTTTTGTATGTAGTAAGTAAGCCCAGCAAGTAGGAGAGCAATTTTGTGTTTGGTTTTAGGAGCATCAGTAGGATATTTTTTTTGGTGGTAGTGGTCATAATCCAGTTAGATTTGACATGCACTTATATCTTGATTGGCTCTACCCTGCAGAGCACTTATTTATTGTAATCGTTCAAGGTCTTTCGGTCTTAATGCTTGCAGGTGAGCTCAACAGTAGTTTCCAGCCCTTCAGCTTGTTGCCATAAAAATCTCTGGGCTGGGGAGAACTGTTTCGCCAAACAAAAAAGGGTGAACACATCTTCCATCGCATCCAACAGAAGTTGATTGATTTAAAAAAAGAACTAGAATCTGGGCACTCTGTCAACAAAAGGTATTGCCAATTCCCCAGCAATGGATAATACTCATCATGGCGAACGTGTAGCCATGAGCCCCTCATTTTGTCTCTGAGAGGTTGTACCACTTGCTCTGGGTGTGGCATTGATGGTGACACATGGACATTTCTTTCCTGCAGGGGCACCATTGGTGGGGGAGGGATTTTGTGCCGTTTTCCAGTCATAGCAGCAGGGGGAACAGAGACTTGTGCCAGCAAGCAAAAGATAATCCTTAACGAGTTATTATGCAATAGGAAGATTCTCATCCAGAGAATTCATCCTCACCAATAAACGAGGATTCATTTGTTTTATAGAACAAGTAATATGGATGTGAATGGTCTACTTTGAGGTAGACTGCTAAATTATTTAGCAGAAGAGGACAGCATTCAAAAAGATTCACAGGGTTTGCAATAAATGTGTTCCCTCAATGTAAAGGGTTTAGACTGACATCTGGAGCTTAATCCCATGTGCAGGTTGGTTAAAATAATAAGCTCCTGGCAGTTGGAAGCAAGCAAAGAATGGTGCTGGTGGTATTGAGAACTTTTGGCCTGAAAATGTGGTACGAGGTAGGAATCCCCATCAGTTGGGCGAATGCTTGAAGATCCATACCACCAGGACTAGAAACCTGCCTTTGCATGATTCTATGTTTTTTGTGTGAGAATGGGATACATGCATGTGTCTGTCTTAGAAGTACAATGAAATAGGGCACAGTCAAGGACTTAAAGGGTGAATGCAAATTTCTGTTGAGAATGGCAAGGGAAAGTGGAAAGACCAAAGAAATTGAGTTTGTTTCTCTTTGAGCAAAGAAGGTAAAGAACATATTTTTGACAGATGCTGAAAAGCATGAATAATATAAATGAAAAATATTTTTTTCCCTGGACTGTAGAGTCAGTAGGATGGATTTAATGTGATTGGACTAGTAGTTGCAATCAGTGATTTTAGCACTGTGCTCATTTAGAAATTACAAAGAAAATGGAGTTAATAGTTTAAGGAATATAATTGTAAAAATTGGCACGATGAGTACAAGGAGAAAAACTGGAGGAGCACAGTTAATTGGATAATTCTACCAAAGGACTGATTATAGGTGCAATGACAAAATGACCCTTGTTAATTTGTAATTCAATATTTTTCACTGATGGTGCATTCTAGTGATATGTTTTTGAAGATGTTTGTTATTTTTATTGGCCAATAACTTGAGACTCAACAAATAATTGGTATGAATTCAGAAATTAATTGTCTGACATTTATTTCATTGGATTTTTAAAAATAAAATTAGAACGATGGTTGGAAATTTGATTTAGACTTCAAAATTACTGTGCCTAGTGAATAGGTAATTTTCTTTATGCCAATTTTCCCCTGCAGTTGTAAAGAATCATTTAAATGAGATTTTTGTTTTAAATTTGAATTCTGTTTTGCTTACCAAGCTTAATAGTATTTTGACTCTGCAACATTTGTTTTAGATAAGTTGAGTGTTTGGACAAATTAATGAAATGAAATAATAATGTTTTATGAAATGAATTGCAAAATCAAGATGGCTGGGTATGTTGTTCCTAAATATTTTAAGGTCTTTAAATGTCCCATTCATTTATTTTCCTTTCTGAAAGGTTTTTGTGTTTAACCCCAATGCCAAGAATTTGGTCTTGTCTGATTTCGAAATAGCAGATCTTCCAACAATTTATCACCGTTTTTTAGCCTAAATTAGTTTCTGGCTACATTATTTTAATAGCAAGTTGCAATGTAGCATCATTTTTCAATTCAAGATAGACGCAATGAGCTGGAGTTACTCAGCGGGACAGGCAATATCTCTGGAGAGAAGGAATGGGTGATGTTTTGGGTCGAGGATTTATGAGAAACAACAGGCTTAGAAAAACAGGCAGTCTGTGGTAGGCCATACGATTTCATGTCTGCTTTGTCGACAAATCAATAAAATCATGACGTATCCTTTTTGATGTCCAATTATCATTTTCCTTGATTCACTTTGTCCTAGTCTTTCAACCTATGTTGAAGGTATTCGACAACTGAGGTTTTGCACTTATCCACGTGAGCGACTTTTCAAAGATAAATAATCTGAGTGAAGAAGATTTGTTTCACTTTGGTCTTGAATTATGTGACTAAATTAGACCAGCGAAAGGCATTGCTTTAAGCATTTACCCTCTGTAGTCCTTTTGGAATTATATTTATATTATATTTATAATTAAATTATATTTCATTTTTCTGAGCCAATCAATCCTGCCCAGTCGCATTTGGAATCATCTCGACAAACTATATTGCACCATCTCTAAGTAAACGACCTTCCTTGGGATTAGAGACCCTAAAGCCCTGCCAATTTTCTTTTTGTATTTTTGAGCTCTACCCTTTTTGTCATAAAGACAATTGTATCATTTACTTTTCTAGTTGCTAAAGAAAGAACTACAGATGCTGGAAAAACCAACGGTAGACAAAAAGGCTGGAGAAACTCACCGGGTGAGGCAGCATCTACGGAGAGAAGGAATAGGCGCTGTTTCGGGTCGAGACCCTTCAGAAGGAATAAGCGATGTTTCGGCTTCTCTCCATATATGCTGCCTCACCTGCTCAGTTTCTCCAGCATTTTTATCTACCTTTCTATTTGCTAATGTTTTTTTTGCCCATTATCTTTTTTTTTAACCCGAGTGGTCTCTGGTCATTTGCCACTTTCTTGCCCCCTTAATCTGCCCAGATTCATGGTATGTAACATGGAGGTTTGAGCCCGCTGCCCAACCAAATGTTGTACTTGCAGTTCCACACTTTGTTGGATGACAACTTAATTCCAATAGCCAGCTCTTGATCTTCAAGACCCTGACAGGGCACATGGCCTTCCTGTTGAAATGGAAGATGTCCAATGATGGCTGAATGTCTAGAATTGTCTCTTAATACTATTAAAATTCACCAGAAATTACTGTTTAAACAAAAAAAGAGGTTACATAGATTTAATTTTAAATTGATTTAAGGTAACTAAATACATTTAAAATAATTTGATTAAAAAAATGTAAGTCATCTGAATCTTGCCCCTTTCCCTCGGAGCATTGAATAGGGAAGACTGATTCTGTACCTGGTTGAACTTTCTGGTTGAGCAGACAGGTTTTCCTTGGTGTAGCTGCTGCTTAACTGATTTATGTTATTACTGGACTTCATCAGCAGTCGTTTGTTAGAGCACAGGGGGTGAGGGCCTCTTTTGAAAGTTCAGGAGATCAGAATTGGCTTAAGTGGTTCTCAGAAGTGCTTTGGGCCATCAGTCTGGCTTTCCAACAAGAACTGCTTGCAAACAATTTAGATATTTATTCAGTGGTTGCCTTGTCTATATAACCAATTGTACCTTCAAATACTAAATAGTGTTTCATAAGATCATGCTGCCGCGAGCCAATATTGTAGTGGTGTCTATTGCCATTTCTTTGGGGTCTTAATCTCTCAACTTCCTCGTTATTATTTTATTCTGCCCTTGATTGGCTGTCTAATTTTGATAAGTTCATAAATTAATTTTAAGATAGTTGATTTTTAAAAATGTTATCCTATGTTATATTAGGGTTTTTATTTGCCAGAAAAATTAATTGTAGAGGCAGAAAGTCAGTCCCCTTTAAAATGGCCTCTTTGACTTTAAACATCCTGAGTTTTGAATGTGTACTTTACTGAACTGATGGATTTTGAAGGCGAACTAGCACACATTTAAAACATGTTGAAAATAATTCAATTTGGGCAGCATCCATGGTGAGAGAAATGGTTGAGATTTCAAGTTGATAACTTTTAATCAGAATTACCAAATGAATCCAGAAAAGTTACGGAAAATGATGGTGTGGTGAATGGTCACTTACTCCCAGGTTGCCTTGTCCTAGCTGCTAGTAGCATATTGTTAACGTGTTCCATATTGATTCCATATAAATCGAGAACAAATTATGATATTGGATAACTGGATAAGTATCATGCAGTATATGAAATTCAGAATTGACTAAATGGTTCCTTCTCTCCAGAGATGCTGCCTATCCTGCTGAATTACTGCAGCCTTTTGTGTCTATCTTCAATTGTTACGTATGCTGGAGTAAAAATAATTGTTGAATTTGGTGTTGAGGAAATGCAGTACATCGGAATGTGTACATCAGTTGTTCCTAATTCAGAGGTATTCTGAAAATTAGGAATGACAGCATGAGAACGGATCATGAAATACAATGCATGAACACAATCTTCCATTTCACAGGTAATGGGATTGTTTTAATCAAGATTGTCAAAGGTGGGGGGTGGAACTCTTGCTGCTATTAGTAGGTTTAAATGCTTGTTTCTAAACTTACTTTTTAAAAGTTGTTTAATTGCTTACAGGTGGAAGTGAAAACATTCAATACCTTTTTTTGAAAAAGGACTTATGCGGAAGAATATTGTCTACGAAGCATCAGTGCAAGTGACTGCTTGACTTTTTAAAAAGACTCATACGAGTGCTTGCTTTGATTGCAACGGGAGGACTCGTATATATTGAGCGAACTTTATTATCTCTTCATTTGAAGAGGTTTAAACTATTACAGTTTCTGTATGAACATTGGGCTGTAAACTGAACTTGCATATACATATATATTTAGATATATAAATATATATATAAAATGACCACAGCCAGGACGGAAATTCCCGTTATTATGGGTTTGTCTACTCAGAACGGGCAGTTGAGAGGCCCACTGAAATCCAGTACAGTCCCAGGAGGTGTGCCACCACAGCAAGTCACACAGACCAATCAACAGCTACAGCAACTAAAAAATGCCAGCACACTTAATGGCACTCAGCAGCAAGCACATACAACCAGCAGTACTATCAAGTAAGTATCTTTTAAAATCTTTGAATGTAGCTTTATTCTGATTGTGAATGTTTGTCACATTTTTTTATTGGATTATTTTCTTAATGTATTTAATTTGCCTTCTGATTTACTGTGTATTAGTATGTAAATTGCCAAAGGATTTTGGTATTTAGTCGGAATGTTGAATGTCCTTTTGGAAATGTAATTGCTGTTGTAATATACCAAAACAAGATTGTCAATTTGCGACAGGAAGATCCCACAGATGTAATTGAAATAATGCTCATCTCGCAGTCATAAGATTTGTACAGCCTAGAATTGGGCTCCTTGGCCCAACTCATCCATGCCGACCAGATTTTATAGCAAAGCTAGGTACATTGCCTTCAATTGGTCCATATTTCCCATCTATTTACCTGTCAAAATGTATTTTAAACATTGCCATTGTATCCACCACCACATATTTCTCTTGCAGCTTGTTCCATATATGCATCACCCTCTGTGGCGAAATTGCTTTGCGGGTCTCAAATTTCTCCTTCTGGACTCCTACCCTGGAAAAAGACAGTGGCCTAATCATGATTTCATAGATCTCTATGAGGTCACCCCTCAGCATCTATGCTCCAGTAGGAGCAAGTCCCTGTCCCTCCAGCCTCTCATTGTAACTCAAGTCCTTGAGTCCTGGTAATATCCTGGTGATTTTTTTTTCTGCATCCTCTGTAGCTTAATGGTCTTCAGCAGAGTGACCAGAACTACACAGATTACTCCAATGTGGTCTCACCAATGTTTTGTACAGTTGTAGCATGATGTCCCAACACCTGTACTTGATGCATTTGCTGATGAAGGCAAAGATGCCAAATGCTTTTTTCACTATCCCATCCACCTGTGCTACCACTTTCAGGAAACTGTGGACATGTAACCTAAGGTCCCCGTGTTCTACACCACCCCGGTCTTGTCAGAGTTCAGCTCCATCTGCCATTCCTTGGCCCACATCCCTTGATGATCCAGATTCTTTCGTAAACTTAGATAGCTTTCTTTGCTGTCATTCAACGATTAATCTTGCTGTAATCTGCAAATTTATTCAGCACATTAACTGCACTGCTATGTAAATCATTAATATAGATGACAAACCACATAAATTCCTGTTGGCCAACTCTGGTCACAGATGTCCAATCAGTAAAATAACCCTCCGCTACCACCCTCTGACTCCTTCCACCAAGCCAATTTGAATCCTGGTGTCTTTCTCACCCTGGATCCTCTGTGATCTTGGTTTAGTGTTGGTGGTTAATGGATAATTAGTGGCAATGGTGTCAACATAATTGATTCTATTCGCTCTTCTTGGGTAATATTATCCTGTTCAATATCTTTTAATAATTAGTTATGGCTATCATTTTTCCTTTCCTATTTTGTCACCTTTAAATGGTGACCATTTCTTATGTGATAATTCCTTAAGTTTTTTGCTCATTGTCATGCCAACAATCTTAACATTGCAGTTACTTAATTATCCTACTTAATATCTGACTGCCTTTTCCCTGTTCTGTAATCTTTTCCAAATACCATCTGGTGCTTTTATCTAAGAACATTTTGGAAATAGTTTTATGTAACCACTGATAAAAAACAAAACCGTAATTTGAAATTATTGACTAGGGCAAGGTTGTAGGAGAGTTCTGTTTCCCAAAGTTATCTCAATATTTTTGATGTTTTTAGGTGACTTTAAATTAGGTAACTCAGCGTAAAATTATTTTTCCTGTCAAGACTTTGGCTAAATGTTTTTATTTAATTGCATTAAAATATTTCTGACATTTGAGCTGTGAATTATGTGAAACACTGTTATTCTCTGATTTCCTTCATTTGCCATAAGATTTTTTGAGGAAGAGTAGGGCGTAGAGAGCCAGCAGTTGTACCCTTCTGGAATTTCCAGAAATGAGAAACTACAAATGCATAGAATCTCAATTGTGCATTCTATAATTTGAGTTGTAAAAATATATATTCTGCTAAAAGCAGTAATAATTTTCCTTATTTACTTTATTTTGATACCCATTACTGTGAAAGGTAAAGGATTGGGATTATGCATGTATATGGGTCCTCAGAAATTATTATTTTTTTTAAATGTAAAAGCTCATAATTTTATCGGCTCCAACCTTCTCTTCAGCACTTTTCTTAGATTTGTAATTATAGTGGTCACCCTGCAAAACTTTGAGCTGAACATCTTCCTTTTGTGCCTTAACAAAACTTTGGGGTTAACAAAAATGGGGCTTAATGTAAGCATTTTGTCTCTCTTATTATCTATAGACCAGGTGATGACTGGAAGAAAAGTTTAAAGTTGCCTCCAAAAGACAGGCGGATGAAAACTTCGGTAAGAAGCCTAGTAACATGCCTGCTATTTTTCTCTAATTTAGACTGTTCTAAATTGCCTGTTTGTTGCCTTTTTAAATTGTCACGAGTCAGGACATTGTGAGTAATATTTACTGATAATAATAGTTACTATTGTTAATAAGGTAGAGTGACAGATAACTTGTCATTATTAGTGCTTCTCTGACCTTGATTTGCACAACTAATTTCTGTCAATTTAGGGCAGGCAATTGTATTGGTTCGATCATTTATCCATGTGTCAGAATATGACATAAAATTCCACAGCTGAAGTTTTAATGGGCTTTTCTAGTAACCAGTTTTGAGAAGATTTTATATTACAGAAAGAATCCTTGGAGTGTAGAAGGATTAGGGATAATCTTGGAGGTTTGTACAGCCATGAGGGTAATAGATAGGGTGAATGGACAGCTTTTTGCCCAGAGTAGAGGAATCAAGAACCATAGGTTTAAGGTGAGAGGAGAAAGGTTCCTATTAAATCTGAGGGGCAGCTTCTGCTTCTTCTTGTGTATGGCTTGCACAGCCTAAAGTTGAGGGACAACTTGTTCTATTTGATCTTATTTGATTGTGTACGCCGGGTTGATTGCATTCGTCGAAACAGGGTGGACCACGTGAAGGTTGCAATCTTCCACCCCAGGGGCAGCTTATTTACACAAAGGATGGTGGGTATATGGAACAAACTGCCAGAGGAAGTAGTTGAGACGGGTATTATCACAGCATATAAAATACATTTGGTCAGTTACATGGACAAGAAAGGTCTAGAAGGATATGGGCCAAACACCATTTATCCACTGAGTACTCCCACTGTAAATTTGGCTTTGTAGTGAGAAGTATTTAAAAATGACTTTTATTCTTGTGTGTCATGCATAAATTAATGATGTTTTAGAAAGTACCTCTATGATAACCATGGTCCTTGCAAGGATTTCATTGTTTGATTTTCACATTTTCAAGATTTATTTTACTCCTGTCTTGCATATTAGCTTCCAATCTAATGCTATTAATCACAAGGTAGCCCAAATGATAACATTCTATATTGTAACTACTGTAATATTGTATATTGACATGCGGCAAAATCAGCTTTGTTATTTCTTTTGATCTTTAGGATGTAACTGCCACAAAAGGAAATGAATTTGAAGATTATTGTTTGAAGCGCGAGTTGCTAATGGGCATTTTTGAAATGGGTTGGGAGAAACCATCTCCAATCCAGGTATGGTATATCCCCTTCATCTTGTATTTGCAGCCTTGTTACAGAGTTAATTCATCTCTCCAATCCCTTATTTGTCCTTATTTCTCTAATTTTTGCAACTTACTTGTCCTTGCACATGCCTATCAACTCCTCTGATTCTTTTTTGCCGTTAACCTACACTGAAAAGTAGTTTGCACGAGCCAATTGGTCTACCAGCACATCTTTGGGCTGTAGGAGAAAAATTGCAAACATTGCTTCTGAGATTTGACCAAACCCACATCACAGGAGCTGTGGTGCCCAAAGGATGGTGAGATATTGTACAGATTGGCTACGGTGCATGGATCTTTTTATTTGATTTTATTATTCTCAACTCTGTTTCTCAGGAGGCAAGTATTCCAATTGCATTGTCTGGCAGAGATATATTGGCCAGAGCCAAAAACGGAACAGGTAAAAGTGGAGCCTACCTCATTCCATTACTTGAAAGGCTGGACCTGAAGAGAGACTACATTCAAGGTTTGTGTGATTTCTGTTCACATCTTCAATGTTCCCCCAATGTCACCCCTTTCAGTAATTCCAATTAATTTAGATGATAAAGGGCAGGCAGGAAAACCACTTAGGGCAATATTCAGTTATGAGTGCTGATCAAGTAGAGGTTTCTGGGATTTGTAGTCAGAATGCAAACTGTCACACCATGGGTTGCTCATCTGGATAAGGAAAGGAGAAACTGGTCAGGAGGTAGGACAAAGCATGGCAGTTAATAAGGGGATACAGGTGAGGGGGGTGGGGGGGGGGGCGTGGCGGTTGATAGACAGATGGATGTCAGAGATGAAAAGACTGAGACAATTGAATTGAATTGTGAAGCTAGAGGAAGGAATGTAGGTGGAAAGTGAGGAGGGGGGAGAAATGAGTGCAAGTCCAGGTGGGGCATGGGGAGAGGGGTTTGAGGAGGTGTATGTTCAGGAAAACAGAATTGTTCTTATGCTTGTCAAAAATATTTCTGGGTGGTAGGTTGCCTCTTTTATGGCAGATTGAACATGCCTGTTTGATGTTTTAAACAAAAGCAGCCTGAATTTTGCCAGCTCCAACATAGACAGATTCATGCTCCAAGAACTAATATAGAATGTTGCTTGACATTGCAAGCAACATAAAATCCTCTGGAAGGCAGCTGTGAAGTGAAGTCCCCATTGTTGGATAAACTTGACTGCTTTTGCAAATATTTGAAATGTTGTTGTTAATTATTGAACATTTTCATTTGATTTATCAATTAATATCAGCTATACTGATGAAGATGGGTCAATAGCAATCTAGTTTTTATTTTACTTTCAATTAAAGCTATGGTGATTGTGCCTACCCGAGAACTGGCACTGCAAGTCAGTCAGATCTGTATCCAAGTCAGCAAACACATGGGTGGTGTAAAAGTGATGGCTACCACAGGAGGAACCAATCTCCGGGATGACATCTTAAGACTTGATGAGACAGGTGAGGATATAGTTCAATAAACTAAGATTGTCTGGTGTTTTAAAATCGTCTTCGGACTGAAAAAGGGTCTCGAGCCAAAATGTCACCTATTTCTTTTCTCCAGAGATGCTGCCTGACCCTCTGAGTTACTCCAGCATTTTGTCTATCTTTGTTGTAAACAGTATCTTGTTTTTGTTATATCTTTAGACAAGTATTTGTTAATTCCTTTTTTTTTAAATATGTTGGGTAATGGCAATTTAATGCTGTAAGGACATTGAAATATTAAAACGAGCAGCTGGAGATGGCCATTTAACATTGTCTGTATATCTAATTGTTTATTCTGGCACATTAATATACATGAAGTCATCTTAACTGCTTAGTTGAACAATCCACAAACCAGACTACCATTTGTGTTATTGTTACATTAAACAAGATTGCTAATCTAGTTAATCTAGTGTCCTCTGTCGTTAGTTGTGAATGTGTACTTGAAACTGCTGTTAAGAATTTGTTTTATTATATGCAGTTCATGTGGTGATTGCAACACCTGGAAGAATCCTGGATTTAATTAAGAAGGGTTTGGCTAAAGTGGACAACATACAGATGATTGTACTTGATGAGGTAACTTAGTTAAAAATGCAATGTTCTTCCTATAACCTACAAAATCCTGGTCCTCACCTACAAAGCCCTCCACCATCTGGCCCCCCCATATCTCACTGACCTCCTCTCCCCCTACCAACCCTCACGGTCCCTCAGATCCACATCAGCCGGTCTCCTCTCCATCCACAAGTCCAACCTCCGCAGTTTTGGGGACAGAGCCTTCTCCAGGGCAGCTCCCAGGCTCTGGAACTCCCTCTCCCAACTGATCCGCAATTCCGTGTCCCTCACCATCTTCCAGTCCCGCCTCAAGACCCATCTCTTCACCTCTGCCTATCCTTAGCCCCACGTCCCCGTCCCTTTTCATCTGTGCATTAATTGCCTCATACTGTGTTTTGTATTGAATTCTGTCTTTACTTTGTGTACTAGTCATGTCTCTACTATTTATTTCATTCCCCTTACATGTTTTTCCTCTACATGCTCAATTTTTGTAAGGTGTCCTTGAGACTCTTGAAAGGCGCCCATAAATAAAATGTATTATTATTATTATAACATTGTAAAAGAGATTAACTTGAAATTTAGAATAACTCTTTTGGGTGCAGTTGTATATTGTAGTAGTTTTATTCATCTAGAAGTCTTGATGCACTCTGAAATTATCTTCACAGAGAGTGCTTATGTTTCTTATGTTAGTTGACAAGTAGATAATCCTCTGTCGAGCATTTATGGAGATAAACAGTTGGGTTTTATTCATTGACCGGTGAAGGCAAGCCCACTAATTTCACCTTTACCACCCTATCCACAGGATGCTGCCATTTACTGTATATTTTACTCTTGCATTTGACTTTACAAAATGCAATATCTCTTTGAATTAAATTTTATTTTAATAGTTTTCCAACTAATCTTTTATCTTCTGGCATCCTTTGACAAACATCCTTGCGGTCTGCAACTTGACTAATTTTCATGTAATCTGCTGCAAATCTGAATAAAAATAGAAAATACTTGCAATACAGACCTGAAATATTTTTTCCATAGGTGTTATCGGACATTAATGTTTCCAGCATTTATGTTTACATTATAATTGAATTTTATTACTGGGTGATTTCAGATCCCAGTACAATAGTAATGAATTTACATTTGGTTTGATTAAAGCTAGTATTGGTAAAGGTGGCCATCAAACTACTGAATTATTGTAAAGCAAACTGTAAAAGCTTGTGTTTATGTAGGTTTGCTTCAACCATCCCAATAGTTCAATGGTTTGATAGTTCTTTTAACTAATAATTAACGATATGATAACAGCATTGAGGAGCTTTGGGGATGTATTTTCTTTTCCATGCATACTGCATCTACTTTATCTCAATTACTTTATTCAAAATATTTTTGTGGAAAGTCTAGCTTTGTACATTAATAAATTGATACTGTATGTTTCTAATATTTCATTAGCGAGCCTCTTCCATAATTTGACCAATTATTGAAAAGTCAGCAAGCCTGAAGAGTCGTCCCTTTATTAATATTTTGTCCTATTCATTTTTTGACCTCTAAATACCTGTTTAGCAATTCTGTTCTGCAATCGCAAAGTTGTAACACTGAATCTTCCTGGATTATTTATTTAGGCAGACAAACTACTGTCACAAGACTTTGTACAGATGATGGAGGATATAATTTCTACATTACCAAGAACCAGACAGATACTGCTTTACTCTGCCACGTTCCCACTCAGTGTACAGAAATTCATGGTAAGAATTTGCTGCTTGGAACCAGTTTAATAAAACTCGCCTCTTCAGTTTAAAACATGTTTCTGCCATCCTATGTAAGTCTTAATTTTTGCTATTTCAAGGTAATCTCGGGCAGTATACCGTTGCCATCTGCTTACCATTTTTTTTAAGCCGGGAAGAAAATTGAAGATAGTTTTGGAGCTTGTTTTCTGCAAGTTATAATTGGCACCATTCTTGACATTTTGCCAAGAAGCATCATGAGAAGAAATGTAAAATAGTTCTTCATTGTACAATTGCATAACATAATGAAATGTTGAAGAACTTGCACGTTATTTGTAGAACTCTTACCTATAATAATAATAATAATAGAGCCTGGTATCTGTCTTGTCGTTGAAGGATGATGTGGAGGACATCCTTTGGGTTATTATTCCATTTTGTTCCAGTATGCAAATACCTGAGTAAAGCTGACATGAGAACATTTTAGATCTGATGCAAGCAACCGAAAGAATGTCCTTCAGTGATTTATTATTGAATCTCTATTTTGAGTTAACATTTCATTGAGAGTCCTATTTTGGGCTGCTTTATTACATAATTTAAACTGATTTTAAGCAGATAATCTGAAGTACAATGCACTGATTTGTCTTGGCAGAATTCGCATTTACAGAAACCGTACGAAATTAATCTGATGGAAGAGCTGACATTGAAAGGAGTAACCCAGTACTATGCGTATGTTACTGAACGGCAGAAAGTGCACTGTCTCAACACACTCTTTTCTCGGGTAAGAGGGTGCAAGTGTTTGATTTTCAACATTAACTAAGAGAATAGCTTGATATTTAGCTATGTTGGAGTTGTACAGCATAAACAAGCCCAGCAGCCAACAACCATGTTTTGATTAAAATTGAAGCATGTGTTCCGAGCACAAATGCAAATGAAAGTTGATGTAGAGTAGTTTTGAAGGACAGTAGCTTTATCCAAGGTAATGTCTTCTGATAGTCTGAAGAAGGGTCCCGACCTAAAACGTCACCTATCCATTTTCTCCAGAGATGCTGTGTGGTCTGCTGAGTTAGTCCAGCATTTTGTGTGTATCGTTGGAATAAGCTAGCATCGACAATTCCTTTATATTACTCTGTTATTTGGTAGAAGAGGAGAGATGTCTATTTTGATCAGTAATCAAATGATTGTTGCCTCTGATACATTTTATCAAAGGCTTGCACCAGGAATCACTTTCAGATTATTTTTTTGCAGCGGGAGGAGACCCAGTGGATGAAAGTTATTAAGAATCGTTCTATTTTAGAAATTGAAATTGCAGGATGCAAGTCCATAGGGATCTGTAGGAAAACATGAGCGTTCTTGTACAACCAGAAGTCAGACTGGCATTGTTTGTATTTATTGCTTACTCTCTGTTTTAAGAGCAGCATTGGCAAGATTGTAGATCAAATTGGCTGCATCTCAATGTGATTAAGATATTGATTTGAATAGTGACAGCTGAGTGAGAATGAAACATGGTAGTTATAAATCGGTTTAGCATCTTGAAAATTTGTCTTGCATTGTACTAACAGATTTTATTACTTTCAGCTTCAGATTAACCAGTCAATTATATTCTGCAACTCTTCCCAGCGCGTAGAGCTGCTGGCCAAGAAAATCTCTCAGTTGGGTTATTCCTGTTTCTACATTCATGCTAAAATGAGGCAGGTGAGTTAAAAAGAACACACATTGAAGCAGTTTGCTCATATGAACTGATGAAAGCTGTTAGATGGATTTTGATGCAAAGTTTTTTTTCATTTCAATGTGATCAATATACATTTGTGATTTGCTATAATATGTTGAATCATTTTAGAAGGGCATGGGGTGGGAAAATAAATTCAGTCCATATTTTCTTTCCCATTTAATAGCAGATGGAGGTTCTGGAACCAATCCAGTTAAATACAAAATTAAGGGGTCCAAGTATCTTGGTTTTCTACTATTTCGCTCATCTCTCCTCCACCCCCAAAGTTTTCCCCTATTTGCTCCTGGGAGGCAATGTTCCACAAATGTCTGTTTTCCAGTGCTTGAAATGCCTTGAACCTGTGGAGATCACGTTTGGAAAATAATTTGACCATCAATATTTATTACAAGCTTTTATTTTCCTATAAAATACTCACAACAAGATTTCTCATCGTCATTGGGACTAGAGTTTGTTTGGTGGGACTTGTTAAGCTTGGCTTAAAATGGAAGAATTTTAATAGTCTGAAGAAAGGTTTCATCCCGAAACGTTGCCTATTTCCTTCGCTCCATAAATGCTGCCGCACCCACTGAGTTTCTCCAGCATTTTTGTCTACCGTAGAATTTTAATAGGGATTCCTTTATATAGAGAACAGACACAAAAAGCTGCAGTAACTCAGCGGGACAGGCAGCATCTCTGGAGAGAAGGAATGGCATCTCTCCAGAGATGCTGCCTGTCCCGCTGAGTTACTCCAGCTTTTTGTGTCTATCTTTGGTTTAAACCAGAATCTACAGTTCCTTCCTACACCTTTATATAGAGACTTGATTAAAAACTTTGTGATTCTTGCACTTTAAATGATCTTCACACTGATAATGTGAGGAATACATTGTACTATAAAATAACCAAATTTCTACTTTAATATGTTTTTAAATATACTGTTTTATAAATTATTTAGAATGAACTCCATTTGTTAAGTTGAGTTGTCTATTCTTTTCAACAGGAACATCGTAACCGTGTGTTCCACGATTTTAGAAATGGAATGTGTCGCAATTTGGTTTGCACTGGTAAGTACTACAGAAAATCATTTTATTACTTGCAGCGTTGAACATTTTGGTTGGCTGCTGTTGACTTTTGTGAAACTTCTTTAGTCATTTTATGTGTATTCTTAGATTGCATGGTTTTAAACTGGAAGGGGAAGAGTATTCTAGTCATGCACAAAACAGGAAACACCATTTGATCATCTAAGAGAATATAAGTTGTGGGCTCTACTTTATTAATTCTCAGACATTTAATTACTTAATTTGGTTTGTTATAAAGGGAGGCGATGACCATTTGAGTAGATTTATGCTGATTACTTTTAAACCCCAAAGGGTGAAGCTCCTAAATTGGGAAAACTGCTGGTACTTTGGGTTTCAATTATATTGCCAAACCCATAATCATCCTGGAATACTATGTGTAGGTAATGGGTAAGATTCTAATTCCATACAGTGTCTCCTATTCTCCTCCCCTTCCACTCATCAGATACATTTTTAACCTCGCTGTCTTTTTCCAGATCTGTTCACTCGTGGTATTGATATCCAAGCTGTGAATGTTGTAATAAATTTTGATTTTCCAAAGATTGCGGAGACCTACCTACATCGCATTGGCAGATCAGGTGAGAATAGACCTGTTTATTGTTTTACTTCATAATTCCAGCTTGGCATTAGTCAATTCCCAGGTTAATCTTTAGCTATTCTTTCTTCCTTGCTAGGTCCTGTATGTTTTTTTTTAATGGAATGTGTTTGCCAGTGCTTAATTTGTATCAGCAGCACCCTGATTGGGGATTTGGCAGTGTGATAAAAAAAATGTGTGTGAACCCAATATTTCCAAAATGATCGAATTACACAACTGATATTTAATGTGTTCAATTTTTGTCTTCAGGACGGTTTGGCCATCTGGGCCTGGCAATCAATCTAATCACATACGATGACCGCTTTAATCTGAAGGCCATTGAGGAGCAGCTTGGAACCGAGATCAAGCCCATCCCTGGCAGCATTGATAAAAGTCTGTATGTTGCAGAATACCACAGTGAGCCAGACGGAGACGATAAACAGTAACTTCAGATTAATTTGGTTAGTATTTGAAAGAACTTTAACAGCACCCACTAGTAATGTGATGGTCAGGCTAAGTTTAAATCTAGAATTGATCTCTGAGTTATGCACGCTATAAAGTGTCCTACTAATCATTCCCCTTTTCAGGTGCCTTACGCCATTTGGGTTCTCCATCTGAAGAGACAGGCCAGGATTCCCTTTTTTGAATTCCTGTTACTATTTGTAGGAAAGGTAGTGCGACCTCACAGTAGGCATCTTGCCTTTTTATAGGCAACTTCTTGGTTCATGATGTCCAAGGACCCTTTTGCTTTCCAATCAGACCCACCTTTATTGCCCACTTAAGTTTCATGAAATTTGCTGAGATCTGTTTTCATTTCACAGCCTCTGCACCAAATTACATCTCATTCTCAGTGAGTTTGTATTTCATATCAATTCACCAAAGACTCATTTATCTTCCAAAATAATCTTCTCCAGTTCATGAGCACAGTAACTTCATTAATCTTGCCATTTTATTACTTCATCTTCTCATGCTCATGGAGGGCCCTACCTGATTTGATATGTTTGATTTGCTACGGCTTTCATTAAAAAAAAATCCCCTTTCTAAATCACTTTGTTCCAAAATTGATTGGTAACTTTGTGCCAAACACATTTTACCACAACTCATCTCGCAACCATGCTGTTGCCTCTACTTTTAAGATATCTTGTTCTCCATTGATCCATTTTCTTTCTTAATTTAGCTGTTCTCTTGCAGCTCTCTGCTCCTTCAATTGCAGAGTAATGTCAGACATTTATCTGGCTTTTGCCATTTTGATATCTGACACGATCATGAGAAGCAACATTGTGTTCAACATCTACCCCCCAAAACTGTTACTAAGTCCAGTATCGTTCTAGAATGTAGATTAACTTAGAGTTGCTCCTCATTGTTAACCATCTATATCCTCTGTCCTCTGCCACATAAATGGAGGTAATAATAATACATATGAACTTAATTATTAATACATACTAATAACACATAAATTAGTAATAATACATGCTAATGATGCATACCAACTAGTGTGACACTTGGTGTTTTTCGCATTAGTTTTCACGTGTTTTTCAATTAGTTTTCTGCAGTTCCCAGATCCCTCGCATCCCCGTGACTAGCTACAGTTCCCAGGTCACCTCATCTGCGTGCCCCGGAACTGGCTGCAGTTCCCAGGTCGCCTGCGAGCCCCGGGTCTAGCTGCAGCAGTTCCCAGATCGAGAAATCGAGTTGGGGGGGGGGGGGGGGGGGGGGGAAATGCTTGCGGGCCAGATGATTTTGGGGTACGGGCTGAATCCAGCCCGTGGGCTGTAGGTTGTCGATCCCTGCTTTAGTGTTTAGTTTAGAGATGCTGTGAGGATTTTTTTTCTCCCCCCCCCCCCCCCCCCCCCCGTGAATGGAGAATTTGCTGAAATATCTACCATAGGACAACAGGAGCCAAATTGTTAAAGGTATCTATGTAGAAGAGGGTATATTTCTTATTGCTAAAAGTAACTAAGGTATTGAAGGAGGTGGGAAGGCTACTAAAGTGGATGATCAGCCATGACTTGTGTTGATTGGCACAAGCACGTGGCTGAATTGCCTACAACTATTTTATCAAGGGCTTGGTTTATTAAGAATTGTTTAAAAACATCATGACATTGTCCTTCAGTTCTAACAGTCTGTTTTTGTATCCTCAGGCCCAATCACAGAATACAGAAACTGAAGATTTTTTTTTTTTTTTTGCCTGTTCCGGAACACATCATTTCTTGGGATACCCTTCTCTTTTCTTTGTCTAAGACAACACCAAACTCCCATTTTCCTTTGTTTGATGACACAAAGTGTAGTTCCTGATTTGTGAAGGACCATTTCTTCCTGAGCTCGTATGGTTTGCACTGTGTGCAGGGAGTGGACAACTATTGCACTAACTGGCACGGGAGATCTAGACTAAGTAGCACTGAAGAGCTGAACTGAACAGTGAACAGCACACTTTGTTGTATTCTTTTTCCTTCCTTCTCCTCCTTTTACCCCTCCATTTTTTGTTTTGCTGAAGCCACTGACCAGGATATTCATCTGATGGCTTCTCAACTTCTCCCAGTGCACGTACTCGTCAGTCTTAGGCTACAAAGATTTTATGGTATTTGTATAAAGTGCCTTAAGGTGATGCAGGACCATATGAATACCATCCCTATGTTATAGTCATCCATTTTTTGAGGGGGAGGGTGGGGTGTTTAGGGGGGGGTGGGAGGGATTGGGTTGTAACTCAAGATTTATGTGACATTAACTTCATCTGTTTCCATTGGTGAGAGTAAAATGGAATGTATTGGTGGGGGAAGTGAAGAATCTGCAAGATTTTAGATATTTTTAATTTTTGAAAGGGACTATTTTCTTGGAGAAGTTGAGCTGGAACTCCAGATGAGATGTCATCTTGATGTATATATGTTAAATATGTTGGGGCTAATTTTGTTGCATTTGCGCTCAGAAGGAAAGCTTGCATTGTGCATTTTAATTTTGTTCACGGAGGTTTCCCAGAAGACTCCAAGCATGACCCTAGCAGAACACTAAGAATCCCACTCCTTCCCTACCTTCCATCTCTTAGACTTGAATGTAGACTGTTCTGCAGCAACTGAACTTGGACTCGGAAACTTCTAAACACAGGCATCTATTTTCCTTCTGACAGCAAGATGAAGTGTGTCCCACAAAAGATTGATGTGTATACACCTGTAAACATGTAAATACGTTTTTTCTATCATCTTGTTACCTTTGATAAAAATAATTACTAGTTACTGGGGCTGGTAGGAAATGGGTAGCATGTTGCTGTGAACTAAAGCTGTGAAGGGCACTGTTGCATGCAGCACCAACATCATAGCTGATATCTATCAGCTCAATGTAAATACAGCAAGCAATCTATAATCAGAAGTTGGTAACATGGGACACAATCTCAATTTATGAATTGAAATATTTGGATACAGTGACTACACAAAACCTTTGACGACCAGACAGTAAGCACTGAACTGATTGATAAATGAGATCTTTTTAGATATAAATCTTCTTCCCTGCATACTTCCCTCTTCACTTCCTCCCCCATTTGCTGAAGGAAAGGTACCATCTTGCTGTGAAGCAAGAAAAACATAATTAACCAATTAAGGAGCAGCAGCCAGCTGAATCGAGACATTAGTGACTGAAAACTCAAAGAAAAAATAAAATGGGTGTAAGAATTGTGCTGGCAACTAATGCAGAACTTGCCCCAGCCATCCATGGCTAAAGCCATCCATCCCTTTCGAATGTTAAGGTGATTGGAACAACTCGTTTTTATTTGGACGTATGCATTCTGTTGAGATTTTCATCACCAACAAATCTGCTGCCTATCCATTGGGGTTCAAGAGGATCATGGATTTGGAAGGGGGTTAATTTTTTTTTTTAAACACCCAATTTCCCAGTCCAATTTCTCAACATTTTCAGTGTTTCCATTTTTGAGGAGCTGGTTTTGTTACATGCAGCAGGAAGGTCTGTAGAATAAAAGAGCTTGGCACAGTCCAACCCACATGGCGATGGTCTGAGCAGCATATTGCTCTAATCCCATATAAATGTTCCCATTATGTGATGGACAGTCACTGTTTTGATGTGGAGAAGTAGGTCCTGCTGGACTCTAGTATTGTCCGCTCCAGTCCTTAAACACACCCATGTAAGAAATGTGTATATTTCAAGTTATTTGGACCTCTGGAATAAATCCTGGAGCCAATTTATTTGGACAAATGATCTCTTTCGTTTCACACCTTCCCTGTCCACTCTGCCCATTATCTAGATCTCATCCCGTTCATAAAGTAGGTTTTATGCTGAAATTTGGAGATTTTATTTTGTAACAATAATTGTGAAAATGATAGGATGCCATTACCTCTACTTTTGAACCCTTTTGAGCATTGGTAATGGTATTGTATCTAAAAATTCAAGATTTTTCCACGGGTGTTCAGGTGTATATTGGTTTAACTTTAGTTATACTGACATGTTCTGTGTCCATTTAAATATTTTGAGTATATGATCTGACTGACACATTGGACAATAGTTTTTTTTTTTCTTTTTTTTTCCTGGGAGCAAATGTCTAATCTTTGTGTTGTTGCCTGTTGCTGTGCCCCTCACAGTGTGCTGGTCGATTGGCCTGATGTACAGGCAGTGTAAAGCAATGGGTCAAAATAGTTTGCAAATATCCTCCAGCCTGAGTAACAACTGTCTCAGAGGCACCTATACTTCTAACCAACTTCTGTACTCGCAAACCATCTTAATTTGGAATCTAAATGAACAGTCATTGCTGGAAGAATCCTTTTGAGTTCTGAAATCCTGTTGGTCAAAGATCAGCAGGGTGACTCTGTGTCCCCATTGAATTTAATGCTAGCTTGTGTACTGAAGTCCAGGGAAGAGAAACTGCAGTTTGGATACTTTGAAATTAATTATTTTTCAAAACTACTCTTGCTGTAGTTATGATGCTGGCAAACACCCATGAGTCCATAAATCCCGGAGGTGACTTCTTTGGAGTGTTGGATTGCTGGTGGTTCATCCTCCTGAAATTCCAATCAGTTGTGTTATATGGTGGGGCCCTGGTGATGGACCATTGGATTCTTCCATTATTTACTTCCTTTTTGCTTTGTGAAGTGAACATCCATTTTGCAAATACTTGGGAGTTGGTATGAGAGAGTGCAGAAGTAGTTCAGGACTAGAATACATCGAGTGTAATCCATGCATAAATAGGCACCTTGCACTTAAGTGCAATAAACATTTGTGCTTTATATTGCCAACTATTTGTTATTGGGATTTTTGAGTTTAACAAATTTGCACCTGCTTTTCGAAGAGTAGATTCTAAGCATGTATAGGTGCCTCTTGGACAGACATCCATTTTGTTAATGTGCAAAAATTATAGGGTTTACAAGATTTAAAATGCTGTAAGATAGTGTCAGTAGCAGAAAGCTGTGTTAATGGAAAGACTTGAGCATGGGTACCAGCTGTGTAAACATCTCCAGTTCTACAGGTACTTCATTTTAAAACAGCTGTTATAGCAGGTTGGGATTAGGGAGTGGGTGAGAGGAGGAATTGTATTGTGACTTTCTTCATCCACAGTTTAAAAGACGAGGGGATTGTTCCATACACTCACTTCCCACCTTGTAAATAAAGACCAGACGGCAGTGTGCACATCAGACGCAAAGCTTGTGTTGGACTTTGAGCGTATGCACTGCCATCATTAACAAACAAACCTGGTGCCATGGTTTAACAATCCCTTCTGAAGCACAGATAAGTTGGAAATGTGTAGTAGTATTAAATGCTTGGCGCCTCCTTTTAAGGGTTGGCACTTAACTAGACTATCCCCTTCATGGCTACAGGTGTTGGTCGCTATCGGGGGATGGCAAGACTATGTCGGAGTATACAAACCTGTTTAAGATTGGGAAAGATGCTTTGTTACCGTTGTTGAGTGTAATCAGATCTCTGCCTCAACAATGTTTTTCTAATTTGTAAGCCAGGAAAGTAGCAGGTAACAGCAGATGTCTACAACAAACTGCTTTAAGAACTTAGTCGTTTACAGCTCTTAAGAGTAATTAAGAGTAATAGTCTCCATCTTCACTGAGTCGTTAAGCGGGAAAATTCTACAAAAGGGTTGTACTGTGAAATACTAAGTTTAATAGCAGGTGACTGGCTTATTGAGAATTTTGCAAATTTTTTTGGGGGGGTGGGAGGGGTTAACATTTTAATGTTTATAGAATGAGATGAAAGCATCTTTCCCTTTTTATTCTCCGCGGCATGTTTCTGATGTGTGAAGTAACTAAACATTGGCTTGCAATGTCATCAATAAGCCCTTCACACATGAGCTGAAAGTCATCTCATTCTATTTATATATGTGTAATTGGGTGGGTGGTTCTGCTGTTCCAAGGACTTCATCTGCACAGACAGTGAGCACTTAAAACCTGGCATACCTGTGGTGTGATAAGTGAGGAAATTTCACAGAGATAGAAACTGGATGCTAAGGTGCCCCATCATGGCCATTTGACGTCAAACCATTTTGTTAATATACACCAAATATGGTCAGTTATTTTAACTTTAATTTTTATACCCCCATCCCTCTATTTTAGTTTGTTTGGAAAGGTGATGGTGTATGTGGTGGGAGATCTTTAGGCAGGATGGAGCTCTTTTCATTGTGCAGATGTTGTTCTTGGGGGGGGGGGGGGGGGGGGAGAATGGGATTGGATGGGGTCAGGAGTTATTGAAATTATGCCATATGCATATGGATCTTTACCAAAGGGAGGGGGGGAGGGTGCAACAGGGCTGGGTTTAAAACAAATTATAAAGGCAAACCTGTCCCATTTCAGTGTTCAAGAAAAAAAATCTTAATGTTTCCCCAATTTGAACAAAGTTCCTTAAATTGGCGGCTTAAAATAAAAGCATAATTTAAACCCATTGCATTAAGAATACTGAAATGATAGGACTGTTAAATGGTGACACGTGGAAACAAATAGTGTTGCAAGTATGAAACAGTCTACTTTAAAAAAAACATTTGATTTCCTATTATGAGTATAATTGGCTTGAATATTCCAGTGAAATAAAAATAACTTTACTTTTGAACCAGAACTTTTCTTTAAAGCTGATGCTGTATGGACCGGTTATGAAGAGATTTGGATACTTATTCAGAATGAGTTGAGAGGTTGTTTAGAGAAAGCTACAGAGTTGCAATTTTGTTCATTTCAATAAAAACTCACTGGAATCTAATTGTGTATCTGTGTTTTAATTGATCTGCTTGAAACCGAATGAGCAATAAACTTTGTAATGCAACTGTTGCTGTGTGAGACAGAATCCAGGATTTCAATGTTTGGCCTGAGCCAGTACCAAACAGCATCGGAAGTGCTGATGTATATTTGTTACCCTGGATTAGAGAAGGATGGATTTGAATTTGTCCATTGAAGAACAAGTTTCTGGGGCTGAATTATATGTCTGAAGAAGGGTCTCGACCCAAAATGTCACCCATTCCTTCTCTCTGGAGATGCTGCATGTCCTGCTGAGTTACTCCAGCTTTTTGTGTCTCTGTGATTCAAAAAATATTGTTTGAGAGAACTATTGGCAGATACCTAGTATGCATTCACCACGAGGAACAAATATCTGAAAAGTGGAGAAAGGTTGAAAACATAACCAAAACTTTGCGACAAGTCATACATCTAGAATCACTTCTTTCCCACTAGACCCCAGCACCTCCAGGATAAAAAATTAAAAAATCTAATCAATTGATGTACCTTTTTGTTGTTTTCTTTAATTGGACTTATCTACTTCTGCTGTGTCGTATAAATTCCACGGAAATATTGTTTTCAATGTCTTGCATATTTGCCATTTTTATTTATTTTCTATGTTATACTGACCCAGCCCGTTCGTGCCAACCAAGCTGCCCCATTTACACTAATCCTACCTGATCATGTTTGGCCAAATCTCTCAATCTTTCCCATCCATATACTTGTTCAAATGTCTTTTAAATGTTGTTATTGTACCTGCCTCGATTACCTCCACTCACAGCTTGTTCCATATACCCACCACCCTCTGTGTGGGGGGTGATGGGGGGGAGGGGGTTGCCCCTCTTGCCTTAACTCTATTCCCTCTGGTTCAATGTTCACCTATCTTGGAAAAAGAGCCTTTGTATTCACATTATCTCCCTACTGATTTTATGCATCTATAAGATCAACTCTCTGGAATGATGTGCGCAAAGGAATAAAGTCCCAGCCTGCCCAACCTCTCCCTGTAGCTCAGGCCCTCAAGTCGTGGAACATCCTTCTGAATCTTCTCTGCTTCCTTTCCAGCTTAATGGCACTATTATGCGAGTGCCTTTCATGAGAGAATGCATCATTTTTAAGATCTCCCCTTGCAATAGGGCATGCAAACTTTTTAGTTTGTGCATAATTTATTGTAGAACATCTGCTAAAGGGAGTAAAGTGTAGATTTCAAGTATTGGTGTTTGGATATTCTGTGCCCTCCCGTCTGCTGGACATTCAAGTTACAGGTCTTTTTGAATCTTCAGAACCATGAAAATGCAATGCAAACAGAATGGCCATGACTTTGTTGGGAACAGCAAATAACCTTCTGAGCTCTGGTTTGAGAGTACTTGCTCAAGGGTAGTAACCACAACACTTCTGACAACTTTGATTGGATTCTGCCAATGGGGGTATTTGTCAAAATAGTGTAAATGGAGCCATTTATAATTTGAAACCAACCTTTTTAATATTAGATACATATTTTATCCTGTTTGCCTGTTTTTTGAATGAATTTAGTTGTGTTAGCTATGGGACAGATTTGGATAATCGAGATTGCATCAGCAATTTATTTTGCTACAGGAGTATACTGAAACTCATCCTGCATGTGTATCCTTCAGCGCAGCTGCCTGGATCTTGATATTGTGAGACAAAATGTAATAACACTCATCTTCTTGCTGCCAGGGATATAGAGGCTGGGAGAACAGCCTAAATGTAAACCTAATGGTACTTGTGAGCAGTGCTGCAACTTGGGGTAGTTCTCAAAAGTTTTGAGATTTCGGCACAAATGGAAAGAGGATTTTGCAGGAAAATTAAACGATAGGTTTAATGCCATTCATTGGAATGTTTCATTGGAATGTTACCCTTGAACTTTGAGAGGGATGTTGGCTCCGCACCCTGTTATTTGGAACTTTGTACTTTGATTTCCTGCCGTGTTCTTTCAATGTTGCTGAACTAACTTGGGCTCTTTCATTTGCGACATTCGTCGATTATGGCTCTGAAGTCCTGGTGCTTGCTTTTGGCAACTGTTTTATCATGTGAAAATGGATCCACGGGACTTCCTCCTTGTGACAGGTATGCATTTTAATTTTAGTCTTAATACATAATGCATAATTACAATATAAAAACAGTTCAAAAACAACACCCTTTGACTCGGTAACTTTCTGTTAGAATGATGCTCCCTTGAGCCCCTTCCTATTTTTGATGCTTGTAGAGGTTCCCTTAAATTATTTTTTTTATGAGATTTGACTTTCTTAATTCTTAACTCCTACTTCCCTATTATTGATGTTCAACCTTTTTACAATACCTCAACCAACTGGAAAATTGAGTTCCCATTTTGGATGTAATTAGTGATAGTCGTGTTCTCATTCACTTATTTGTGAACTGGATATTTAATATTCTGCAAATTATGTAATCTGGAAACTTTACAAAGTGACTTCACAAATCAATGCATGGTGTATTTTGATAATCTGGCGTATTTTAGTTGGTAAATGGTCATTTAGAAACAGATTAGAGTGTTTCCAGACATGGCTGCCTTTGGAAAAATCTCACCCACTGGCTATCGCAAAAGAAGAGAGACCACACTTGGTCATTTTAATATGTAACATACAACAGCTCAGAATAACTATCAAATCTTTTTTGTAGTGTAACCATGGCAATCTGAATTGTAATTTAATTGTGGTCTAACTGAGGTTCTCTGCAAAATTAGCAAGAACTGCAAGATATACTCTTCGTTCAATTTTTTTTTAGAAATTCAGTTCTGTAAGACTTGAGATAGACACAAAATGCTACAGTAACTCAGCGGGTCAGGCAGCATCTCTGGGAGAAAAGGAATGTGACGTTTTGGGTCGAGACCCTCCTTCAGACTGAGTTGGGGGAGATAGAGAAACTAGAGGTATGAAAAAGTTCAGAACAAATCAAAGCTGGCACCGATGACCAAGGAAAGGTGGAGCCCACCATGGTCCATTGTTGGCTGTGGAGGATGTGATAACGAAGGGATATATTGATGTAATCAGTGGAAATAGCAGGACGTCTAGGGTGGGGAAGGGGTGGAGAGAGGGAAAGCAAGGGTTGCTTGAAATGAGAGAAATCCATATTCACACCGGTGTGTTGTGAGCTGTTAAATCTAAAGGAGCTTAGGAATTGGCCTCAATGATTCAGAAGGGATCTCGTGAAACACCTGGTTAGCCAAACGTCAAACCATTGAATAATTGGATAGTTGATTGTTGAAATTTTACTAAATGGCATAAAGTGAAGATTTTTTTTCTCCTGTCAACATTTTCAAAAGAACATTAGAGGTGGAATTACTTCTGAGCTCTGGTCTTTTTCACATGTGCTCTCCTAGAACGAGAGCGGGTGCAAGCAATCCATAATTTAAATTTGAGCCAACTGAATTACCTCATAGGAGTCATGAACTTGTGTATTTATCCGTACTCTTGAGCATAGATAGCTAGTCAACAAAAATGAGAAATTAATATCTGCCACAGGAATGTTGTTGAGGCTTCATCTAATTTAGTTTAGCTTAGAGATACAGCATGAAAACAGGCCCTTCAGCCCATAGTTTAGTTTAGCTTACAGATACAGCATGAAAACAGGCCCTTCAGCCGGGCCATACACTAGTTCAATCCTGCACACTAGGGACACTTTGCTATATTTAAGAGGGAGTTAGATGTGGCCCTTGTGGCTAAAGGGATCAGGGGGTATGGAGAGAAGGCAGGTACAGGATACTGAGTTGGATGGCAGGCTCGAAGGGCCGAATGGCCTATTCCTGCACCTATTTTCTATGTTTACAGAAGCCAATTAATCTACAAACCAGAACGTCTTTGCAATGTGGGAGGAAACTGGAGCCCCAGGACAAAATCCACACAGGTCACGGGAAGAACGTACAAACTCCATGCAACCAGCAGCCGTGGTCGGGATTGAACCCGGGTCTCTGGCGCTGTGAGGCAGTAACTCCACTGCTGTGCCATTCTGTAGACATTGATTTGATATTTAGACCAAGAAAGTAATGCAGCCAGTTATTCAATTGTGGGTTCCTCATCAATAAGCATTGTGTGAATTGTCACCGTCTCACAACCTGTGCATCATAGCTCAAAACAAGTTAAACTGGTGCCACCTTATTTGAATAGACAGCAAGCAGGAGCTTGAGTTGATGACTATACAACGATGAATGTTCATTATCATTTGAGCTTTTCCCCATGAGAACAATTAGTCCTGTCTGTGATAGGAGAGATAGTATCTGGAAGGAGCAGCATAGAGAGAAAAGTGTCCATTAATGAATTAATTGTGCATCTACGATGGTAGTCGAATTGAATACATAAGGCAGGTGTCCAAATGCAATTATAGCCTATTTTTGCATAATGTAATTTTTTTATTTGAGGGCCAAGTGATTGTAAGCAGGTAGATTGAACTGAATCTCGATGCTAGTGCTTGTTGTCAAATGGGATTTGGGGCAAACTTTAAATGATTTTTAAAAGGCCCAAGAGTCATGGCAATGAACTATTTGGGTTCTGCAGTCAGAGCAGTACCTGCACCAGAATATAATTATAATCTCTTCCAGTTTTTATGCTCGTCTTTGAGAGTAAGTGCTGGAATATTAATGCACATTTCTGCAATTTCATATTTTTTTCTGAAGCCGTATATATTGTACTGGAGAGCTTCTGGACCAAGTGCAGATGGCTAAACTTTTCAAAGATGACAAGTATTTTGTGGATATGAAGTTAAAGATGAGTCCAGGTAAGAGGCATCTGACTTCACTGATTTTCCTTTGCTGGGTTCCAATGAATTCTGCTTGTACAGATTCCATCAAATTGCAACATTGAAATAGTTGAAATCTGTAATTCAGTTACTCGCAATAGAAATTGCAGGAATAGGCCTTGCGATAGTTTGAGTGCGTTGCTGTTGAGCAAGAGCATAGTTGATCTTCATCAATTCCATCTTCCCAGGCTGTCTCTGTATCCCATGCTTCCTGTCTCGGATCTAAAGATTCCTCCATCTGAAAAACCGAAGACCTCTTGTCCTATGTACAATAGGCAATAGGTGCAGGAGTAGGCCATTCGGCCCTTTGAGCCAGCACTGCCATTCAATGTGATCATGGCTGATCATCCCCAATCAGTACCCCGTTCCTGCCTTCTCCCCATATCCCCTGACTGCTATTTTTAAGAGCCCTATCTAGCTCTCTCTTGAAAGCATCCAGAGAACCTGCCTCCACTGCCCTCTGAGGCAGACGAGGGAATTACAAAGGATATAATCTAGTAAAACCACCATTCAAACCAATTTTTAAATAAATTACTACCTGCCCTGTGCTTCAACGTTCTAGTTCTAGACGCGCCATAAAACTCCATGCATTTATCTTGTAAATCCTCATGTAACTTGTCTCCGATAAACATCTTGTCAAGGGAAGGTACAAAAATGCTGGAGAAACTCAGTGGGTGCAGCAGCATCTATGGAGCGAAGGAAATGGGCAACGTTTCAGGCCAAAACCCTTCTTCAGACTGGCGGTGCTGGCTCGAAGGGCCGAATGGCCTACTCCTGCACCTATTGTCTATTGTACAGAGGACATTTCTTGTCAAGGGAATGCAGGATTAGTATACTTGATTTCACCTCATTGAATAGTCCACTCAGAAGTTGATACACCGAGCCAGTCTTTCTTACGCCACTTCTAAGGCAATTTAATTTTCTGGATAATAGCAGTACGATTGCAAGTCGTATGCCTGATATGATCACTCAAAAAAACATTGATTATGTTTAAAAAAAATCTTTTATACAGAAACAAATAACCACAGATGCTGGTTTATACCAAAGATAGACACAAAGTGCTGGAGTAACACAGCAGGTCAGGCAACATCTCTGGCTAACATGGAAAGGTGATGTTTCGGATGGGGACCTTAAGACTGGAGCAGGGTCCCACCCCAAAATGTCACCATCCATTTTCTCCAGGGATGCCGCCTGACCCACTGAGTTACTCCAGCACTTTGTGTCTATCTTTACTATTATACTCTAGTTTTTACGTGAGACTAACTTTTCTTTTGCCCTCCACGTTACACACTTTACAAAAATTCGGCTTTTCCATTTTTCCAGCAGAAATTGATAAATAAATACCTGAGGCGACCATTAAATTTCATCAGTGAAACATGTACCTCCTGGAAGGTACACAAAAAAGCTGGAGAAACTCAGCGGGTGCAGCAGCATTTATGGAGCGAAGGAAATAGGCAACGTTTCGGGCCGAAACCCTTCTCCCCTTTTACTATATTTCCTTTGTCATCTTTAGCAGGTGCTTTGAGCTGTTGTAATTTGTGTTTACAGATTGATGGGTGGGCTCAAAACCTTTGGTTGCAAAATGATCTGATAGGCTATTAACTCAATTCTGAGAGGTCATTATATCCCAAAATATTGTTGCTTCACTTTGGAAGCCTTGAGGATTTTGTTTCTCTTGTTTTCTCAGATCTGAGGACTTGGGCCTGTGTAGTTTTAGAGCTAATTGCAAGCTCCTTGGGATTCAGCTTTGCCTGCAGGCTTCAATCTGTGACTGATGAAACATTTACCATTTCCGAGCAAGAATTTGCAAGCAGTTACAAAGGATTTGTGCAGGAAATTGTCGCAATAAACGATTTAAGGCTGATATTTGGCAGTCTGCCCATGTTGCCAGGCAGAGCCGGCCATCTTCCAACATGATGTTCGTTGCTGAAACAACATAAATTGTTTCCTCAAAGTCTTGCTTCACATGCGTTCAAACCTTGCATAAGTGACCATTCTTAATAAGTGATTCTAAGAACATTTCATAAGACATAGGAACAGATGTAGTTTAGTTAGCTCAGTGATTCTACTCTGCCATTCAATCATGGCTGATCTATCTTTCCGTCTCAACCCCATTCTCCTGCCTTCACCCCATAACCGTTGACACCCGTACTGATCAAGAATCTGTCCATCTCCACTTTAGAAATACCCAATGACTTGGCCACCACAGCCGTCTGTGGCAATGAATTCCACAGATTCACCACCCTCTGACTAAAGAAATTCCCTCTTGTCTCCTTTCTAAAGGGGTCCTTTTATTCTGAGGCTATGCCCTTTGGTCCTAGACTCTCTCAATAGTGGAAATATCCTCTCTGTAAACACTCTATCCATTTATTTGTAGAGGGCATGAAATCCAAACCCAATTTTGTTGCTTTCTCAATTAGATTATGATCCCTTTTCACCCCTGGAGCAAGGGCATTGGTCCAGAAATGGAGTTTGCAGTGCCACACCAGACACAGTATGCAGGTGTTTAAGGGGAAAGCATCACTAAAGTTAATTTTTTTTCGTATGATGAGACCCTTTTTAAAAAAAAGTACAGGATAAACCTTCAATGTTGAGTGCTGTGAGGCAAATAGCTTGTGTTCGGGCGACAGGTGATGCCGCAGTAGATTTTCTGCCTCGCAGCGCCAGTGACAATAGACAATAGGTGCAGGAGTAGGCCATTCAGCCCTTCAAGCCGGTACCGCCATTCAATGTGGTCATGGCTGATCACATTGACTACGTGTGCTATCTGTGCAGTTTGAATGATCTCCCTGTGATTGCATGGTTTTCTCCACGTGCTCCGGTTTTCTCCCATATTGCAAAGATGTGCAGGTTTGTAGGTTAATTGGCTTCTGTGAGTTCCCCCTCGTGTGTAGAATTCAAAACTGGGATAGCATAAAACTTGTGCGTGAGTAATCGATGGTTGGGGTGGACTTGATGGGTTGAAGGGCCTATTTCCATGCTGTGTCTCTAAATTCTGCCGTGCAATTCTACATAATGCTAATTGATGCTACACTATGCTGGAGTAACTCACCGCGACAGGCAGCATCTCTGGAGAGAAGGAATGGCCGATGTTTCGGGCTGAGACCCTTCTTCAGACTCCGTTTCAAGTCTGTGGTAGACCTGTGGACAGTCTGAAGTCTTATCTTCCGTCTAAACCAGCATCTGCAGTTCCTTCCTACACATTAATACTAATTGATGTCTACCTATGTGACATAACTTGCATTTTATGCTCTGCTGCCTCTCGCAAGGCAGACCCACAGATCTAATGTTTTTTTTAAATTTGAATGTAATTTTGGATTTTTATTTTCCTGCCCCTATTGAAAATGTTAAGATGTCGTTTGGGAAGCTTTCCAAAGCCTCACCAGTTCCTCATTTCCCGGAAAGCTAACAAAGCAGCAACTGACTGATTTTGTCCAAGAATACTTCGAAGGACCTGGACAAGAGTTTGAGAAGTGGACACCAGATGACTGGAGTGACCAGTAAGTACACGAGTAGTGCATTACTTCTTGTCTTCCCAACTCAGTCTTACAGTTGAGGTAAAAGATCTTGATGAATGTCAAAGCAGACAACGGGGCTCAAGGGTCTATTTCAAGACCCGGGTTCGATCCTGACAACGGGTGCAGTCTGTACGGAGTTTGTACTTTCTCCCTGTGACTGCGTGGTTCTTCATTGGGTGCTCCAGTTACAATCCAAAGACGTACAGGTTTGTAGGCTTATTGGCCTCGGTTTAAAAAAAAAATTGTAAATTGTCCCTAGTGGTGTAGGATATCTTTGGTGGATGGGGTGATCGTTGATCGGCACGGACTCGGTGGGCCGATCGGCCTGTTTCTGCGCTGTATCTCTAAACGAAATAAAATGGCAGACATCTGAAGAAAAGCAGAAATCCTGTGACGAAAAACAAATTCACAAGTTCTCATTGCCCTTGTGGCTGCAAAATGGCATTCACTTCTGCTTGCTCAATTTTCAATCTGCCAGAATAACATAAAACTTCAAAATATCTTTTCCTTCATTCCAATAAGGCACAGTATAAATAAAAATCATGTGCCTACGCACTCTCAGTCTGATTACGAAATTGGTTGCATAAAATGTCAATGAAGCATAATAACTTGTGACTGTGTACTCTGAGGTACAAAGGTACACTGATATGTGACTGAAGAGAGTTGGCACATGGACTTGCACTCAGACTTGTTATGTTATATTATAGACAATAGGTGCAGGAAAAGGCCCTTCGAGCCAGCACCGCCATTCAATGTGATCATGGCTGATCATCCACAATTAGTACCCCGTTCCTGCCTTCACCCCATATCCCCTGACTCTGCTATTTTTAAGAGCCCTATCTAGCTCTCTCTTGAAAGTATCCAGAGAACTTGCCTCCACCGCCCTCTGAGGCAGAGAATTCCACATACTCACAACTCCCTGTGTGGAAAAGTGTTTCCTCATCTCCGTTCTAAATGGCTTACCCTTATTCTTAAACTGTGGCTCCTGGTTCTGGACTCCCCCAACATCGGGAACATGTTTCCTGCCTCTAGTGTGTCCAAACCATTAATAATCTTATGATTCAATAAGATCCCCTCTCATCTTTCTAGGTTCCAGAGTATACAAGCCCAGCCGCTCCATTCGCTCAGCATATGACAATCCCGGCAGTCAGAGTTAGCAGTTTGACTGACTTGGCAGTCAGCTAGCTTTATATTTGCCTGCAATAAGTCTGGCTCATTGTTGTAAATGGAGTAGATATGATGTAAAAGAAATGCAAGAATAAAACGTAGTATTACGGGTGTCAGGAGTTACGGGGAGAAGGCAGGAGAAAGGGGTTGAGAGGGAAAGATAGATCAGCCATGATTGAATGGCAGAGTAGACTTGATGGGCTGAATGGCCTAAATCTCCTCCTCTTACATATGAAATTTAAAGAATCCTATACGCTTGTCATCTGCTGCTCACTGGTCAACATTGGCAGCACGTGGATTATAAAATTCTCATTAGTTGCAGAACTTTTTTGTGTCTTTTATTTTTTTCCTATCTTTAATCTCTTCAGTTCTATAACCTGCTTGTGTACTCTAACGTTTAATGACCCTGCAATTGCTGGCTGTACCTTTTTGGTAGTTGTCATGTGCTTCTCTATTCCCCCTCATTAAATTTATTCGCAGTGGCTCCTTTAAAATGTATTTCCTTGATCTTGATTAATAAACCCTGATGTGACTAACGAGCTATCGAATTCCGATACGGGTTTAAAATGGTTGGGAAATTTCACTACATTTAAAGTCGACTTTATTTTTTAGACAATTTGCGGTTCAGAGGTGTTTATGGAGACATTATAGATATTTAGGTTAGATTTGTAACTCGATAGGACACTAACAAGATCTAGAGATATAGAATACTGGAAGGAAAGCATTCAGAAGATGAACTTTAGAACTCATTTGGGGAATCCAAATCAATAGATGAAAGAGGGACACAATTTGGGGCGGTTGGAAGTGAAGGCAGGTAATAAACATGAGCAGAGCGTGAAGTCCTAGTTATAAATGTGGAGCACCAGTCCCAGTTTAATTAAAACTTCACTCTTGCAGGCCGCAAATCCTCCAGAGGATTTCTGATCCGGATCTGCGAGTTTGGGCTAAAAAACTACACGCTCTCTGGAAATCCCTTGGGAGAAAGGTACATTTGGCGTTGTATGTTTACACTGGTCACTGATTTCACTCTGAACCGATTATAAAAGGTGAGGAAGAAGATATCTAAGCATGTGATCCAGTCGTTGTAACTTCGAGAAGTGCTCAGGCCCAGTAGCTCCCAGGAATATTCAAGTCTGAAGAAGGGGCCTGACTCCAAGACGAACACAGAAAACTGGGTAATTCAGTGGGTTCGGCAGCATCTTTAGGGGAAAAGGAATAGGTGACGTTTTGGGTCGAGACCCTTCTGTCTCCAGAGATGCTGCCTGTCCTGCTGAGTTACTCCAGCATTTTGTATCTGTTCAGTGTAAACCAGCATCTGCAGTTTCTGTGTAGGAAGGAAATGCAGATGCTGGTTTACACCGAAGATAGACACAAAATGCTGGAGTAACTCAGCGGGACAGGCAGCATCCCTGGATAGGAGTGGGTGACGTTTCAGGTTGGAGACCCTTCTTCACACTGGCTCTCGACAAGAAGGGTCTCAACCGGAAACGTCACCCATTCCTTCTCCCCAGAGATGCTGCCTGTCCCGTTGAGTTACTCCAGCATTTTGTGTTTATCTGCTGTTACTTCCTACTCAATGTCATCTCTCCATTTCCCTCAATTTGCTGCCTGACCTGTTGAGTTCCTGCAGCAAGAGGAAGATTTAGAAACATAGAAACAAAGAAAATAGGTGCAGGAGTAGGCCATTCGGCCCTTCGAGCCTGCACCGCCATTCAATATGATCATGGCTGATCATCAGCCATGATCATTTCACAGCTACGACAAGGCATGAATTCTGAATTGCATCCTCTTGCATTTGTATCCGGAAATTTAGAAATCAATTTTCCACCCCATCCCCCACTCCAGTTCCTTTGGACACTTGTGTTTTGACACCGTAGCATTGTAGCCTTGCATCATCTGTGCACTTTGCACACCTGGACAGCAATCAAGTATATTGCATGAGACAATCCAGTCATAAAATTGAAATGCGTCATTTAAAACATTCACCTGGATGAATCATGGTCTCAACCTAATCGGTAATTGAGCATAGTGTTAAAACTAGCGAGGATCCAGCAAGACCAGAGAAATGATTGTGACCCGCTCACTGGTATGAAGGAGTGCTTCTGTTGGGAGAGAATGAGTGATTAATCTCTTCAAGCTGTATATTCGAAGAATGAGAAGGAATCTTATTGATTGGCGATGATTAGCCATGATCACATTGAATGGTGGTGCTAGCTCGAAGGGCCGAATGGCCTACTCCTGCACCTATTGTCTATTGATTCTGAGAAGGTGCAGGTGCTGTGAGGCTCTCTCTGCTCTGGAGCTGGTATTAAGATGGCAGATTTGCTATTGAGACTTGGATGAGGAGCAATGTCTCCCCTTGTCACGTTGTGGAGGACTTCTCTTCCTCCAGAGAGCTGAGGAAGTTCAATCTGAATATATTAAAGACTGAAATTGATGTTTAGACAGTTGGGCCTGTCCCACTTACCTGATTTTTTTTTTGGGCGACTGCCGCAAAATGTTCAACATGTTGTAGCAATGTTACAAAATTTTAAGATTTTAAAAATCAAGTCTGCAATTTATCCCATCAGATAAAGCATAAACATAAGTTTAATTTGACACCTAATTCACTTTCATATCTCAAGTATTTAAAAAGTTATGGCCATTTTCATACTGGGAAATGAGCATCTTGTTCCCTATTGATTTTCTATGGACATAACAAAAAAGCTGTGATCGTGAACAGTCAAAAGCCCATAACTTTCTTAAAAATTAAGAGAACTGAATGAAATTTTCAGTTATCATAGATTGAAGCATTCTGAAACAAATATAAAATAATCTTACTTGGATGACCTGAAATTAAAGCATATAATTAGTTAGTTACCTAATTGTAGCTAATTTCAGACTTCAATTACTAGATCTAAACATCTATCCATTTCTTAATAAATGATTAACATTTTTAAATAGCCTAAATGTCCAAATAATATTCACAAATAATTCACAATAAAACATGATTTTTAAATCTCATTTACATTAATTTATAGACCAAATGGAAGGAATTTAGTGTTTAATTGCTGTAAATAAATGCCCATTTAAATCAGCTTTCTAGTGGGATCCTGTGGAACGCGCTGGTTTAGAACGTTCACATTGCGGTAGATTTGTGCCCCCAAATGCCCAGAAAAATACTGCGGGATATAATGGGCCCAAAATGAGCTGCTCGCAATATTAAACTTTGTACAGGTATAAAGGGATCTTTAGAAGCCCTTTTTAATGTAAAAATATACAGCCTACCTTCAGTTGACTGCTTTATGAGACCCTGCGGTTGCTGGTGTTCGCGGGTTTAGAGGTTGATTTTTAAACTACTATAACTATTTTACGAGGCCTTTAAAACTAATAATAGCTTTTGCGACGGGGTCTTTCAGCGATTTTTCGTTAATAATTAACTAGGCTGAACATCCTCGATTTGAACAGCCTAGAGAAAATCGCGTTTTAAACCCGCCCCCTCTAAACGGCGCCAAAATCGCGCACACCCGCAGCGGCAGATTTTCAGCGACGCTTCAGGTAGGCTTTGCAACATACCTACATGTTGAAAGATTTTTGGCGACAGTGGTGACTAGGTTGTTGTTGTAGGTTGTCGCCAAGTGTCATAGGTGAATTCCATTAAAACTAGTCCCTGGCAGTCGCATGAGTGGGACAGGCCCTTTAACAATTGAGAGAGATGTGATTGGATGAAGAACCTTGGCACAGAAGCAGCGATGATCTTATTGAAGTTGGTGCAGGTTCATGAGTCCTATCTTTACTCCTTCTGTACTGTTAGCTGGGGCCTAATTGGGGTGATACTTGTACCACATGGTCGATTGCAAGTTTTTTAAAAATTTATTTCAAAATAGACTTTATTCAGGTAATAAATATACAATACATAAACCGTGCGAAAAATGTATCCGTCATTTCTGAATGCTATACAAATGATTCAATACAGTCTACATACTTTGCAAGGTTTCATGTTGGATTTGAACAAATGTAATTTTCCCCTAACTTCACTGTCTGCCCTTTCAGATCAAACAGGATGTACAGTTGCACCCAGAACTTTATTCCCAAATTTATGTGCCTAATCCATTGATTGTGCCTGGCGGTCGATTCAGGGAATACTATTACTGGTAAGAGCTCATGGACATTTGCAAATTGTGGTTTGTGGTTTCTGCAACATTACCTGAGCCTCATTATTCCAAAGGAGTTCCCAACGATCAGAAATGTGGTCAGTTCATTCCCTCCGCAGAAGAGTTATGTGTTTGCTGAGTTCCTCCAGCACTTTTGCTCGTAGGTTCTAGGAGCAGAATTCTTCAAGTCTACTCCGCTATTCAATCATGGCAGATCTATCTTTCCCTTCCAATCCCATTTTCATGCCTTCTCCCCATAACCCCTGACACCCTTACTAATCGGAAATCTGTCAATCTCTGCCTTAAAAATATCCATTGATTTGGCCTCCACAACAGTCTGGCAATGAATTCCACAGATTCACCACCCTCTGACAAAATAAAGTCCTTCTCTGCTCCTATCTAAAAGTACGTCCTTTTATTCTGAGGCTATGGCCTCTGGTCCTAGACACTCCCACTAGAGGAAACATCCCCTCCATATTCACTCTATCCAGGTCATTCACTATTCACTCAATCCAGGATTCCAAAATCTGCAGTTTTGTGCCTGTCTTTATTTTTCAGCACCTTTGAAACATTTTTAAACGGAGATGAGGAAACACTTTTTCACACAGAGTTGTGAGTCTGTGGAATTCTCTGCCTCAGACGGCGGTGGAGGCCGGTTCTCTGGATACTTTCAAGAGAGAGCTAGATAGAGCTCTTAAAGACAGCGGAGCGAGGGGATATGGGGAGAAGGCAGGAACGGGTACTGATTGTGGATGATCGGCCATGATCACATTGAATGGCGGTGCTGGCTCGAAGGGCCGAGTGGCCTACTCCTGCACCTATTGTCTATTGTAAATTCTAAAATTACAGAGTAGATTTTGGCCATTCAGCAAATTAAGGCTGCTCTTATTTCTGAATAATTTGGAAAATAGTCGACGCCTTTATTCCTTCTGCCAGAATGCATGACTGTAAAGTTTAAACTTTGCCACGCTGTATTCCATCTGCCACTTCTCTGCCCACTCACACTGTCATTCTGCAGATTCCCTGCTTCCTCAACACTACCTGCCCCTCCGCCAACAGTATCTTCGTATCATCCACAATTGAAACAATTACCGTGGCAACTCTGTGTTTAAGAAGGAACTGCAGATGCTGGAAAATCGAAGGTACACAAAAATGCTGGAGAAACTCAGCGGGTGCAGCAGCATCTATGGAGCGAAGGAAATAGGCAACGTTTCGGGACGAAACGTTGCCTATTTCCTTCGCTCCATAGATGCTGCTGCACCCGCTGAGTTTCTCCAGCATTTTTGTGTACCTTGGCAACTCTGTCATTTCAGTGAAGCAAACATTAGCTTGGTTTTCAAAAGTCAGAACCACAATTTATTTTTTTCTCTTGCGGCAACACAATAACTTGGTCAACAGATAATATAACAAACATTAAAATAAAAAGGTTCAATAAATAAAAGAGCCAACCTAGTGCCAAGAACCAACCATAGCCTGAAGACCCCAGTGCGACCAGGCTAGTGCAGAGTTTAGATGGAGGTTGCGGTGTTCAATAGCCTGAAGAGTTGGGAAGAAGCTGTTCCTGAACCTGGACATTACTGTTCTAGGAGCACATTTAGGCAATTCAGCCCATCACGTCCATTCTGCCATCCAACCATGACTGATCTATCTGTTCCACCTAACCCCATTCTCCTGTCTTCCCCCCATAACACCCGAACTAATCAAAATCAGTAAATTTAATCTGCCATGATATCGTACGTGTAGGATTCTGAAAAGGCGAGTTTGGAATAGCTGCAGTTGATACAAACATGCAAGATCAGTGATAGCCATGGTATTTGTTTCCTGTTGCTGATGTCCTTGTGCCGTTGCACAGATGAAACTATTTTAGCCTGTACTGAAATGGCACTGGATTAGAACTGAGGCACTGTGGCGCAGCAGTAGAGTTGCTGTCTTACAGTGCCAGAGACCTGGGTTTGATCCTGACTATGGGTGCTGTCTGTACGGAGTTTGTACGTTCTCTACATGATCTGCTTGGGTATCTCCGGTTTCCTCCCACACTCTAAAAATGCGCAGTTTTGTAAGTAAAATTGTATGCTTGGTATAATTGTAAAATTGTCCCTAGTGTATGTAGGATAATGTAAATGTGTGTGAATCGCTGGTTGGCATGGACTCGGTGGGCCGAAGGGCCTGTTTCTGTGCTGTATCTCTGAGCTAAACTAAGCAAAGGCAAACGCAGAACCAGGAATGTGCACAATGTGACAGGCGCCCTCAAACTGCTTAATGACATTACTGTTACTACCTATCCTCATTTAAAAATCAAACTTCAGGATACATTTGTCAAAGGCTTTGCCTGTGCTGGAGTAGGGATTCACGCTAGGAGAGCCGCTTCTACCAGGTTCGGTAAACCTCAAAAGATTGATGTATCTATTCAGCTTAGACGGGCACAAATTGCTGGAGTAACTCTGTGGGTCAGGCAGCATCTCTGGAGAAAAAGGATGGGTGACCTTTTGGGACAGAACCTTTGTTCAGCTTGTCTAGTGCGCTCGTAGAAACATCACTATTGATTCTACCTTGAGTGGAATGCTTCCTAATGTGTTGGGAGTCATGTCAATTATTTTGTTTTCTTCAGGGACTCTTACTGGATAATAAAAGGACTTCTGATCTCTGAGATGAATACAACGGCAAAAGGAATGATTGAAAACTTCCTTCACCTCATCGACAGGTAAAATTTGAGAAGCAGTGTATATATATATTTCACCATCCACCCTGTCCACAGACTCATTTCACCCCTGCCATCAGGGAGAAGGTGCAGGTTCAGTCTGAAAACTAACGTTCAGCTTCAGAAACAACTTCTTCCCTTCAGCCATCAACTCTACAAGCTCCATAGACTGCATAGACTAATATTGTTATTATTGTTGTGTGTGTGTGTGCGTGTGTACACACTGAACTTTTTTCTCATTTATTATATTGTTTACAGTGTACTACATTTACATATTCTGTTGTGCTGCTGCAAGTATGAATTTAAGTGTTCTATCTGGGACACATAACAATAAAACACTCTTGAGTCTTGATCATGAAGATGTCTTGAGGACAGTGTGTTACAGTTGAAGATGCACTAGACATCCTAAGACATGAAGGTGGATATGTCTCCTAGTTCTGAACAGATATCGACCTCGCGCTACCTCGGCAAGGCCACCAGCATAATCAAGGACGAGTCGCATAGGTCACTCCCTCTTTTCTCCTCTCCCTTCAGGCAAGAGGTACAGAAGTGTGAAAACTTACACCTCCAGATTTGGGGACAATTTCTTCCCAGCTGATATCAGGAACAGAACCATCCTATCAACAAGCAGAGAGTTGTCCTGAGCTACCATTTACCTCGTTGGAGACGCTCAGACTATCTTTAGTACTTTGCTGGACTTTATCTTACACTAAACGTTATTCCCTTTATCCTGTATCTTCCCGTGGAAGACTCAATTGTAATCATGCAGTCTTTTCACTGACTGGATAGCACGCACCAAAAAGCATTTCTCTGTTCATCGGTACACGTGACGTGTAAACACTGGAATTAAGAAGGATGAGAGGGCATCTTATTAAAGCATATAAGATTATTAAGGGATTGGACACGCTAGAGGCAGGAAACATGTTTTGATGTTGGGGGAGTCCAGAACCAGGGGCCACTGTTTAAGAATAAGGGGTAGGCCATTCAGAACAGAGATAAGGTAAAACTTTCATCCAGAGAGTTGTGAATCTGCGGAATTATCTGCCTTAGAAGGCAGTGGAGACCAATTGGCTAGATGCTTTCAAGAGAGAGTTGGATAGAGCTCTTAAAGATAGCGGAGTCGAGGGATATGAGGAGGAGGCAGGAATAGGGTACTGATTGTGGATGATCAGCCATGATCACAGTGAATGGCGGTGCTGGCTCGAAAGGACGAATGGCCTACTCCTGCGTCTATTGTCTATGACTATAATAAACTAAATTAATGATACAAAAGCTGGAGAAGTAAATGCAGGAGTCCTGCTGAGATGTATGAATCGTTGTTAGATAGATTGAGGTTCTGGAAGAGTGTTAATCTTTAAAAATATTTTTCTTGCACTTTCTGGAGATTTGTTCTTTATCAAGAACCCTTGTAGTTTAAAAAAAATTCAGTTTCAAGTTCAATGATTTCTCATTTGGATCCAGTTTCATTTGCAGCTTCTGCCCATCTCAGGGACTGCTATTAAACATGGCCAGCATCTGTCAAATAAGCCTGTGTTAGATCGGGACAAGGAGCAAGCAGTCTGGAATGTGTCACTTCATGACTTGTTCTTGTTTTACAGATTTGGCTTCGTCCCAAATGGGGGTCGTGTGTATTATCAGCGGAGAAGTCAACCACCATTTCTGGCCCTGATGATCGAGAGCTACATCACCACTACAAATGATACAGCCTTTTTGAAGTCAGTTATTTGTCAGCTGTCGGACGTTACCTGTTGCTGAAGCAATATTGGGTCTAACCTGCCTCCTTTGCCTTTTAGGGATCCGATTAGGGTTTTAATTTTCAGGTTGGACTTTGTCAAATGACCACATATAATAATAATAATAATAATGGATGGGATTTATATAGCGCCTTTCTAATACTCAAGGCGCTTTACATCGCATTATTCATTCACTCCTCAGTCACACTCGGTGGTGGTAAGCTACTTCTGTAGCCACAGTTGCCCTGGGGCAGATGTTTTGATGCAGATAACCGTTATTGCATTGAAGAATAACTTGCTGTTCTTGACCCTTAATTAAAAAACAACTGTGTAGAGTTGTGTTATTACATTACCCTGCTGAATGCATATCAGCTTATTTATATTCTAACTTATTCTATTTTGCTATTTGTGTGTGATTGTGTATAAATGTTGGATTGTCTTAAAACCAAATTATTCTGTCCTTTTTAATGAAGGAAACCAGCCATCTTTGCTTAGTTTGTGCCAACATGCCACAGACCAGTCTTCATTGACATGGTTGACTCTCAACTGCAGAAGTTGAAGAATCCCTCCCACCCTTTCCCATGATGTTCTGGGTTGGCCAAGAATGGTCCACGTATCTGGTCTTGCCAGCGCTGCAACAACGGCTATAATTATTCATTGATTTAGTTTAGAGATACAGCGGGGAAACAGACCCTTTGGCCCCCTGAGTCCGTGCCGACCAGCGATCCCCGTACACTAACACTCTCCTACACACTGGGGACAACTTACAATTATACAAAGCCAATTGACCTACAAACCTGTACGTCTTTGGTGAGTGAATGAATGAGTGAAGCGTTATTGGCACAAGGGAGAGGAAACCGGAGCTCCCAGTGAAAACACACGCAGGTCACGGGGAGAACATACAAACTCCGTACAGACAAGCACCTGTAGTCAGGATCAAATCCGGGTCTCTGGCACTGTATGGCAACAACTCGACCAAATTAGGCCCCTAATTGGCTTGATACAATTTACTACAAGTAATTGAATCCAGATTGTTGTTAATGCTTGTTTCCTTGATGTCTCCACGCTTTAGCGTAACTGGTTATATATTTTTCAAATAGGGAATGCATCGGTCCCTTAGACAAGGAGTATGAATTCTGGATGACGAATCGATCTGTGTCTTTCGCCTTTGGAGGCAAAAATCATTCTCTGAATCGGTATAATGTTGAAGCAGCCGGCCCCAGGTATACACGGAATCCCTTCATTTGTTTCATCATGCAAAGCTCTTTGCTTCAGCACTACAAAGAATAGAGGAGAGCTAGATGACAACGGTTTAAGGTGAAGGGGAAAAGATTTTGTAGGAATCTGAGGGGTAACTTTTTTCACACAAAGGGTGGTGGATGCATGGAATGAGCTGCCGGAGGAGGTAGTTGAGGCAGGGACTATCCCAATGTTTAAGTGACAATTAGACAGATGCATGGATAGGACGGGTTTGGAGGGGTATGGGCCAAACATGGGCAGGTGGGACTAGTGTAGATGGGGTTCATGTTGGCCGGTGAGGGCTGCAGGACCTGTTCCATGTTGCATCACTCTGACTAAGAATACGGCAACTGTACCACAGATGCTTTTTGTATGAATTTCATCATTATGGCATAGCATTATTGTGAAGAAAAAAACCAGTTACTGATTGACAAGATAATAAATGTTATTAAGGTAGACCATTGTTTGGGAATTTGGATCCACTGATGGATTTTTAAATTTTTTTGTTGAAAATGTATTGCTTTTTCCAAAAAAACAGGCCTGAGTCTTACAGCAAGGATGTGGAATTGGGACAGAATCTAACAGAAGGTATGTTTATAAAAAAAATAAAATAAAAAAATAAAAAATATTCATAGAAATCGGATCAGATTCAGATCAGATTCAAACTTTATTGTCATTGTGCAGTGTACAGTACAGAGACAACTAAATGCAGTAATTTCTTTGGTAAATTTCCTTGGTAACTCAATCTTCAAGCTGCGGTCGGATGCTGTGGAGGATTCTTTATTCAATATGGAGTTCATTCTGTAACCTGACTGTTACATTGCGTAATCATTTCGCCACTAATAATTTAATGTTGTGATGTAAGACCATGGTAGACATTGGAAAGCTGGCATTTACCACCCATTTTTGGATATCATGACGTCTTAGATGTATGCATTCTTCCCGCAGTTGATTTGCAGCGCTGCACCAGAAACTAAGCTACAATCTTTAATTTAATAGGCAAAAACTGCTGGAGAAACTCAGCGGGTGAGGCAGCATCTATGGAGAGAAGGAATAGGCGACGTCGCAATAGGGACGACAAAATAGGGACGACAGATGGCACAATGGGCTAAGTGTTCGGCTGGCGACCGGAAGGTAGCCAGTTCGAATCCCGCTTGGAGTGCATACTGTCGTTGTGTCCTTGGGCAAGACACTTCACCCACCTTTGCCTGTGTGTGAATGTGTGTGAGTGATTGGTGGTGGTCGGAGGGGCCGTAGGCACAGAATGGCAGCCACGCTTCTATCAGTCTGCCCCAGGGCAGCTGTGGCTACAGAAGTAGCTTACCACCACCGAGTGTGACTGAGGAGTGAATGAATAATGCGATGTAAAGCGCCTTGAGTATTAGAAAGGCGCTATATAAATCCCATCCATTATTCATTATTATCCATTGATGCTGCCACACCTGCTGAGTTTCCCCAGCAGTTTTTGTCTACTTTCGATTTTTCCAGCATCTGCAGTTCCTCCTTAAACATCTCTAGTTTAGTTTTCGTTTAGAGATACAGCATGGAATCAGGCCCTTCAGGCCACCGCGTCCGTGCCGACCACGATCACTCTTATACCAGTTCTATGCTACACACTAGGGACAATTTACATAGCTAGTTAACCTACAAACCTGCACGTCTTTGGATGTTTAAGAAGGAAAATCGAAGGTAGACAAAAGTGCTGGAGAAGCTCAGCGGGTGCAGCAGCATCCATGAAGATGGGTTTCGGCCTGAAACATTGCCTATTTCCTTCGCTCCATAGATGCTGCTGCAACCGCTGAGTTTCTCTAGCACTTTTGTCTACCGTCTTGGGATGTTGGCGGAAAGCAGAGCCGCCGAAGAAAACTTGCGTGGTCGCTGGGAAAATGTACAAACTCCGTACAGACCGCACCTGTGGTCAGGATCGATCCTGGGTCACTGACGCTGTAAGGCAGCAAATCTGCTGCTGCTCCACCGTGCCGACATTTATTGTTTAGTATTCCAACTGCTCACGTGATGCTGATTGTGTGTTGACCTCCTCAGCTGAACGAAGACAACTCTGGGTGGAGCTGAAAACTGGCGCTGAGTCTGGCTGGGATTTCTCATCGCGCTGGTTCATTGATTCCAATGGGGAGAATAATGGAACACTAAAAGACACAAAAACCACACACGTCATTCCTGTTGATTTAAACTCCATCCTGTGCAAGAATGAGCAAATCCTGGAACGGTTTCATCAGCAGCTGGGTCAGTATTATTAATTAGTTTAGTTTGGAGATACAGCGACAGGCCCTTCGACCCAGCGATTCGACGCCGACCCGCGATCCCCTAACACTAACGCTATCCTACACACTAGGGACAATTTACAATTATACCAAGCCAATTAGCCTACAAACCTGTACGTCTTTGGGAAGTGGGAGGAAACCGGAGATCATGGAGAAAACTCGAGCAGGTCTTGGGGAGAACGTACAAATTCTGTACTGACAAGCACCAGTAGTCGGGATTGAACCCGTGTCTCTGGCTATTAGGCAGCAACTCTAATGCTGTGTCACCGTTGCCGGTTCTTTTTCTGATCAACAATCATGATATGGTGATTAACTGACCAGCTGACACTATGCAGGATGTTGAATCTTGCTCGGCTTGTTACAACCACATACTGGTGTGGAACCTTCACAGCATGAGCTTTGATTCACATTCTTTCGAAGTATTTCTCCCTAATGAGAACAGTCTTATTTTGTCACAAGTATATAGAGACCTCTTATTCGGAATGAGTCAGAGCAAGTATCTGAAGCATAGGGGGACACTTCGGAAGAATAACCATAATTAGTCTTAAAATAGTTATGGATAAAGATAGGTTTGGTCCACATGTTAAATTCCTGAATTGAAGCAATGCCAATTTTGAAGGGATGTGTGAGGTTTGAAGAAGGGTCTCGACTCAAAATTCACCCATTTCTTCTCTCCAGAGATGCTGCTTGTCCCGCTGAGTTACTCCAGCATTTGGCAGAAGGGTTTCGGCCCGAAACGTTGCCTATTTCCTTCGCTCCATAGATGCTGCTGCACCCGCTGAGTTTCTCCAGCACTTTGTCTACTCCAGCATTTTGTGTCTCTCTCCAATTTTGAAGGTAGTGGACATAAAGTTGCAGAGGTTGATTGGGAGATGCTGCTTGCAAGTATAGGGATGTCTGTCACAAATGGGGCTTTAGCAGGTGTATATGGGGGAGTTCTGGAGCATCTGCTGTTCCTAACATATACCCTGTCCACGTCAGAGTCCCAGTGTTAGTCCCCTTTATGTTATCTGTGCGGTCATCTCATTTCATCCCTCTGCCAATACCAGCTCCCCCAATACAATTGTCTGTCTTTAGGTAACTCTGCAAAGGCCCGGTCCTATAAGGAGGCTAGGTATAGACGGATTGATGCTGTGCGTGACGTTTTATGGGACGATCAACAAGGAATTTGGTTTGATTTTAATTTAATGAATAACAAGAGCAATGATGCATTCTATGCTTCCAACGTGGCTCCTCTCTGGGCTGAATGCTTTGTTGAACAGGAGCCAGGACAGCCCGCAGAGATGGTGATTCAATACCTAGAGGTAATCCTACTCCCATTACTTTACCCTTATTATGCGTCTTGTGTAGATGGATAGAGAAGGGAAAGGCAGCCTTCAGCCTTGAGTGAGCAAATGCTGTTGACTGTGGTATCACCTGGGCATTTGAGAGATGTTGTCATTTCCAGTTATTTGCTTTCCGAGGAACCACAGTTTAAGTCTGAAGAAGGGTCTCGACCCGAAACCTCACCCATTCCTTTTCTCTAGAGATGCTGCCTCACTCGCTGAGTTACTCCAGCATTTTGTGTCCGCCTTCGATTTAAACCAGCATCTGCAGTTCTTTCTTACACAAACCAGTTTAAGATTTGGTTTAAGGTTTGCTATGCTTACCAAGTAAGCCCTGACCAGGCTTTTATTTAGTCTGTTTTGACTATTTTACTGTTGTAATGTTCTTTGTACAAACCATGTTCTCGGGGTATCTAAACCTAAATTTTAGTAGTTACTTAAGTTATGATGTCGGATGGAAGCTGCATACCCAAATCTCGTTGCACTTATGCGCAATGACAATAAAAGATATTATTATTATTATTTCCAGTGATCACTCCGTACACTAACCTACACACACTAGGTACAGTGAAAAGCTTTTGTTGCACGCAAACCACAGAAAGACTATACGCGATTACTATCAAGCCATCCGCAGTGTACAGATACATGAAAAAGAAAATAACATTAGGTGCAAGATCAAGTCCAGAACACCTTAACCATTGGTATTTGGATGGACTGTTTACTTTAGACTTTATTATAGACTTTAGAGATACAACGGGGAAACGAGCCCTTCAGTTCACCAAGTAAGCGCCGACCAGCGACCACCCCGTACACTAACCTACACACACTAGGGAGAATTTTACAACTTGCCGAAGCCAATGAATCTACAAACCTGTATGTCTTTGCAGTGTGGGAGGAAACCGGAGCACCCCAGAGAAAACCCATGGGGTCATAGGGAGGACGAACAAACTTTGTGTAGACAGAATGTAGTCTGGATAGAACCCGGGTCTCTGGTGCTGCAACACTACTGTTGCACCACTGCATCTCCCTGTATGTGGGTTGTTTGGACGGGGAGGGTTGTTGCAGACCTGCGTGTTGTGGAAGATTGATTTGGCCTGCGTTCGCTCCTTTTGGTACCAGCTGTTGGAAAGCGGTAGAATCGATGGTTCATGACACTGCCTGTTGTGCATTCCAGCTAGAGTTATTGGAGATGATGCTCAGCATGGATGCTTCTCGCAGCCAGGAGTGGCATGATAGGTGATGGAAATAAACTGCATGCTGTGTGTAATTTTTCTCGTGTGCCTTTATTGAGATTTATGCTTCATTTTTCAGGACCATAACCTTTTGTATGAGACTGGAATTCCAACTTCGCTGGTGCAGAGTGGTGAGCAGTGGGATTACCCCAATGCCTGGCCTCCACTCCAGCAAATGATCATTGAAGGTAAAGCAACATTTTATTTGAGTTTGATTTTATCTGCACTAGAAACCCCTTCTTCACCGGTTCGCATCTTCGTGCGTATGGCCTGCAACAGGCTAGAGTTGTAGGACAACTTGTTCTATTTGATTGTGCATGCCAGGTTGATTGCTTTTGTCGAAACGGGTCGGACCACATGAAGGTTGCAATCTCCCACCCCCACCGGTTAGCTGTTGTTGTGGCGCGCATTGTCCGTGTAGGAATCATCAAGTGTTTATCCTCGACTAAATAATTTGAATAGCTTTTAATCTTTCTTTTCCCTTCTGTCATGCTTTGAGAATGTGAGGGGAGGACCTTGGTCTTTGAATTGACTGGATAGCTATATGATCTGAACGCTTTATTCATTTATGAATTTTTCTTTTTTCGACAATGTAGGTCTGGCAAAGTCTAACTCTACCAAGGCTAAGAGAATTGCATCGAAACAAGCACAGAAATGGATTAGAGAAAACTGGGTTGCGTACATGACGTACCAAGCCATGTTTGAGAAGGTGAAATAGATTTTTGTTGTGGTTTGAACAACTGAGCCCGAGTGTTAAAAATGTCTGAGTCAGACAGGTGTGGGCCGCGTTGCTCTTGTTCAACTGTGCTGTGCAAACCTCTCCTTCCTCGGTAATTGTGTAGTCTCTCTACTGGACACGCATTCCTTTTCTTTCCCATAGTTCCGAATTTACATAGAATCAGATATGCAAAGCTTGCAGAACTCAGGGCTACGGTGCAGTGCTTGCCTATTTAAGGCAGGGATGTGAAGATCGGGTGGTTTCCTGGGGTGATGTTTAATGCACACTGGATGTTTAATATACCTGGGGAATGGGGAAGGGTTACTTGAAATTGGAGAAATCCACGTTCATATCGCTGGGTTGTAAACTGCAAAAGTGAAATACGAGGTGCTGTAAGCTGCCCAAGCAAAATGTCTAATCTTGAGCTCATCCCGCTTAATAGTATAGGTTTCTCAGTGACAAGGAGTGAACTTTGCCATTGTTGACCACATTTTACCTGAGTAACCTGTTTTAATTTTGCAGTATGATGTGTCTGGTGAACCAGGCGGAGGTGGAGAATATGACGTGCAGGTCAGTTTTCTTTCCAAATTTCCTTCTGGTTCCAGCTCCTTTTGAAATGCTTTAATGCTAATCAGTCATTAGAGTGATACAGCGTGGAAATTGGCTCTTCGGCCCATCTTGCCCACATTGACCAGCATGTCCCATCTACACTAGTCCCACTTGCCTGTGTTTGGCCCATGTCCCTCTAAACTTGTACTATCCATGCAGTCTTTCATCCTTAAACTCCGGTCAGTTCTGCATGAGTCGGAGTCTGAAAGAACAGCAATTTTATTTATTTTTTGCACAATCCACAAGCATTTCACTGCACATCTCGTATGCGTATGTGACAAATAGACTTGACTTGACGGAAGATGTTTGGGACCCATGTGCCCACAAGCAACATCTCTCATGGAAAATGATGGTCGAATTCCAAATGTCAAAAAATCCAGGAAAATGGATCATTAATAATAGAACTTACTCTGGTCCTCCCAGGCCTGCTATCAGCTTTTGTTTTTCTATATATTCATTATGATATGCAGTCATGCTATTTGAGTCTATGCCAGTTTTTCTGGGCAATCACTGTAACCTATTCTCTTCATCTTCCCCTCAACCCCCATCAGTTTCTAAACTTCACAGGCAAATTCCAGCAGTGAATTATCCCACCAACTTGCAAGTCTTTGGGACGATGGATGAAACCAGAGCACAGTCATACGGAGAAAGTGTAAATTCCATACAGACAGCACCTGAGGCCAGGATTGAACCTGGGTTGCTGGTGCAGAGGCCGCAGCTTTAGTAGTTGTGCCTTTGCTCCACCCCAGAAATTCCATAAAGAAAATGCATTTGTGGCCCATGTTTGTACCAGCCTTTTCAGAGCACTTGTCATAGTTGCACGCCAACTTGCTCCTTCCCCATGGAACTGCATTATTCCCAATAATATTAATGCAAATCTCCTTAAATTGTCATTAAATCTGTTTTCATTTTCTTTCAATTACTGCATTGCAGCTTGCATAACTCGCTATTTAATTTTGAAAAGAAAAATTATTTCCAGTCTTAGCTATTTTCCTCCAGTTGTTAGCCCTCCTGCCTGCAACGATAGTTTTTTCCTATTCTATGAAAATTCATGATTTTGAAAAGTTTTATTAAATGCCTCTAACACTTCTCCAAAGAGAACAAACACAAAATTCTCCAGTAAACTAGAGTCGTTGTTTCTGATTTGATTCTTGTAAATCTCCTCACAACACATGTAGTCAACCCGGGGCAGGACCTTTACAGTGAACGGCAGGGCGTTCAGGAGTGTTGTAGAGCAGTGGGATTGAGGAATGCAGGTACATAGTTCCCTGAAATTGGTGTCACAGGTAGATCGGGTGGTCAAGAAAGCATTCAATACATTGGCCTTCATCAGTCTGGGCATTGAGTATAGAAGATAGACACAAAGTGCTGGAGTAACTACGTGGGTCAGGCAGCATCTCTAGAGAAAAAGGATGGGTGACCTTTTGGGTCAGGACCTTTCTCTAGGAAACTGAATACCCTAATTGAGTAAAGAAGTTGGGATGTTATGGTACAGTTGTACAAGATGTTGGTGTGGCATGCATTCAGTTTCAGTCATCCTGTTGCAGGAAGGATGGTGTTAAACCAGAAAGAATGCAACGAATTATGAGAATTTTGCCAGGTCTTGAGGGCCGGATCCATAAGGAGAGGTTGGACAGTCTGGAACTTTATTCTTTTGAGCTCAGGTGGCTGAGGGGTGATCTTGTCGAGTGTACAACATCATGAGGGAAATAGATAGGGTGAATGCACAGAGCCTTTTACTCAGAGTAGGGGAATCGAGAACAAGAGCACCTGGGTTTAAAGTGGGAGGAGAAAGATTTAATAAGAATCTGAGGGGCGACTTTTTCACAGAGGGTGGGAAGTATATTGAACAAGCTGCCAGGGGAGTTAGTTGAGGCAGATCCCATAACGTTTAAAGGACATTTGGACAGGTGTATGTATAGATAAGCTTTAATGGGTATAGGCAAGTTGGGCCAAAGAGAATGTTTCTGTGCTGTAAGACTCTATGAGTATAATTATATTCAACCAGTTCTGCACCAAGGGCTTTCGTATCCTTTCCCAAATGCGGTGACGACAATTGGAAGTCGTATTCAGTTTATAACCCAACAAATGTTTAGTACACGTTCAACAGTCCCCTGCTTTTTGTATTTATTCCCTTTTCTTTATAAATCCTGTTATAGGTTATACTAACCACTTTCTAACTGTGTTGTTCCAATTGGTTTCTTGTTTAACTATTATCTGTCCACAGGTGGGATTCGGATGGACAAATGGAGTAGCTTTGCAGCTTTTGGATGAGTATGGAAACGTGCTCGTAGCAGGAGCCATGAAGTTGACTGGATTCCCCTTATATGCTATACTTCAAATTTCTTTATTGTTTTTTTGGTTCTAATACACTGGCTGTTTCATGTATTTTGTGTTTTTATGACGCCTCCACCAATTCCTTTGGCAGCTTGTTCTATATGGGCAGCTCCGTGTGGGAAAAAAAATGCCCCATTAGGTCCATTTTCACAAGTTCATAAAGTTAAAAGTTAGCAGAATTCAGCCCATCAAGACCACTCTGCCATTCCAACATTGCTTATCTAGCTTTCCCTCTCAACCCCATTCTCGTGCCTTCTCCCCACAACTCCTGACATCTTGCTTTCATTTTCATTCATTGGGAGGTTGACTGAAGGGCTCGATGGTGCCCTTCAGTCTATTATAGTAAATATTATCTACTATATTAAATGTATCTTATATAATCTGATTTGTATTTAAATGTAGTTTGTTAGTGTGGCCGTTCTCAGGTTACAGGCCATTTGGTCACAGACCACATGCTTTTTCGTTAGGACATTCCTTAGCTTTGCTATAACACAAAGGGCTCAGAGTTTATGACTGACAACTGTTTATATTAGTCTAAGATAACAAGGCGTCTCGGGGTCTGTGAGCCAGTCTTTAGCTACGTTTAATTATACTCGTGTTGGGATAAGAGGAAAGACAGATGAGAAGGCCAAATGTTGGTTGGGTGAGGAGTATGTGACCTTTGTATGTTGGATTTCTTATGTTTATAAAAACTGAGGTGACTAGGCTTTGAGAAAGAGATGTGGGTTTGGAGATGTAACAATCCTTTGAATAAGGTTGGTAGTTTGGAGGCAAAGTCATAAAGAGGCCCAAGGATGAAGCTGGAATGCCATCCCCTAGAGATAACAAGAAAGGGGGAGGGAGTGTAAGATGGCCAAGAGACAATTATCAGGTGGGACATTTTTATGACCCTTGCTGTTCTGGGAAGATAGGAGATGTGAGTTTGTAAAGACAGAGTACATTTCTATTTTAAGGTGTGTAATATAAGATGATGTTAGTTTAAATATGATTTATAAAGAAGATCATCTGGGAAATATATTGTATTTTAATTAGGATTAAATACATTAGATCTTTGTGTTTGGATCTGTAGTTTAAGAAGTTACATTATTTCCCAAGATGTATAGGTTTAATGGGAACAATGTCTTGTAAATATAAATTGAGTAATCACTATCTTTTGTATTTTGTGAAGTGGGTTCTGGGAATTGTCTATTTTTCGTGAATTTCACTTTGTTGCAATGAAATCTGAACAAAGGAGTTAAACACACATGGCAAGGGAAGGGGCCACAAGGATTTATGTGACACCTACATCAGTTGCAAATGTGGAAATGTACTGGGAAGGAGGGGATAAGTGGGAGCAAGTGATTGGCTGGTAATAAGGGAATGTTGGCAAATGATTGGATATGGAAATGTGACGGGTGGGACGTGCTGATTTGAAAATGGTATAAAAAGCGATGATCCTTTGTTTGGAGCGGGAGAGAGCTCCACGTGATTTGATGCTGGGGGGAAAACCAACTTTTGTTTGCAAATAAAAGTTAAGCTTCTTGAAGAATTCTCTGCGTGATCTGAATTAATTTGAGTATTGACAACCACAACACTATCAGCTGAGATATTTTCCCCAGTGCTCCCATCCCTCACCAATGGCGTTTTAATATCACATGGACCCAAGTACTGTGATTTTTTTAAATTTATACACTTTAGTGACAATCCTGCAATAGATTAGGCATAATCATACCAAGGGTAAGATAATAGATTCACCATTACTCACACTAACTAATTTAGTACAAGTAGTAGAAACAAATAACTGCATATGCTGGTTAATACACAAAGGGACACAAAGTTCTGGAGTAGCTCAGCAGGCCAGGTAGTGTCTCCAGAGAAGGTACACAATATTGCTGGGGAAACTCAGCGGGTGCAGCAGCATCTATGGAGCGAAGGAAATAGGCGACGTTTTGGGCCGAAACCCTTCTTCAGTGAACCTTCTCCAGTGATGCTGCCTGACTCACTGAGTTACTCCAGCACTTTGGGTCCATTGTTTAAGTACTGTTATTACATATATATCCATTCACCCAATACAACTCCTCACGTGATCAGAGTATGTTTCATCTATATTCATTTTGTATTTAATATTTATTTATTACAACTGTCAATCTAAATTTCAACTAGAAATTAAACACAGGTTTAGTTTAGTTCATTCTCATGTTTACAGAGGTACAGTGAAAAGCTTTTGTAACTTATTTGCCCCCACATTGAAGCAGCACGTGGGCAGTAAGGTTGGAGTGTACAGAGGGAACTGAATGGCTTATGCGGTATAGACGAATGCGCAGATTTATAAGGGAAATAAAACAAAAACAAGATTGCAGGTAGACAAAAATACTGGAGAAACTCAGCGGGTGAGGCAGCATCTATGGAGCGAAGGAAATAGGAAACGTTTCGGGTCTGAAGAAGGGTTTCGACCCGAAATTGTCTATTCTGATGGGGACGATCAGCCATGATCACATTGAATGGCGGTGCTGGCTCGAAGGGGGGGGGGGGGTGGAGGGGGGGGGTGGGGGGGTGGGGGGGGGGGGGGGGGGGTGGGGGAAAGAAGGAAAAGGGGAGGAGGAGCCCGAGGGCGGGCGGATGGGAGGGTGGGAGGAGACAGCTAGAGGGTTAAGGAAGGGGAGGAGACAGCAAGGGCTAGCAAAATTGGGAGAATTCAATGTTAATGCCATGTGGACGCAAGGTCCCCAGACGGAATATGAGGTGCTGTTCCTCCAATTTCCGCTGTTGCTCACTCTGGCAATGGAGGAGACCCAGGACAGTGAGGTCGGATTGGGAATGGGAGGGGGAGTTGAAGTGCTGAGCCACCGGGAGTTCAGGTATGTTATTGCGGACTGAGCGGAGGTGTTCGGCGAAACGATCGCCCAACCTACGCTTGGTCTCCCCGATGTAAATCAGCTGGCATCTAGAGCAGCGGATGCAGTAGATGAGGTTGGAGGAGATACAGGTGAACCTTTGTCGCACCTGGAACGACTGCTTGGGTCCTTGAATGGAGTCGAGGGGGGAGGTGAAGGGACAGGTGTTGCATTTCTTGCATTCATGTGATCCCACCTTGCCTCAGACTGAATTCTGACAACCAACCTGCCCCTCCCCCCCCCCCCGCTCCTCCCAGCCCCTCCCCCCGGTCCTCCCAGCCCCTCCCCCCGGTCCTCCCAGCCCCGCCCCCCGGTCCTCCCAGCCCCTCCCCCCGCTCCTCCCAGCCCCTCCCCCCGCTCCTCCCAGCCCCTCCCCCGGTCCTGCCAGCCCCTCCCCCCGGTCCTCCCAGCCCCGCCCCCGGTCCTCCCAGCCCCTCCCTTGCTCCTCCCAGCCCCTCCCCCCCGCTCCTCCCAGCCCCTCCCCCCCAGACTAGTCCGGTCCTCCCAGTGACGTGGACCACTGAGGACGTTGTCGGGCTGCGCGTGTCCGGCCCCGCCTCCCGGGACGTGGCCCAGTCAGCGCGCGTGTTGGTGGCGGCGAGCGCTGACGCGGACCAACTGGAGGCGGCCGCGTGCGCGCGGGGGCGGCGGAGCCGGTGCTGAAGAGGGGGGGGGAGGGGAGAGAGAGAGAGAGAGATAGAGAGAGTGGCACCGGCACCGGACACCGGCCCACAGCGCGCGCGCCTCCGGACCCGGACCACGACCACAGTGGGTGTGAGGGAGAGCGGCACCAGCACCGTTACAGGTACAGGCCCACACTGGACCACAGCCGGTGTGAGGGGAGGGGGAGAGAGACCGGCACCGAGAACGCGGCGGTCACAGGCCTGGAGCCCCGCACTGTGAGGAGGGGGGAGAGGAATGGGACCGCCAGAGGCCCACTGTGTGAGGGGAGAGAACGAGCATCGATACGGTCAGCTACAGCCGGTGTGAGGGGGGAGAGGGGCAGCACCGAGATCGTCCGGCTCTCCCGCCGCCTGCCCACGCCGGCACTGACCCACCGCCGGCACTGACCGGGCTGCCACACAGAGAGTGAGGGAGGGGAGGGGAGGGGGGAATCACAAGGCCTGATCCCATCTCCATCCCAAGTGTAGGAGCAGTATTAGGCCATTCGGCCCATCGTCTACTCCGCCATTCATTCATTCATGAGTGAGTGAAGGTAGACAAAAATGCTGCAGCATCTATGGAGCGAAGGAAATAGGCAACGTTTCGGGCCGAAACCCTTCTATCTCTCCCTCCTAACAGACCCGACGGCTCAACTGATCCATGCCAAACAAGTTGCTCAATGAACTAGTTGCCTGCACCTGGCCCATATCCTTCCAAACCTTTCCTACATATACCTGTCAAGATGCTGTATTGTAAAGGTATCGAACACGACAGATATATTTTTAAATGCCATAAATTGTACCCCCCCCCTCCCCCTCACTTCCCTTGTAGGCACCACCTCTGTGAGGAAAAAGTTGCCCTTCCATTTCCTTTAAAATATTCTACCTCACACCTTAAACGCATGCCCTCGAGTTTTAGATCTGCATACCCTTTATGTCGCTGATGATTTTAGACTAAGGTCACTCAGCCTTCTTCAAGGAAAAGACAAGGGATGCTATGCTTTATAGGAAAATAGGGTTAGTCTAATTGAGCATGGGTCTGGCAGCCTGAAGTGCTGGTTACAATGCTATAATGACTCTATGACATGCTAATTTTGGAAATTGTGGCCTGCATTTCTATGACACTAATATCTATCAAAAATAGCAATGGGTGTACTGTCTCATAAAGTGCATAATTCTGCCTTTCTTCATGTGTGAAACCGCCCTTAACTGTAACTTTATGTCCATTTGTACTTTTAAAATTTGCATTAATTTTTCTCGCCTGCTTTTAAAAAGGACCATATCAAATGTCTCTTGAACATTCACAAATGAAGCTTGCATTATTTTGAACTTTCTCTGCAATGGCATCAACAAAATCTCCATCTGGGTTGAACAAGTTAATGCTGTGCCCCCTTTTTAAATTTGAGGATTTCTCCAAATGAATTCCGTTTCTACCTGCCTTCTGTCCCCTTACCCCGATTATTGATTTTGCAAGCTTCCCAAATAGCATTGATAAACTGACCAGCTATTAACTGACCTGAATGGTTTGGCCATGCACCTTTTTGAAACAAAATGTATAACGTAGGTTGCATCCTAGGCGAAGAGATGATTGGAGAATTGTGTCATTTTTATATAACTTCGGGAGCATGCCAGTTATCTGGGTAACCTATCCACTTCAAGCATGCTGGACTTTCTGCTACTTCCTGTATTTACCTACTTTGGTGGATTGGAACAATTGCTTGGTACTGGAAGGAAAAGAAGGAACAAGGAAAGAGGATTTCTGGGAGGATTTGAATGTATGCACACAAGATTGAAAATGGGTAACATGACATGCTAACAGCAGGTTAAATATCAGTGAAGGTGGGGCATGAATAAACCTGTCTGAATGTGCATACAATATGCAGTTAAAAAGCAAAGACAGGTTCTCAAGTCTGCTGATGGAGGATATGTTTCCATCACTATCCTCCTTGGGCTGTCCTGTGGGTTGAGGAAAACTTGCTTGCACACCATATATGAGGAATAAGAATGTAAGTGGTAGACAGTGGGCCATTCACCCCCTTGTGCTTGATTCAGACTGTTTTGGATCATGGATGATCTGATGTTCTTCAAGTCTACCTGCTTGCACTTTTCCCTTTAAGTCTTGATTCCCTTTCTGATTAATGATCTATCTCAGTCGTCAATATATCCAAAGACTCTTGCCACTGAGTTCCAAAGACAGTTAACTTTTTGGGAATAAATATTTCTTATCTGTTTTAATTGGGTGCTCCCTTAGTCTAAAACTATGTGTTCTATTTGTCTCCATATAGTACTGCTATGTATTTTTGACAGTGTGAGCCCATCAGCCAATGGCAAGGGTGTTCAAAGTGATAAGATTTACTGCGCAGAATTGTAACACGAAAACATGATCACGACCACATTTTGTTAACCCCTTCCACTCCTTACTTCATTCTCCCTTTCTCTGTCCCCCGAACCCTTACGGCCTTGACTCGTGATCGCCTGTGCTCAGTGTCCCTGGCCTGATGATTTTCCTGCCTCACTGGCCTCCATCCCTCAATAACTCTCCAGCTGCCTGCTCACTCCCAGAGTGAGGGTTCTCCAACAGTCTCCATGAATTAATAAGTTTATTGGCCAAGTATGTACACATACAAGGAATTTGCCTTGATGCTCCGCTCGCAAGTATCAACACGACATACAGTAACAATTAAGAATGACACATAAAACATTAAACATTAATAATAAAACAGTATAGTTTAAACGAGAATGAAATAAAATACCAGAGCAAAAGGAGGCTACAGACTTTTGGTTATTGAGTAGAGCTACTGTTCGTGGAAAAAAACTTTTTATGTCTGGGTGTGGTGGCTTTGACAGTCCGGAGTCGCCATCCAGTGGGAAGTGCGTCAAAGAGTTTGTGGCTAGGGTGAGAGTGGTCAGAGATGATCTTACTACATTGGTAGTATCTGTGTCCCAAGTGCTCTGGCATTTGTGTAAATGCTACATGGCTCTTGATATGTTACCTATATGATCAGAGTTGTCCAACTTTTATGTCATGTTTGTGTTGTGTAAGTATGCAGTATGGATGGCCAAGGGGTTTTGTAATGCCACAGGATCTGTTAACATAAATACATTTAAATAAAACTGTTGATGGTCTGTGAGTTTGATCTTTAACTTGCCCCCTGCAGGTGACCCTTTTGCAATGTACAGAAAGATGGGACTGCTGATCTGGGTTTCGGTGTGTTTTACACTCGCTCACGTGGCCTTACACACAGGTATGTCCAACTTGGGTTTAATTCACTCGTGCCATTGTTTTTATAAGTTTCTACGCATTTAATATCCATCACTGGGGCGAATTATCTTATGGAGTAAGGTTGAACTTTATGCAAAGTATAGTTGAAGGTGTAATGTCTGTAACGCGTGATGCCCACATTTATATAATTCTGTCATGAAATGGCTCAGATAGATGACTTTGTACGTCTAACGTGACATGCTAACAATAGATTGTCCTCCCCATCAGGGATGATGAATAATAAGCAGAACATTGAGTTTTTAATCTCAAATTTTTGTTAACGCTGTATCTATGTGTGATGTTTTGTAGTATTCCTAGTTGTTGACGGATGTGGAAAATATTAGATACATTTGCATGTTGAGCAATCTCCAGGCTTCTTCCTTGGTCATTTTTCTCTTTCTCACAATGAAGATCACTCTGTAAGGGGATGCTCATTGTGAATTAATACTAATTCTAAAAATTGATTCTTCTCTGCCTTTTCAGTTGCTATTGAATGTCTGCCTGACTGGTTTTGTGCTCCTCTTTATACAGATTCCATAGCAGTGATGTCAGTTGATTTGGGCAGTGAATGGATTAAAATTGCCATAGTGAAACCAGGTGTTCCAATGGAGATCGTATTAAACAAGTATGTGTAACTGACTTAATTTAACTCCCAAGTATATCTAATTTGAGCCATAATAGTACTGAGCCTGTTTTGTTGTTGCAGGGAGTCAAGAAGGAAAACTCCAGTTGCTGTTGCTTTAAAAGAAAATGAACGGCTTTTTGGGGACAGTGCAGTGGCTATGGTGAGATCTTCGTATATCTGATACTTACCCAAAAATTAAACAGTGCACGTAGATCTATATATATTACAGAACACATTTCAATGCTGCTTTCAGATCATTCAGTTTCCTCTTCTTTACCTACTCCATGCCGGATGCACCTGTAGAATGTGATGGCTTGTTGAGTTTTATGTATTATGCATCCCTCTTTTGTACCTTGCTTTCATAGCCGTTCTTCCATAGAAATTTGAGATGGTGTGGATGAATTGTTAATGCTGAGTAAGCTGACAAGAAAGAAACAATTTTCAACGCTATCCAAGTTCCTCCTAAAGTGCATCAAAACCAATTTTGTGCAGATATGTTTCATCGAGAGTCATCTGTTTTGTAATTCAATCAGCTGTTATGTTTTATAATAAAACAGAAAGTACTGGAAATGCTCAGCAGGTCAGGCAACAACTGAGGAAAGAGAAACACAGTTAACATTTTGGTTCACTGAGTTTATTATAGATGTTTCCAGCATTTTCTGTTCTTATTTCAGACTTCCAGCACATGCAGCTAATTTTTTTGATGGGCTTTATTTGCTGTTTCTGCACCAACCTTGTGAATGAATGGCAACAATGATTTTAAATTTCAGTGAGTGAGGCAGATATGTGCATTCAAAGTAGTGGTGTGTATTTCCATATTTGTTAATTGGGCTTTGAGATGTCATTAGTTTATAGTTTAGAGATACAGCGCGGAAACAGGCACTTCGGCCCACCGGGTTCGCGCCGACCAGCAATCCCCGCACATTAACACCATCCTACACCCACTAGGGACAAATTTTACATTTACCAAGCCAATTAACCTACAAACCTGTACGTCTTTGGAGTGTGGGAGGAAACCGAAGATCTCGGAGAAAACCAACACAGGTCACGGGGAGAACGTACAAACTCCGTATAGACAGAACCCGTAGTCAGGATCGAACCCAGGTCTCTGGCGCTGCATTCACTGTAAGGCAGCAACTCTACCGCTGCGCCACCATATTTGTACATTGAGCTTTGAGATGTTATGTTACATGATTTGCCCAAGGTCACCACAGGTACATGGCAGAGAGCTTGATAGATTTTTCCTTTGTACATTAAGTATTAACATTCTATATGATTTGTGCTGGTAAGATTTGGGCTTGATGTCTAACCAGTGTATGATTCACAGCCTGAGGTGCTGTTTGTGTAGGCTATGATGAATGGTCTAAGCTGGGTTTTGGTTGCAATTCACAGTCAGCGAAGAATCCAAAGGTTGTATTCCGCTACCTCCAGAATCTCTTGGGAAAACTGTTAGAAAACCCACAAGTGGAGCTGTACAGGAAACGTTTTCCCGAGCACCAGCTGGTGGCAGCCGAGCCACGAGGAACTGCGCTCTACAAAGTGTCTGAGTAAGTATTAGAAACATAGAAAATAGGTGGAGGAGGAGGCCATTCGGCCCTTCGAGCCAGCACCGCCATTCATTGTGATCATGGCTGATCGTCCCTTATCAATAAACCGTGCCTGCCTTCTCCCCATATCCCTTGACTCCACTAGCCCCTAGAGCTCCATCTAACTCTATTCGCTCTTCACAAATGAGTAGATTTCCTTGCTATTGGTGCCCGACAAAGGGCTATCTAATGTCGTGACAAATTGGTGCAGTTTGTCTCGATCTGACTCTTTTACATTTAATTTGCTTACTTTTGAATGGTATCCTAAGCATTTTCTAATCGCTAACACTGCTTTTACCACTGCAGAACACACATCTGCTCATCTTAATCAATTTTCATAATTCTGGGATATGATCGTGTAATGATTACCTGCTCAAACATTATTGGTTAGATTCTGAGAATATTTTTTTGTTTTATCATGGTTTTAACTATTTCCCACTAAATATTTAACTATTTTTGTGTTTTTATTTCTAGCGAATTATATTATTCTCCTGAGGAATTATTGGGGATGGTTCTCAATTACTCAAGAATTTTGGCTCAGGATTTTGCAGGTTGGTCTGATTTTTATTTTTCTCCCTGCTACTAGAATTTAGTCTCCCCGAGTTGATAATAAAGGTCCGTGTTGATTCTGACATGACATTGACCTAAAATTGGAACTGCGTTTCTCTGATGTGCAACGATATATTCCTTCTTTTTCCTGCAGAGCAACCAATTAAGGATCTGGTGATCACAGTGCCTGTCTTTTTTAACCAAGCGGAAAGGAGGGCAGTTGTACAAGCTGCTCAGATGGCAGGCCTCAAGGTCCTTCAACTCATCAATGATAACACAGCTGTAGCCCTGAACTATGGTGTGTTTCGGAGGAAGGACATTAATGCCACAGCCCAGGTAAGGTGGAGTACAAGTGCCAAGAATCAACGTAAGCGCTAATGCAAATAGAAATTTATTTTGAAGTTACTATTTTTGAGTAGACAATGAGGAAATATAGGTTGCAGGATGTGGTTTGTAGGCTAATTAGCTTCTGTAAATTGCCCCTAGTATGTAGGATGTGAAACTGGGATAATATAGAACTATTGTACAGGTGATTGATGGTCAATGTAGTTTTGGTAGTTCAAGGGGCCTGTTTCCATGCGGTAAACTAAACTCAATGATTGATATAAAATGTAGTTTGAAAGTTTTGCCTGCTGGAATGAAGCCAACCAGATAATTTTAGATTATTTTTATCTGTGAAACATTAAGGCCTAAAGCTGACATCTGTTGCTTTTCCAGAATGTGATGTTTTACGACATGGGGTCGAGCAGCACCACTGCCACCATTGTTACTTACATGACGACAAAGACAAAGGATTGGGGAACACAGCCCCAGCTCCAGATCAGAGGGATCGGGTAAATTTCTATTTTCAATGACTCTATTTTTAATGGATACTAGACTAAGTGGGACCCGTTGGGTCCCAGCATCACACAGGAGGGCTGGTCATCCAACGCAATATTCCACCTCTCCACCAATTCTTGGTGGCCAGTTGGGGGGGGGGGCTTTCTGGAGCGCTAGTATGGGTGTTGTGGGCTGAAGGGACTGGTTTCCAGAGGGCTAGTATGCAAATTGTGCACCAAATGGATTCTTGGGCTGGCGTCTCAGTCAATTAAGCCTGTTGTGCTGGCAACTCACTCACTCACGGCTGGTGGGCTGGTAGTTGACTCACGTCTAATCCTTGAAATTCTATTTCAAGCAGGGTATAAGGCCACCAAATTCAAGTGCAGTTTCATAGCACTTCTAGCAGGGTGCAAGGCCACCAAATTCAAGTGCAGTTTCATACCATTTGAAGTAGGGTGCAAAGCCACTAAAGACAGCGAGTCGTGACCTCTCCCTCCTCCATCTTGCAGAGACTGAGCCACACCCACATTTCCGGGTTTTCCAAGCTTTAGAACCAATAGACATTTTTTTGCAAGCTTTAGAACCAATACACATTTTTTTGCAAGCTTTAGAACCAATAGACTTTTTTTGCAAGCTTTAGAACCAATAGACACTTTTTGCTAGCTTTAGAACCAATAGACATGTTTTGCAAGCTTTAGAACCAATAGACATTTTTTTTGCAAGCTTTAGAACCAATAGACATTTCTTTGCAAGCTTTAGAACCAATAGAGATTTTTTTGCAAGCTTTAGAACCAATAGAGACATTTTTTTGCAAGGTTTAGAACCAATAGGAACATTTTTTTTGCAAGCTTTAGAACCAATAGAGACACTTTTTGCAAGCTTTAGAACCAATAGAGACACGTTTTGCTAGCTTTAGAACCAAGACATTTTTTGCAAGCTTTAGAACCAATAGACATTTTTTTTGCAAGCTTTAGAACCAAAAGACATTTTTTGCAAGCTTTAGAACCAATAGACATTTTTTTTGCAAGCTTTAGAGCCAATAGACATTTTTTGCAAGGTTTACAACCAATAGAGACACTTTTTGCAAGCTTTACAACCATTAGAGACACTTTTTGCAAGCTTTAGAACCAATAGACATTTTTTTGCAAGATTTAATAATAATAATAATGGATGGGATTTATATAGCGCCTTTCTAATACTCAAGGCGCTTTACATCGCATTATTCATTCACTCCTCAGTCACACTCGGTGGTGGTAAGCTACTTCTGTAGCCACAGCTGACCTGGGGCAGACTGACGGAAGCGTGGCTGCCAATCTGCGCCTACGGCCCCTCCGACCACCACCAATCACTCACACACAGGCAAAGGTGGGTGAAGTGTCTTGCCCAAGGACACAACGACAGTATGCACTCCAAGCGGGATTCGAACCGGCTACCTTCCGGTTGCCAGTCGAACACTTAGCCCATTGTGCCATCTGTCGTCAAATTTAGAACCAATAGACATTTTTTTGTAAGCTTTAGAACCAATAGACACTTTTTTTGCAAGTTTAGAACCAATAGATACATTCCGTAAGCATTTTAGAACCACTAAGGGCACTTACATTTGAGTAGACATGTGTTCAGTGTTATTCACAGCTCAGAGAAACGTGACCCTCTGCCTTCCTCCAGCTTGAAGAGACTGTGTGGCACACCACTTCCTGGTTTTATAGTCCCTCCCCCCTGCCGCCAGCGGGGGCAGCAGAGAGAATGGGGAATTTTGTAAAAACATTAATATCTCTGTCATTTTTAATCGACGGGAAAAATCCTCGGCACACATGCGGCGGAGGGGGGCTCTGAGCGAGGTGGCCAAAAATGACGGCCGTAGGTGGCGGCGTTCTCTCGGAAATCGCAGCACAGATGGCCAAAACCGGTCAAGAACAGACTTTTAGTAATATATAGATATAGATTACACACAGTACAATGAAGAGTAAATGTGGGCTTTGTGTGAGGGTGGTATTCTATGAAAAAGTCATTGTGAAGACTGCAGCTTTAGCAAGGTTGATTGGCAGACATGGGGTGGAAGATTGCAACCTTCACCTCTGTTTCGACGAATGCAATCAACCCGGCGTGCACAATCAAATAAGATCAAATAGAACAAGTTGTCCTACAACTTTAGGCTGTGCACGCCATATGCAAGAAGAGGAAGATTGGCATACATGAGGAGATGGGGACTGACTAGCTACTTTTGAACCATTTTAAAAGATGGCTGTAAAGAGTGATGGATTATTGAACAAATGGTACTTGTTGAACTATAACCCTAGTAGGGTTGATTTATTTGTGAACATGAAGATATCCCTGAATTGAATAGTTTGCAATTGGTTAGGTTCTATCTGGAAAAATAACTGGTGGATGGGGAAAAGCACTGGAGTGTGGAATGGCTGAGACTTAAAACATAGGTAGCTTAACTAGTCTCCCTCTTCGATAGAAGCTGAAGGCTTTGTTGGACAGGACATCCTTTTCAACACTAAACTGGAAACTTTATTTTTGCATCAATTCGGACTCACAGCTTTTAGAATTTCACCTTAAATTTCATAGTCATAAATTACAGGAAAAGTCATTTTGCAAGATGATGTCCACTCAATTTGTGCAGTAATCCTATTTCTGTTTCATTTAGTCAATTTTTCTGCCTCAGTAACAGTATGGTAAAAAGATTCCATGTTCAAGTAACATAATATATTAGAACAGATGTTTGTCTTCATTTGTCAGACGTTTAACTGACTTCCTCAACCTTGTTCCCATTTTAATCATCTTTCTTGTCAACAGGGTGTGATACACCTTCCACTCAATCCCATCCCAGTCACAAAAATTCTCAAAAACCAATGGCTCCCATCTTCTAAACTTTTCCAACCGCTCTTCATTGAGTAGCTGCCTGGTTAAATTGGTAATTACGGCTGATGTTTTAAATGAAGCTTCATGAAACAATACACTGCATAGTTCTAAGCCAGGAATCCATATTGTTATGAGCTGGCTTCAGGTGTGCAAGATCAGGAGGCAAATTGTGTATCTAGATTAACTATAAAATAATTATGACTATAATAACTATAAAATAATTCTGTGCCACAATGAGAAGTAGATGGATAATTAGAATTTTTTAAATTCAGTATTAGTTAATTTCCTGTTGGTCTTGCTTGATTGCATTATAAAGTGCAATATCGGACTCATACAATGTGTTTGATATGCTGTGAAGTACGTTTTAAATATTACAATTGTAATGTGGCAGCAAATTTATATCGACTGCAGAGAACACAATTTGGATGGAGAGGAGCAGTGGGCAATGGTGACTTTGTTTTCAGCATTCTCTCTAAAAAGAGAACGCTTCTGTACAATTTCTCAGTACCATGCAGAACTCTCAACGTGTTAACACACTGGAATATCAGCTGAAGTTGAAACATTTCATTTTTTATTCTTGTACTTCAGTTTTAATCGAAATCTGGGTGGACTTGAGATGGAACTACGCCTGCTGGATCACCTTGCCAAAATCTTCAATGGAAAAAAGCAAACATCCAAAGATGTTCGTGAGCATCCAAGAGCAATGGCCAAGCTATGGAAGGAAGCAAATCGTGTGAAAACGGTACTAAGTGCAAATTTCGATCACACAGCACAGGTAAATATGCTAGTATTGCTGCCTCTTGAACTCATGCAGGACTTCTTATTATCCCCAGTTTAAATGTTTTGTGTTTCTTTTATACATGGTTTCTTTTATAATGGTATATGGACACACTGATCTGTGTTGTAGTAAATGCCTACTTTGTTCCGTGTGCTGAAGCAAAGCAAGAATTTCATTGTCCTATCATGGACACATGACAATAAACTCACTTGAACTTGGTATAAGTATTGAAATCTGTTGGAGGAGCCCATTCAAATTGTAATGCTTATATGATAGATTTAAATAATCAGTTCAAAATTCTTGCTTTGACCTTGTAATATTACTAGTCTTTTGAAAATGCTGTTGGATACGTTTTCATCACCCGTTAAATATAACATGCTATGTGAAACATTTTTACCTCACCTCTCTTTGCAAGTTAGGTTAAATCAATCCAACATTGATTGAATTTTAAAAATTCTTCTTTCATTTCCTTATAGGTCGAGGGACTACTTGATGATATTGACTTCAAGGCCAAAGTAACAAGACAAGAATTTGAGGAGCTTTGCAGTGATTTGTTTGAGAAAGTTGCAGACCCTGTACATCAGGCCTTAAGAATAGCTGAGATGAAAATAGTGAGTGCTTCTAAATAAATCAGGAATGTGTTTGAAATTTAAGCTTGTGTGTTTTTGGTTTAGTTCATTTAATGTCCCTCTTTTTCAGTGGTAACCTACTTAATGTTCTCCCAATGGAATTGGTGTAATTGCCATGTAACAAGTCAAGGGGACCTGAGCTATTTATCCCTAAGCATAGTATCAATGCTCAGTCCATTTAAAATGCAACTTATACGTAGAATAATTTATCATGGGTTCCTTAGTGCAATGTCTCAGTTGAATCTCTGACTTTTTTATGCTATATTTTCTGAAAGGATTCTTTCTTATAGGAAGACATTGATCATGTGATTCTGGTGGGTGGAGCAACACGAGTTCCTAAAGTACAGGAGGCCTTACTAACAGCTGTTGGAAAGTAAGAGTTCCATTTTTCTCTTTGACGTGGTGTGAGTTTCTGTCTTATCTTTGTTTCTATTCTCTGTATGAATATCCTCCTTTTGACAAGTTTGCATTGGTTAAGGAGAGGCAGCATGGATTTACTGAGAGAATCTTGTAGTTGTCTAACCAGAATAATGAGGTAAAAGGTGGTTGATACATAGATACATAGAAAATAGGTGCAGGAGTAGGCCATTCGGCCCTTCGAGCCAGCACCGCCATTCAAAGTGATCATGGCTGACCATCCACAATCAGTACCACATTCCTGCTTTCTCCCCATATCCCTTGATTCCACTAGCCCTCTATCCAACTATTTTTTGAAAGCGTCCAGTGAATCGGCCTCCACTGCCTTCTGAGGCAGCGAATTCCACAAATTCACAACTCTCTGGGTGAAAAGGTTTTTCCTCATCTCAGCTCTAAATGACCTTTCAAATGTGCCGCTATTACACCTTTAATAATTGACTCCAGCATCTTCCCCACCACCAATGTCAGGCTAACTGTTCTATGATTCCCTGCTTTCTCTCTCCCTCCTTTCTTTAAAAGTGGGATAACATTAGCTACCCTCCAATCCACAGGAACTAATCCAGAATCTATTAAACATTGGAAAATTATCACCAATGCGTCCATGATTTCTAGAGCCACCCCCTTGAGTTCCTCCGTCACCCTAGATCCTCTGTCCCCTAGTACGTCTGGGAGATTGTGTTTTCTTTAGTGAATACAGAGCCAGCGTACCTGTTCAACTCATCTGCCATAATAAATCCACCTGTTTCTGTCTTCAAGGGACCCACATTTGTCTTAACTAATCTTTTCCTTTTCACATGCCTAAAGAAGCTTTTACTATCCTCCATTTACTACCCTCCATATACCTACATTTGGTGCATTTGGACTTTAAAACATTATGAAAAAACATATAATTGATCTGTTAATAAAATGTAAGTCCATTGTATATAAAGTGTACTAGCAGTGTGGGTAAAAAAAAAATGTAATGCCATAGAAAAGAATTGCAGTTTTTGGATTGGTTAATTTTCATAATTTACCCAAAAGTTCATTATTTGGACAAGGTTCCTCATCGGCATTATTTACTTGGGTTTGGAAAAGTGGTGCAATACTGACGTTTATAACTGACACTAAATTTGAAAGGTAAAGCTTCCTGGACAAAATTTGTTTCAGGTTGGATACCACAATTAGGGAGGAGGTGCCTTTGAAGATGTGTAAGAGACTAGTTCCAAAGATGAATGGTTTAGTAATGTGATTGATTAGACTAGAGAAACTGAGATTGAGAGAGAGGATTGGAAAGGAAAATGTTTAAAATTATGAAGGGTTTGGATAAATTAAAGAAACTAATCCAAGTGCCTGATGATGGATAACCATTGCAGGTCAATTGCTGCTGCCACAAGGCTGTACTGCTAGAAATTTGTAACTGATGTATCCAAGCTACTTCAATTGATTGCCATCCTTGACCCTGTATTTGAAACACAAGTTCCAGATTCTGCTATCCTTTGTAAATTGCAACTTGATTTTCCTGCTTCCTGATTTTGTTCATAAATGGTATGGTTATCATTCTTAGTTTGTGGCAAATTATTTTCCGACATTTTATGTCATTATCTTTGAATACTTTATGTTAGATCATCCCTTAACCATTTAACAGCGGAGCTCAATGCTGGTTGGTGGCATGCTGAAAGCTATTGTTTCATCCTACATGTGAACTATTTCTCCATCTTGATTATATTGTGGGAAGCACTTGAAACTTGAAGAGATTTGCATTGGTGTGGTGCTTAATTGGGGATTCAAAAGTAGATGTGTTCCCTTTCTACAGAATTTTCTTTAGAAAACTGGCAGTCAGTTGGTGACTTCAGTGTGTTTACTGTGCAGAAATGAACCTGAATAGACCATAACATTGCCACCTATTCTTGAAAGAAAGTAGCAAGGTGGATTCGGTTGATGTGATTTCCTTTTTAGTTTTTCTTGCTGTCTTTGTCAATATCTGTGTTTTTGTGTCTTTTTACAGAAAGGAGTTGGGAAAGAATATAAATGCTGATGAGGCAGCAGCAATGGGAGCAGTGTATCAAGCTGCTGCCCTGAGCAAAGCCTTCAAGGTCAAACCCTTCCTCATCCGTGATGCAGCCCTCTATCCTATTCAGGTACATCGTCTACAGGTGCAGCAGGTATAACAGGTGTAGCTACATACATCCACAGGAGTGTCTTAAGCACGTGTATGTGGAAAGTTGCAATTTCAGTGGAGGAATTAAGTCATAAAAATCAGAAACTAGAATTGGATATTGCCCAATCAGTGCTGTTAACATAACTTGCAGTTGGAAACCTAATGGTGGGAGGAGGCCATTTTAGCACATTTGTGCCTGCACTAACTCGCCAAGTATAGCTGCTCTAAATATGAAATAAAGTGAACTGAAAGAAAACATTAAGAGTTTATTGGACACATCTGTTTCCTTAATACTTTAAATAAAGAAACCCATTCATGATTTTTTTTGCCTTGTCATAGCACCTGTCAAGAGATTTTTCATCCAGAATATGCGATTAGTCTGTGATTTTTCTCTTGGCTTCTTTAACTTTGGTGTTTTGCCTGGCAGGTTGAATTCACACGATCGGTTGAAGAGGATGGTGTAAAAAACATTAAACATAACAAGCGTGTGCTATTTCAGCGAATGTCCCCATATCCCCAGCGCAAAGTTATCACCTTCAATCGTTACACTGATGACTTTGAGTTCTTTGTTAATTATGGGGACATGGGCTTCCTCTGTGAACATGACCTCAGGTAAATAATGGGAAGGAAGGTTGGTGACTTTAATGTGGAAGTTTTACTAAGGTATCTACAGTATGATCAAAGAATGTGGCAGTGAGACAACATCAACACGTCAAATTTGCCCACATAAAGTTTAAAAACATCACTTAAGCTAACTCTGTTCTCTCTACAGACATCAACAGTCCAGGTGTTCAAGCAGGTTTTGATATCACATCCTTCCTGTTATAGTGATCAGATGTGTACTCGGTATTTTAACTGTGCCTAACATGGTGGTTTATACATTTCATGGCTTCAATTCAACATCTTGGCTTGTCAATGGTATCCCGTAAGCACAAGTTCACTAATCAGAAAATGCCAGACACACTCGGCAGGTTCGATAGCTTGGTAGTTCGATGGAAACAGAATGGTATTGTTCCAGGTCAAAGATGAAACCAATGTTTTCTTGGTGATGCACTGTTAATGAAACACTCTGGTTGAAAGAGAGGGGGGGAGAGAGAGAGAGAGATAAAAGCTGTGAAATGCAAGTCAGTAGTTGAAAAGAACTTAAACCAAAGGGAGAATGTTGTAAATGTCCAGCAGATCATGCAGTGTCAGGAGAGAGAAGAATTGAGTTTATGTTGCAGATGGATAATTGCAACAGAGCTTACCAGTTCTGATACAAACAGGAAAGTTATCTGAATATCTGTTCTATCTTGGAGGTCATTAAACAGAACAAGATTCTGTTCCTTTGGATTTAGTATCCATTTTTCATGGTCTGTTTGTCCTCCACAAATGCATTACCTAGCACTTTTATCTAGATTGAACTTCATTGAATCTTTGACCTGTGGTATTGATTCAGTAGCCTTCATCTTCCTTCCTTACAATCAGCCACAATGCTATTTTGAAGCCAGCAAAGTTAATATTGGTTCCTACATGTATATGCAAATACAATACAAATTGCCTTTATTGTCATTCAAACAAACAGAGGTTTGAAGAAAATTTCGTTCCCTGCAGTCATAACAGTAAAATAAACATAACACACAATCAGCACGGTTTCACACAAACATCCATCACAGTGAATCTCCAAACGCCTCTCACTGGAAGGCAAAAGTCTTATCTCTTCCCTGTTCTTTGATCTTCTCCCGCGTCGAGGCGATCGAGGCTCCTGATGTTAAAGCCCCCGGAGGGCGTTGGTAAGTCCCGCGCCAGGCAATGTAAGGCCCTGTGACGGGCTGATTCAAACCCCGCGATTCGGGGCGGGCGAAGTTGCCTTTGCGGGAGCTCTCGGAAATCAGTCTCCCACCAGGGACCTGCGAGCTCCCGATATTACCGATCCACAGGGCCTGTGGATCCATGTGAATACAAAGAAAAGCAAAGAATACATGGATGTGACAGGTTTGGAGGGATATGTACCAAGCGCAGGCAAGTGGGACTAGTGTAGCTGGGACATATTGGACTGAGGGGCCTGCTTCCACACTGTCACTCTATGACTCCATAACTTGGCACTATTCAGTTAAGTGTCATCTACAGCTTTTCAATATCAAAGCACTACACAACCATAAACTTTTGGGTCCAAAATTGTCTCAATAATACGTTACCAATCAATGAGTTGTATTTCACATGTGGATGTTTGGGCAGATTATGACAGAAATTTGCACACATGGCATGCAAATGTAAGTACATGAATGTCTTTCTCTTTATCTGTTAGGGGAAAATATTGCATAGGTCAATATGACAATTCTCTGCTCCATTTTTTAGCTGTACCCCGAATCTTTCATTTCTATCTACAATGAATAATTGGAATTTTAGTCCTAGTCTGAAGAATGACTCTTGCCACTTGGTATACTGCTCTTCTGAGTTGCTCATCTTATCACACTGAGACATTGCTTTTATACGTGTGGATATCTGGTAATGCACAAACTGACTTCCTGCTGTCTTTTCCATGCAGTATATTTGGATCATTGAACCTGACAACCGCTCGATTAAGTGGTGTTGGTGCGAGCTTCCAGAAGCATTCCAATGCTGAGTCTAAAGGCATTAAAGCCCATTTTAACATGGACGAAAGTGGAATACTGGCACTAGATAGGGTAAGTACGCACTGGGTCACTGGGCCAATTTACAATTGTAGTCACTTTATAGCAGTTATCTTGGATAGGTTTCCATGATATGAATGAACTTGTATATATTTAATTAAGTATCTAGGACCTTTGAAAAACCAAAGAAGTGAACGGCAAATGTACTAAAAGTTAAAGCTCAAATGAGTACTTTGTACCTGACTATTAATTACACAGGGCCAACAGCAATGTCAGTTTATGGCTTTTTATTTCTAATTGTTAACATGCGACAAATAAACTGAATAACATTCCTTTTACCCCATTTGTAAGAAAATAAATGAAACCATTGGCTTGCTAGATTGAGTTTATTTGAATGACTATCCTTTTCTGGTGTAGGTAGAAGCTGTGTTTGAGACGATGCAGGATGGGGAACCAGAGGAGGAGTCGACCTTGACCAGTGAGTATTCAGTGAGCATCAATGACATCCCTGACCAGTGAATGCTGTATGTTCTTGCAGAGTCCAGTCTACTTTAGATGATAAACTGCTGATTGGAGGCTGGTATTTCTTATTTAAGAAGCTGACTTTGTGTTTGAAAATTTATTTTTTCTTAGTTGAGAGTAGTTAGTTAACAGAGCTTCATACTCCAGCTCCCCATTGCGACTGCTGTATCGCCAGGCACTCGCAAGGGCTACTATGACCATAGAATTTGCATCATAAAACTGTTGTATAGCTTGAACCTAGATACAAGAAGAGAAGGAAACAGGAGGAGTGACCATGTTTTCACCACTCCCTTCTTTTCATAAATACCCATAACTGTTCTTGTACTGCAAATCCACTTTCCCCCATCCAATTTTGATATATTTAAAGAGGTCAAGCAAATCACACAATTGTATCGTTTTAAAAAAGAAGGATTGTTACATAGCGATTCCACTTTTGATTGTGAGTAATGAACCAGCCCCGTTATGGGTTTGGTTGTTCTGTATCCCACGGCTGAATAGACCAATATTTCTAGTCCATTGCTATTTGTTTAAGACTCCCACTGTAACCTATTGAACTGTGACCCTGCAAAGTCATGAGGATTGTAGGGATTCAAAAAGCACAGCCGCAAATAAAAAGTTTGTTTATTGATGGAAGATTATCTTGTTTCTGGTGGCTGTTTGCAGCTTCTTATTGTTTGATCTCAACTGCAGAACTTGGAAACACAATTTCCAGCTTGTTTGGAGGTGGGAGCTCTGAAGCAGATGGGAAGGAGAATCTGACTGAATCTGTACAGGTAAGTGTGCACCTACATAAGTTTCTATCTTCTTGCAGCTGATGGGTGAAAACATTCATGAAGGTGAGAAGATTCTTGGTTTGGTTCTTGGTCTGAGATAGCGTTGAAACTGGGAAAGGATGTAACAAAGAAAAAATAAGCCTTGCTTGATCACTGGTGACCTCTGATGAAAAATGTGGGTAACGAATTTAGTGGTAGCCAGTTGATGTGCAAATTTAAGATAGAACATGAAAGCATTAGAACAGAACATCTGTGATGTATGCACCACTTTGCCTTGATGTCAACAGACAGGAAATATGACAAGTTAAATTATTACATAAAAATCTCACATTAATCATAGTGACTTTCTTCAGAGTCCAAAGTATACCTTCCATTTCAATAACTAGTACTTCTTTGGCAGACCCGTGTACTGAACCAATTTGCAAACTCTTGCCTTGGGCGGGGCATTGTTGGGTTGACAGTCTTGAGATGGTTTATTCCTTCCACTGGGTCTCCATGTGTTTCTGACAATGAGAGGGAATTCATTGCCACCCACATCTCCATCAGTCATGGGCCAGTAATTCCTTTCATTCAGTTAAGGTATTACATTTTTCAAGGAGGCTTTATTTCTTATTTCCCTTAAAACATGGAGGTCAATTCAGCCCATTGAGTTCATTCCACTTTACAGAGCAATGAAAGAGCCTTGCATCTTTTGGAATGGGAAAGGATACTGGAGCATTTGGAAGAAATCCTTGCACTGGAGAACATGTAAACACTAAAGCTCTAGAGTGCCAGAGGTCAGGAATGAGCTCTGGTCAGTGGAACTGAGGGGCAGCTTGTCTGCAGACCTCTATTTAGCCATTCAGCTACTGGGTACTTGACAGTCACTTGAAGATAATTGGTGGAGGGCAGAAAAATATAATGCTGCTGCTCCTGCTGAAATGTTTCTGTTTGTCCACAGGACGAAGAGGAAATCACAAGTAAAAGTGAGAAAGAAACACAGGAAGAGTTGGAGACACTGATAGGTAAAGCGACATTCTCTGGACAGGACAGCAAGCACCCAGAGGAACAAGACGATGAGCAAACTGAGGAGAAACAAACTGAAGAGACTAAAAAAGGAGAGAACAAATCTGAAAAGTCTGAAACTCCAGTAAGGATGTGTTCTGCATTGAGCCAGATATTGCTTCAGTTTTCCGTTTCTAGATATTGGCATGTTATCGTGTTGCTTCGTAGCCATGGGGTGTTTCTCCCAGTGACAGTTCAATGTATGCAAGTCAAAGCTGAATCCCAGCAGATTATCCTCGTGCACAAGCATCGCCTCTCCAATTTTGTGTTTTACACTTAGATTCAAATTCCGCAGTAGAATGGGCAAAACGGGAGCGGGGTGCGTTTTAGTTGTCTCCACCCTTTGTGGGAATGCAGTTATCTCTGATGCATGTGTGTTCCCAAAGCTGAGTTGTTTATTTGGTGACTGCAGAGAGGGTTTTTCTGTTGATTGTGGCTTTGATATCTGCTCGCTGTATTCACTGAGTGATTATGATTTTTGCTGTGAAGTGTGTGCTACTGATTAGGTAATGACTCATTACACATTCTATTGTGTTTTGTGCAGAATGACCAACCAGATGATGCTGGGAAAGAGGAGGCGAAAGATCCGGAACTGAATAAAACTGAGGAGTTGCAGAAGCCGAAGGCACCTAAAAGGCTGAAGATTAGTGAGGATGTGACTGTCTATTTGGAAGTAAAGGACTTGCCTGATCTTTCACAAGACGAGATGAGTCAATCACAGAAGAAGTAAGGATGAATTGGTGTTTGAAGAGCTTTGAGGTCATTTTGCCTCAATGAGACAGCAAAAACAATTCACAAATATGCAAATATAGAAACATAGAAAATAGGTGCAGGAGGTGGCCATTTGGCCCTTCGAGCCAGCACCGCCATGCATTGTGATCATGGCTGATAGCCCCCTATCAATAACCCATGCCTGCCTTCTCCCCATATCCCTTGACTCCACTAGCCCCTAGAGCTCTATCTAACTCTCTCTGAAATCCATCCAGTGACTTGGCCTCCACTGCCCTCTGTGGCAGGGAATTCCATAAATTCCCTGCCACAGAATTCACAACTCTGGGTGAAATTTTTTTTTCTCACCTCAGTCTTAAATTACCTCCCCTTTATTCTAACACTGTGGCCCCTGGTTCTGGACTCTCCCAACATTGGGAACATTTTTCCTTCATCTAGCTTGTCCAGCCCTTTTATAATTTTATATGTTTCTATAAGATATCCCCTCATCCTTCTACACTCCAGTGAATACAAGCCTAGTCTTTTTGACTCAATACAGTAATATTCCCATCTGTTTTAACTTGGTGAACATGAATTATTGACTACAGTGAGATTCTAAAGAAAGGTGATGCCTTGGAGCTTATTGCAGTATGACAATCAATTAAAGCCAGCCCAGTCAGTTATAGATATACCACACCATAAAGATGGCGAACACCCACTTTAATGCTGATTGCTTACACTTTTTGCAGTCCCTCACTGCTCCTCTATTTTATTATAGGCTTCAGGATCTCACAGATCGGGACCATCAGAAACACGAGCGTGAAAAAGCAGCTAACTCATTGGAAGCTTTCATCTTTGAAACACAGGTCAGTATCAGGGCACTCATGATCCCGGCCAAATAAAACAAAAGAAAGTAGACACAAAATGCCGGAGTAACTCAGCGGGTGAGGCAGCATCTATGGAGAGAAGGAATAGGCGACGTTCGTCTGGCTTGTGCTTCGGTGGTGGAAAGATTGGTGGAAACAGGGCCGCAACATGAACGCTCTTTCCTTGACCACATTATTGTCGGTGATATTGAGCGAGAGTTTGGTTTAAACATTTAATCTTAGACTGCAAATAAGTGATCTGGTAGCGTGTGGCAAAGCAACTTAAAAAAAAAAATAATCTCTAATTAGTATCAGTGGTGCAGTGGGGTTGCAGGTTAATTGGCATCTGATAATTCCCCTTAATGTGTAGGAAGTGGATGGGAAAACATAGAACTAGTGTGAACTGGCGATCGATGGTTGACATTCACTCAGTGGGCCGAAGGGCCTGCTTCCATGCCTAAAACTAAAACTAAACATGTTCTTGTAAGGAAAGGGGATATGCAAAGGGAAAATAGTAACACATTTCAAATAGTTGGAATAATAACTGAAATTACATAGTGATAAATGTGCGATATCAGTAATTAAATTCTGAACCAGTTTCCGATTTGAGGAAGTAAACAGTATGTTAACAGCACCTTTTTTTTGTTTAACTTTTTATATTGAATGGTAGTGCCCTTTCTGTAATTGGTAAGCCATTAAATAATTAATCTTGACGAGAATTCTTCAGTCTTAAAACTGCTGTTGTTCCATTAAGATTTTAATTTGCCGGCTGATAGAAGTCTCTGTTCTAAGGTCTGATAGTTTAAGTTCCAGTGGCGTTAGCAACAGGTTGTTTATTGTTACACAGCTTCAGGCCTCTGTGCCAGTCCAGCTCTGTTCCAATATTCAACTACATCAGCAAAGACCAGGTAACTTCTGTCCCTGGGAAGAATTAAATGACTTTTTTTTGTGGTTTGGATCTAATTTAATCCTGCAATAGCTGACCTTTATTGCTATTTTGTAGGACAAGCTGTACCAAGAAGAATATCAGCTGGTCTCCACTCAAGATGAACGTGACAAGATTTCTGGTAAACTTAGTGCGGCTTCCAACTGGCTGGATGAGGATGGATATACTGCCACTACAAAGGTTTAATGTCTTCTTTAGTTGCTTTTTAAATTCGGATACTGGTTAGTTAACCATCCTATTAACTGGCAGCTTTGACCCACAATACATTAATGTGCCTAGAACATGAAACAAGTGTGAGTCTTAGTTCTAAACTACAGCCTGATTTAATATTTATTTTGGTACCATGTTTTATGCAGAGTGGCATTATTGCCTTTTTGGATCTTGGATGTAGTCCTGTTCATTATTTAACAATGAGAAGAAAATTGAGGGGTGACGCAGTTAGTAGAGCTGCTGCCTCACAGCGCCAAAGTCATGGGTTAAATCCTGATCTTGGGTGCTGCCTGTGTAGAGTTTGTACGTGCTCCCTGTGACCATGTGGCTTCCTCCGTGTCCTCTGGTTCCCTCTCGCTTCTCAAAACTGTGTGTTTATAGAAATTGCCCCAAGTGTATTGGAAGTGAATGCAAAAGTAGGATAACAGGTGACCAATAGACACAGTGGGCAGTAGAGCTTGTTTCCATGCTGTATCAATCAATTTGGTGTTGTACTTATTCTGTACATTGAGATATTAGACTGTACTGGGCAAAAACAATGAATTGTCGTTTCCTGCATTTAGGAACTGAAAACTAAGCTTTCTGAGCTACGCAAACTGTGCAAGGATCTCTTTTTTAAAGTAGAAGAGAGGAGGAAGTGGCCAGATCGCCTGGCCGCATTAGACAGCATGCTCAATCACTCCAGCATCTTCCTCAAGTGAGTATTGAAGTGAGGCAGGGAACTTCACTGGCCAGTCTTTTCATTTCTTTGATATTTTAATTAATTACTATTGGGGGATGGTTTCATGAGCATGTGATTCTCCAAATCTGACCTCAGTTATTACTATTATCATTGAACATAAAACTATGTTTCCATCCTGGGGATAAAGATTCCGACTATGCCTCTCATCATTTTATGAAATTCTGTCAGACCTCCCTTTGACCTCTTTCTCTTTCTTAACTATCTCTTATGTTTGTGACTTCAGAGGAGCAAGTCTCTTACCAGAAGATGATCAGATTTTCACAGAAGTGGAATTAAACACTCTGGAAAAGGTCATCACGGAGACCTCTGTAAGTATAATCAAATCTCACTCTCACTGAAGACACAGTTGCTAAACTGAGTGGATTCTGTTCGAGTTGAAAAATGTTTTCCTAGTTTATTCAGTCCTTGGAGTTTAATGTTCTACTTAAGTGGATGGAACTGCATGGTTTGTAGATTAATGACTCTCTATCAAAATCTTGAATTAATTTTCTTCCCGGACAATTTTGGCAGCTGTGAAAATGTAGAGCTAATTTGTCCCAAATGATGATTGAAGGGATGCTTACTGATATAAATGCACATTTGTAGCTTCATGTTCCCTCAGCCCCTAAATTCACAGTTGCTATGGGTGAATGCTATGGATCTTGTTCTACTACATTCATGATCTGATGATCTTGGGAAGCTGGGAGAAGAAGTTATTCATGTAGATAACCAGTGAGGACATACCAGGCTAGCCAAGCCGAGATTGTTACGCCAGCATTTTGTGTCTAACTTCGATTTAAACCAGCATCTGCAGTTCTTTGCTCCACATGTGATAGAGGATGAACTATATCCAAAACTATACTCCTTGAAATGTCAGGAGAAGTTGATATGGATGATACATGATGTATGTAATATATACCAGACATATTCAAAGGCAAACTACATGAGATGAGATATCCTCATATATTCATTGATTGTTACACTTGATTTATAATTTGTTTATGCAGACATGGAAGAACACAACTGTAAAGGAACAGAATAATCTACAGTCCACAGAAACGCCCGTCTTGCTCTCTAAGGACATAGAAGCAAAGCTGGCTCTCTTGGATAGAGAAGTCAAATACTTGCTTAATAAAGCCAAGTTTGCTAAACCCAAGCCACGGAAAAGTAAGAATACTACAACACAAGAAGCACAAAATGCAACGCAGGAGGTGAAGAATGCAACAGCCGCTGAGAGTGACAAGAATATACCACCTGTGAAAGAGACAGAGGAAGACACAGGTAAGCTCCTTGAAAAGGAGTGTGAGGGGGAGAAGAGCACTACTCAGCTGGCTCCGTTCCTACCTTTCCAACAGATCCCACTTCATCTCTCTCCACAACCACACCTCTGCTACAGCCGCAGTCACTCAAGGCGTTCCCCAAGGCTCCGTACTCGGCCCCCTCCTCCTCATCATCTACATCCTCCCCCTTGGTCAGATACTCCGCCACTTCAATCTGGACTTCCACTGTTACGCTGATGACACCCAGATCTACCTTGGCACCAAATCCCCCCACAACCCCCCCCCTCTCCCATATCAACTCCTGTTTGTCAGCTATAAAAATCTGGATGCAACATAATTTCCTCAAACTCAACAGCGATAAGACAGAATTCCTCCTCATAGGCTCCAAAGCCACACTCAGCAAAATCAATAACCCCACTCTCACCATCGACGGCACCACTGTCTCCCCATCTCCCCAGGACCGCAACCTTGGCGTGATCTTTGATTCCACCCTCTCCCTTGAGCCTCACATCCGCCATGTCATTAAAACCTCCTTCTTTCATCTCCGCAACATCGCCAAACTCAGACCCTCTCTCACACCGCCCACTGCTGAAAGAGTCATCCATGCCTTCATCTCCTCCCGACTGGACTATTGCAACTCACTTATCCTTGGCATCAGCTCCACCTACATCAACCGACTCCAACTGGTCCAGAACGCAGCCGCCCGACTCATCACCCATACCAAATCCTGGCATCACATCACTCCAGTCCTCAAACAACTTCACTGGCTTCCTATCTCCCACCAGATCACCTACAAAATCCTGATCCTCACCTACAAAGCCCTCCACCATCTGGCCCCCCCATATCTCATTGACCTCCTCTCCCCCTACCAACCCTCACGGTCCCTCAGATCCACATCAGCCGGTCTCCTCTCCATCCACAAGTCCAACCTCCGCAGTTTTGGGGACAGAGCCTTCTCCAGGGCAGCTCCCAGGCTCTGGAACTCCGTCCCCCAACTGATCCGCAATTCCGTGTCCCTCACCATCTTCCAGTCCCGCTTCAAGACCCATCTCTTCACCTCTGCCTATCCTTAGCCCCACGTCCCCGTCCCTTTTCATCTGTGCATTAATTGCCTCATACTGTGTTTTGTATTGAATTCTGTCTTTACTTTGTGTACTAGTCATGTCTCTACTATTTATTTCATTCCCCTTACATGTTTTTCCTCTACCTGCTCAATTTTTGTAAGGTGTCCTTGAGACTCTTGAAAGGCGCCCATAAATAAAATTTATTATTATTATTATTACTCAGTCTGGCAGGGCTGAAGGATCAAACCTTGGGTTGTGTGGAGAAAGACCATGAATAAGATTCAACCCGTGTTTCCAGTAATTCAGGGAGCACAAATTATGAATTTAGTAAACAAACTAATGACCTTCCATCTCATTCAGCAGAGGAGAGAATTGAGAACAGAGTGTAATCGTGGGAAATTACAGTGGGAAATCGAGTTGAGTTGGGATTGAACATCAGTTTTACTGAATTATGGCAAGGAGCTTTTTGCTTTGTTCTTTGCCCTACTGATAAAGAACCTGAGCGAGAAATAATCCTGCAAAGAGAAAAGCAAAAAATCGAATCTCATTGGGAATTTTAAGATTTTCTCTGACTTGCATTTATTTTGCACGAGCTGCAGTGACATTGACTAATGGGAATATTTCTTCGCAACAGAAAGTAAAGAAGCGAAGCCTGGAGAGGCTCCACCTACAGCAAGCCCAACTGAAAAAGCCACTTCTGAGGGTGAGGAGGCAACATTACCAGAGCCAGTAGAGACTGAATCTAGTGAAGGTGAGGATCGGTTAGTTTTTGTGACTCTTCGTACGGGCTGGGAAGTTTTAGAGATTTGAGCAAAACCTGGACAAGAGAAATAAAAAAATTCTCAGTCAATATTCTCCTGTATATAGAAAATGGAAAATCAACAAAATCAAGTGTATTTAATTGTCATATGTACCGAAACGGAACAATGAAGATTTTGCTTGCAGCAGCACAGGTGTTGTAAATGCAATACCAAGTAAATAACCTATAAACAAACAAAATAAAGTTCAATAAATTAATAAAAAACGATATAGGGCAAAGCAAAGTAACACAAAAGCTCGAAGTCCCTAGTGCAATCAAGGTAGTTTGAAGTTTAGTTAGTGTTTGTAGTGTTCAATAGCCTGGTGGTTGTTGGGAAGAAGCTGTTCCCAAACTGGAGGTCACAGCTTTCAGACTCTTATACCTTCCTCCTGGTGCCATATTATGAAATGGGAGTGTGCCCAGGGTGATGTGACTTCACAGTTGCGTATTTAATAATTTTCTTTCTTCCATTTTTCCAGGCACAGTTGAAAAGAAACCAGAAAGCAAGCCAGACAAACACCCTCCAGATGAGTTGTAACCCCTCCTGGGTCATTCACCGGCTCTATTTATATTACATTACTTTTTATGTAATGGACCACTTTGCCATAATTTAACAGACAATGAAATGTGATTGGATCAGAGGTGTACATTTTCCTTTTATAAAAAAAAAAAGAACTGGATTTCCCTGTGACAGACTTTGTTGAAGAGTTTTACTTGTAACACCAGGTACAGTTCAAACCACAATTATTGTAGTGACCAGTAAGAGGCAGTGTTTGCAGGATGGATGTTAATGTTTAAGGGAATTTCAAAATAACCAAGTTGTTGGAAACCTAAGTGTATCTTTGTGTTCATTTAGTCTTTTTTTTACTGGTTATAAGTGGACTTATTGCACTGAATTGAATAAGTTAATATTACTTTAAATTGGAGTTGGGGGGGGTGGGATTTGGTTGTGGACTTGGTGTGAAGCTGCATCATTAAATCAAAATCGAATTGCCCTGGAATTTATTCTATTCCTTGAAGACTTTTTTTTTAACGATCGGGAGGGGATGGTGGGGGATCGTGGGATGTAATCATCTAACCAATGGTATACACAGAATAAATGGAGTATTTTCCACACTCTTTGTAAAAAAAAAAACACATGCTGATGGCTTGCATTATAGTGACCCGGGGACTCCAAATGTGTCCCCGACCAACCAATTAAGTGTCAGGGGTCCATTTAAAAAAAAATGAATGCAACTTGGCAACTGTGGGATTCAAATAAACAAATTAATCCATAATTGTGCTGGGGAATTTGAGTTTGATGCCATGCTACAACTTCAATGGGTAAAGGGTGTCGGACTGGCACAGCTTCACTATTTATTTACACCTTGCTGATTGACTTGAGTGTTGAGAGTTTGTTGTCTCTCTGGCCCCACCCCCACCACCTTATATTCACTAATGAAAGATATAGAATCAGGACATGTAAAATAAATAGTTCAGCTAGTCGCCTTAATCAGTTCACAAGGCCTCTTGTCCACCAGGACACTTCACGTTGCCAGTTCATGATTTATTATGTAATACCAGTCTGACTGGGAGGTAAGTCTGTTTGGCAGAGGCTGTGGCATTCTGTGCCGAGTTACCTGCGTTAGGTTTCACAGGCGAAACTATGTTCATCTGGTTGCATTGAAGCATGATTTTGTCCTTGCTTACAGTAAATAGCTTGTGGCGACATTTTCTGTTCGAACGTTGCTCTGCAGGTAAACCACGTGCTCCTGAATTATCCATCTTATTTGTTACTCCTAATTTGTTTTGTGAAACAAAAAGGATTTGAATAGTGGAATTTTAAAGGCACATGTTTGGGTCTGATGTCTAGAATCTCTGGGTTGAACTTGACCTCCCAACATCTGATATTTCAGGACAGACTGTCAAAGTCGTGGTTTGCTGAAACTCCATTATATAATTACATGTGGCAGCAGAAAGATTTTTTCTCCTATTTTTTGGTGCGGGAGTGCTGTCTTTTACCAGCTCTGAATAGTTTTATTTTGTGCATTGTTCTATTAAGCTGCTGTTTTTGGTCACGAACCTGTGTGTGTGTTTCTGTTTTGTGTTCCTGAATTAATTCAGTGTTGTTTTTGGACTCCACTCCAAAGGAAAATCAGTAATGCCCTATCCATCATCTTTCCATTATGGAAGGATGTGGTTTTCTTAAACTGCATCTAGTCTGTTGAAGGTGAGTTACTGGAGGCTGGTCTCCAGTTTAAATTTTCGGGAAATTTATCGTCCAACTAACAGTGTCGAGATGCCTCTCTAGTCTTTCTGCAATCCAGTTTCCTCCAAGCTGATGGCCTGAGAACTAATCGCACCAGAATAGAGGAGATGACCACTCTAGTGGGTTTGGACTGTACTTTCTGAAGTTCAGTGTTTCATCATTGTTTTATCACTGTTTTTGTTGTAAGTTAGATTAATAGTGGGTTTCCCCCATGCTCTTGGTGTTCTTGGAAGCATAATTTCAAAAAAATATTGAGAAAGATATTAGATCACCAGCTGATGATGCTGTGATGCGGTATAACTTGAACAATGGGGGTCAAAGTAAATTGGGACCAGTGATAGCACTTGTGGTTCTTGTCAATTAGATTGTCTCTGACTAAAGTTGGGTGCTGTTTCTGCACATGAATGTCTGAAAACAACCAGACTCATCAAGCACCCATTATGTTTATCTGCACTGTTCCCTCTCTCAATAAAATGATTTTTCTGAATTTGTTAGTAGCTGGCTGCACATTGTACCTTCTGTTCATAACTAAGCTGAGAAGATATCTATCAGTGAGATTATATAATGCTCTCAATTTGGGCAGAATTGTTTCTTTTTGCTGACTCTTTGTTCTTCTAGCATGAGTTGTTATCCTGGGCTAGTTAATTCTAAGATGGTTTCGACCCATTAGGTTATCTAATTTGTAACCCATCATCTTATTAGGACTTTGGCCCAACTGAGAATCAAAGGCCTTGTGTGGGTTAACCTCGAACTGAGGTAAATCCGGCCCATCTGTCGAACATGTCCATGACAGCCCTCATAGTTCTCCATTACTGCATTAAACGGCTGCCTACTTCTGTGCCCTTGCTGTCTGGCCTGCCTGAAGTTCACCTAAAACATGTTTAATTGGCAATACTTGTGATCTGCTGCATCAGCACCATGGCAGATGTCCTGCTCTTTCAAGCAGCACTTGAATGTAAAATAGTTTGTATTAAAGGAGATGCTGGCTTTTTATAACTAGTTCCTCAATGCAAGGTGGGGAAATGGGCAGAGTAGGGATGTATTTTGTCCAAGATTACACATTCCTTTAAACGTATAACATTGGAAACGTTGTGCCATACACCTGACGCTAGAATGTTTCTTATTTATTACCGTTGTTAATAGTTTGGGCTTCAGTGCCAACTCTTGCCCATTAAGAAAACCTAATGTGGGCACGTGTTATTGACGTGTTTTTTTGACTTGACTCACTTTCCAGGTATTTTTCAACTACTTCGGAACTACCTTGATTACCTAACCCCAAAGATCTGGGATTGTATTACTAATTGCCTGCTACCCAAACAATAGCCAGTCTTCTCAGTTGCAAACAAAAATGTGTTAAATCAATTTGTGGCTGAAGGACAGGTGATACCATCAGGTGTTTGGTGACTTGAAGGCAAAAGTGATTAAGGACATATTGCATCTGATTTAGAGTTGAACAACATGGCTGACTCACAGATATTATAACTACTTTGTCTGCTGAAATGCAGAGTAATTTAAATGCCAAGCTTTCCTAAAACGTTTGAAATCTGCAAATACTGTTGTTTCGTTTTCATCCAGCTACAAAGAATTGGTTCAATCAGCAATGCCACATTCAAAATATCAGATGCAGCAGAAGGCCTCAGTTTGATCTGCCTGCATTACTAGTCATTCAGTGGAGGCCAGATAGCACTTGATGTACAGATTGTTAAGTGCTGGGGACAGTATATCCTTGCATAGATTTAATAGGTAACATGCATCTGAAAGTTCCAGCAATAAAGGCTTTGGTTTAAACTTGCAGTGTTGGTTTACTTTGTGTTTTAAAACTTTGAAGTTGTTGAGCTGAACATTTCAACAGCTAAAGGTTATCATGTAACAGAACCTAAGCTAAAATAGTGCAATTCACAGGAAGCATGATGTTCCAATAGTTACTGATCTACAAATTTCAATCTGATAGTCATCTACAAATCAACTCGAGCTGCTGCTGACAAGTATAAATCACTTGTCCTCTGTGCTATCACAATGCATAGAACATTTGCAACAAGATTGCTCATTTTAAATACTCATGAGTTCTGAAGATTGATATAATGGAGAATTGATCATGCAGAGGGAGCAGAACTTTGCATTCTGCCCTGACAAACCATAAAATCAAACTAACTTAAATAGTTGGTTCTCACCAGTTAGTTGCAATCACACGAGTTATCATATTAACTGCTGCCTTTCAGAAAATGGAGCCTCCTGTCTGCTAGTCTGTGTAATGGCCATTAGTTCCTGAAATGATTACAAATAAAAATTATAAAATGGTATGATCCAAGTCATCATTGAAGCCCTATCATACCAATCAACTGAAAGGAATTCACCTTGTTTATGGGGTGGGAGATTGCAACCTTCACGTGGTCCGCCCTGTTTCGATGAATGCAATTAACCCGGCGTGCAGAATCAAATAGAACAAGTTGTCGTACAACTTTAGGCTGTGCATGCCATACGCAAGAAGAAGAAGAAGACCTTGTTTAGTAGAACCCTTGTCAGTGAAAACTCATGTGCATCATATTTTATGTCCATCCAATCAACCAGATGCAGTTGTGATTTAACATCTCATTCAAATAGGGTTCAATTTAAAATCTTCAGGTTTGGAGGACCAGGGTTTGAAGCTATAATCATCTGAAATGGGATAATGAGTTGAAAAGTTCAATTAAAAAGCAAGTATCATTTGCTTAAGTAAACCATCCAAACCAAAAGTCGCACTTGCTGGCAATGTGCCCTCTGAATTTGTTAACTAGGAATAGTCCTGATCCATCATTTAATCAGATCATTGCTGATTTGAGTGTAACCACAACTAGGCATTCCTGTATTCCTGCATAAATGAGTTCATCCCCTTTATTACTTACATAACTCTGTGCCAAGACTTTCTCTGCCATACAGGAAGAGAGTCCTGAAGATGCACAACCTTTTGAGGAAGAATTTACTTTGTGGAACCAGGGGCAGTGCAATGGTAGAGTTGGAGTCTGAGGAAGGGTCTCAACCCGAAACGTCACCCATTCCTTCTCTCCAGAGATGCTGCCTGTCCCGCTGAGTAACTTCAGCATTTTGTATCCACCTGCAATGGTAGAGTTGCTGCCTTACAGCGCCAGAGACCCAGGTTTGATCCTGACTTCAGGTGCCGTCCACGGAGTGTACGTTCTCCCTGTGCTCTAGTATCCTCCCACACTCCAGAGACTTACAGGTTTATAGATTAATTGGCTACGGTTACATTTTTAAAATGTTTCCTAATATGTAGGATAGTGCTGGTGTATACAAGGATCGCTGGTCGGTGCAGACTCGGTGGGCTGAAGGGCCTGTTTTCCTGCTGTATCTCTGAAGTCCAAAGTAAACCTGGGGTCACATATTTGTGACACACATTCTCCCATAGGAGAACATATTTTGACATTCACTCTGTTAAGATCCTTTGTAAGTTTCAATTAGGTTCCCTCTTTCACTTCTAAACACCCAATAGATGTAGTCTGTGCTTTCCAACCTTCCCACATAATGATACAATACAATACAATTTATTTGTCACTTGAACCTCATAGAGGCTCAAATGAAATGTTGTTTCTGCAGTCATACACACAAGGAAAAAAAGACCCAAGACACAACACAATTTACACCGACATCCATCACAGCGCATCTCCTCCTCGCTGTGATGGAAGGCAAAAAAACGTATCCCTCCCCTGCACTCCCCATTCCCCTCCCGATGTCAGAGTCAAAGCCCCCGGCGGGCGATGGCAATTGTCCCGCGGCCATTAACGCCGCGCCGGGTGATGCAAGGCCCTGCTCCGGGTCTTGTTGTTGGAGCCCCCGGCGGGCGCTAGCAAAGTCCCGCAGCCGTTGAAGCCGCCTGAACTTTGATGCTGTAGGAGATATGAAAGCCAAATTATGCGCGGCAAGCTCCAATGAGTTGCAGCCGTGACAACGCCTAGGTTATTATGAAATTCATATAAATGTAGGATGGGCATGATGGATAATTCATCCATTATTGAAAATCAGAATGCAGATACTGGTAAATCGGATATAAGAAGAGTAAGCATTGGAAATATCCATGCACAAGAGATCAGGCAACGTTCCTTCAGAAAAAGGCCGTTGACAATACGCTAACTCTCGAGAAGCAAGTGTGTTTCATTGTCATATGTACTGACAACGGAACAATGAAATTCTTACTTGCAGGCCTGTGAACACAATATTCATAGATAACTTATAATAACCAAACAAACAAATTAATGACTCAATACTTGTGCATAAAAGTCCTTAGTACAGCTACAGACGTCAATAGTTTAGTGTTCAAAAGCCACATGGTTGATGGAAGATCCAGAGATGCTGTTTAATCTGCTAAATATTTATGATACTCTGATGGTAAAACCCCATATATTTTACACCGATTTGAGAGAGCGGGTAGAATCCGGGATTAATATTTCATTCGAAAGAGAGGATCCGAAAGAGTGCATCCTTTTGGCATTACACCGGCTGCTAGCCTATGGCCAGGAATATGTAGGTTTAATGTGCCTATCCTAGAATTAACGTTTAAGTTGGTTTCTGGGCAGGTTACAACCCAGTGGCATGAATATTGATTTCTCTAACTTCAAGTAGTCCTTGTATTCCCTATCCTTCCCACCCATGTCCACTTGCCACTTTCCCCATTTGTATCCCTTCGTTATCAATTCGTCCCCAGCCAACATTGGACCAATTCATATCTCGTTTCCCTCGCCCCTGACTTCTCCCCATAACCCCTGAATTCTTTGCCACAGAAGGTTGTGGAGGCTAAGTCAGTGGATATTTTTAAGGCAGAGATAGTTTCTGGATTAGTAGGGGTGTCAGGTTATGGAGAGAAGGTGGGAAAATGGGGTTGAGAGGGAAAGATAGATCAGTCACAATTGAATGGTGGAGTAGACATGATGGGCCAAATGGCCTAATTCTGCTCCTAGAACTTATGAACATCAGAAGATAGATACAAATAGCTGGAGTAACTCAGTGGGTCAGGCAGCATCTCTGCAGAAACGGAATAGGTGATGTTTTGGGTCGAGACCCTTCAGACTTTTATTTTCCTTTCCCTTTCTCCAGAGATTCTGCCTGACTCACTGCAGCACTGTGTCTATGTCCTGGGCAGGTCAAGTCAAGTCACTTTTATTTCTATAGCACATTTAAAAAACAACTCTCGTTGACCAAAGTACTTTACATTGGTGGAGGTACTAACGTTATACAACAGTGGTTCATAGATTAAGCACATACATAAATACATACATATAGCCCTCAATCAGAGGACGTCAAGAAAGGCTTGAACGCAAAGATGAGTTTTAAGTCTCGACTTAAAGGAGTTGATGGAGGGGGCAGTTCTGATGGGAAGAGGGGGGGCAGTTCTGATGGGAAGAGGGGGGCAGTTCTGATGGGAAGAGGGGGATGCTGTTCTGATGGGAAGAGGGGGGCAGTTCTGATGGGAAGAGGGGGGGGGGGGGCAGTCCTGATGGGAAGAGGGGGGCAGTTCTGATGGGAAGAGGGGGGGGCAGTTCTGATGGGAAGAGGGGGGGGCAGTTCTGATGGGAAGAGGGGGGGGCAGTTCTGATGGGAAGAAGGGGATGCTGTTCCACAGGTGTTGACACCTGAACAATACACCTGTACCGGGGCGCGGCCCCTTTAAGGGGTGAGGTCATGTGACAGCGCCGGGACTGGTCACGTGCGCCGGTCATGTGACGGGGCAAGATGGCGGCTTATCTTCAATGGAGACGCTTCGTGTTTTTCGACAAGGAGCTGCTGAAGGAGCCGGTGTCGGCGCCGCCGGTCCCGGAGCGGGAGTTCCGCTGCCCGGGGGACGCGGCCTTCAGCGTCTGCACGAGTGGCCGAGGCAGCCTGGTGCTGGGAGATATCCTTCAGAGCCATCCACCCTGCAGGCCCCGCAGCCCCGCTCCCCCGTCCCCTGTCCCCGCTTCACCGGCTGGGCCTGCAGCCAGACCCTCCCCGCCCCCTGTCCCCGCTTCACCGGCTGGGCCTGCGTCCCTGCAGCCAGACATCCCGCTCCCCGACCCTCCCCGTCCCATCCCCGACAGCCATCGAGTTACCGAGATTCCCCTGAATCCCAGCGACGATCACCTTCCGATTATGCCTCTTGTCACCCAATCCTATCTTTTTGAAGGTACACAAAAAGTGCTGGAGAAACTCAGCGGGTGCAGCAGCATCTATGGAGCGAAGGAAATAGACAACGTTTCGGCCCGAAACCCTTCTTCAGACTTTTTGACTGAGGCAATCCGAAGTCACCTTGCCCCTATATTCCTCTACCTGGCGTCAAATTTCCTGAGTTTTCTTGCCTTTTTTTCTGAATCATCTCTGTCCCTTTGACAAACAAACTCCCCTCACTTGTAGGAGCTGCAGGTGCAAGTTTAGGCAAAAGGACATAACGTGCTGGAGTAACTTAGCAGGTCAGGTAGCATCTCTGGCGAACACGGATAGGTGACATTTCGGGTCAGGATCCTTCTTCAAACCTATCACTTGTTAGGCCTGCACTTCTATTCCAGCTTTCCACTGCACATACGCCAATTCATGTTCTCTAAAGATGTTGCCTGACCCAAAATGCTGGACTAACTCAGCGGGACAGGCTGGCAGCATCTGGAGAGAATGAATGGGTGACGTTTTGGATCGAGACCCTTCTTCAGTCTCTACTGCTTCTTCAGTTACTCTTCAGTTACTTCAGCATTTTGGGTCTACCTTTGATTTAAACCAGCAGCCGCAGTTCTTTCCTACACAAGTTGCCTGACCCGCTGAGTTATTCCAGTACTTTTTGTGTCTTTTTATTTAATTCGCCTGGCTGCTTCTCTCATGCTTTCAACACCATCCCTCCAAAAATAACATGTGTCACTCCATCTTTGCTTCAACATTAATGCTCGACCCACTCAGTCTGCTATATGAAGCATTACATTCACATCACAAGCATTGCTTTTGGGTTTTAATAGCAGTGATTTTAATCGCTGTTCATAATTTTTGTGGTGCTGGTTTGGACCAGTTTGGAAATATTATTTTCCTGTGTCAGCATTAAAATTTCAGGCTCACGTTGGATTAGTTTTTATTATTGATACTATCTTTGTGACAATTGTCTCCTTCATATGTTCCCTTCCCATTACATATGAGTTTTCCTAAGAATGAATTACTTCCTTAACATTAGAATACATATCGAAGGGAATATTTGGTTCCTGACACGGACTTTGCAATTCAGTTCCTTCCAGGCTTATAAACTCCGAGTTACACATTTGTTTCAACTTAAACAGCACAGTATTCTTGTGTCCGTGGGAGAGGATGAACCAGGAATTAACCCTCTGGTAAGTAACTTAAACCTTGTTAGCCAACAAGGCTGGCACTGAATGGCTCACTCCTGTGAAAGTAATATTGAAAGTAATATAAGCAAGTTTCAAAATAGTAATTGAGTAAAGGAAATGAAACAATGGTTCAATGTACCTCACAGTAAGCTATTGATAAACTATTTAAAATATAGCCTATAACATTTTCTGTTGCACCTTTCAATTTGCCCTCTTCCAATATTCTATTATTGAAATTGTGGGTGTTACTGGTAAGCCCAGCATTTATTGTCTATTCCTAATTGCCCTCGAGACGATTGGCTGTTAAACATGGATCTGTTGTTCACAAGGTGAGGAAATATCAGGTTTTGCTGCCTTATTGTTCAGTTTAGTTTATTGTCACGTGCACAGAGGTAAAGTGAAAAGCTTTTTGTTGCGTGCTAACCAGTCAGCAGAAAGACAATACAAATGCCTCTGTTGCCATGCTGTGAAAACAGAGAGGATGAGAAGGAGTTTCTTCCCAGAGGCCATTAGGACTGTAAACTCCTATCTCACCAGAGACCAACTTACTGTACCAATTTACTGTTGTGTGGTGTCTTTTTAAAATTGCTGTTTCTTCTTTTTTTCCAAGATGAATTCAGTGAGGCAGAGTTTAGAAACGGGTAGTTAAAAATGAGGAGATTATAGAGATTGGGATGTTTGGCTTTGACCACTGTGCAAGGCGAAAGGGTAACGGATTGTAGAGTCTAAGATAAATTAAATGTACGGATATGTCGATCATTAAAACTTCGTAATAGGAGAATCTGGGCCATGCCGGAAGATTGATGGATAAGGGTTTCAAAAGCAGATAGGCTGTGGAAAGGTGGAAGTTTAACATTAAGTTTATAATCATTCTTAGTTCTCTAGGATGTGGAGTCAAAGCATTAGCTCAGGCTGAAATGGGACACGAGTTGTCAAATTCACCCTAAATGACTGAGGACACTCTTGATGTATAGTTCTAATTGTAACATGCAGATGTGTCGTTCTAAGTGGAACATGCAGATGTGTCGTTCTAAGTGGAACATGCAGATGTGTCGTTCTAAGTGAAACATGCAGATGTGTCGTAACAGTTGGATTCATGGTATTTGTGCTTTGGGAGCTCATGTTCTTCAAAACAATTTGAATTTATAAAGGTTTCCAATTAGAGCTGTAAACTAATAATTTGGCCAATTAAACCAGTAGTTCTTGCATCTTTTTTATTTTATGTTTCTTTACCCTGCAGGTGAAGGTCTGGAATCTGGAGAAGCGAGATGGCAGTGGAAATCCTCTGTGCACCAGGATCTTTTCCGCTATTCCAGGAAATAAGCCCACAGAAGTCTCATGTCTCATTGTCCATGAAAACCTCAACCACATGGCATTTGGTAATTAATATAACCAGAAACAGAATTGACCTATTGTGCCCAGGCCATCTAATTAACACTGGCCTGTGACGTTCTGTATTACATGAGTCCATCTGCTCACCGACATCACTTGTCATTATCCACCAATATCACTTACAAATTTGAAAATGTCTTTCGGTTTGCCTTTTCTAAAGCCACAATGTGTTCTTATTATATAATGTACAACACCCAAACATTTTCACACCTTGCGCTTCCATATTTCTAGTTTTCCTCTCCCCTGACTCTCAGTCTAAAGAAGGATCTCAACCCAAAAAATCACCTATTCCTTCTTTGCAGAGATGGTGCCTGACTTGTTGAGTTACTCCAGCATTTTGTGTCTCTCTTTGGTGTAAACCAGCATCTGCAGTTCCTTCCTACACACTTAAACAGACCATTTGGCCAAACTGATTGATATTTGGGTTTAAGCTCAATATGAACCATTATTGCTCAAATCCAAATAGATGCATTTAGGGAAAAGATGGATGCTATTTACCTTTGCCACTCTGTTTTCTGCAGGATTCACCGATGGTAGTGTTGTCCTGAAAAAAGGAGACATCACCCGTGACAGGCACAGCAAGACTGACGTTATAGCAGAAGGAACTTATCCCATCACTGGCCTGGGGTTCCAACAGTCTGGTAAACAGACCCATCTGTTTGTGGTTACTACAGAAAATGTAAAGGTAGGTCAGATTTGGTTTGTTTCAGTTGTGCAGTTGAAAAATGTAGAATAATGCATTTGCTGTTTATATTGCTGAACATGACCGTCCCTTCCTCCTACTTCACCACACGTCAGAGCTCAATTGAAACTGTTTTCAATCATCCTACTTGAGTCTAGTCTATGGGTTGGTAAGATATATGCAAACAAAACGACTGTGTGCCATGAGAAGAACTGACATGTAAATTGGTGAATGAATTAACAACTGTATTATGTGGCATGGAAGAATTCAGGTTTAGATTGATCCATTTTTTTTGTCAGGTTCACCAGAACATTAATGTGGTATTGATATCACCAGACTTTCAAAGAGCTCATTGGTGTCTCTGTGCCGAGTATTTACTTAGGCCCCATGACAGAAAAGATCTCTCCCCTCGCACCTGACTCACAATCTGAAGAAGGGTCACGACCCGAAACGTCACCCATTCCTTCTCTCCAGAGATGCTACCCGAGTTATTCCAGCATTTTGTGTCTTATCTTCACTGGAATGATCTTGTGTGACAGATCAGACACTGCTGTGCTGCTATTGTATTTCCCACCAGGTGCTCATCGGGAGTGAACAGTCATCAGTTTGCAGCTTGTGGATGTTGTTCTGCAGAAATCAAACTGAAGCACATCCATATCCCTCTGTTCTGCTGATCCTGAATCTCACACTGACAGTTTGGTTTCATTAGTTCTAGGAGCAGAATTAGGCCATTCGGCCCATCACGTCTTCGCCGCCATTCAATCATGGCTGATCTATCTTACCCTCTCAACCCCATTCTCTTGCCTCCCCCCCCCCCCCCCCACCCCCCCCCCCCCCCCCCCCACCCCCCATAGCCCATAATCAACTGCTGCATTTCCTATAATGCAAATATTTGTCTATAAAATGCTTTGGGTCAAACTGAGGTTGTGAAAGTATTGTAAAAGAGCAAGTGTTACATGGTCTGTCTCTGCATTTACTTTCAGTCGTACAATGTATCAGTGAAAGATTTTCCTGCGATGGAGCTGGATAACCATGGCTGCAGCCTGCACTGTTCTGCCCTGTGCGACCCTTCACAGGACAACCAGCTGATAGTTGCCGGGGACGACTGCGTGTATCTCTACCAGCCTGATGAGCGTGGGCCTTGCTTTGCCTTTGAGGGGCAGAAGCAGATTGTTCACTGGTATCGTGGCTATCTCATCATTGTCTCAAAGGACAAGAAATCTTCAAAGTATGCAAGTAGTTTTGTGTTCATATTGGGGGTTATTGTTGGACTGGATACAGTCAGCAATATACTTTTTTTTTTTTTAAATCAACTTATCTTAAGAACCAACGTAAGAATTTATGGGCGGCAGGGTGGGGCAGCGGTAGAGTTGCTGCCTTACAGCGCCAGAGACCCGGGTTCAATCCTGACTACGGGTGTTTGTCTATGACGTTTGTACCTTCTTCCTGTGATCGCATGAGTTTTCTCCGGGATTTCTGGTTTCCATCCACACTCTAAAGGTGTACATGTTTGTAGGCTTTGGTAAAATTGTAAATTGTCCCTAGTGTGTGTGTGTGTGTGTGTAGGATGGTGTTAATGTGCAGCGATCGCTGTTCGGCGTGGACGGTGGGCCGACGGGCCTGTTTCTGTGCTGTATCTCTAAACCCTGCTGCCTGTCCCACTGAGTTACTCCAGCTCTTTGTGTCTATCTTCGGTTTAAACCAGCAACTGCAGTTCCTTCCTACACCCATGGCCTGAATGATGTAGTGTCTATGGACCAAATGGATTTGGGGTTAAAATATTCTCCAAGCATCGATTCTTCTCTCTGTTTAATGCAGGTCCTGTTCCCCGAGAAACACTCCTTCTAGGTACCTGCTCTGGGCTGCTCAAGAACTTGTGGTCACAAGTCAATTATTGTTCCTGGCCCTAATGTTATTCTTTCAGTTTTATACCAAATGTTAAAGTTGTTGAATCTTTGAAATTCAATTTTGGACGTGGAACTTTAACATATTAGACATCTTTATGGAGCTTCTTGGGCAGATTAAGACAGCTGTAGTCATTTAAAGGAGCAACACTATCTTCTTGATGGAGAACTATACTTGGGGAATGTGTAAGAAAGAACTGCAGATGCTGGTTTAAATCGAACGTAGACATAAAATGCTGGAGTAACTCAACGGGTGAGGCAGCATCTCTGGAGAGAAGGAATGGGTGACGTTTCGGGTCAAGACCGTTCTTCAGACTGATCTTTGGTGATTAATTGCTTCTTTGTCTACCAATGCTCACATTTAGGGAGTGGATTAACTGAGGGCATGGGTTCAAGCCTCAATCTATCATTTGAGCTTGTAACACACAAATAGGAAGCGTGATTTTAATTGCAAGTGTTCTTTTAAAGTGAAATTGCTCTGTTTATTTGATGGCGTGAATCCCAAACTGCTCCTTCTGTCTCACAATGCCCAGCGCTTCTTTTCCAGGACAGATTTTGTTTCTGGTAATGGCCAGTCTTCAGAGAAGCAGATACTGACCATCTACGACCTGGACAATAAGTTCATTGCGTACACTGCAGCATTCGATGACATTGTCGACGTACTGGCAGAGTGGGGCTCCCTCTATGTGCTGTCTAGTGATCGGAAGATTAGTATCCTGCAGGAAAAGGACACACAGACAAAGCTGGAGGTACTTGTGTTACAGTATGCATGTGGTCGGTGGCAGGCAAACAGAAATGATGAGCAAAATGTTATCATCTCAACATCCACCAGCATTTGGGGGTTGCAATACTGCACTGTCGGAGTTGATTGTGCTATTAAACTGGGCCTCTGATATGCATAACGCTTTTATCAAGGATGCTATGCTTGGAATTCTGGAAAAAAGCATAAAGGCTAAAAATACTTGGAGGATGTCTGTAACTGAAATTACGTCATTGAGAATAATGGGAAAATGTAGTGTTCAAACGGAAGCACATCCATTCCCCTCTGATGTTCTGCTGATCCTGAATCACACACTGACAAGTTCTAGGATCAGAATTAGACCATTCGGCCGATCAAGTTTACTCTGCCATTCAATCCTGGCTGATCTATCTTTCCCTCACAACCCCAATCTCTTGCCTTCTCCCCATAATCCCTGACACCCATACTAATCAAGTCTCCTTTCCCCTAAAATCCATTCACCTACCGTGCAACTTTTTCATTAATTTTTATGTGTAACAGTTGATAATGAATCGTTACTGTTTGACAGATGTTGTTTAAGAAGAATCTGTTTGTTATGGCAATCAACCTGGCAAAGAGCCAACATTTGGATAACGATGGATTGGCAGAGATCTTTCGACAGTACGGTGACCACCTGTACGTCAAAGGGGATCATGATGGGGCCATCCAGCAGTACATCCGGTACGTGCCTGGGCTTTCTGGGGAATCATCTGGCACTCTTCAAATCCTTGCAGAATGGGGACTGCTTTGTGATCCACAGGTGTAGATCTGCAGCACCTTGTCACAGTCTTTAAATTTAAACCATTGTCGACACAAAACTACTTAGAAACATAGAAAATAGGTGCAGGAGTAGGCCATTCGGCCCTTCGAGCCTGCACCGCCATTCAATATGATCATGGCTGATCATCCAACTCGGTATCCTGTACCTGCCTTCTCTCCATACCCCCTGATCCCTTAAGCCACAAGGGCCACATCTAACTCCCTCTTAAATATAGCCAATGAACTGGCCCCAATTACCTTCTGTGGCAGAGAGTTCCAGAGATTCACCACTCTCTGTGCTGAAGCAACTCTCAGTCAGAAACAACCTTTGGAGCCGAAATGAGTAAGACCCCTTGATTGAAATGAACACTGGGCACATCTTGAATACTATCATGTAGTTCTTGCTAAAGCGATTGTGAGATTCAGGCAAGATCAAAACCGGTTTTGATGCTCTTCAATGTGAGTTGCCAGTAGATGGAAGCTATCTTTTGAAATTAAATCACGTGACGAATGTAGGAGGAGGTCATCCCTTGGTTAAGTTGCTACAGGGCAGGGAGTACATATGAAGAAGCACTCCAGCTCTAGCAGCATTGGGCTGGTGAGATTTCATCACCTGCGACCCAATTTGCTTGTGGGAATAGTCTGTCTGCCCTGTTTTGATCTATGATGTTCCCAGTTCAGCCTTTGGACCAATAGAGTCGGTACACTTTGGTTCCCAGCTCTAACTCTTCCTGCTTAACCTGAGGCTACCATCTCCTGCTCCACCTCACCACATCCTTGGCCCCACTGTCAGATAAATGCAACTCTGCCTGTGCCCTCAAGGGGAAATATTTCATCAATTAGTCACATTTTATTAGGATATGAACAAGCAACTACACGTTAATATTTTATGAGCAGCCTACTATGTTTCAGATTGCCTGCAAAAAGAGTAAACCTCTTCTCATTGTCCACAGGACTATAGGGAAGTTGGAGCCATCCTATGTGATACGGAAGTTTTTGGATGCACAGCGAATCCACAATCTAACGGCGTATCTGCAAGCCTTGCACCGGCAGTCACTGGCCAATGAGGACCACACAACTCTTCTCCTTAACTGTTACACCAAGCTGAAGGATAGTTCCAAACTTGAGGAGTTCATTAAGGTAACCATCGCCCCTTCCTCCTCCTCCTCCTTCCCAATTCCTGCTCGTCCCATGCCCGAATCTCGCAATCCATTTACTCTTAATTGTGTCATTCAAATGCTCAGAATTTCATGAAATCAAGTTGCAATCTTGTACGTATATTGGTTTAAGCACCAGTCTAGGGCTTAGCACATTATACACCCACTACCACAATAACTAGTCCAGCAAAACTTCATTACCATTCCCTTATATATCTATTTTTAAGTAAGGAGACAGAAAATGAATATAGTAAACCAGGTTCATCTCACCAAGGCCCAGTATAATTATAATACAACTTATTTAATCTCGTACTGGGGTGGAAGATTGCAACCTTCACGTGGTCCGCCCTGTTTCGACTAATGCAATCAACCTGGTGTGCACAATCAAATAAGATCAAATAGAACAAGTTGTCCTACAACTTTAGGCTGTGCATGCCATACGCAAGAAGAAGAAGAAGAAGAAGAAGAATCTCGTACTCAGATTGTTTTAATATTAAGGCCAACATGCCATTTTTGTTTTTAACTACCAGCTGAAGCTAAATGTTAACTGTCAGTGACTAGCATATAAGGGCATCAATCCTCACTTGAACGTTAACACTTCCCGATCCCTCACCATTGTAAAAGTTCTCTTCATTTTCCTCTTCCTACCAGTGTGCATATTTTTCCACATTATGCTCTCTCTACCCTGTTGTTGTCCGCTCGTTCAGCTGGTCTATATCCTCATGAAGCCTCTTTGCATTCTCATCACTTCTCGCACATTTAATTAATGTTAAAACATTAATAACTTAATTATTGTATTTCCCAAATATATGGATCTGGTAATGTAGGAATCCTGAATCATGTGAATTTTGAATATTTGGACGAAATGTCTTCTACTATTTTGAGCAGTTGTGAAAAGTTATAATTTTAGAAAGCAATGTATTGGGAGAATTGACCTTTAATGGTTGATCTTTTCTGAATCTCCATTCATGACAGACCAGTGAGAGTGAGGTGCATTTTGACATTGAAACCGCCATCAAAGTCCTGCGTCAAGCTGGTTACTTCAATCATGCCGTCTATCTCGCCGATAAGCACTCCCATCATGAGTGGTACCTCAAAATCCAGCTGGAGGATATCAAGGTAACCCTTCCTTAATGTTTAGCTGCTTTTCCTGAAATTGAAGCTGACTGACTAATAACTAATGCTCAAGGGAAATAATGTGATTTTTGTTGTGGAATTTCGCTTAATGCTTTGATGCTATTTCTGTCGTCTCCCAAAATCAGTGTGTTTAATCTAAGGCCCAACATTGGAATGAGACGATGCTGAGCTGGGCTTACTTTTGCTGTGAGAGGTAGGGCACTATGTTAACTCCGGATGGCTGTCAAGTGTTTTCGTGCAGGGCTGGAATCAGGAGCTAAACATTAGTTCTGAAAATATTGTACTGAAGGAAGTATGTACACAACTTTTAGGGATTTGCAAGTTGTGAGGTATAAACCTATGGCTGTTTAATGTATTAATTTGCCATTTCTTCACTTACCAGGCTTCTTTTAGGTTAGCCTATATACTCTTATCATTCTGCGTTCACCCCACACTGGGTAGTCTTGCTTCACATCCATCCATGTTATTTTGTCACCCACTCTTTATCTCCAGAGATGCTGCCTGACCCGCTGAGTTATTCCAGCACTTTGTGCCTATCTTGGGTATAAACCAGCATCAGCAGTTTCTTCCTACACATCATGTTATTTTGTGTTCCCTTGAAAAATCCACCTAATCAATTCCTGCATATATAAACACCACTTGGTTCTTCATCTTTTCATTACTCCATATTTGCAATCTATGCATTGATAAATTATATCTTAACATCTGAAATCCTGAGTTGCTCCACCTTCCTTGTGCTCTGTGTTCATCTCCATGAAGATCTGAATCGCAGTTGGATTTGTTACCTGTATTCTGCAGAACTACCAACAAGCCCTCCATTACATTGGAAAACTGCCCTTTGACCAAGCAGAAAGGAACATGAAGAAGTATGGGAAAACACTGATGCATCACGTTCCAAATGAGACCACCGAGCTGTTGAAGATTCTCTGCACGGACTACCGACCAAGCAATGAGCCCCTGCCAGAGAGAGAACCTGGCAGCAGATATGAGAATAAGGTAAGGCACTGACGGTCTCCTCTCACCATCCATCATTTTTATACTATCATGCACTCGTTCATTTGGCCCCTCGTACCCAAGGCAAATCTTTAAAATGTATAATCAATCCCTGTCCCCTGCTCTTTCCTGATAACCCTGAATCATTTTTCCTCTTTGCACATTAATTTATCTCTCTTTCAAAATTGCTATTGAATCTCCTTCCACAGTCCTTTCGGAGAAGGTATTCTGATTCATAACGTTGTGTAAAGAGAAAAACTAATATTTCCATCTACTCTGGTTCTTTTGCAATTCTCAAGTGGCTGAGATATATGTCAGTGGAAGCAATTTCTCCCTATTTATACTTATGAAAATACCACAGCTCTGTATTAAATCTTTGTATTCATTCCCACTAACCTTTCCTGCCTTAAGAGACAACTCTAGTTTCTCCAATCTTCTCGTGCCAGGCTAGGAAACTTCATAATCATAGAATCCCAGTCTTTTATCTCATCTGTATTCTTGCAAGATTTTGATGTTCTTCCTAATGTACTGTCCATAATTGGTCACTGTAATCCCACTGAGGCCTTTTCTAATTTCTAAAGATTTTAGTATATTTGTAAATCTAAACCTCTTTTCTAAAGGGTTTAGTATAATCGCTTTGCCTTACATTTTCTTATTTTATTGCAGGCAAATTCGGAGGAGTTTATTCCAATTTTTGCCAACAACTCTCGTGAGCTGAAGTTGTTTCTGGAGCACATGATCCAGGTGCAGGACAACTCTCCACAGGGAGTGTACGACACATTGCTTGAACTCAGGTTGCAAGACTGGGCCCATGAGGAGAACGTCAAGGTCAGAACTGCTCCCCTTTATATAAATTCACGTTTTGTTGTTTGCTGGCAAAGAATGCGATTCTTCTATTCATCTTTCTTCTCCTTGTACCCGCATGCACAGCATAAGTTGCTCTTGATTCCTTCCCCAATAAAATACTCAACTTCACCTCAGTGCATCCCCAAAAAACACTTCCAAGAGGTCTTTACATTTCTACCAGCAATTTTCTTGGGAACTGAAGATAGAAACTTTCCATTGATTGGGGACATGCCCTGTTTTCTATCCCCTCATTTGGTGTTTATGAACTTTGTCCCATCATTGCTGACGTGGATGCTTCCTTGGTTGCCAACCATGGCCCAGTTCATCAGCAATTTTTTTTGTAATCTTGCCACGTACAGTTTTGAATCATTGCAGCAGTCCCAGGGATGATGCGGTTGGTGGAGAGAGTGTACCTGGACGTGCACACCATTTGTAAAGTTGCTTCTGTTTGCCATCATTCTTATTCTGTGTTAAATGTCATGCTTATTCGGTATTGATTTCATTACACTTCCCTAATCAGGCAAAGAAACAACTGCAGGAAGATGCGATGAGCCTGTTGAAGAGTGGATTATTTAAAACCGTTTTTGACAAGGCTCTGGTACTGTGTCAGATGCACAATTTCAAAGATGGTGTGCTGTACCTTTATGAACAAGGGCGACTGTGAGTAAAGATTGAAATTGCTTCGCTCTGAATATTTGACATCTAATTTATTATGAAATAGCTTTCCGTTGTTTTAATACAGTACATTTGTCGGTAGATGCTGATTGGGAGCAAGTATTTGTGGGGGTTTTAGACGGATAATAAATAAGAATTCAAGAGGCCACTGCTCTTGGGTAGACAAAATGCAGGAGTAATTGCAGAAAGAAAGGTCAGTGTGGGAATGGGGGGGGGGAGTTAAAGTATTTAGCAACCGGGAGATCAGGTAGATTTAGGTGGACTGAGCGGAGGTGTTCAGCGAAATGATCATCTGCTCTTGAGTGGCCGTTGGTATGTTTTGTGTGAAAAATCCAGAGTTTTGTATCTGGCAGCAAATTGTTTGGCCACCAGTGACAGTGAAGAGAAGTGGAGTTGGTTTGAGGGGGAATACCGGGAGGTGCAGGCAATGTGGAATGGAAAGGGACAAGAATGGAAGGATGCTAAGGGTTCTAAGAATTGGAGGACCAGAGGATGTTCAGTATTAAGAGCTCCAGAAAGAGGCCAAAGACCAAATCCCTGGAGAGTGAGACTGATGGGGTCTTGGGAGATGAGTGAATGGTTCAGCTGTTTCATCTCTCAACTTGTAGATTCCCATGTTACTGCAGGCTTGGGAGTATAAAGTTTGGGTTGGCAAGCTTAAATAGAGCAGTGAAAGGTGCTCTTTTAGATGATAAGGTGTTCTTTTAGATTAGAAGATAACCTCTTGGTTAGATAATCTATGAATGGAGTTAATTCATGAATCCTGGCCAATATTTGTCCATCAATCATTGACAATATCAGTGAAGCAGACAGTCTGGGAAATGCCTCTTTGCCTTGTGGTGGTCTTCAGTGTTATTTCGGCATATTAGTAGTGGCTACATTTCCAAGATGCTTCCTACTTTTACCAAACGCACTTTGATTGTTTGTTTGTGTGTGTGTGTGTGTGTGTTTTAGTTAGTTTACCACTTCTCCATTCATCATTGTAAGCCCATTCTCTGCTGCAGGTACCAGCAGATCATGCACTACCACATGCAGAGTAATGAGTACGCCAAGGTGATTGAGACTTGTGAGCGGTATGGTGAGCAGGAAGCCTGCCTGTGGGAACAAGCGCTTGGCTATTTTGCTCGAAAGGAGGAGGATTGTAAAGAATACATCATGAGCGTGCTGAGACACATCGACAGGAACAACCTCATGCCCCCTTTGCTGGGTAAGGGTTTTGGTTTTAATTGAGAGATACAGCACAGAAACAGGCCTTTCGGCCCACCGAGTCCGCACTGACCAGCAATCCCCGCACCTTAACATTTGTATAATAACATGCCTCTTGATTTCTTGATCACACATGGAGTGATACAATGTGGAAACAGGCCCTTCGGCTCAACAATGCCCACACCAACCAACATGTCTAATCTATTCCTCTAAACCTCACATTCCTCTAAACCGGTCCTATACATGTACCTATCTAAATGTTTCTTAAAAGCTGCAATAGTACCGGCGTCAACTACCTCCTCTGGTAGCTCGTTCCATACACCCACCACCCTTTGTGTAAAAAACAAAAGTTACCCCTCAGATTCCTATGAAATCTTTCCCTCCTCGCCTTAAACCCGGTTCTCCTGTATAGTTTAAACCTGGTTCTCGATTCCTCTGCTCTGGGCAAGAGACTCTGTGTTTACCCAATATATTTCTCGAATGATTTTGTACATCTCTTCCAGATCACCCCTCATCCTCCTGAGCTCCAAGGAATAATGTTTGAGCCTGCTTATCCACCCCCCCCCCCCCCCCCCAGCCCATTGCTGCTTTGCTGACTCAATGGAAATGGCACTGGACCCAATCCCCCTGCAATTTTCTCATAATCTTTTTTTTCTTCAAAATGCATCTACTTCATTTTATATGTTTAAGAAAGAACTGCAGATGCTGGAAAAATCAAAGGTAGAGATAAATGGTGCCTCACCCGCTGAGTTGCTCCAGCATTTTTGTCTACCTTATACTTCATTTTATGGAGCTTTTTAGTTTAGCGCGGAAACAGGCCCTTCGGCCCACCGAGTCTGTGCTGTCCAGCGATCACCTTGTACCCTAGCACTATCCTACACACACTAGGATCAATGTACAATTTTACCGAAGCCACTTAACCCATAAACCTGTACGTCTTTGGAATGTGGGAGGAAACCGGAGCACCCGGAGAAAACACGCAGGATCGGGGAGAACGGACAAACTCCGTTCAGACAGCACCCATAGTCAAGATCAAACCTGGGTTCCTGGCGCTGTAAAGTTGCAACTCTACCGTGCCGTCATCCAGCTATTCCGCTTCACCTATGTGCAAGAGATTCTGTTTTGACTGTTCGTTAGTTTGAAACATTCCCCCTCCCCCCCCCCATTATTTTTGTGCAGTTGTGCAGACACTGGCTCATAACTCCACAGCCACGCTCTCGGTCATTAAGGATTACCTCGTTAACAAACTGCAGCAAGAGAGTGACCATATCGCAGAGGACGAGCGAAGGATCAAACAGTACCGAGAGGAAACCAAGAAGATCCGAGAGGAGATTGACGATCTCGAGACCAGGTAAATGAAAATTTAAGATGTGGAACATTGCATCCTTTCCAATGTTTAAGGCAAAATATTTGTTCATTCAACTGTATATGATGGAGCATCTGACCAAATCAAAATTGGAGTTAAATAGATTCAAACATCTCAAAATGTATGTGCCCTTAACGTATTTCCTAATATTTAGCATTGCTGTTTTGCGGACTGTTATGCATTAATCCGACTGTATACTTTTGTCTAAATTCGAGATATTTGTTGGTGATCAACACCTTCCCTCCCCCAACTATTAAAGTTCCACTTCTCCGCTGCTTTTGCGCACCTAATGATTGTGTACACTCTTGCTCTCGTGTCCTGTTTTTTTTTTTTCCTTTCCCCATACATTGTTTAAGCACAACCCAATATAATCTTCAAGCTTTTGTTTTTATCAGCAGTACACTCTGTCTGAATGTGGGAGTCACTGGCTTTATCTTTCTGCATTCACAGTGCCAAAACTTTCCAGAAATCCAAGTGCAGCATGTGCAACAGTCCCCTGGAACTCCCCTCTGTCCACTTCCTGTGTGGCCATTCTTTCCACCAGCATTGCTTTGAGAGTTACGCAGAACATGACACAGAGTGCCCGACCTGCATGCCAGAAAACCATAAAGTCATGGACATGATTCGATCCCAAGAGCAGAAACAGGATCTTCATGACAAGTTCCAGCACCAGGTAAGAGGAATGTATCACTTGATGGAAGGTAGACACAAAATGCTGGAGTAACTCAGCGGGACAGGGAGCATCTCTGGAGAGAAGGAATGGGTGACATTGCGGTCAAGACCCTTCTTCAGACTATCCAGTCTGAATTACCATCCGAAAACTCATATACTATTGATTGACCCAAAATGCTGGAGTAATTCAGCGGGACAGGCAGTATCTCTGTATGGGTGACATTTCGGGTCGAAGTCTGAAGAAGGATCTCGACCCGAAACGTCACACGTTCTTTCTCGCCACAGATGCAGCCTGTCGCACTGAGTTACTCCAGCATTTGGTGTCTATCTTCGGTGTAAATCAGCATCTGCAGTTCCTTCCTAAACGTATCACTTGATGTTTGCCATAAAAGAAAGGATGCATTTTGTGGAGAGCAGGAATGAAACATAAGATGTAGACATTGCTATAATGGGATGTAGACAAAATGCTGGAGAAACTCATCAGGTGAGGCAGCATCTATGGAGCGAAGGAATCGGTGATGTTTTTGGTCGAGACCCTTCAGAAGAAGAAGGGGATAACAGTTTATGGGATAACATTTTTTGAGATCTCCAGGTAGTAAATCTGTATTGTGAGGGGGGGCAGGCAACGGGTCTGAATATTTGAATCGGGTTCGGGGAGGGGTTTGACCAGGGGAATCGTTGCAGTTTATCCAGATGTTGGTCTTGTCTAACATCCAGCTGTGCAGGGCAACAGGTTCTGGTAATTAAGCTTGGGAACTCTGGCTTCCTAGGTTCCTGCTTCCGTTCCTAGCCTAGTACTGGTGTTGCATCCCAACCCACTTTGCAGCAGTCAGACTCCAACCAGCATTTGCCGGGATATCTGACAGTACACTGGTGCAACCTTTACCCTCAATGGTGTTTAACAGATCCGTGTACATTGTTTTGCCTCCATCTATTTATAAGAAAACTAACATTCTGGTGTTTGCTTCCCAGTTGAAGTGTGCAAAGGATGGATTCTCGGTCATCGCCGACTATTTTGGCCGTGGAGTCTTCAATAAGCTGACGCTAATCACAGACCCGTTTCCAGGGAGAGCTGCCACTGCAAACATTGATGCTGGACTGCAGAGAGACTTGTTGATGCACTCCAAGGGCACGGCTTAGATGGACCCGAAGACCGATCATCAAATTATTTTGTTTGCATCCAACTTCTGCTGTTATATTAAAGTTGCAATAAGTTGACTCCATGACAAGCGGGTGCAGAGATGAGATGGACTTGCAGAGAGTTCGTGCCGGTTCCGTGCATGTTGATAGTTTTGGTGCGATTGCTGTGGCAGTATCCAGAGGGACTGGAGCGTGAGATTCCTGAGGTTAACCTGTATCCTTGCTGGTTTAGGCAGTGAAATTTCCAGCCATGTCACTGCTTTACTCTTCTAACCACAATGGGATGGAGGTAGCAAGAGCAGCTTTTCCTTTGGCTCACCTGAGATGAACAGAGATTCATTAACTTGGGCTCTGACAGATGTTGAGCCACAGAGTGGGATCCGACAGTGGATAGTGGGCATGTAAATAACCAAGCAGAAGTGCCTGCAATTTGACTCGGGAGAGAGTAATTCTGCTCTGCCTTGCATCTTCAGAAATTCATTGAGCCTCCTTACTTGCACTGCTTATATCATATAGTTCAGGACCGAGTAAAGTACAATTACAAAGTAGTTGCTCAACTACTGCGGCTTAACTAAGACTGTTTCCTCATTGTAGCATCCATCGAGCCTTGAGTTTGACTTTTCTAAATATTAGCTCCAGTTTTGGGATGTGCTGCCAGGCCCAGAAGCCGATGTTGAAATAGCAGGCTACTGATCTCAGCGATGTGGTTTACATGTGTTCTCTTCTGCATTTGTCTTCTGGAGTAGCACATGTACAAAATGGTCAACAGCAAAATGCTGTTTGTTCTGTGTGTAACAGTACCATACCTCACTGAGCTCAGCAGTCAATAAACATTGTCACACAAGTTACATTTACCATCATGTTCCTAGTTGTAATGTATCGTTTCCTCTAGTTGTATAGTGTTTTGTTCTTCTCAGTAAACAAATGATAAATATAAAGATTATTATTACTAAAAATAGCTGGCTTGTTTTCGAAAGAAAATACTTTCAGTCACACTGTTATTGCCATATAATTTTAATTTTCCTTATTTGTCCTAAGTTTGGCATTAATCCTCTCCTTTTTCATCTCTCCTCTTTCACAAACTGCAGTTATCTTGTATGTTTGTTTTAAATGGTTTGGTAGACTCCAGCTTTATCGGTTATTGACGTGCAATGTTAGTCATCTGGGTGTCGTCAGCTTCACATGATGAATTTTCCTCGAAATGGGCCTGGGATTTTCAGGATTCAAGAGGGATTTTCAGGATTCAGGGGGGGGATATTGCATTTCCTCAAGCAAACCTTGAGCACATTCTTAAATCTTTCTCTCAGACTGCCTGCTGATCCGTTCCCATGACAGCCGGGGATGGTGTCTGTTGACAAGCAACGTGGCCAGCTCAATAGCTCAGTGTAATTCTGCTTTGGTGATGTTTGCCTGGGAGAGGACATCTGCAATGGTCTGCTTCTATTTTCATTGCCTTTGGAAGATTTTGCAGCAACAATGTAGGTAGCTATTGATTGCAACATGGACAATGTGGGTAGCTCCATTGTACCGAGATACAATGGATTAGCTCTGCAAACCTCTCCACAGATGCTGCCTGGCCTGACTCTCCCCAGATGCTGTGTTCAAAAAGGAACTGCAGATGCTGGAAGATCGAAGGTACACAAAATTGCTGGAGAAACTCAGCGGGTGCAGCAGCATCTATGGAGCGAAGGAAATAGGCGACGTTTCGGGCCGAAACCCTTCTTCAGACAGATTTTGTGTACCTTCTCTCCAGATGCTGCCTGGCCTGACTCCACAGATGCTGCCTGGCCTGACTCCCCAGATGCTGCCTGGCCTGCCTCTCCCCAGATGCTGCCTGGCCTGCCTCTCCCCAGATGCTGCCTGGCCTGCCTCTCCCCAGATGCTGCCTGCCCTGACTCTCCCCAGATGCTGGCTGGCCTGACTCTCCCCAGATGCTGCCTGGCCTGACTCTCCCCAGATGCTGCCTGGCCTGAATCTCCACATATGCTGCCTGGCCTGCCTCTCCCCAGATGCTGCCTGGCCTGACTCTCCCCAGATGCTGCCTGGCCAGCCTCTCCCCAGATGCTGCCTGGCCTGACTCTCCCCAGATGCTGCCTGGCCTGACTCTCCCCAGCAGCCGCAGCACAGCGGTTCCCCAACGGGAGGGGGCGGAGCGCTGCCTCCCCGCGGTCCAGGCGATCACTCCGCGGTGGGCGGGGCGGGGCGGGCGCAGGCGCAGTGAGCTGAGGGCGCAGGCGTAGTGAGCGGCGGGGCGCCCATGGCGGAGTCGGACTCTGAGGGAGCGAAGGTAACCATGGCAACGCGGCCTAGTTTGGGGGGTCGCGGCGCCCCGAGGTCATAGATCTCTTCCCGCACCTTGGACCTTAGTGGCACCGGGGCTCAGCAGCGGGAGCGAGCCCGGCCCCGTCCGGCCCAGGGACTGTCTGTAACTTCGATGCGGAAAAACGTTTTCACCCAGAGAGTTGTGAATCTGCGGAATTCTCTGCCACAGTCGAGGCCGATTCACTGGATGTTTTCAACAGAGAGTTAGATTTAGCTCTTAGTGCTAACGGAATCAGGGGATAATGGGAGAAGGCAGGAACAGGGGTACTGATTGTGGATGATCAGCCATGATCACATTGAATGGCGGTGCTTGAAGGGCCGAATGGCCTACTCCTGCACCTATTGTCTGTTTCCCTATATGTTTCTATAACTCAGGAGCTGTGTGTGTAACTCAGGGACTGTGTGTGTAACTCAGGGACTGTGTGTAACTCAGGGACTGTGTGTAACTCAGAGAGTGTCTGTGATGAAGTGCTTTGAGAGGTTGGTTATGGTGGATATCAACTCCTACCTCAACAAGAACCTCGACCCACTACAGTTTGCCTAATGTCACAACAGGTCAACGGAGGATGCGATCTCACTGGCTCTCCACTCCCTACTGGACCTCTTGGACAATAATAACACTTTTGTCAGGCTGTTGTTCATAGGCTAAAGCATCCGGCCCGCAGACTTCCGTCTTCTCCGGTACCTGGAAGGTAATTTTTGGACCGAGGGTCGGGTGAAACACTGTGAAAAAGACGCATTCAACCCTGCTTGGGATTACTAAATTCCAACTCCCATTTCCCTAAATCATTTAGCCAAAGTTTGTTATGTTAAATATAGCACAAAATGATTTGCTTAAGCATAAAAAACCATGCTATTCATTACATTAAAGCCATTTTTAAATCTGTTTTCAGACAAAGCTTGTTACTAACCAGCCATATGATGAAAGTCTGGATGTAAATGATTCGGAAGAAGTAGCAAGCATCTATACCCCATCCCCAAGGCAGCCTGGTAAGTGCAGGTAGCTTGAGATATAAGGGTATATATGTAAAGGAGGGCAAAAAGGCTAGATCGTGTCACGTACTAGGAAATATGTATGGTCATATGTAACATGAGGGTTATTATGTGGCCTGCTATGACATAAAATGATACATCTATCAGTGATTGATGTGAGAAATGGCCATTGAGGAAGTCACAAAGGCAGATATCCATGATATGTGTATTGAAAGATTTATTCACTGCCACACTGTGACCGTGTGGGGTTTCTCCAGGTGCTCCAGTTTCCTCCCACACTCCAAAGACGTACAGGTTTGTAGGTTAATTGGTTTTGGTAAAATTGCAAATTGTCTCTAGTGTGTTGGATAGTGCTAGTGTCTAGCTAACTGGTCGGCACGGACTCGGTGGGCCAAAGAGTAGATCAGAGACTGAATGTCCTGAGTCGAGTGTTTTACCTCCAGACACTGCAAAGCCTTTTCACTATCTGCAACTATATGTCAGGTTTATGATGGAATACTCTCCACATATCTAAATGAATGCAGTGCCATCGATTGTCAGGAAACCCAAAAGCCTGCAAGTAAGAATTTCATTGTTCCCTTTCAGTGTATGCAGGGACAATTTAGTTTCTTGAATAGCCAGGACAAAGCAGTTTGAAAGAGAACCTCGGCAACCACCCACAACATTAATTCCCACCTTCACCACTACATAGTGCGCAACAAAAGCTTTTCACTATGCCTCGGTTCAGGTGACAATAAACAAAACTCAAACAATTACTGCATTCGTTACCATCTGCAAAATGTACTACAGCTACTCATCCAGATTACGGCAACGGCCTACCAAGCCCATGATCTCAATCAACAAGTCAAACAAGGCCGGCAGGTATATGGGAACACCACCACATGTAAGTTGCACTCCTTGTAGCAAACCATTCTGATTTGGAAATAAATCATCGTGGGTCCACATTCTGGAGCTCCATCCCCAAAACCACTGTGGGTATGCCTTTGTTAGAAATAAACAGCAGTTTACAAACAAGGGTCTCGACCCAAAACGTCCCCCATTCCTTCTCTCCAGAGATGCTTCCTGTCCCGCTGAGTTACTCCAGATTTTTGTGTCTATCAGCAATTCAAGAAAGCAACTTAATAGCACCCTTTCGAGGGCAGTTAGAGATGAGTAATAACTGCTAATCTTATGAATGATGACAAGATCCTGATACTGCATTTTAACATAAAAAATAATATGGAGTGTGGTCTTTTGCTCATTCATGGCCATGGATCTTTTGCTCATTCACACCAATGGAATAAAAATCCAAGAGATATTCTGATATTTATTTCTGTTTGCTCTCAGCTGGCCCCAGGATAAGCCGCTCCCAAACCAGAATTATGGCAGATAACAGCAGCGATGAGTACGAGGAGGAGAACAGTAAGAAATCAGAGGTAACAAACACATTCATGATTGCACATTATCATTTCACTGTCATTAATTCTGCAGTTACACATAAACATTATGCAGTGGCATGTATGTCTCCATTGTAAAATAACACTATCTGGGCTCAAATCTGTGCACAGATTGCTTTTGCAAACTATTCTGGTACACAATCAGTTCTACACATTTGATGGCACTGGACATTGACATGAAATTTAAAAATGAGGAGGCTTAGGTAAGATCCAGATCCAAATACAGCATCAAGATGTTTGTAAATTTACAGCCATTTTAGGAACATGTTCAATTTATAGGCCATTTTAATCCTAACTTTCAGACGTGTGAATGAAAAGCAACAGTTGTTTAATCTCTGTGATGATCAGGCTGAAATAAAATGAGATTTGAATTTCTCCAGTGCAGGACATTAGCAAGCAGTGGAAAAAGGTGTTCATTGGTGGGTCAGCAGTGTATAGACTCTGAAGCTACTCCAGCTTTTTGAGTCTATCCTAATAAAAGGGAGAGATTTTTGTTTTTCATGGTATGTAGAACAGAGAAACGGCAACGAACCTATTAAGAATATAATGTGCTACTGTAGAGGAACATTAATGGGCTTGGCACAAAGATGATCCTATGCCACCTCCTCCCCAAACATAAGGAGGAGCTCGGCCAGCTTGACTCAAATTCTTGAGTTTCCAGAGAGGCTGCAGTTGAGTTTGTCTCAATTTTCTATATAACTTAAATACTTAGCAACGTAATCAGCCGAGTAATTTATTCTTCGTAATGTGTAGAATTTATATATTTAGCAGGAGAAAAAGAAGAGCTCAAAGTCCCTGCAGCAGGGGTTTGTAGAAAATGAGGATGAGGAGGAAGATGAAGATTCAGACGACACAGAATCTGATGAAGATGATGAAGAACATGGAGCACCACCAGAAGGGTGAGTCAGGCAGCAGTTGAACAGAAATGAAAACCAAAGTTGTTTCCTTCATGACATTGTGGCTCAGTCCATTGCTTGGTATCTTATCATCTAGTTAAGAAGTCTGTAGGTAAAATCGCTGATCAGTATTGACGTAAGGTAGATTTTCTTCAAAACAGATTTTGAAGAATTTATGAGATTTATGGAAGAGGATTAAAAAGATCTGGTACACGAAAAAGTACTCCGCAAGAATGGAGCAATCTCAGATCGGATTTCCAGAGCATGAGCCGAAGTGACTAAAAGCTCTGCTAAGAATGAAGAGGAGAGGGAGGAGAGTACACAGGAGGTTGTAGTCAGCGGACAGGTGGGTATGGTAGATGTGTACGAAGGAACTACAGATGCTGGTTTACACCATAGATAGACCAGAGGGCTGAAGTAACTCAGCAGGTCAGGCAGCATCTCTGAAGAAAATGAATAGGTGATGTGTCGGGTCGAGACCCTTCTTCAGACTCAAAAGGAATAGGTGATGTTTCGGGTCAAGACTCTTTTTCAGAATTTGAGTCTGAAGAAAGGTCTCACCTCGCTGAGTTACTCCAGCTTTTTGTGTTAATCTTGGGTATGTTAGATGTTCAGTCATTGCAAGATTTAATTGACAGAAGAAAATAATTTAAATTGGAAGCAGTGGGGTTAGGGTGGAACTAGAAATGAGATGATGTGGAGGTTTTTTTTGTGTGATGAGCTGTTTATTGTTTCAGTTGTAGTCTATGGATTTAACGTCCAGGTTCAGGAACAGCTGCTTCCCCACAGCCATCAGGCTAATAAACACTACAAGGTACACAAAAATGCTGGAGAAACTCAGCGGGTGCAGCAACATCTATGGAGCGAAGGAAATAGGCAACGTTTCAGGCTGAAACCCTTCTTCAGACTGAATAAACACCACAACCTCATAAGCTATGAAATACATAGATTATTATTATTATTATTGTTCTGTTATTGTTTGTTCTTTTTTTCTGAGTTTTTGTTATATTATTTATTATGATTGCATATTCTGTTGTGCTGCAGCAAGTAAGAATTTCATTGTTCTATATATTGGTATCTGGGACATATGACGATAAAACACTCTTGACTGTTGATTTTGTAAAATGTCCCTGCTTAATTGGGAAATGACTTAAGGGTCGAGACCCGAAACGTCACCTATTCCTTCGCTCCATAGATGCTGCCTCACCCGCTGAGTTTCTCCAGCATTTTTGTCTATCTTTGATTTTTCCAGCATTCCTTCTTAAGCGAATCAGAAAGTGGTGTAATTGTCTATAATGTGGATTTATTTTTCTTTCAGTGCATATGATCCTGCAGATTATGAGCATCTTCCTACTTCTACGGAAATAAAGGAGCTCTTTCAGTATATCACACGGTAAGCAGTCTGCATACAATTAATTTCATTTTGATGCCTGTGATGTTAGAGGTAGTTTTGTATCTGCACAGGTTTTAAGAGGGATCTTATAATAGTCTCACTGATAGTATGTATTCCACTCCCTCATCCTTCTATCTTTACAGCTGCTGTTAGGCAGAAATTGAGTTGATAAGTTTGTGGCAGAAACTGATACCAAGTAAAACTGAATTGCCAAAGCAAACTCAATTTGGCAGTTTTATGTTAATAATAATAGTGGGCAGCTACAAATGCTGACTCGTTACCGAAATGTAGAGCCCGTATTTAACTCAGTAAGTGCCAACAGTACATGTTCTTGATTTGCTGTACACCTCACCAGCATGTTCCTCCCTATTCACCCTCATTACATGTTGATAATATTCTGTGACCCAAAACGTCGCCGAAGTCGAGACCTGATACGTCCTTCTCCTTCTCTCCAGAGAGTTACCCGCTGAGTTACTCCAGCATTTTGTGTCTACCTTCGATTTAAACCAGCATCTTCTTCTTCTTATCGAGTCCACACACAAGATTAGAAGTTGTTCAGCCAGAGCTGAACACACGTCTCGGCATCTGCATACAATGGTGACTGTCTTGTCGCTTCTTGTGCGTGGTGGTGGAAAGAGGGCCGTGACGTGAACACTCTTTCCTTGACCACAAACCAGCAACTTCATCAACAAGTTCGCTGATGACACAACAGTGGTGGGTCTCATCATTGACAATGATGAGTCGGCGTACAGGATGGAGGTGGAGCTGCTCACAGGATGGTGCAAATCCCACAACCTCATTCTCAACGTGGGAAAAACTAAGGAGATGGTGGTTGACTTCAGGAGGGCGGGAAAACAACACCATACACCTCTGCACATCGATGGAGCTGATGTGGAAAGGGTCAGCAGCGTGAAGTTCCTAGGACTCCACCTGTCAGATGACCTGATGTCCACAACCAACACCACAGCACTGGTCAAGAGAGCCCAGCAGCGACTACACCCTCTCCGAAGACTTCGTAAAGCAGGTCTCCCCACTACACATCTACGAACTTTTTATAGGGGGACAATCGAGAGCACATTAACCGACGGCATCACTTCCTGGTTCGGGAGCTGCAAGGCGTACGAACTGCACCAACTTGACAGGATTGTGAAGACCGCCAGCAGGATTATTGGTGCTCCACTCCCTTTCTTGCTGGACATATACAGGAAGAGATGTATCAACAGAGCCATCTCCATCATCAAAGACCCCTACCACCCATCGCATCACATATTCTCCATCCTGCCATCTGGGAAGAGGTACAGGAGCATTAGCTGCAAAACCAGCAGGATGCTCCTCAGCTTCTTCCCGCAGGCTATAAGACTGATAAACGGACTTAGCCCCCTGCCAAAGTATCGCGCACCAACCATCAACCTGGACAGAGCCACTGTCGTGCCGCTGCCGATCGGAACGTCTGTTGATGTTTAGTAGAGAGTAGAGTGTTTAATTTAATTTGTTCATGATATATGTTTTTTATTTCTAGTTATTTGTTGTTATTTGTACTGCACACTGAATGGACACTGGTTGAGCAACCTTTTTTTGTTTCCTCTGGGTATGTGAGTACTCAGGAAAATGACAATAAAGATATACTGATACTGACTGATACTGATAGCATCTGCAGTTCTTTCTTACACACTGTATATGTGGCTGGTGTGCACCTTTGTAGCATGTTCCGAACTTGCTGTGTGCAAGTAGTTGTTCACCTTCTCAAACTTGCACTGATTGGAGACTTTCCTTCATGGAGTGGGAATGAAGATCAGCGAATAAGCCGTGCATCTCTCTGGAGCCCATAAAAATACATGATTTTTAAAAAAAAACATGTATGATGTTTGTTTTTTTCTTAGCTTCCTTTGACTATGATTATACTGCTACATACAGTATTTATCTAGCTTCCTGTTAAATACATATCTGCTGTTAGAAAAAGTCCTTAGAAGTGGTTGTGAGTTTTGAGTTTGTTTGTTCATGTTCGACAGGTATACTCCACAGTCTATTGAGCTGGATCACAAACTGAAGCCATTCATTCCTGATTTCATTCCGTCAGTTGGTGATATTGATGCTTTTTTGAAGGTGAAAACGTACTTTTAATTGTATTCAAATGACTTATTTAGTTATAACCATTTGACTTTTAATATATTCAAACCATTTTCTTTCTCTGAAATTAAATTTTCAATCGTTCTGAAATACATCGAATGACCTATTTGAACTGGGTGTTCCAGTAGAAGTGGGATAACAAAGAGCTGGTGATTGATGGCCAGCATGGACTCATTGGGCCGAAGGGCCTGTTTTCATGCTGTATCTCAAAACCAAACTAAAGCTCCAAAGTCACACGTCTTTGGGATGTGCGAAGAAGCCGGAGTACCCGGAGGAAATTCACGCGGTCACAGGGAGAACATGCAAACTCCACGCAGACCCGAGATCAACTTTGAAAAAATAAAAAATGGACTATTAACAAACTAGTTGGCAGGTTAACATTGTCATAAAATCTGGCTAAAGTTGACTATGTTAACCTAGGCTAAGTGGGGAACTAATTATTAAACTGTTTCTAGACTTCCCCTTCACCAGCACACATTTGGACAATTGATACAAGTTGTTTGTGAATGTTGATTGCTGTTATTTTCCTTGTGGCCTGTAGGTCCCACGTCCTGATGGGAAGTCGGACAACCTCGGCCTGATCCCGTTGGATGAACCTTGTGCAAAGCAGTCGGATCCGACTGTACTGTCCCTGTGGTTAACGGAGAATTCAAAGCAGCACAGTGTTACGGTAAGCAGAGGGGCACACTAGTTTGAGACTGAAACGTTACGCAGCCTTTTTCTTCCAGACATGCTGGATGACCCACTGAGTTACTCAGGCACTTTGTGTCCATCTTCGGCACATTTTAAGTTGCGAACTTGAGCTAGAGCAGGACTGCTGATTAGCCCAGCAATCAAAGGTAGACAAAAATGCTGGAGAAACTCAGCGGGTGAGGCAGCATCTATGGAGCGAAGGAATAGGTGACGTTTCGGGTCTCGACCCGAAACGTCACCTATTCCTTCGCTCCATAGATGTTCTATGTTATCCACTCCTTGCACAAAAGGGGCACTTTACAGAAGCCAATTAATGGCCCCTTCCCCTTCAATGTGGTGAAACAATATATCTCAAGAGAAATCGCTTAAAATGATTATAATGGATGGCGCAGTGGTACAGATGCTGTCTCACAGCGCCAGAGACGCAGTTTCCATCCTGACCTCGGGTACTGACTGTGCAGAGTTTGAGTGTTCTCCCTCTGATCATGTAACTCTTGAGTGCAGACTGGCTACCATGTTGGCTGCATTGCAACAGTTTCTTAACGTACAGTAGGTGGTCTTGGATATCCTGTTAGGGACACGCAAGAGAATACAAATCCAAGGCTTTTCACTGCAACAAGATCATATTGTTTGGTCTTCCATCAGTACAGTAATATCAAGACATGATATCTGTCTGATGCTGTTGGTGGAATTTAAATGCAATTACATTTATTGAGTCTTATTAATGCATTCCACAGTCATGAGAAATGACAGGAACAACATGATCCAGTGTCTTCAATGGGAAGCACATACATGCATGCCAGATGAGCACATTATCTGACAGAGATCTAATTGTGTACCAACTGCACTGTTTACGTAGTCTTGAATGTGGTCATTTGGCTGAGGTACTATGTGGCATATAACATTCTAATACCTCAATATATCTTTAACATAGAGAAATGTTCTTAAATGCTTCCTGGGAACTTCATTTAATACAATTTGACACCGAGCTGCCTAAAGAGAGAGTTTGGCAAGTAAATAGTAATTTATACATACAGATGGGTTTCCTTGGAAAAGAAGTTTAAAAAAATAATTCTAATCTTAATTTCTACGCAGCTGTCCGTGATGGGGCGATGTAAGTATAGATATGCATGCGGTCAGAATCAGAGATGTTTACAGTAACAAAGCTACAGCGGTGGAGACGGGCAAGATTGATTCAAACACAAAGTCAGGCGTTTTTAATTTGAGATATTTATCAAGGACTTACCTGAAGGAAAAGAGTTAACAGAATGTACATCTAATAACTGTACCTGTGGCAATTAGTTCAACTTTGAGGAATCACATCCTAGGGTTTAAAGTACCTTTAAGATTAAGAAAATGTTTATTTCTTTCACCACAGCAGCTGAAGGTGAAAAGTCTGGAGAATGTGGAAAAGAATCCCAAGGCTCTTGACAACTGGATGGAAAGTATCAGTGAGCTGCACCGCTCCAAACCACCCGCTAATGTTCACTACACCAAGTGAGTTGTGTCTGTCGCTTTGTGTATACCCATTGTGGACTTCAGCTTTCCTTCATCACCATTACTGGACAGTACCTGTGGAACTGGGCAGCAATTGAAATGTAATAAGTGATCACATCTCGTAGCTGTAGTTGATGCACTCTATTCCCTCCTTAGGCCCATGCCTGATATCGATTCGCTCATGCAGGAGTGGCCACCAGAGTTTGAGGAGCTGCTGGGAAAGGTGAGTGAGCCCCATCAGAACAGTAAATCTGGTATCGCTTATCAGTACTGCCAGCGAGAAGCATTTCTCTCAATGTCTAAATTATCTTTCTTTTAACTCAGGTGAGCCTGCCCACAGCAGAAACCAACTGTGACCTGCCCCAGTACATTGATATGATCTGTGGTAAGCACCAAATGGTAGCTTTAATTAAATGCTGGAGAGAGTTCACAGATAATGTGTATTGTAACAGACTGGCTGCCACAGGATGTGCTGGCTGTTTGCCCTATCTACCTTTTGAAAATGAGTGAAATCTGGAACAATGAGATGAACATTTATTTCTTTGACTTTATCTTTCACTCTACCCATCGCCCCAGTGGAGTAAAAACAAAGTGCAGGAAATACTCAGCAGGTCCTGCAGCATCCGTGGAGAAATGTCACTATCAGGTTCAATGCCTCGTTAACTTTTTTTTCACCACAGATGCCACCTGATTTGCAGACTATTTCCACACTGGTTTTATTTCAGATTTTTGATTCAAGCACAGTGTTTTAAGGCACATTTTAATGATGCTCCATGGCTCCAGGTATGAGAGAGGAATAGTCACTTGTGTATTGTGCCCGATTTCCCCCAGTAGAGAGCACAAACATGCAGTCATCATTCAGCATCAAATGTGGCAATGATAATTCCCAGAATGAACAGCTTGCTGCAACTTACTGGTCACTGCAACCAGATAGAGACCCACCAGTGAAACAACAGTTCCAGTGGAAGTATACCTTGGAAAACGGTGCTTACAATAGAGGGGGAGAAAATGTTTCTGCTTTGTTCCAAGTCGTCACATTTAGGTACCTACTATGAGAAGTTATTAATAAGAATCATTAACCTGTATACCAGCTGTAGGTGGCCACGGTGGCACAGCGGTAGAGTTGCTGCCTCACAGCTCTTGCAGCTCTAGAGACCCAGGTTCGATCCCGACTATAGATGCTGTCCGTACATTCTCCCCGTGACAGGGTGGGTTTTCTCCGAGATCTTCAGTTTCCTCCCACACTCTGAAGATGTTTCGGTATGTAGGTTAATTGGCTTGGTGTGTGTGTAAATTGTCCCTAGTGTGTGTAGGATAATGTTAATGTGCGGGGATTGCTAGTCGGTGTGGACCCGGTGGGCTGAAGGGCCTGTTTCCGTGCTGTATCTCCAAACTAAACTAAACCAGCTAATTTACGAGTCTGCTACATCAGTGGCCCAACCCCTGTGCTATAGACTTGTCCAATTCACTGCCATTATACTATGGAGAGCAGGCACGCAAGTTTCTCTGCCTGCTGTACAAATATTTGACCAGGCTGTGATGCAAACAGTATAGCAGTGACAGGCAATTGTCAGTTGTTTCAGTCAGACCTATTTAATTAAGATTGTTCACAAGATCATTAGCGTAGGCTCCATGAAAATGAGACGGCTGATTTGCTGCCCCCCCCCCCCCCCCCCCCCCCCCCCGGGATGTTTGATACTGAGGCTTTGCAAGTAACTACTGTTTAAAAATATATATATTTTGTCTCCTGCCATCCCTTCCCCCCTTTCAGCAATTCTGGACATCCCTGTATACAAGGACCGTATCCAATCCTTGCATGTGCTGTTCACCCTACACTCAGAGTTCAAAAACTCACAGGTAAGACATGCCAAGATCAAGAATGAACAAAAAGCCTCAATGTCTGTCAAGAATGTTGCTTTCCATTCATACCACTCCCATTCCACACATAGCAATAAGTGTGCAAAAAGGAACTGCAGATGCTGGTTTACACCGAAGATAGACACAAAAAGCTGGAGTAACTCAGCGGGACAGGCAGCATCTCTGGAGAGAAGGAATGGGTGATGTTTCGGGTCGAGACCCTTCTTCTGACCCGAAAAGTCACCCATTCCTTCTCTCCGCTGAGTTTCCCCAGCACTTTTGTCTATCTGTTGTTCGTTTCTACACTATACAATTGGAAGTGGTTTAGAGTTGTACAATTGTAGCACATGGAATCAGGCCCTTCAGCCCAAATCATCCATGCTGACTGAAATGCCTATCTGCACTTCTCTTATTTTCCTTCATTTTGCCCATTTTCTTGTATTCCTTTTCTATCCACATCCCTGTCTAAATGCTTCTTAAATGCTGTAATTCTACCAGCCTCTACCATCTCTTCTGGCAGCTCATTCCATATAATCACCAGTGCCTGTGTGAAAATAAAAATTATTTCTTATTTTAGTCCTTAAATCCTCTGGGCCTGAATTTATATAAAGTTGCCGATCACAGTCACCAATCCAAACTGTAATTTGATTTATTCTAGATCATAAACAGAATTCAGTGGTTGTTCGTGTTTACACACGTTGACCCTGATGTAATGCTAAATCCTATTTGCAAATGTTTACTGTATTAATGTTTACTGCTTAAGCAATTCATTTTCAAACTTAAATAATTCTCTCATTGGGAGTGACTTGAATTAATTTTAGGTTATAGGTAATAACTTCCTCTTGCATGCATTTCCATCTATAATGGTACAAGGATGAGTGGTTTTATTGCAGGCACTTAATAGCTATTCACTTGTTGTCCCCTTCTGTTTGCAGCATTTCAAAGCTCTTGCAGAAGGGAACAAGGTGAGCAGTTCTGAGGAGCCTCCATCTCACAACGCAGATGTGGACACAATAACGTATGACTAAATAGCAGCTTTGGGCAACTAACTCCAGAGGAACCTTTAAAGCCTTCTTTGAATTCTTTAAAAAAACCATCCTGAGTTGTTTATTTTTCTATTTATTCTGTACATTTTTCCAATAAATATTATTCTGAACAAGAATGTTCCAACTTCATGTATCAAGTCTTTTGCAACTGGATCAACAAAAATCAAGATTTTTCTTTTAAAGAAATGATAAACTGCCAGGTTTGTCACCAGACTGGCTGAATTTTCATTTATCTTTACAAAAAATATGTTGTGCATGTATATATAAAGCAGGTAGAGAAACACTTCCTTTGCAGGAATCCTGCACTAGTTTGGTTTAACAGACAGAAACAAACAATAGTAAATGAGTAGGAAGGAAGTGCAGGTGCTGGTATACACCAAAGATAGACACAAAATGCTTGAGTAACTCTTCGGAACAGACAGCATCTCTAGAGAGATGGAATGGGTGACGTTTCGGGTCGAGACACTTAATGAGTCTGAAGAAGTTCAAGTTCAAGTTCAAGTGAGTTTATTGTCATGTGTCCCTGTATAGGACAATGAAATTCTTGCTTTGCTTAAGCACACAGAAAATAGTAGGCATTTACTACAAAACAGATAAATGTGTCCATATACCATGATATAAATATATACACACATGAATAAATAAACTGGTAGTGCAAATAACAGAAAGTGGTTGCTAATAATCAGAGTTTTGTCCGAGCCAGGTTTAATAGCCTGATGGCTGAGGGGAAGTAGCTATTCCTGAACCTGGTTGTTGCAGTCTTCAGGCTCCTGTACCTTCTACCTGAAGGTAGCAGGGAGATGAGTGTGTGGCCAATAAAGGTTCCTCTGGAGTTAATTGCCCAAGAAGGGACTTGACCTGAAACGTCACCCATTCCTTCTCTCCAGAGATGCTGCCTGACCGGCTGAGTTACTCCAGTATTTTGCATCTATCAATAGTAAATGAAATTTCGGAGCAATAACTGGTGCCAAAATGTCATATTTCCAAATTTACCAAGGACATAAAATTTGGTGGGAATAATATAATGATGAGATTCAAAGCGGCTCCTTCAATAGGAGGAGTGGAGTAAGGATTCACCAGACCTTTTCCTGGGATAGCAGGTCTGCTAGAGAAGGAGTTTGGACAGATTAGACCTCTGTTCCCTATAGAAGAATAAGAGGTTAGCTCATTGAAACATCCAAGACAGACATGAGGAGGCTGTTTCCCTTGACGGAGGAGTCAAGCTCGAGGGATCAGTCTCTAAATAAGGAGGAGGCCCTTTCCAAGAGCACCTTTTGCCATCTGAAGAAGAGTGCTTGAAGTTCTACTGAGGAAGTTGAACCCAACCTCTTCAGAGATAGGGACTACCTATAGCGTTATCTCCAGGACTGCCCCCCATAACTCCTGCAGATCCAAGGTAAAATAAGTGAACTAATGTGTAATTGGCACTTTGATCTGGCTCAAACTACATTCAGCCCAGGCCAAAAGGGAGACTATATCATCTATATTAGAATAAAGGGGAAGCTATTTAAGACTGAGGTGAGAAAAAACGTTTTCACCCAGAGAGTTGTGAATTTGTGGAATTCCCTACCACAGAGGGCAGTGGAGGCCAAGTCACTGGATGGATTTAAAAGAGAGTTAGATAGAGCTCTAGGGGCTGGTGGAATCAAGGGATATGGGGAGAAGGCAGGCACGGGTTATTGATTGGGGATGATCAGCTAGGTTCACAATGAATAGCGGTGCTGGCTCGAAGGGCCGAATGGCCTCCTCCTGCACCTATTTTTTATGTTTCTATCTACATGCCTGACCTAATATCCCTGAAATAGAACACTCCAGGTTCTATCATGGCATGAAATTTCCATAAAGCACTTCAAGTATCTTAAATATTCCTTGAAATGATGTATCATCCATCCTCTCTGATGGGTACGAATGACTTGCGACCACTCGGAGTGGAGAATCCAAGTTTTGGTAATGCAGCGATCACCTTGAGCCTCGACAGTGAAGCTTGTGAAGCCAAGTGAAAATGGAACTTCCAAACGATCAACTCATCCATGCTCTAAAGCTCCTCCTGCCCGAACGGTGACAGAGTCTGCAGTACCTTCACAATGTGCCCTAGCCGTCTCGAAACCTACAGAAATGGAATTGAAGCCCTGACACCATGTTTAAGAAGGAACTGCAGATGCTGGAGTCTGAAGAAGGGTCTCGACCCGAAACGTCGCCTATTTCCTTTGCTCCATAGATGCTGCCTCACCTGCTGAGTTTCTCCAGCATTTTTCTCTACCCCTGAACCCAAGTGACTGCCCAAGGAGAGACAGCACCATCGTACATAACCTGCAGAATCTCACCATGCATGGTATTAAACGTTTATATATATATATAGATGAGAGGAATAGATCGGGTAGATGCACAGAGTCTCTTGCCCAGAGGAGGTGAATCGAGGACCAGAGGACATAGGTTTAAGGTGAAAGGGAAAAGATTTCACAGGAATCTGAGAGGAAACCTTTTTCACACAAAGGGTGGTGGGTGTATGGAACAAGCTGCCGGAGGAGGTAGTTGAGGCAGGGACTATCCCAACGTTTAAGAAACAGACAGGGACATGGATAGGACAGGTTTGGAGGGATATGGACCAAACGCAGACAGGTGGGACTAGTAGCTGGGACATGTTGGCCGGTGTGGGCAATTTGATCCGAAGGACCTGTTTCCACTCTGTATCACTCTATGACTCTATATACATATCGCTGAAGAATTTGTTAAACATCTGAATAAATAAAAGATCTTATGCAAAAGACTAGGGGTGGTCGAGCTATTGCCTGTGTATGGAAATTGTTAGGAATGGGAAGGAAACAAATTGGAACCAGATAATGAGAAAGAAGAAGATGCAATAGTTAGAAAAATACTTGCATTTAATACTTAAGATAGACACAAAAAGCTGGAATAACTCAGCGGGTCTGTCAGCATCTCTGCATAACCCACAGGAAACAGTCTTTCATGTCTCCTCTGCCCTAGAAATACACGCAATCTCTGCCCAGTTCACACACTTGTTCAGGAAATCACATTTAAATTGGTAGTTGCACGACAAGAATTAGGAGAGGTAAAAAAAATAAACAAATACGTTGCACTTTTTAATCCCCCATATTTATGAAAAATACTGAGACCGAAAACAAATTATTGCAAAGTTGGAAGCTTGAAATCACAATCGAGATTGATTAGAAAGTAGGTCAGGCAGCGTCTTGGAGTAATGTTGCAGCCCAGTGACTTTTCATCTGTGGACTTGTAGTTGACAGGTCTGCGAATGGTAACTCTGGCTGCGCTGTGTGGTGAGATTTGCAGGGTGCACTGAGAATTTTGGTAAGTGACACGAGGCTTGAGTGGGTGGGTGGATTGAGAAATGTGGAGGGAGGGTGGGTGGGGGAGTTGAGACATGTGGAGGGTATTTGATTGAAAAGCTTGGTGAGTGGATGGATTTGAGGAATAAAGCAGCGAGCGTAACGTGAGTGAAATACGAAGAGGGCATGTAAGTGTTAATCCATTGAAAGGCATTGGGGTCAGTGAGAGTTCCGTGCTTTTTTTGATTATTCAGCATATTGCTGATTTTGACATAATAAGAAAAACCACAGATTGGAAACCTGGCACTTTTGAGACAGGATGTAAACGCATAACCTTTGCAGTTTAATTTTCTTGCCTCTATAAAGCAGGGTGGTCTGTGTGCATGGATGTGTTTAAAAATACAGAATGTACTAATTAAGGTTTTGTGCAAAGCGTGTCAGCAGCATCTTCTCTGATAGATCGATTGCCAAGATATGGCTCGGTGGTGAGCCAGAAAAAAAGGTGAGATAATAAGAGATTAAGTTGAAGCAAGGTCCACCGGTAAGCAAAGCCACCACTCAGATGGTGTACTAGTGATATCATTTCGAACGAGAAGTTGAAGGTCAAGATATGTGAATTAATTGAGAAGATGGGGTGCTGGAATTGGACAACCTGTGATGGACCACAAACTAATAATGCCTTTATCTAGAGATTACATGTTCGTATACATTGGATATGAAGAGGATCGAGCTCAGCTGCAATGCCACCCATGGTTAAGTACCCTGTTTAGAGAACAGTTTGAATAATACTTAAGATAGACACCAAAAGCTGGAGTAACTCAGCGGGTCAGACAGCATCTCTGCAGAAAAGGAATAGGTGACGTTTCGGGTCGAGACCCTTATTCAGACTGGGAGTCAGGGGAGAGAGATACGAGAGATATATATGTTCAAGAAGGAACTGCAGATGCTGGAGAATCGAAGGTAGACAAAAGTGCTGGAGAAACGCAGCGGGTGCAGCAGCATCTATGGAGCGAAGGAAATAGGCAACGTTTCGGGCCGAAACCCTTCTTCAGACTGGGTTCAGTTACTAGACATGATCTAGAGAAATAAGTTCAGATCCTGATATGACAGCTGGGAAATCCTGTATAATGTTTAATTAATCATAGTCTAGAATTACGAGACTAGTTTTAGTAACGGCAAAATGAAGACACAAAATCCACCACCTTATCTTCGTCTGGGTTTTCTGTGTCTCCACTGCGTGGTTTAACTACTCTCCGAAATGTCACAGCAGATTGCTTAGTTTAAATCAATTAGGGATAGGCAATATATGTTTACTGTTTCACAGTCCATCATTGACTACAAATGGAGTGGGTTTAAAGAGAGATTTCAGTATTACGTTTGTACAGTTTTAAAAAGTAAGGTTTGGAATTACTGAGTTTAGTTCTTAGAACAGCCTTTTGTTTCTGAATAGGAATTTATTTTCGAGATGAAGCTAATTTATACAGCAACCGTAGCATTGTGTTGGACACCTTGTGGGAAAATATTGCCGAGGGTATGTGTAGCATCCCAGTAGCTGCTGTAAATGAGGAATTGGAAGGGCTGTCGGAACTGTGAAAAATTATTCTCATCAGGATAGCGGCACTGAATTAACTGTGGACTGACAAGTCTATGGGTCCCAAAGACTTCATCACCGAATCTTAAAAGTTGTGTCTAGTGAGATAATTATTTGCATTGATTTTATCTTTTCAAACTTTCTTGGATTTGGGGAAGTTTCCATCAGGTTGAAAATAGCAAGTGTAATTTCTTTATTGACAAAGTGGAGGAGAGACCAAAACCGCGCTCATCAAGGGGTAGATGTTAAAAGCAATGATTAAGGACTTGCTGTGTCAAAGGTTATTACAAAAAATGAAAGCTTATGGTGTAGCAGGTATTTTTGAATCGAAAATTGACTGGATAATGGAAAACAAAATACAAGTATTCATAAATGTTTGTTCCCTATCAAAACATAACGTGGCGTGCCGTGGTGATCTGTACTTTCATCATTTATATAAATAATTTAAATGGATGAAGGTATCCAAGAATTTTTGGTAACTTTCTTGATAACACAAAGTTAGATTAGAAAGTAAATTACAAAGAAGACATCAGCAAATTGAAAATTGATTTAGATAGTGAAGTACATGAGCAACGCTAGATCAATAGAATATGAAGCTGTGGTTGGATGGTGTGGAGGAGGGAGGGGATGTGATGTCAGTAAAAATAAATTTAAGCTTATTATCAAAATGATTAAAAATCGCCAACTCTGAGATGTAAGAGGGTTTGGGTATTCCAGTGCCTAATTTATGAAGATGCCTCTGAAGAAGGGTTTCGGCCCGAAACGTTGCCTATTTCCTTCGCTCCATAGATGCTGCCGCACCTGCTGAGTTTCTCCAGCAATTTTGTCTACCTAATTTATGATATGGTGTGTAGAGGTACTCCAAATAATGAGGAAAACCAATGTTATCTTTTCACACAAGGGGAACGAATACAAAAAATAGGGAGGTTATGCTCCATTTATATAAACCGTTGATGAGCATACATCAGGGGTAGGGTCTCCTCGTGTAAGGCAAGATGCAAATGCATTGGAAGCAGTTCAGAGAAGATTTACTAAACTAACAATGGAAATCCATGGAAAGATTGGACGAGCTAGGCTTGTATCCATGTGAATATGGAAAAAAATGAGAGGAGCCTTGATTGAAACATGAAATCCTGAGGACTCTATACGTTTGCAGCAGGAGTTTAGTCTTGAGTGGATTCCAGCGCGTTTTTATTGCGCACTGCGTTCTCCATCAAACCTGGCTGCATGACAATATTCATGTCCAAGATAAGCAGGGTCTGACATTTGCCAGTCTGGAAGTGGAGAGAATCTAAAACTCGGGTTGCATTTTGAAAAAAAGTTGACACACGAAACTAGAGATGCTGGAATCCACGGCAAAAAACACAAATTGCTGGAGGGACTCAGCAGGTAAGCAGCATCTGTGGAGGCAAAGTGATAGTGATGTTTCAGGTCGAGACCCTGTATCAGGACTCTTTTTGTTTCAGGGAAAGAGACTGGATAAGAAGAGGATTGACCTCAACTGTAATGCAACCGGTGGTTAAGTACCCTGTCTGGACTAATATTTGTGTAATATTTAGCTGGGTACTAATGGAGCTCGAGCCAGTGTCTTCAGGAGAGGAATTAGGTTAACTTGCTAGACTGGTGATCCAGAGAAATAAGCTCAGATCCTGGCATGACAGCAGGAAAATAACATTTAGTTACTTAAATATAGTCAGTGAGGAAACAGGCCCTTAGGTCCAACTTGCCCATGCTGACTAACATGTCCCCTCTATACATGTCCCACCTGCCTGTGTTTGGTCCATACCTCTCTAAACCTGTCCTATCCATGTACGTGTCTAAATGTTTCGTAAACATTGCGATAGCACCTGCCTCAACTACCTCCTCTGGCAGCTCGTTCCATACACCCACTGCCCTTTGTGTGAAAAAGTCACCCCCTCAAATCTTTCCCCCCTCACCTTAAACCTACGTCCTCTGGTTCTTGATTCCCCTACTCTGGGCAAGAGAATCTGTGGGTCGATCCGATCTATTCCTCTCATGGTCTGGGATTACGAGAAGTTTTGGTCGTGGCGAAGGTGACATTTCCAGATAGTAGCAAAACCCTGCTAGTTCGCCGATGACTTTTTTAAAAATTTTTTATTTATTTATTTATTAGAAGCAGACATATTATACAATGTAGTTACATATTATAGTAAAAAAAAAAACTTTTCATATACATCAGTCATACATTATTAAAATTTTCCATTATCAATTACTTCTGCTTCTAGTATTTTTATTTTTTATAGAAAGCGAGAAAAAGAGAGGGTAGAAAGTTACAAATAAAAAAGAAAGCAAAAAAAACACAACAGAAAAACAAGGGAGGTGGAATGGGTTACCTGTAATACATCAATGGAGATAGGTTCGTAGGTTATAAAGTATAGAGTATAGTTTTTCATCTGTTCCTGAGTTCAAGTTTCAGCTGGGTCCTCGTGCTGTGCCAATCTATCCCTTCAGATAGTTAATGAATGGAGCCCAAATTTTATGGAAAAGATCTTGTTTGTCCATTAAGACAAGTCTAATTCTTTCTAAGTATAGGGTCTCCGACATTTCCGTAATCCATATTTTGATTGTGGGGGTTGTAGGGCCTTTCCAAGATGTTAATATTAATTTTTTTCCGGTTATTATACTGTAATTGAGGAAGTTTCTTTGGTTTGTTGTGAGTGTTAAGCTTTGTTCTGATATTCCAAGTATTATTAATTTTGTGTCTGGGTCCAGTTTTGTATTAATAACTTCTGAAGTTATTTCAAAAATATCTGTCCAGAAATGTTTAAGTTTTATACAGTTTGCAAACGTATGTGTTAAATTAGCCTCTAAATGTAGACATTTATCACAAATAGGAGAGATTTGTGGGAAGATTCTATTTAGTTTTATTTTAGAGAAGTGTAGTCTATGTAAGACCTTGAATTGTATTAAAGTATGTCTGGCATTTAATGAACATTGATGTATTTGTTGTAAACTTTCGTCCCACATATCTTTCGTGATAGGATGACCTATTTCAATTTCCCATTTGTATCTATGTGGTTCGGTCAGTGGTACCTGATAGGTTATTTAGTAGGGTGTTATAAATATAAGCTATTAGTTTTTCAGTATTAGGATGCTTGTTCAGACACTCATCAAGAATTTCTGATTCCCTATTCCTGTAAACTTGTGTATTAGATTTAACATAATCTCTAATTTGTAGATATCTGAAAAAATTATTTGAGTGCAGTCCATAATTCAGTTGTAACTCTTGAAATGAAAGAAAAGTACCTTTCCCATAAAGATGTCCTATATTTTTGATTCCATGATTTTTCCATTGTGTGAAACCTTTGTCCATAAAGGATGATTTGAACAAAGGATTATTTACAATGGGAAGGCAGAGTGGTATATTATTCAATTTTAAATCTTTTTTTATTTGTTTCCAAATTCGTATTCCACTATGTATTATGGGGTTTTCTTTATAGGTTTTTTTGTGCTGTTTTGTGGGGGCAAATATGATCGGTCCAATTTCAAAAGGTAGACAGTCTTCCTTTTCCATCATTAGCCAATCTGGTTGTTGGTCCATTTCTTCCAGCCAAAAATTCATGTTTTTAATATGGGCTGCCCAAAAATAAAATAAGAAATTTGGCAAAGCCAGACCTCCATTTATCTTTGATTTACATAAATGTTTTTTACTTATTCTATGATTCTTATAATCCCAGACAAAACTTGTAACAATGGAGTCGACTTTTTTGAAAAAAGTTTTTGGGATATATATCGGAATTAATTGAAGTAGGTACAGTAGTTGCGGTAAAAAAATCATTTTTATAGCATTAATTCTCCCAAGCATTGAAATGGGGAGTGTTTTCCAGTATTGAATATTCTTATGTAGTTTATTCAGTAAGGGTGGGAAATTTAGTTTAAATAAAGAGGTATATGTCTTAGTTACCCAGATTCCTAAGTATTTAAATTTATCTTTAACTATTTTAAAAGGGGATTGTTGTATTGTATGTAAATTGAATTTTGTTATTGGCATGATTTCGCTTTTATTCCAATTGATTCTATATCCCGAAAACTGACCAAATTGAGTTATTAGATTTAATAGGTTTGGAATACTAGTTTCTAATTTTGTAATATATATTAGTATATCATCTGCATATAAGGAGATTTTATTCCTTGTGTCTCTAGTATTGTATCCAAATATTCCTGGATGGTTTCTAACGCTTTCTGCTAGGGGTTCGATTGCAAGAGCAAATAATAGTGGGGATAGTGAGCATCCTTGTCTACAGCCTCTAGAGAGATTAAATTTAGTTGATAACATTTTGTTTGTTAATATTCTAGCTGTTGGGTTAGAATATAACAATTTAACCCATGTACAGTACTTCTCTCCTAGTTGAAATTTTTCCATCACCGAAAATAAATATGGCCATTCTACCTGGTCAAATGCTTTTTCAGCATCTAACGAGATAATTGCTAGCTCTGCGTTGGGGATTCTATTGGAGTATATAATATTAAATAATCTTCTCAGATTAAAAAATGAATACCGTTTGGGGATAAACCCTGTTTGGTCAGGATGTATTAATTTACTGATCACTAAGCTCAATCTATTAGATAGAATCTTAGTTAATATTTTCTGATCAGTATTTAAGAGGGCTATAGCTCTGTATGAACCTGGGTCTTCAAGATCCTTGTCCGTTTTTGGTATAAGTATGATTGTTGATTCATTTAGAGTTTCTGGGAGTTTCTGTTGAGTATAAGCGTATTTGTACATTGTCTGTAGGCGTGGGGAAAGCAAATCATAAATTTTTTTATAAAATTCCGAATTTAGACCATCGGGTCCTGCCGACTTTCCGTTTTTTAAGGACTTTATTGATTCTTCAATGTCTTTTATCGTAATTTCAGCCCCTAGCAATTCTCTCTCTTTCTGATCTAGACCCGCAAACTTACAATTCTGTAAAAATGTTTCCATTCCCGTTGATTGTTCTGTTATTTTAGATGAATACAATTTTTGATAGTATTGTAGAAATCTATCATTAATATCTTTAGGCAATGTTAATGTTTCTCCCTTATCTGTTCTAATTTTGTATATTGTTTTTTCCCCGTCCAATTTGCGAAGTTGACGCGCTAATAGTTTTTGTGGTTTGTCACCAAATTCAAAATTTAATTGTTTTGTATGTTGATAAAGTTTTATAACTTGATCTGAATAAATCTTGTTTAATTTATATTTCAATACTGCAATTTTATTGTGTTTTATCGTGGATGGTGCTGCTGCATTTTCTGTGTCTAATTGCTTTATTTCCATTTCCAGTTTCTTTTGTTTGGCCCTATTCTCTTTATTAAAAAATGATTGGGAAGAAATTAATGCTCCTCGTACAAATGCTTTAAATGTTTCCCAAAGAAGGGAGGCAGAGATTTCAGGGCTATCGTTAGCCTCAAAAAACATTTTAATCTGTTTTACTAGATATTCATTACATGACTTATCTTTTAAGATTTGGGGATTAAATCTCCATTGTGACTGTGTCTCTGCCATTCCGTTTACTTTGATCATAAATGTTAATGGGGCATGGTCTGAGATTATGATGTTATGATATTGTGAGTTATAGGTGAATGGGATAAGTTTTGAATCTACCAAAAAATAGTCTATCCTTGAGTAAGTTTTATGTACTGGTGAGTAAAATGAATATTCTCGGCCCGATGGATTTTCAATTCTCCAAACGTCCTTAATATTAGTGGTATTAATGTATGAATTTAAAAATTCACTTGATCGAGATTTTAGTTTTCTTTGAGTTGATGATCTATCCAAACAAGCATCCAATGTACAATTTAAATCTCCACCGATTATTAAGTTTTGTTGTGTACCTTCCGGGATATTGTTAAGAATTCTCTTAAAAAACAGAGGGCTATCAAAATTTGGTCCATACACATTGAGGAGAGTCACCTTTTTTAAGTATAACTCCCCTATTATTATAATATATCTGCCTTCAATGTCTTCTATCGTTGATATATGTTTAAAGGGTATACCTTTACGAATTAATATTGCAACACCTCTTGATTTATGTGAGAATGAAGAATGGTACGCTTTAGCAATCCATTTTGCTTTCAGTCTATGTTGTGCTTCCTTTTTAAGATGTGTCTCCTGGAGAAATATTATATCTGTTTTCAATGATTTTAAATGTGCTAACACTTTGCCTCTCTTGATAGGTTCATTAATTCCCTTAACATTCCAACTACAGAATTTAATTCCCTCACCCCCAATTTTTATATTCATGTCTTGCATCTTGTGATTAAGTGGTAGAGCAGATGATTCAGCACACTCAACCCTACCTTATACTTGAACTTCAGGTAGATGAATTTTAGGTCACGTCTGTTTTCCATCCGAACGTATCTCCTTAAATAAAATATGCAATTCCATTCCAAATACAAAATATAATGTGATATAAGATAAAAAAGGTGATAGCTAATAGGGTTAGTAAAGTGTGGAAAGTAAAAAAGAAAAGCAACTACAACTACAATTAGTGCAGTTAGTGATAGCCACCCTAATGTGGCTAAGCATCTATGGACTTCCGTAGCTTTTGGTTTATAAAAATACTAGCTCCGTGCTTTCCTTGAAAGGAAAGTTTCCAATTCGATGCATACAATTTGTGGGGGGGAAATAAATATTGATTATATTCCATTAATGGTATAATTAGTAGTCTCAAATTGAGATATTAGTTTTGTATAATATAAACATTTATCAAAGAATAATCAAAAACGAAAACATCAGGGAAAGGGCCATCAAACATTTCTCATTATAAAATACCTGAATCATACTTTACTTATATTTCATACTTTTAATTAATTCTTAAATAATCTAAATAATCTTGTTAGCATTAGTTAGTGTTAGTTAATATTCTTGATTATTAATAGTTGTTAGAGGTTAGAGGTTAGTACTAGAATGTTAGTATTATATATCCGTTGCAGGAAATATACCCAATTCTTATTGCGAATATTAGGCAACTCTTAAATATAATAGTTTAAAGTTTAGAGTTCCATATCTTCTCTGCGAGATAGCAGTGTCCGAGTAGGTGTTAAGAGTTGAATATTTTTCAATCTTTGATCTTGTCTTCGACTTTCTTGGCAAATTCAAATGCTTCCGTGCCGATGACCTTTAAGAAAGAAAACCCACTCTCCGCTCTTTATCTGTTTTTTCGGTGTTTCTGTACTGTGGTTTAACTGCTCGATCTCAAATGGCTCAGAGGCTGCTTAGTTTAAATCACTTAGCGATCAGCAATAAATCTTTGGTTTAGTTTAGTTTAGAGATACATTGGGGAAACGGGCTCTTACTAACACCATCCAACGCCCACGAGGGACAATTTTTACATTTACCAAGCCAATTAACCTGCATACCTGCACGCCTTTGGACGTTTTGTACTGTGTTGGTGGTACCCATATTGCACAGAGATACAACAAGATACAAGATACATTTATTTGTCACATGAAATGCGATCACCGTACAGCCATACAATAAAATGAAGAACACAACACACGATAGAGTTCAACAGAAAACATCCCCACACAGCAGAATCAAAAGTTTCCCACTGTGAGGGAAGGCAACAAAGTCAGTCATCTTCCTCTGATGTTCCTGATGTTCACCCGTGGTCGGGGCCTCCAGGGCCCTCCGCAGTCGCCGCTACAGGGTGGTAAATCTGTGGAATTCATTGCCACAGAAGGCTTAGGCAGAGATAGATAGATTCTTGATTAGTGCGGGTGTCAGAGGTTATGGGGAGAAGGCAGGAGAATGGGGGTTGAGAGGGAAAGATAGATCAGCCATGATTGAATGGCGGAGTAGACCTGATGGGCCGAATGATAAATCAAATGGCCTAATTCTGCTCCTAGAACTCATGAACATGAATTAATAAAGACGGGGAGAAAGTATTTTAAGCGATTTCAATATTATGTTTTGTATAGTTTTAGAAAAGAAGGATCGGAATTGCTGGAGTGTAAAATAGTTCTTTATTTCTGTCTAGAATTTTCCAGCTCAGACCTGATGCAGTGTTTTGACCCAAAACATCGACTGCCTTCTTACCTCCACAAATGCTGCCCGACCTGCTAAACGCCTCCAGCAATTTGTTGTTTGCTTCAAAGAATGTGTCTATATATGGCAGAGATGAGGCTAATTATTTTCTTTCAAAGGCTTGTTATTCTTTGTAATTTGTTATTTGTCAGGTTGATGATGGTGTTTTGATGATCTGTGTGGTCAAATACATTCTTGATAGTTTTGTATTCAGCTCCTGTTGGAGTGCACACAGAATGTGTGTGTGTGTGTGTGTGCGCGTGTGCATGTGCGTGTGTATGTGGGTGTGTGTCTATATGTGTGTATGCGCTGGTATCTGTGTGTGCACGCACGTGTGTGTGCGCGTGTGTATGTAGGTGTGAGTGCCTGTGTGTGTGTGTATGTATGTAGGTGTGTGCGTGTGTATGTAGGTGTGTGTGCGTGTGTATGCAGGTGTGCGCGTGTGTATGTAGGTGTGTGTGTGCGTGTGTATGTATGTAGGCCTGTGTGCGTGTGTATGCAGGTGTGCGTGTGTAGGTGTGCGTGTGTATGTAGGTGTGTGTGTGTCTTTGTATATGTTTGTGTGCGCTGGTATCTGTGTGTGCACGCACGTTTGTGTGTATGTGCGTGTGTGCCTGTGCGTGTGTGCGTGTATGTGTGTTCTTCTCTCTTTGACCGTATCTGTGTACGTATATGTGTGTGTCTCTCTTTGTCTATGTCTGTGTCCAAGACTGGCAAATGTCAGACCCTGCTTATCTTGGACATGAATATTGTCATGGAGAGCACGGTACGCCACAAGAACACGCTGACGTCCACTCAAGACTAGACCGCTGCTGCAAAAGTAACATTCTGTAGGTGCATGAAATGTGAGATGGCTCGCACGAGAGCTAAATGTCAACTTGTTTTTTCCACGCAATATCTAACCAGCTCAGAATTTCCAGCATGTTTTTACTAATTTATTTTTTGCTAATTTATTTATTCACTTCTGACAGGTTTTCTCAGTTTGATTAGGAATTTGTCCTATTAGATGTCCAAATTATCCCGGGGGAGTCTTGCGGAAATCATCAGAGCCATGCAGTCATCAAAGGGATATTTGACGTTACATGTAATCCTGCTATTAGGCCTGCTGCAGAAAGGTAAGGCCCACTTCAACCGAGTTCTTGTGAGCACAATTCATTCCAATCTCTTTCTACACAGATTTTCCCCACTTTGTTCACCGCTTGATGTAGACAATGAGGATTATAATGTGATGGAGGAAGAATAATTTTAGTTTAGTTTAGACATGCTGGGTGGAAACGGGCCCTTCAGCCCACAGAGACCACGCAAACCAACAATCACCCGTACACTAGTTCTATGGGGAGAAGGCAGGAGTAAGCAATTTAGAACGGAGACGAGGTAACACTTTTCCACACAAAGGGTTGTGAGTCTGTGGAATTCTATGCCTCAGAGGGCGGTGGAGGCCAGTTCTCTGGATACTTTCAAGAGAGAGCTAGATGTTTCGGGTCGAGACCCTTCTTCAGACTCAATTCCCTCATATTCTTTGCTTTTTTGTGCTTTAATATGCAGTTAATTCCCTCTCGGTGTCTGGGAACACACAGCTCGTGACTGGCCTCCTGCATCAACCCATCTACCTGGCAGTGAAGGTGAATGATTCAAGCTCGGTGCAAACCATTAGATGGAAGATAGGAGTGCAGGTGATAGTCGAACACACGTCATCCTTGTCGGCAGAAGTCTTCCCCATGTTCAAGGAACGCATGGCCTACATCGCGGAAAACAACTCGCTGCTCATTCACCGACTGAGTCTGCAGGACGAGGGCCAATACATCTCGATAACGTCATTCGAATCTGGAGCAGAAGTTGGTTCATACATCAACCTGACAGTGCTGGGTCAGTTAATAACATTTTGTGTGCAAGTCTAGCTCGTTGAAGGTGAGGGAAGTCAGTCAACACTGGCGTTTAATCTTCCTTGATAATGTAGTGAGACCAGGCGGCGTTCAATTTCATACCCGAAATACGTTTGGATCGTCGGGGTCACCCCTGTAGTGAGACCAGGCGGCGTTCAATTTCGGACCCGATCGTCGGGGTCACCACTGTAGTGAGACCAGGCAGGTTGAGCGAAATGGTTTTTATTCACAAAACACAAACAAAAGCTCGTAATACCGTGTACCTAGTCTAACTAACGGATACCGCTCCTGTTGATGCGAGGAGCGCTAATTAGGCTAAAAGCCCGCAAACTAACCCCCGTGGGCACGTGATCGAGCCGACCAATGACGAGGGTTCTAACTTCCCAGCCCCACCACTAGGTGCTGCTACAATAACATGAACTAAAATTCTCTGTGCCTTTCAATCCCACATCTAATCTCAGAAGGAATGTTCACAACCCCAAACGCCCATTGTGCTTTCTGTGACCCTCTAGTGGTGCTATAACATTGATCTATAAAACCTTTACCAAGGCAAACTCCTTTTCCCTTTGAATCTTGGTCATGTCTCCGGGCCTGAAAACAGCTCACGGTAATGCAGCCTCACAGATCCCCACTTTCCCGAGAATGAGAGAGGGGGGCGCTGAGATGGATGGGAGATTGGTTCCTCTGCTCTGAAACTGGCCAAGGATTTGGATTTCCAACAGAGAGATGGGGCCCAGATCTGTGCTGTGATTCCCCATCCGGTGAATGGAAAGAGGTCTCTGACTTTGTGTGCGCTTGTATCTGTGTGTGTGTGTGCGCAAGCGAGCATGATAGACCATAGTTCTGTGACTTCCCCATTTACTATGATGTTCATTGATTTTTCTCCCAAGATCCATGGTTAAAATCAGGAGAATTAATAATAGGTTTTTTACTTTAGTACGAGGAACTGTAGATGCTAGACACAAAATACTGGAGTAACTCAGCGGGTGAGATTCTTCAGACAGTCTGAAGAAGGGTCTCGACCCGAAACGTTGCCCATTCATTCTCTCCAGAGATGCTGCCTCACCTGCTGAGTTACTCCAGCATTTTGTCTCTACCTTCGATTTAAACCAGTATCTGCAGGTCTTTCTTACACGAACTGCAGATGCTGGTTTACTAAAAAAGACACGATGTGCTGGAGTAACACAACATCAGTCAGCAGGTCAGACAGCATCTCTGGAGAGCATAGATAGGTATTATTTCTGGTCGGGACCCTTCTTCAGTCTGAAGAGTCCTGACCCGAAGTGTCACCTATCTATTTTCTACAGAGATGCTGTCTGACTGGCTGAGTTACTCCAGCACATCGAGCAACACATAGGTTTCTGATCCTGGGCAAAGACACACAGTGCTGGAGTAACTCTGCGGGTCAGGCAGCATCTCTGGAGAACATGGATGGGTGACGTTTCGGGTCGAGACCCTTCTTCATACCTATTTGGGCATAAATGATGGCATCTAAAACTAATTGCCACAGATGTGAGCCCTGTGGTACATCAGCTAGCTGCTTCACCCCTGCCTCCACTCACAAGGTGCTGGTGAACCCTGTCTCATGTGGACTGTACTCTTGCTTTAGTTCCAGTCTCACAGCCCAGCATTACAGTGCAGATCGAAAACGACCCCTATCCGACTGTGACCATGAACTGCACAGTGGAGAATGGCTCCGGCCCCCAATTCTCCTGGACAAAGGACAACATCCGTGTGTCAACTGGCCAGCGGAGTTTAAGGATCGCCAACCTGAACGGCTCAGCCTGCGGAGTTTACACCTGCCTTGTCCAAAACCCTGTCAACAGTGTGGAAAGACAGCAATGGATCTCGGGTAAGGAGGAAAATCGTACCTTTTTATTACAGGGCACCTTCCACTCTATCACTCTTCACCCTAGGGTGGCCACGGTGGCGCAGCGGTAGAGTTGCTGCCTCACAGCACCAGAGACCCGGGTACAATCCTGACTACGGGTACTGTCTGTGCGGAGTTTGTACGTTCTCCCCGTGACCTGCTTGAGATTTCACCGGGTGCTCCGGTTTCCTCCCACACTCCAAAGACGTACAGGGTTTGTAGGTGAATTGGCTTTAGTAAAAATTGTAAATTGTTGAATATTGTTGAAAAATGTCCACGAGAGCCCCGAGTACCAACGAGCGGCCATTACCGTAAATCTTCGAGTTCGAATCAGGGCAAACTCGGGAGAGCTCTTGTAATGAACTCGTACCGTGGGACAGGGGTTTAACAGTTTGTAATTTTGCTTGTTTCCTAATTTCCAGACGAACATTTCCAGGAATGTTATCATCCATTATGTCATGGACCAGGTTGCATTCTGGGCAGCACCCTGGCAATACTTTGCGCAGTCGGGTTCCTGGCGGTTATCTTGGTAGTCCAGTACAAAGGACGACAAAGGGGTAAGGCCACGAAGCGTGACAAGCCAGTAACCCAGCGGACTGCAGCAGCGGCTTCAGGGAGCAATGAATGAGCTGGCAGCTTCCTCCACCCAGTCAACCAGCAGCTGCAGCAGAAGATCTCCGACAGGCTAGATGTAGGAAGATTGTTCCCGATGTTGGGGAAGTCCAGAACTAGGGGGTCACAGTTTAAGGATAAGGGGGAAATCTTTTAGGACCGAGATGAGGAAACCATTTTTCACACAGAGAGTGGTGAATCTCTGGAATTCTCTGCCACAGAAGGTAGTTGAGGCCAGTTCATTGGCTATATTTAAGAGGGAGTTAGATGTGGCCCTTGTGGCTAAATGGATCAGGGGGTATGGAGAGAAGGCAGGGATGGGATACTGAGTTGGATGATCAGCCATGATCATATTGAATGGCGGTGCTGGCTCGAAGGGCCGAATGGCCTACTCCTGCACCTATTTTCTATGTTTCTATCTCCCCAGTTCCAGTCAATGTCAATATCCCAAAGAGGTTTGTTAAATTCCCATCTGATAAATCACCATCTCCAAATCTCCATGGCTGAGCTACTGATTAACGCTCTCTCAGTCAGGCGTACGGTATCAGTTTAGATTTTAGGCTTCAGATTCTTCCGTGAGACGTGAACTCGCAAACACACGACTCGGACAAAATTTCAACCTCAACGCTCCTCACGCTCCCTCTCTCTCTATCTTTCTCTCTCTCTCTCTCTCTGAATGAGAGTGGAGATGAAGGAGACTGAAATCTGTTTTAGGAATTGTTATTCTCCAGGAATGAGGCTAAATGCTGTTCTTTCATTTTGCAGAGGACAAGGCCCCGGACGAACAAGGACAAGCCAACGTGAGTAGGAATTAATCTTGTTATTCATGGAGCAAATTTTTAACTCAGAACTAATTCTACATGTTTGTGTGCTGAACTGAGGCAGTATAAGCTTTCAAATCCGTGCTCCTGTCAAATCTGAGTGTTTAATCCCATCATGTTTGTTGAAGTTATAGCTGAATATTTAAATTAATCCTGGTCCGGTGGGATTGGGTGTGCGGTCAGTAATGTTAGAACGTTTTTAAGAAGGAACTGCAGATGCTGGAAAATCGAAGGTAGACAAAAGTGCTGGAGAAACTCAGCGGGTGCAGCAGCATCTATGGAGCGAAGGAAATAGGCAAAGGGTTTCGGCCCGAAACGTTGCCTATTTCCTTGGTCCGAAACCCTTCTTCAATGTTAGAAAGTTAATGGTGAGAAAGCAGGAACGGGGGATACTGATGTAGGATGATCAGCCATGATCATATTGAATGGCGGTGCTGGCTTGACAGGCTGAATGGCCTCTACTCCTGCACCTGTTTTCTATGTTTCTATGTTTCTATTTTGCAGGTGCCTGATGCAGGGGAGGTACCCCCGAGTGCTCAGTACCACAGCCTGCTTCTCATCCATAGCTGTGACAACCAAGAGACAATTAATTCCACGTACTGCACCATCGGATCCCCACCGTAATCCCCTATCGCTGCTTTTCCTATTCTACTGCTCCAGTAATTTTTGGCATTAAAATATTGATAGAAAACTGTCCATGAGTCAAGATGTGTCCCGACCGTCCTGAAGAGTCTGTAGCGTTCTTCTTCAGCTGTGGGGAGATGGAGTGCCACAGATGTTGATGTGGGAGTGTGGGCCATGGATCTCTGAAGATGGGTGGGTCAGTCGTGTATTAAATCCCTGCCTGATGTCTTTGTCTGCATTTTTCGGGTATTATATGTTTACATTTTATATCTCTGCTTATAAACAGGGGGACGACAGATGGCACAATGGGCTAAGTGTTCGGCTGGCCACCGGAAGGTAGCTGGTTCGAATCCCGCTTGGAGTGCATACTGTCGTTGTGTCCTTGGGCAAGACACTTCACCCACCTTTGCCTGTGTGTGTCCTTGGGCAAGACACTTCACCCACCTTTGCCTGTGTGTGTGGATGTAATTATGTGAAGCACTTTGGGGTCAATGCAAGTTGACTAAAAATGTGCTATATAAATAAAGAAATTTAATTTAATTTAATTTATCTATTATCATTCAGTTGGTAAAATCAAAATGAAAAGATGCATGTCTGTAGAGTATCTTTCACCAGCTCGGTGTATCCCAGAGAGAATCACGCCCAGTCAAATAACTTTGATGTACAGTGTCTACTGTAACGGCAGGAAACGTCACAGCCAATTTATGAAGAGTACAGTCTCTCAAACTGCATTTTGATAATGATCAGATGATTTGATTGAGGTGATTCATGCAAGCTCCCCATGTGTGGTTAGACCCACATACTTGTATAGAGCACCTGTAAACTCTCTGCTTTGATTCGCACTTCTGTTAATGGTTAGCTGCAATTATTACCCATGACCTTTAACGGGAAGTTGAGTTGTTACCACAACGCACGTCGCCCACCAGTGACATGGTCAAACGTTGTACATTTTTGGGACAGAGATGTTGGGGGGGAAAAATTGAATAAATACTCAATATTCTTGCTATTGAGGGAGTGCAGCATTGGTTTACAGTGTTAATTCCTGGGATGGCGGGACTGTCATATGCTGAGAGAATGGAGCAGCTGGGCTTGTACATTCTGGAGTTTAGAAGATTGAGAGGGGATCTCATTAAAACAAATAAGATTGTTAAGGGCTTGGACACGATAGAGGCAAGAAACATGTTACCGATGTTGGGGGAGTACAGCACCAGAGGCCACAGTTTAAGAATAAAGGAGTAAGCCATTTAGAACGGAGATGGGGAAACACTTTTTCTCTCAGAGAGTGGTGAGTCTGTGGAATTCTCTGGATGCTTTTAGGAGAGAGCTAGATAGGACTTAAAAATAGCGGAGTCAGGGGATATGGGGAGAAGACAGGTACGGGGTACTGATTGGGGATGATCAGCCATGATCACATTGAATGGCGGTGCTGGCTCGAAGGGCCAAATGGCCTACTCCTGCATCTATTGTCTATTGTCTATAAATAGTGGAACAGTTTACATTTGTGTTACTGTGAATGCGTGCTTACTCCCTAGTGAAAGTGCATCACTCGTTTGTGACAGGGCAGTAGTCATGACTGAGTTTGTGCAGTGTGAGTGAGTGTGTGTACTGCTGAATGTGTGTGTCCATGTTCCTTAGCGAGCCTCGTATATATTATGTAGCGCCTTTCAGAGCTAAGTGTACAAAGCGATGAAACTTTTCATGACTTTTAATGACTTTGCCTTCCATCACAGTGGGTTCACTGTGATGGATGTTTGTGTGAACTTAATTGTGTGTATGTCTGTAGGACATTGTTTTTGTTTGTATGGCTGTGGAAACAAAATTTCGTTTGAGTCTCACTGGGGCTCAAATGACAATAAATTTGTATTGTATTGTATTGTAATTTGGTGTTACTTGCTATCAATAATGACGTTTGGTTGGAGAACCATCATTTATGCAACTTGGCAAACAGCCAAATAGAGAGAAATCTAGGCATTCTGCAGCTAGTTTTGTTGGTGTGCATTTGTGAGTTAGTATATTGTGCATGTGTGTGTTCATAATTTGAGAGTTCGTAGAGTTACACAGTATGGAAACAGGCCGTTCAGCCCAACTCACCCATGCTGACCGAGATGTCCATCTATGCTAATCCCATTTGGCCCAAATCTTTCTAAATCTTTCCTATCCATTGAACTGTCCAAATGCCTCTTATATCATGTAATTGTACCCACCTGTACTACTTCCTCTGGCAGCTTGGTCTGTATATTCACCACCGTCCATGTGAAAAACCTGCCCTTCACATTCCCTTTGATTCGTTCTGCTCTCACCTTAAACCTGTATCCTTTAGTTTTTAACACCCCTACCATGGGAACCAGACTCTGGGTGTCTGTCAATGCCTCTCATAATCCTGTACACCTGTACCATCTCAGCCTCCTACATTCCAGGGAAAACAAACCATGCCTATCCAATTGATTCTGACAACTCAAGCCCTCCAGTCCAGGCAACACCTTCTTGATTAGTGCGGGTTTCAGAGGTTATGGGGAGAAGGCAGGAGAATGTGGTAAGGAGGGAGAGATCGATCAGCCATGATTGAATGGCAGAGTAGATTTGATGGGCCGAATGGCCTAATTCTACTCCTATCACTTATGACTTTAATCATATGACCTTAATGATGTGAGCTTAATCATGTCGTGTGGTGAAAGTCACACAATACTTAAAGTGCTGCCTAACTATGGTTTGGCACGACTCTGTGTTTCTGCTCCTGGGTTTGTTTGTGTGCAGGGTAATGAGAGAATCTGGGTGGACGACAGCGTTTAAGAAGGAACTGCAGATGCTGGAAAATCGAAGGTACACAAAAATGCTGGAGAAACTCAGCGGGTGCAGCAGCATCTATGGAGCGAAGGAAATAGGCAACGTTTCGGGCCGAAACCCTTTAGGAAATAGGCAACGTTTCGGGCCGAAACCCTTCAGGGTTTCGGGCCGAAACCCTTCAGGGTTTCGGCCCGAAACGTTGCCTATTTCCTTTGCTCCATAGATGCTGCTGCACCCGCTGAGTTTCTCCAGCATTTTTGTGTACCTGGGTGGACGACACATCACTCCCAGCCCAGCATGGGGAGGGAAAGGAATAGACAACAGCAAGGAACTTCCTCTGGCACAAGGAATCAAGTTTGAATAAAGAGACCTGTGATTTAATGGCAACTATCACGACTTTGAAACAATGAAAGACTATAATAATTTTCAGAACCAGAATTAAATCATTTGCTGTGATATTTAGAATCAGTTGAAATGATTTGATGTATAAAGTACCAGCCTTTTATATTACACTTGAAAGTGAGGATTTCTCCAGTATTTATATTGTGTAATAATTCAGATAATGCCCTGCTTGAGACACAAATGATGCTGTACCAAACACAGATCGTTAAGTGATCAAAAAATAATAACACTTTATTTGTTGGAATACTTTTTCCTAAAACAAATTCTCTCTAAAAAAAAAAGAGGAACTTCGGATTCATGGTCAATATCCTGACCCAGGGCAGTGGGAAGTGAGTAGGTTTGAGTGGAGACAGGGACACTCGGATAGTTTCACCACTGCCACCCTTGCGCTAGATGTCCAGCGGGTTGAGCCCAAATTCAAGCAGTTTCTGCTTGTGGTCTGAGTGTAAATTTGTTGCTGCTTTCTCCCACTGCAGTCTGGCCTTCTCCATCTTGTTCAGCAGCAGGTCCAGGCTATCCTACACCAAAGGGAAGGAGGAGAGAGTTCAGTGACCACTGCTTGCAAGCTCCCGATCTCACAGCTGCCCAGGGAAAAGACGATAAAATAAGAATTTGTCTGTGGAATTCTCTGCCTCAGAGGGCGGTGGAGGCGGGTTCTCTGGATGCTTTCAGGAGAGAGCTAGATAGGGCTCTTAAAAATAGCAGAGTCAGGGTATATGGGGAGAAGGCAGGAACGGGGTACTGATTGGGGATGATCAGCCATGATCACATTGAATGGCGGTGCTGGCTCGAAGGGCCAAATGGCCTACTCCTGCACCTCCTGCACCTATAAGAAGATAAATAAGTGATAGGCCTGGATAGACTGAATGCAGGGAGCATGTTTCCACTGAAGATAGGCACAAAAAGCTGGAGTAACTCAGCGGGACAGACAGGCAGCATCTCTGGAGAGAAGGAATGGGTGATGTTTCGGGTCGAGACCCTTCTTCAGGATGTTTCCACCAGTAGGAGAGTCTCGGACCAGAGGCCACAGCCTCAGAATGAAAGGACGTACTTTTAGAACGGAGATGAGGAATTTCTTTAGTCAGAGGGTGGTGAATCTGTTGAATTCATTGCCACAGAAGGCTGTGGAGGCCAAGTCATTGGATATTTTTAAGGCAGAGATAGATAGATTCTTAATTAGTACGGGTGTCAGGGATTATGGGGAGAAGGCAGGAGAATGGGGTTGAGAGGGAAAGATAGATCAGCCATGATTGAATGGCAGAGTAGACTTGATGGGCCGAATGGACTAATTCTGCTCCAATAACATATATTTATGAACTTATCACCCAGTTTTAAAGTTCAATTTTCGAAAGCTTTTAGATTTTGAGTTGGAAGAGAAGACTGATGTGCTGGGCGTCCGAAAGTTGAAAGAACAAATTAGAACGTGAGACAATATAGCATCTTAAAACCACATTCAGCTTCTAAATGTCAGAAACTATTTCAAAGTAGAGACATTTTGCGTTTTGAAAGGACTTGATAGACTGGATGTAGAGATCTGTCCGTGTAGTTGAGACCAACATTAGGGGTTATAAATGTAAGAGAACGGCCAGTATCCGGTGGGCGGCGTGACTCACGTCGCAGCGGCCTCTGCAGTCCGTTTGTCTTTTTGTTATTTCTTGTCCCGTTTCAATGTAGTTTTTATTATTTTTTTGATGGGGTGTGTGTGTGTGTGTGTGTGTGTGTGGGTGGGGGGGGGGGGGGCGGGGTTGGGGGTGGGAAACTTTTAAAATCTTTCCCCTGCACGGAGAACCCGCCCTTTTCCCTGTCGGGTCTCCATTGTCGTTGGGGCAGCAACGTGGAGCGGCCTCCAGCAGGAGCGACCTGGGGCTCCAGTCACGGAGCTGCGGAGCTACTCACCATCATGGAGCTGGCCGAGTCCGGAGCGGGTGGAGTGGTGGTGGCGCGCTGCTGTGACCCGACACCCGGAGATTCGGAGGCTTACCGCAGGTCTGGTGGACAATAACACCGGGAGCCCGCGGGTCCCTGGTGGGAGACCGCTTTTTGAGACTTCTGCAACGGCGACTTCACCCGCCCGAGTCGCGGGGTCGAGGAATGCCTGGAGCGGGGCCTTACATCACCGCCCGGTGCAGCTTCAACGGCTGCGGGACTTTGCTAGAGCCCGCCGGGGGCTCCAACAACAAGACCCGGAGCGCGGCCTTGCATCGCCCGGAGTGGCTTTAATGGCCGCGGGACAATTGCCATCGCCCTCCGGGGGCTTTGACTCTGATATCGGGAGGGGAATGGGGAGTGCAGGGGAGAGATAAGTTTTTTTGCCTTCCATCACAGCGAGGAGGAGATGCGCTGTGATGGATGTCTGTGTAAATTGTGTTGTGTCTTGGGTCTTTTTTTCATGTGTGTATGACTGCAGAAACAACATTTCATTTGAGCCTCTATGAGGTTCAAGTGACAAATAAATTGTATTGTGTGTATTGTGTTGTGTGTAAATATCGAAGGGAAAATCAGTAGAAATGTCAATACCTAAAGGAACGCGAGAATTTAGAACTCGTTACAAGGTTAATTCCCAGGATGGCGGGACTGTCATATGCTGAGAGAATGGAGCAGCTGGGCTTGTACACTCTGGAGTTTATAAGGATGAGAGGATACCTCATTGAAACATATAAGATTGTTAAGGGCTTGGACACGCTGGAGGCAGGAAACATGTTCCCAATGTTGGGGGAGTCCAGAACCAGGGGCCACACAGTTTAAGAATAAGGAGTAAGCCATTTAGAACGGAGACGAGGAAACACTTTTTCTCACGGAGAGTTGTGAGTCTGGAATTCTCTGCCTCAGAAGGTGGTGGAGGCAGGTTCTCTGGATGCTTTCAAGAGAGAACTAGATAGGGCTCTTAAAAATAGCGGAGTCAGGGGATATGGGGAGAAGGCAGGAACGGGGTACTGATTGGGGATGATCAGCCATGATCACATTGAATGGCGGTGCTGGCTCAAAGGGCCGAATGGCCTACTCCTGCACCTATTGTCTATTGTTATCAGAAGAAACGGCTGAGACTAACAACTTCATGAAAACTAGATAAACATAAGGGTGAAAAGAAAAATGCAGAAACAATGATCTGCATATGGTGATCTACAAAAAGAGATATAAAGTGCTGGAGTAATTCAGCAGGTCAGAGATATGGAGAATGTGTTGGGGTCGGGACCCTTCAGTACGATTGTGGCTAGGTGTGGGTCACTTCTACAGACTGATCGTCTTGTAGTCAGACTGGTTGGGGCTCAATCTGAAGAAGGGCACTAATCAAAACATCACCTATCCATGTCCTCCAGAGATGCTGCCTGATCCGCTGCAGTTACTCCAGCACTTTGTGTCTTTGTTTAGGGTGAAAGGATTATTTAATATGCTGAAAGATTGAGATCAAGAGAAGAGAAAGAGGATTGTATGGAGCATGAACAACAGTAATCAGATTGGCCAGAAGGTCTGTTTCTATGCTTTACATTTAATATATGGAACGTTCACTTCATGCATCCCACATCTTGGTCTTCCATACTGCACACTGGGTGTGTTGAGCTGCTGCCTCACAGCACCAGAGACCCGGGTTCGATCCTGACTACGGGTGCTGTCTGTATGGAGTTTGTACGTTCTCCCCGTGATTTTTGTCAGAGATCTCCGGTTTCCTCCCTCACTTCAGAGACGTACAGGTATGTAGGTTAATTATCTTGGTGTAAATGTAAATTGTCCCTAGTTTGTGTAGGGTATTGTTAGTGTGCAGGGATCGCTGGTGGGTGTGTGGTGGGACTCAGTGGGCCGAAGGGCCTGTTTCCGCGCTGTATCTCTAAACTAAACTGCATAAGCACAATTACCCCGGTCAGTAAATATCTGGTCTACACATCCTGCAGGCCAGCAGGTGATACTCACATGGAGGATGGCCTCGTATTCAGTCTCCATGTTGTCTATTTTCATCTGCAGCTCTTTGATGGTGGAATCTTTCTCGCTGATGATGTGTGCTTTCTCCTCTCGTGTCTTTGCTAGTTGCTGCTGACACGAAGCTGACATGGAGTTACAGTAGTGAATGACCTCCTAAAGACCACCCACGGCTCCAAGCTGACTCCCCTCTGCCATCAGCTGCAGCCCACCCAACACGTCGATCCAGCCTCACTCACATTCACTCACGCACACACACACACACACACACACACACACACACACACACACACAACCCAGCCCAACACTGCAGAGCCCCAGCTAAACCGTAGCTTTTTGTAGATCACCATATGCAGATCATTGTTTCTGCATTTTTTCCTTTCACCCTTATGTTTATCTAGTTTTCATGAAGTTGTTAGTCTCAGCCGTTTCTTCTGATAACGATAGACAATAGGTGCAGGAGTAGGCCATTCGGCCCTTTGAGCCAGCACCGCCATTCAATGTGATCATGGCTGATCATCCCCAATCAGTACTCCGTTCCTGCCTTCTCCCCATATCCCCTGACTCCGCTATTTTTAAGACAGACACAAAGTGCTGAAGTAACTCAGCGGGTCAGGCAGCATCTCTGGAGAAGACAGACACAAAGTACTGGAGTAACTCAGCGGGTCAGGCAGCATCTTTGGAGAAAAGGAACAGGTGATGTTTCGGGTCCAGACCATTCTTCGGACTGAAAGTAGAGTGGGGGGACTGGAGGTAGGAAAAAGCCTACCTTTGATTTAAGGGCTGACCCTCATGTTCCTCGTGGGCAGATGGTCTAAAAGAGTGTGATCCCACTGGGAAACCTCCAGATCCTGCACTAACACAAATCATCCTAATCTAATTTTAAATGTAAATTCAAGCACTGAGTCATAGTGATACAGTGTGGAAACTGGCCCTTCGGTCCAACTTGCCCACACCGACCAACATGTCTCATCTACACTAGTCCCACCTGCCTGTGTTTGGCTCATGTCCCTGTCCTATCCATGTACCTAACTAAATGTGTATTAAACATTGCGATAGTACCTGCCTCAACTACCTCCTCCAGCAGCTCGTTGCATACACCCACCATCCTTTGTGTGAAAAAGTAGCCCCATGGCTTCCTATTACATTTTCCCCCTCACATTAAACTTATGTCCCCTGGTTCTCGAGTTCCCTACTCTGGGACTTCTACTTTTAAAATATGTTACAGGGGATCTGAATGGCCTTTCCAGTTATGTTTAGTTCACCAAGAAAATGAAAAATCCAATTTGTGGGCTGCTATAGATCCTTTCTCTCTCTCTTTCTCTCTCCCTCTCTCTCTCCCTCTCTCTCTCTCACACACACATTCTCACACTTGCACACAGACATACACACACTCTCACACACTCATTCATATGCACTCTCACTCACAATCTCACTCACAGTCACACACTCTCACTCACACTGTCACACACACTCTCACACACACACACACGTGCCCTCACACACACACATTCTCACGCTTGTCTCAGCATGTTACTCTCCTTGTACTCATTGTTGATACTACCTGTAACTCACTGAGTTGCTGCTGCAGGAGGCCGACCTCTATCTCCAACTGATGGACACGGAGGTCCAGGTTGGACCTCATGGTCTTGTACTGACGGGTCATATCTGGGAGATGGAGACAACAGTAGTGGTCACACATTGTGGAGGTTGCAGTGAAGCCTTTAACATTTAACTCTTTCCTCAGGAGGTCAACTCAGATCCAATCTCCACCAAGCCCTGCACACTTTGGCTCTCCAGGAGTGGTGTGATAGTCTACTGCGGGTCTGAATCTATCGCAATAATGCAGCACGCAGGAAAAAGGGAGGGGGAGTGTGGAGATGTAGATGGAGGGGGTGAACTATTGAAGGGAAGCTGCAACTCCCACTTCCAGCTGATGTTCAGGTCTAAGGTAGACACAACGTGCTGGAGTAAGTCAGCGGGTCAGGCAGCATCTCTAATAATAATGGATGGGATTTATATAGCGCCTTTCTAATACTCAAGGCGCTTAAAGGTGTGAAAAAGATACATTCTAGAGAAAAGGTGTGTAAAAGATACATCTTCTAGATGCGCTGGGACGCATCCTCAGTGATGTGACCTGGGGTCATCGGGTGTTTCGGGTCTCACAACATCAGACACCCTCGCCCAGGTGACCCAGCCGGGGTTGATCAGGCCCCGACTTGTGTCCCAGCAGCAACTGCCCACGGATCAGCCATCTTAGTAACCACTCTGCAGGGGTTGGGAGACTCTAGTGTGTGGAGGGACTGGGCTCTGTGGGGTGAGTCCTGGCCTGGCTCTTCCTGCGTCTCATCAGGTTCAAGGCCTGTTCAAGGCCAGGAATTTCAACCCATGAATCTCCTGCTGAACCAGATGACACCAATTTCACAATGTTATATTCCGTCGGTCACATTCACTATCTATGGTCACCCCGCACGCAGGCCATCGCTGTGCTCTGTACAACCTTATTTTAGCAAAATAGGCTGCATGCACTATCCCTTCATCTAAGCCATCTAAAATTAGTTGATGCACCAGTCCATGTGACATCCCACATGTGATCGATTGACAACCTGATAACGAACTGTTCCTTCCTCTCAGTTTCCGGCCAGTTCTCTAATACAGTCTACGCTAATATCTCAACCCTGACTCCAAGAACTCTAATGTGTAGGAAGGAACTGCAGACGCCGGTTTAAGCCAAAGATAGACACAAAATGCTGGAGTAACTCAGCGGGGCAGGCAGCGTCTCTGGAGAGAAGGAATGGGTGCCGTTTCGGGTCGAGACCCTTCTTCAGGCGTCTGAGGAAGGGTCTCGACCCGAAACATCACCCATTCTTTCTCGAGAGAGAGATGCTGCCTGTCCCGCTGAGTTACTCCAGCATTTTGTGTCTATCCATGAACTCTAAGCTTGTAAAGTGGTCGATGAGGAAACAACTTACCTTTGATGCAATTTCCGCAATTATAGACTCAATATATTTCCTCAAAGTCAGTTGTTTTGCAATGAGATATAGTCTCCAGCTTTCTTACTTCCTCCTTTCTTGAATAGGGATGTCAGAATTGTGGTTTTATAACTCATGAGCATATTTCCATGATCTTTCTATTAAGAGGTACACAAAAAGGCTGGAGAAACTCAGCGGGTGCAGCAGCATCTATGGAGCGAAGGAAATAGGCAACTTTTCGGGCCGAAACCCTTCTTCAGACCAGGGAAATAGGCAACTTTTCGGGCCGAAACCCTTCTTCAGACCAGGGAAATAGGCAACGTTTCGGGCCGAAACCCTTCTTCAGACTAAGGAAATAGGCAACGTTTTGGGCCGAAACCCAAAGGGTTTCGGCCCGAAACGTTGCCTATTTCCTTCGCTCATCACCAGCAAAAGACTTCTGTCCCCTTATTTTAGTTAGAACTTTTCTTTGTGGGGAAGTAATTGCTTGAAGTTCTTCTCTTCGCTCCCTGATTCTCTACATAATTGGAATGTTTTATGTTTTCTACCATGTAGACATATGCAAGGGATGGTGGCGGAAGGAGATACAAGGGCGGTGTATATGAAGCTTTCAGATAGGTTCAGCTTCTAATGTTCTTAAATTGAGATTAATGGAAGCTTGCATGGAATGGAGGGATGTGGATTGCATGCAGGCAGAGAAGATTAGTTTAATTGGCATTATGCTTGGCGTGGCCATTGTGGACCGAAGGGCACATTCTTTGGCTATACGGTTCTATGTTCCACGTGCTATGAACCTCCTCTCTGCTCCAGGTCTCTCACCACTGCCCAACCGAGATCTTCTAACTCAGTGCAGACCAGGGTCATATTTCGTCACGCCCCTGCTATCTATCGTTCATCTTTCATTCAATGCTTCATCTGAGATACCAATAGACAATAGACGCAGGAGCAGGCCATTCGGCCCTTCGAGCCAGCACCGCCATTCAATGTGATCATGGCTGATCATCCCCAATTAGTACCCCGTTCCTGCCTTCTCCCCATATCCCCTATGATTAAGAGCCCTATCCAGCGCTCTCTTGAAAGCATCCAGAGAACCTGCCTCCACCGCCCTCTGAGGCAGAGAATTCCACAGACAATCTCCCCAACACTTGAGTCAACATTTCCTCCCCTTCCCCCTCCCCCTGTACATTGCTTCCTTACCTGAATGAATTGACTTCTTAACAGCCTGCTCTTCTTTTAAGTCATTCGTCAGAACCTGTAGCCTTGCCTTCCATTCTTCCTTAACCAGCAAGGCCTGCCTTGCGATATCCCTTCGCAGAACTGGCATGTAGGAGATAAGAGTTTACACAGAATCTTCAGGCATTTTATTATGGACTGAGGGCAATTTGTGATGGGAGTCTAATGTAATAAATAACAACAAAAATGGATGTAAGAGCTGAATCCTAGGCTAAGCTGACAGTGACTGCCCTTCACATCAAGAAACCATTTGTATGAGCCTACCATCAAAGTGGAAACAGGCCCTTTGGCCCAATGAGCCTGCACTGCCCAATGATCCCTGTCCTGTCCTACAGACTAGGGACAATTTACAGAAGTCAATTAACCTGCACGTCTTGGAATGTGGGAGGAAACTGGAACACCTGGAGAAAACCCACGTGGTCACGGAGAAAGTACGAACTCTGTACAGATTAGCACCCAGTCAGGATCAAACCTGAGCCTCTGGCGCTGTAAGGTAGTATCTCTCCGTACTATAATAAATTAACTGATAAATGGGAAATTTTAAAATACTGTTTTTAACATATCCAGAATCAACAAATTTACCCCCTAGGTAGACAACCTTTGACCGAGAGGTCACCCATTGTCAGAGGCGCCACCTGCAGGCACTACATGGAGTTGCTGGTCCTTATTTCTCCTCCAACAATCCAACAACTAGAAATTGAGGATAAACGTTATTTTAAATGCTAGATTCTTCACTTACCTAACTGGTCTTTGAGTGATTCCACTTGATGCACAGTTCGTTTGAATTTCTCTTCAATGGTGTCTCCTTTGACATGGGAAATGGCAGGCGAGGGTAGGAGGAGATAGGAGGGAGTCCAGGGTTGGAAGGGTTTTGAAGAACAAAGAATCAGTGGAATGGAGGAAAAAGAGCATTCATAGATTTACTTCATAAGATCACATGTCATTTGTAAATGGACTCAGTATGATATATGCTTTTACCTGTCCAAGGATCATGTTACTGACCAGAACTATTTCCTGAGGAAGAGAATCACAGAATCTACAGTACAAAAAATAAAACATACTGGTCAAAGCAATTGTTTATCCACTCGCAAGCCTCCTCCCACCCTAGTTACCCTTTTGCCAATATTGCCCTGTGTCTTTAGGATGTATCTCTGTGTCTTTAAATGATGAGAGGGATAGACAGAGTTGACGTGGATAAGCTTTTCCCATTGAGAGTAGGGAAGATTCAAACAAGAGGACATGACTTGAGAATTAAGGGACAGAAGTTTAGAGGTAACATGAGGGGGAACTTCTTTACTCAGAGAGTGGTAGCTGTGTGGAATGAGCTTCCAGCGGAAGTGGTGGAGGCAGGTTCTATTTTATCATTTAAAAATAAATTGGATAGGTATATGGACGGGAAAGGAATGGAGGGTTATGGTCTGAGTGCAGGTAGATGGGACTAGGGGAAAATAAGTGTTCGGCACGGACTAGAAGGGCCGAGATGGCCTGTTTTCCGTGCTGTAATTGTTATATGGTTATATGGTTTATCTAACATATACTTCCAAACGCCCTCTAAATGTTGCAAGGATCTTTGTTTAAATTATTCCACATGGCAGCAAGTTCCACATTATAATAATAATAATGGATGGGATTTATATAGCGCCTTTCTAATACTCAAGGCGCTTAATATACTGTTTATTTGTTTTCTTAAGCACATTAATGAACCAGAGAGGTGATTTTACATTCACTGATTATAGCAATTTATTGAAAATTTTGAATTGAAATCAAAATTCAAATTCCCAAACTACCTTTGACAGGATCTGACTTTGCAATCTAAATGTAAAAAACTGCATTATGTTTAAGAAGGAACTGCAGATGCTGGAAAATCGAAGGTAGACAAAAGTGCTGGAGAAACTCAGCGGGTGTAGCAGCATCTATGGAGCGAAGGAAATAGGCAACGTTTCGGGCCAAAACCCTGAAGGAAATAGGCAAAGTTTCGGGCCGAAACCCAAAAGGGTTTCGGGCCGAAACGTTGCCTATTTCCTTCGCTCCATAGATGCTGCTGCACCCGCTGAGTTTCTCCAGCACTTTTGTCTACCGTAAAATACTGCATGGTGGAAATATGAAATAAAAACTAGAATATATTGACATTAAAAAGGTCAGACAGTCCCTGTGAGCAGAGAAAAGATATGACTATAAATGTTCATTTTATTTCTCTCTCGGTGGATCCTATTAGACTTCCTAAACATTTCCAGCATTTTTTATTTTGAACTCACATTACCTGTTCACAGGTATTCCTGCAACTCCAATGATTCTGTGAATCATCACTCTAACCTCTCTCCCCCTGTTCTGGTTTCACAGGATCTCAGGCGCCTATACGTACTTCAACTGGAGGCCTCTTAGCAAGAGAGTGGCTGTAGTTAGTCAGAGGCAACCCTGCTTACACAGCACATACATTGCAGAAGAGTGTTGTAGAGACAATTAGCAAGGAAACAAGCCCTTCAGTGCAACTTGCCAATGCCAAACAAGATGTCCCATCTACACTAGTCCCACCAGCCCGCGTTTGGCCAATATCCCTCTAAACCTATCCTATCCATATACCTGTCTAAAAGTTTCTTAAACATTGCAATATTAACTCAAAAATGATTTTCCTGTCCTGTCCCTGCCTCTTTTGAATCTTTTATCCATTAATCTGGCAATCTATGACTTGAATGTGATAAATGACTAGGCTTCCACAGTCCTCTGGGGGAGAGAATTCCAAAGACTAACCCTCAGAGTGAAGACATTTCTCCTCCTTTCCGTTCTAAATTGTCCACTCTTTATCTAAAGATTGTCCCTTTTTTCTAGACTCCATGGCATGGGGAAACATCTTTCCCACAACTATCCTGTTAAGACCATAAGACATAGGAGCAGAATTAGGCCACAGAGTCTGTAGTGCTATTGGATCACGGGTGATCCACTTTTCCCTCTCAACCCCACTCTCCTGCCTTTCCCCTCTAACTGGCCTGACTAATCAAGACTCCAAGACCTCAATGGATTTTGAACATTTGGTTGGTATCTATCATTGTGGTATAGCCACATTAAAACATGTTCACAGTGAGAATGGTGATTAGAAAACAATATGAAATAATATACGCAAGGAAAATCTTAAAACTATGACCGATGTAAACTGATTTGGGAGTTAGATAGAGCTCTTAGGGCTAATGGAATCAAGGGATATGGGGAGAAGGCAGAAACAGGGTACTGATTGTCGATTATCAGCCATGATCATAATGAATGGTGGTGCAGGCTCGAAGGGCCGAATGGCCTACTCCTGCACCTATTTTCTATGTAATATTTTTTATCGGTGCTGTGGAAGGTGTGTGTGAGGGTGCAACGATAGACAATAGACAATAGGTCCACAAACAAAGGCACAGGCAACAAGACATTGGCCTGGATGTTGTCATTTATTCCGATCAATACCTTCGGATGCTTTCTTCTTCCCTTTCTTCACTTTTCCCTTGGTCTTAGGCGGCATTTTCCAAGGACTAAACCGAACCTGCAAAGAATCAGTGAGGACATCAGCGGGGAGATGACAAGTAGGCAATTAGTTGAATGTAACAATAATATAAATCAGCATGTCTAACTCTGGCAAATGAGCTCGAAGCTCTTGCCCTTCTCAATGTAAAAATTGTGAATACAATTATTTTATTTTTAGTTTAGTTTATTGTCACGTGTAGCGAGATAAATGCTGCTGAGGTAGTGCTAAATAATTGGAGTTGATTATCACATAACTATTAAACCATTAACCAAAGTGAATATACAGATTCCATTTATATTTCAACAATTACAGATAATCTGAGAATTGTAAATTTGTTTATGAGAGCTTTCTTTATGCAAACTAACTACCTCAAGTTCACTAAGGACAACTAGGGTTATAGAGTCATAGAGTGATACAGTGCAGAAACAGGCCCTTTGGCCCAACTTGCCCACACCGGCCAACATGTCCCAGCTACACTAGTCCCACCTGCCCATATCCCTCCAAACCTGTCCTATCCATGTACTTGTCTAACTTTCTGAAATGTTGGGATAGTCCCAGCCTCAACTACCTCCTCCGGCAGCTTGTTCCATACACCCACCACCCTTTGTGTGAACAGGTTACCCCTCAGATTCCTATTAAATCCTTTCCCCTTCACCTTAAACCTATGTCCTCTGGTCCTCAATTCCCCTACTCTGGGCAAGAGATTCTGCATCTACCTGATCTATTCCTCTCATGATTTTTTACACCTCAATAAGATCACCCCTCATCCTCCTGTGCTCCAAGGAATAGAGTCCCAGCCTGTTCAACCTCTCCCTACAGTTCAGACCCTCTATTCCTGACAACATCCTAATAAAAGACCTGGCAACATCCTTGTAAAAATATACATAAAATAACTCTTTAAGGAGAGGTGGTTAAATTATCCAAAAGCAGAACTCCTGAGATTGTGTAAATTGATACATAAGTGTATGACTTTTTTTACACATCTTGTTTTAGAAACTTCTGCCTTCTGTTGATGTCCTGCACCCTGTTGATTAATAACATGGCAAAGAAAATACTGTAGTGTGATGGTTAATTACTGCACTGGTATCTAGGGGAATGGACAATTGATTTGGAAATGTTAGTTTAAACCTCACTACAAAGTTGCGGAATTTACTTTCAATTAATTCAATTGTAACCGTGAAGCTATCAAATTGTTACATTGTTCTCTGTCCATGAAACTACCAAAGGTATTAACAGATCAATAGTTCACTGTATTTGTCGGAAGGGAAGCTGCCACCCTTGATCGCCCTGGTTCTATGAATTGTTACAATTGCCAATAAACCATCAAGGCAGTGGTGTGAAGGTATGAACGTTGATTTCTCTAATTTCAAGTAACCCCTGCAATCCCATCTCCCATTATAGTCATCCTACTAGTTCCACTGTTCACACCCCTTTGTTATCACCTCTTCCCCAGCTAACAATGGGCCATTGTGGGCTCCACCCTTCCTTGGCCACCTGTTGCTGGCCCTGATTTGTTCTGTCCTTTTCTTACCTCCACTTTCAGTCTGAAGAGTCTCGACCCGACGCGTCACCCATCCTTTCTCTCAAGAGATGCTGCCTGACCCACTGAGTTACTCCAGTACTTTGTGTCTATCTTTTGTTCTGCAGTTCCTTTCCACATATCAGTGGTCGGCCCTGGCAAGGTACAGTGTTTAGTTAATCTTTAGGCTTTAGAGATACTGCGTGGAAACAGGCCCTTCAGCCCACTGAGTCCGTGCCGACCACTAGCTCTGTCCTGCACACAAGAGACAATTTCCAGAAGCCGATTAACCTAAAAACCTGCACGTCCTTGGATTGTGTGAGGAAACCCACGCGGTCACAGGGAGAACGTACACACTCCGTACAATAGACAATAGGTGCAGGAGTAGGCCATTTGGCCCTTCGAGCCAGCACCGCCATTCAATGTGATCATGGCTGATCATCCCCAATCAGTACCCCGTTCCCGCCTTCTCCCCATATCCCCTGACTCCGCTATTTTTAAGAGCCCTATCTAGCTCTCTCTTGAAAGCATCCAGAGAACCGGCCTCCACCGCCCTCTGAGGCAGAGAATTCCACAGACTCACCACTCTCTGTGAGAAAAAGTGTTTCCTCGTCTCCGTTCTAAATGGCTTACTCCTTATTCTTAAACTGTGGCCCCTGGTTCTGGACTCCCCCAACATCGTGAACATGTTTCCTGCCTCTAGTGTGTCCAAGCCCTTAACAGTCTTATATGTTTCAATGCAGACAGCACCCGTACAGACAGCACCCGTAGTCAGGATCGAACCCGGGTCTCTGGTGCTGTAAGGCAGCAACTCTACCACTGCACCACTGTGCCACCTGTCAATCTACTTTCACTATCTACATACATTTTTATTCAGATATTTTTTTTAAAACATAAAAAACAAGCGAAAAAGTAATTTTATTAAAATATTGAATCTCAAAAAAAAAAAAATCAGAACCACATCTTTGGAAGTTGTAGAAAACTATTTATAGCACAGCTTGGAAATGTTTGCAGTTCTAAAATAAATATTCACACCAAGCCAGCCAGTGGTATTGATGTGACTCCACACCGGCCTGAACCAGCAACTGGTCTGTCGTATTCACACCTTATTCTTCCACATATCCTCTCCCCTGACTCTCAGGCTGAGTAAAGGGTCTCGACCCGAAACGTCACCTGTACCTTTTCTCCAGAGATGCTGCCTGACCCGCTGAGTTACTCCAGATGTTTGTGTCTATAGTCGGTGTAAAGCAACACCTGCAGCTCCTTCCTGCACGCCCCGTGTAGCTAATTCAGAAGGGAGTGCCGGGGCACCGGTCAGCGGCTGCTCCTGGATGCCCCATCCAGCCGGCACAAGGGAGGGAGGGAGGGACGGGATCCAGGCATCAATGTTTGATGTTGCTAAGCAGCATAAGCGCCGGTTGCCTGGATACTGGAGCCTGACACAAGCTCTGCTACAGTCCGATGGCCATCTTTCAGACTGGCGGATGTTGCACAGTCTCTCAGGCGCTGGTCGCCTCCATAGTCAGTCGGTGGATAAAGGAATACATCAATGCGTTGAAGGAACACGAAACGGGCTCTTCCGTATCAAATAAATATGTCACAGCTAAATAAAAGCGTTTGTGCATTAGTTTCATACTAGCTTACTAATATTCAATATTGAATATATTTGATAAATATGTATACCGGAATATTCCACAAAACCATTTTGTGTCAATAGATTGTCTGAAAATAGACACAAAACGCTGGCGTAACTCAGCGGGGCAGGCAGCATCCCTGGAGGAGTAGGAATGGGTGACGTTTTGGGTTGAGACCCTTCTTCAGACTGGATTCTTCAGATCTCTGGTGACTTGACATAACATGGAGATCTCTGGAGACTTGATTAGTACGGGTGTCAAGGGTTATGGAGAGATGGCAGGAGAATGGGGTTGAGAAGGAAAGATAGATCAGCCATGATTGAATGGTGGAGTAGACTAAATGGCCTAATTCTTCTCCTAGAACCTATGAACATTGGGATATCTGTAGATGTTATCCCCTGGAGATCCATGGAGATCTGACATCACCTGAAGATCTATGGACTCTTGCCATCCATTTCCAGAATTATATGTTTCTTTTTCCACCAATTCAGACTTCGACCAGCTGTCTTAATCAATTGGTTGATCTGCAGCCCATTCTATGGTTCAGAACTATTTTTTAATTCGCTCAAAATGAACCTAATCTAAAGAACATATCCGATTTCATGTCAGTCTACTTGCTTTATGCGGAAGTCTTTAGGGGATAAATTAGGTGCATCTCTTATCACTTTTATCTCCCCTCTCACTCTCTCTCCACACTCTCTCCCCTCTCTCCCTCCCTCTCTCTCTCCCTATCTCTCCCCCATTTCTCCCTTCCACCTCACACCCCTCCCTTGCTCTCTCTACCCTCTCTCTTTATCCTCTCTGTCTCCTTTCTCTTTGCCACCCTCTCCTCTCTCTCTCCCCCTCTCTCCTCACTCCCCCTCTCTCTCTCCCCATCCTCTCCCCCTCGCTCTCCTCTCACCCCCTCTCTCACCCCTCCCCGTCTCTCTGTCTGCTTCCCCTTTCTCTCTCCCCCTCCCTTTGAGAGTCTCTGTCCCTTCGGCACAGAGACTCTCACGGCAGCGGCGCAATGCTTCAGATGCCTCAGACGGCACGGGACTTGCACTGAGGCTGCTCCATGGCCGGTGCTGCAGCGAGCGACTCGCCAGTCCCGCAAACACTCGCCAGCCCGGCAAACACTCGCTAGCCCCGGCTCCCCACATCTGTCCTTGCCGCTGCTTCTGTTTTCATCCCTCCCTCAGCCCCGGCTCTCCAACACCCGCGGCCCATGTAGTTTATATGAGTTTTGAAATCTTCGTTGATCACAGAATTTCTCACGACAGAGCGTGAGAAATTTGTGATCAGCGTGAGAGCGTGAGAATTTGGCCAAATGCGTGATTCTCACGCTCAAAGTGTGAGAGCTGGCAGCCCTGGTTAATGCACATCCAAATTTTGTACAATGAAGCCTTTCAAAGAAAATTTGTGTCAAATCAAAGTGAAACCAAACAAATAAGGTGGTTTGCCTTTTCTTCGTCATCCACTCCCATCTCTGTAAACCATTCTGTAGAGTCACACTGAAAGTAACGTAAAAAGGGGAGTTTCACTTAACTTAACATTGTGGACCAGAAGGCCTGTTCCTATGATGTACTGTTATATATTCTATGAGAAGAGGGCAAGGGGTTTATGGATTCATTTCAAACAAACAAATTAGACGCAGATGTAAAATTCTTGGTCCCTTTAACCAACTTGGCCATTTAAGAAAATCTTATGTGATCAGATTATGACCTCAACTACGCATTTTAACTTCCCCAACTTATCCACCTCTGCCTTAAAAATTTTGAAAGATTCCACTTCCATCGCCTTCTAAGAAAAAGAGTGCAAATACTGACAACCCTCTGACAGAAAGTTCATTTTATCTCTGCCTTTAACAAGGGGGGGGGCCTTAATTTTAGATTGTGATCCACTGCTCTAGATTCCCCGACAAGAGAAAACATTCCATCCATTTTACTTGCTGTAGCTACACACCAGTTTTTTTTTTTGCCAATTATGTACTAAAATATCCAGATCTGTGCATTCTCTCTCCATTTAGGCAATCTGCTTTTGTTTTTAACTTTTCATTCCAAGATGCTGTATTTCATGTGTTCCCATATTATCTGACAGATCCTTGCCCAGTTTTAACCTATTGCTTCATACTCTTAATCCTTCTCTGTCTGATCATGCAGATTGCATAGCTATTTTTCGCTGTCTATTTATGACCCTTGTGTGTCGATGACTCATTTATTTTCATTATGTTTCACTAAATGCAAACACATCCTCTTGCACTTCCTCTTCGGAAGCTGCTGAAACCTCTCATGAAATTATACATTGGTGATTGGGTTACCTATTCTGTCTACTCTCTTACTTTAGCCAGAATGATATTGAAATAAATTACAGAATTAATATTCCAATGTTCAATTGTACCATTACTCCATTGCTCTTATTTGGTACATTGCCTCATTCACATATAACATATGCTAAAAGTTTTAGATTGTTACTACGAGGGAATACTGTGGTTCCATGAATTTGAAAGGACAAAGCAGATTTATACTAATTAATCTCATGTGATATTGCACAATGTAAGGTAGGGTGAAATATCACCTTAGTGGAAGTGGGTTAAAGGAAAAGGAGATAATGGGTCAAGTCCAATACATTTGCTTTTCTACTATAATGCATTCTGTGCATATCATTTTATAATCACCTATTTGCATAAAGTAATTTACGAAGCAGCCAGGATTCTCTGCATTGATAGTTTATGAGAGACACATAAATGAATTGATAGTGGTCATGAGTCTCCAGGACAATATGCTCCCACAAGTAAGTTCAGTCTCACGTTATTTGGGGTTCGATCAATTTGGTATCTTTAGTTTAGTTTAGTTTAGCGATACAGCATGGAAACAGGTGCTTCAGCCCACCGAATCCATGCTGACCAGTACTCCCCATAAACTAACACACACACACACACACACTGGGGACAATTTTTTATCATTTTACCGAAGCCAATTAACCTACAAACCTGTATGTCTTTAGAGTGTGGGAGGAAATTGGAGTACCTGGAGAAAACCCACGCAGGTTATGAGGAGAACGTACAAACTCCGTACAGACAGCGCCCATAGTCAGCATCGAACACGGGTCTCTGGAGCTGCAAGGCAGCAACTCTACCGCTGTGCCACCTTTTTTTTCCCTTTTTCAACTGCCTTTTTCGTCGCCTGCCACCTGTCCATTTTTCTCCACGGATACTGTCTGGCCTATTGAGTTCTGCCAACACTTTGTGTTTTACTCAAGAATACAATTTATTGTGTCTGGCTATAGCTAACTAGGTGCTATGTTCCATGTATTGCAACAGTGACCTGTAAAATGCTTCTCTGATGCTCCATTAGTTTGCACAAAGGGATCGACAAATCTTTCCTGTAATTTTGTAAATTCTCTGATTGACAGAAATCATAAACACAGTGTACAACTCATTATAGGTGCTGGAAAGGCTGCTGTGGATCATTTCCCTCCACAGATGTTGACTAACCCCGAGTTCCTCCAGCACTTCTGTTTTTTTAAGCTCAAGAGCGCAGCATCTGCAGCCTCTCGTTTCTCTTGGTTTGCACTTCTGCTTATATTGGTAAAAAGCACCCACAAAGTGCTGGAGCAAATAAGCGGGTCAGGCAGCACCCTCATCCCCACTCTCTCCCCCAACTTTATATACTTTATATACATTTATATACATTTATTTGTGTTGAATTTGGTAGTGTTCACAGAAATATCATTCGACCCTTGTCATCTGGCCTCCTGGGGAGATATCCCTTCCCTCATTTGAGGGGAATCTCCACCACACCCTAACCCCCAACAAACATTAGCAGAAGGACCCTAGTCTGTGGTCCTCCTCTACAGAGCCTTGGCTTTGGCTGCACCAAGTTTCAATGCGTCACTCAGCACATACTTGTGCAATCAGTCGTCAACATTCCTGACCAACATCTCGCTCAGCTGAGAAATCAACAAGGTTCAGGCAGAGCAAATAGCTTCTTTCACTGAGTTGATTACCCTCCAGCAGCACTTGATGCCAGCCTCTGAATGTGTCTCTGGGAACAGTCCGTAAATCAGAGAGTCCTCTGTTAAGGACCGGTTTGGGAGAAACTGTGACAAGGACCCTTCCATCATTCTCCAGACTCTCTTTGCAAATGCACTCTTCAAAGAGGTGGGCAATCGTCTCCTCTCCGTAGCAGCCATCCTGACGGCAGCGTGTACAGGTCGTAAAATTACAACGGTGCACTGAGGATTTGACAGGGCCCCCCCTCACCAGCAACCAGGCAAGGTATTGGTGCTTGTTGGCGAGTTCTGGAGATGAGCCATTTCGCCAGACAAGCTGGGCAGTCTGCTCAGGGAACCACGCCACTGGATCCATTGAGTCCTTTTCCCGCCTTGTCTGCAGGATGTTCTGTACTGACCACTGCCCGATTACGCCAGCACCTTTGTGTGTGTGTTATTGTGCAAACCAGCACCTGCAGTACCTTGAGTGACTCAAGCATTTTGTATCCATCTTCTTGTGCCTTGCTTCTGTTGACATGCTAGTCTCCTCCCCATCCTCTCTCCCTCCACCCCACCTCTCAACCTTCCCTCTCCTTCCACCTCCCCCCCCTCTCCACCCTTCCCCTCATCTCCTCTCCCACCACCTCCTCCCCTCTCCTCCGATGTCCTCTCCCTTCACCCTCTCCCCTCCTCCACCACCACTACCTCTTCTTCCACCCTCTCCCTTCACCCGACTCCCTCTCCTCCTCCCCTCATCACCTCCCTCCCTCCATTTCTCCCTTCACATCCTCCCCTTTCTTCATAATAATAATGGATGGGATTTATATAGCGCCTTTCTAATACTCAAGGCGCTTTACATCGCATTATTCATTCACTCCTCAGTCACACTCGGTGGTGGTAAGCTACTTCTGTAGCCACAGCTGCCCTGGGGCAGACTGACGGAAGCGTGGCTGCCAATCTGCGCCTACGGCCCCTCCGACCACCACCAATCACTCACACACATTCACACACGGGCAAAGGTGGGTGAAGTGTCTTGCCCAAGGACACAACGACAGTATGCACTCCAAGCGGGATTCGAACCGGCTACCTTCCGGTCGCCAGCCGAACACTTAGCCCATTGTGCCATCTGTAGTCTCATGCCCTCCATCGCCCCCTCCTTCCATTCCCTCATCACCTCCTCCCCTCTCTTCCTCCCCCTCATCATCCTCCCCCTCATCACCTCCTCCCTTCATCACCCCCTCATCACCTCCTCCCTCCCTTCCTCCCAATGACATCCATCTTTTGTTCTGCTCCAGGCAGCGCCCTGCCAGCGTGAATGATGGCGCCGTGCGCAGGCGCACACTCTCTCCACCCCCCTCCCCCGGTTGTCCCTGTGCGGTCCGCGCGGCGCTGACCCATGACGCGGGTGGGCGGGGCGGTGCGGGATGACGCGCGCGCAGGGCGGGGCCGGGGCGGGATGACGCGCGCGCAGGGCGGGGCCGGGGCGGGATGACGCGCGCGCAGGGCGGGGCGGGGCGGGATGACGCGCGCGCAGGGCGGGGCGGGGCGGGATGACGCGCGCGCAGGGCGGGGCGGGATGACGCGCGCGCAGGGCGGGCTGCGCCAGCGGAGCTCGAGCTCGAGCCCAGTCGGCGGCGATTCCGCTTTAAACCCCCCCTCCATTAAAATAAAGGCGCTTTCCATGAAGTAAACCCGCCGCCTTATCCTCTGGGCCGTCGCTCCACCTCAGCAGTTGCCACAGATTTATATTTATTTCGTGCCGGTGGGTCGGATCGGGTCGGGTGTCGATGGCGGCGGCGGCAGCAGCAGCAGCAGCAGCAGCGGCGGCGGCGGCGCGGGGCAGCAACCTGAGGAAGGCGAGCGGCTTCATCGGGCTGGTGAAGGATGCCTTCCAGCCCCAGCACCACCACCAACAGCAGCAGCAACTGCAACAGGCCGGCGTCGTGGACAAGCGGACCGTGGAGAAATGCTGGAAGCTCATGGACAAGGTGCGGGGAGAGGAGGGGGTGAGGGTGGGGAGAGGAGGGGGTGAGGGTGGGGAGAGGAGGGGGTGAGGGTGGGGAGAGGAGGGGGTGAATGTGGGGTGAGGAGGGGGAGAGGAGGGGGGGAGAGAGAAAGGGGTAGAGGATGAAGACGGTGAGGGAACAGAGGAGAGGGTGGGGAGAGGATGAAGGTGGGTGGGGGAGTGGTGGGAAAAGGGTGAGGGAAGAGGAGAAGGGAGGGTGGTGAGGACGAGACGGAAGGGCAAGTGGGTGAGGGGAGAGGAGGGGGTGTGGGAGAATGGGGGGATCAGTGAGGAGAGAAGGTTAAAGAGGGTGGGGGGCATACTGGCCGATCCGAGGGGGGTGAGACTGGGGGATGGAGGGGAGAGAAATAGGGGGTGAGCGAGGATAGGGGAGTCAAGGGATGCAGTTGAGATGGATGGATAGGATGGGAGGGGGTAGGGAGATGGTGAGGGAAGGAGTGTGGGAGAGGGAGAAAAGGGGCGAGGGGTAGGGGAAGAAAGGGTGGCAGCAGGTGGGAAGGGCTGGTTGGAAGAGGGGGAGGATGTGTGGGAGGGGGGAGCGGGGGGGGGCTTAGGTGGGTGCCTGAGCAGGGGGTTAAGGGCGGGAGTGGGGTAGATGGATGGTGGTGCTGGGGTTGGAGAGATGTGGAACTGGGGTTGAAGGGGAGTCTGAGAGAGAGAGTTGGGACTGGAAGGAGGTGGGGAAAGAGGGAAGGGGATTGATGGGAGAGTGGTGGAGGATGTCAGAGAGGAATTGAGCTGTGAAGATTGGAGAAAGGAGGAGCTGAGGGGGTTGGGGAGGGATGGAGAAGGGCAAAGGCGAAATGAGGAAGGGTATTTGTATTTGAACTATGGTTAGTGTAGCTCTGGGTGAAGGAGGACCCAAGATCTTGAGAGATGTTATGAGTATGGAGAGTTTGTCGGGAGCGATAAAGAATGATAGAATTGGTGAAACAAGTCTCAATATTGAGTCAGATGATTGGTTGGTGGTTATTGATGACCAACAGATCATGTGCCTGATTCTAGCTTTCATGGGAGTTGTGCTGGCATGTTAGTAAAATTGGATTGATCAAAGCAGATTGGCTCTGCTGGAGGAGGTCTTTTAGGCCTGTTGCTCTGTCTTCCTTTGTTTGGGCATTTTCATGATTTCAAGATTGACATAAGAACTGGGTGCAAATTTTACTACTGCTGCAGGATTAAGATTGTCGACTTGTAAACTCCTAAGTGCAGTTTCTTTGTTAGCATAAATACTGGGTGCCATCTCCTGGGGGTGACATCAGTTATGTTAAAAACTAATTTTCCCATGGAGAACAATGGAGAAACCAATTGATGGTCAGTGTGTAGCTTGAATTGAATGACATTCTTATCAGCATGCTTTTAGACTTCAGGACATTTACTAATTTCTGATTTAGAATAATTTACTAATTTAGAATAACAATTGGTATGATGTGCTTTTAACAGATATTACAACTATTGTAGACCTCTTCAAATCTTTAAAGTTGATATAAATTCCAAATTATATTTGCCAAACATGTTTGAAGGCAGCATTGGATTTCCACCATTATTTCAGAATCTCTGTTTTTATGGATGTCATCCTTGCTGGATTGGTACATTCATTCATAGTAAGCCAGGTGGGAGATGTAATTGCAGTATGTGTTCTACTTGTTATAAGTGATTCACACCAGTGCAGGTAAATAGATATTCAATTTATTTTGTTCATGAAAATTGTGAATTTATGAAGTTTTAATGTCACTCGTTTGAATGAGTGCACAATATTTAATGGACTTGCAGAGAGTCTTACTCTTTAAGTTTATAAAATGTAGCTTGTAGTGCAGAGACTGTCTGTTATGTGTGAAGTGCAAGTTATTTCAGTGCCTGTGATTATTTTATTAGTTGTGTCATTATTATTGTCATTTACGCGAAAATTGAGAGGTATCTGCAAGAGAAGATTGTGAAATGGTGTGTGGTGGGGGGGGGGGGGGGATTAGAAGCTTATAAGTTTGTAAATAGACATTTAGCAAATAAAAAGACTATGATAGTGCAAGATATGGCTTTGCTATACTTGGCTTTCATTTACTGAGGTAAGATTATAGTTGTACAGAAGATAGACACAAGATTCAGATTCAGATTCAATTTTAATTGTCATTGTCAGTGTACAGTACAGAGACAACGAAATGTATTTAGCATCTCCCTGGAAGAGCGACATAGCAAATGATTTGAATAAATAATAATAAGTGTCCGGGGGGGGGGAGGTGATTGGCAGTCACCGAGGTACGTTGTTGAGTAGAGTGACAGCCGCCGGGAAGAAGCTGTTCCTGGACCTGCTGGTTCGGCAACGGAGAGACCTGTAGCGCCTCCCGGATGGTAGGAGGGTAAACAGTCCATGGTTGGGGTGAGAGCAGTCCTTGGCGATGCTGAGCGCCCTCCGCAGACAACGCTTGCTTTGGACAGACTCAATGGAGGGGAGCGAGGAACCGGTGATGCGTTGGGCAATTTTCACCACCCTCTGCAATGCCTTCCGGTCGGAGACAGAGCAGTTGCCATACCATACTGTGATGCATTTGGTAAGGATGCTCTCGATGGTGCAGCGGTAGAAGTTCACCAGGATCTGAGGAGACAGATGGACCTTCTTCAGTCTCCTCAGGAAGAAGAGACGCTGGTGAGCCTTCTTGATCAGAGTTGAGGTATTGTGGGTCCAAGAGAGGTCATCGGAGATGTTGTCTCCCAGGAACCTGAAGCTAGAAACACGTTCCACCTCCGTCCCGTTAATGTGGATGGGGGTGTGCGTGCCGTCCCTGGACTTCCTGTAGTCTACAATGAGCTCCTTGGTCTTCTTGGAGTTAAGGGCCAGGTTGTTGTCAGCGCACAATGCTGCTAAGTGCTGGACCTCCTCCCTGTAGGCCGACTCATCGTTGTTGCTGATGAGGCCAATCACCGTTGTATCATCTGCATACTTGATGATGGTGTTAGTACCATGTACAGGTGTGCAGTCATAGGTGAAGAGGGAGTAGAGGAGGGGGCTCAGCACACAGCCCTGTGGAACGCCAGTGTTGAGGGTGAGGGTTGAAGAGGTGTGCTTGTCTAACCTAACAGACTGGGGTCTGTTGGTTGGAAAGTCCAGTATCCAGTTGCAGAGGGAGGGGTCGATGCCCAGGTTACCGAGTTTGGTGATCAGTTTTGATGGTATAATGGTGTTGAATGCAAGAAGCTGGAGTGTCAATTCTTGCACATTTGTGCAGGTTGGTTCAAGAACCTGATTCGTTATAGGAAAGTAGCTGGTGATGTGGGACTTCACACTGTACCTCCGGACTGATGATAGCAGCAAGGAGATGGCATGGACCAGATTGTGGGGATTGTCGATGATAGATGCCGCCGCCTTGCGGTAGTGTCTCGTGGATGATTTTGATGGTGGGGAAAGCTGTGCATGTGGAGAGGGCTGAGTCCACCATTCTCTGCAACTTCTGTGTGTTAGAATTCCAACTAGTCAGGATACTTTCTACGTTACATCTGTAGAATTTGTATTGGAGTATTCAGTGACCTGCCAAATCTCTTTAAGCGTCTAAGGAAGTAGAGGTGCTGGCATGCCCTCTTTGAGATTACACATGCATGCTGGGCCGAGGATAGGCCACATGAGATGTTATTGCCTCGGAGTTTGAAGTTGCTAATTCTCTCCACTCCCAACCCACCAATAGAAACTGGCATGTGGCCTTCCAACATTGCATTTTTGAAGTCAACAATTAGTTCCTTGATCTTGTTAATGGTAAATGACCGGATGTGGTGCACCATTCCACCAGGTCTCCTGAACGGTGAATCGTCATTGCCTGTGATTTGGCCAACCACAGTAAATTTGTAGATGGCAATGGAGCTGTGCTTAGTGCCATAGTCATGGGTGTAAAGAGATTAGGCTTGAGGCGCACCTCTGAGGATGGTCAGTGAGGAGAAGATGTTGTTACTGATCCGCACTAATTGAGGTCTGCTGATGAGGTCTTGGTGATGAGTTTGGGAAGGATGACATTGTTGAACGATGATCTGTAGTTGACGAACAACAGCCTGACTTAAGTGTTCCAATTATCTTGTTGCTTGGGTGTGAAATATACCAACAGTAAATTTCACAAACAATTTCTCATAATGACATGAACAATTCTCTACCTTAGTAGTACACAGCTTAAAACAGCAGGAGCTAAAATTTCCTTGTAATTTTTTAACTGGCAAAAGCACGGTATTATGTTAGTGATGTGATAATTGACTTTTTTTTGTATCTGTTTGACTGTGTGTTGTTGATTTCGCCTTGTCACGGTAGTAACTGAAGAAAAACTGGCCTATCTTCTTTGAATGACTTGTATGATTTTGTTTACCAATATTCTGTCAGTAAAGCTTTTAAAATTTCGTGAAAGGTCAGTTATGTACAAATGAAGGTATACATTTTCGCTTTTTAAAATGTTTAGAAACCAAAATCTAAACATTGTACAATTCAAAAAACATTGTATAATATATTGAATAAGAGTGTTTTTAAAGGTTTTTTGCATCCTGATATGAGTTTGATTTGCAAAGACATCTTAGACCGTAGTCAATGTCTGAAATGCAAAACCTGCAGCTGCTGAAAATCTGAAATTAAAACAGAAATACTTGGCAAGTCACACAACATCTATTTCTTTAGCCATAGTTGCTGGCTGGCCTATTAAGTATTTCCAGCATTTTTTTGCTTTTAACCATTTCATCATAGGCTGGACATTACTATTACATTATTATCATCAGTTGAACATTACTAACCTTTGGAAAAAAATTAACTTCTGCTTTTCATGCAAATATCTTGGTGGTAAGTGTGTGTGTGCGTGCACATGAGGAACAGGTGAAGGCAGGGCTTAACCTTAAAACAATGCTCCTACAATTGAAGAAGCGGTCATTTGTAGCTCCAATCTCCCTGCACGATTGTGAATGTTTTTGAGTGATGTTTGCAATTCAGGCAATTTATTGCTCAAAAGGAGGACAGATCTAGATATTGAAAGAGGAAATTACGTTATGTGACATTTAATCCACAGGAAGTATCATGTTCTGCAGCCACTTAATAATAACGTGACTTTAGATGATATATCTTATAATGTAGGAATAGTGGCATATCGGAAGCCCCCAGGAAAGGTGTCGGGGGGGGGGGGGGTGGGGGTATGTGCCTAATGTGAGCAAATGGTGAACTTTGTAGATAAGAATTATAGTGGTACTAAAGGGCCCATTTCTGTGGTGTGCAATTCTATGATCCTATAAACAATGATGTGAATTTGTTTTTAATGAATTTGTTAATCAAATATTGGCCAGGTCACCTTGACACTCTCTTGACATAGATACATTTAGCTGTTGCTCTGCTGTACCTATTCTGTGTTAGCATTTGTGATGCACATGACCATCCGTCTCTTCATTTAAATCCATTGTCGCACTTTATTCCTTTCTCATGTATTTATCTTGATTCTCTTGTTATGTCTCATTTCAGATAGCCTGCTATAATGCCATTTTCATAAGCAAATTGTATATAGTGTGAGTGATGAATCAGGGAATAATGTTTGTATTATCTGAGCCAATTCGAGAGTTAGATTTAGCTCTTGGGGCTAGAAGAATCAAGGGATATGGGGGGGAAAGCAGGAACGGGGTACTGATTTTAAATGATCAACCTCGAAGGGCCAAATGGGCTACTCCTGCACCTATTTTTCTATGTTTCTATAATGCAATTTCAATTGGGGATGAGAGAAATACTTAAAACTTACTTTGGAAGTTGACAAACAGAAAAAAAATTATTGGGTTTAAGCAGTACATGGGGAGAAAAATCTTGTTTCATGGAAACTCTCAGCAGTAATCGGATGCCATTGTCACTTAAAAAAATCAACTGCTAACTCTAACTGTGCGTGGTCATTGAAATAGATAAGCATCATTGACACTTGTGCAATGATACTCTATCAAACAATGTAACATGCAGCCCTTAAAGATATTTTGTTTTTGAAAACGCTGTGGGGAAAAGTAACTTTGTTACTGAAAGTTTGAAACTTTCTAGCCACTATTCTCCTTTTCCCCCATTGACACAATTTTCTTTATAACATCATTTTCTACTACACAGTTTCTCAGGATTGCAATTAAAATAACATAACCAAATTGCCTGTATTCCTATTGTAGGCTAGTTACAAGAGAAGATTCTGAGGGATAAGGGATATGCATTTAGATAGACATGGGCTAATTAAGAATAGTGTAATGTAAGGGTTAAACATTCCCCTCCATTCTCTGCAATTAATGTCCACACTGATTTATAAATTGCTATAAAACTGAATGGTGTCTTTAATATCTCCAAGTTTTTCCTAAAATCTTTGTAAATCTGCATTTTATTTTTAACTTTGAGTCTGCCTCGTGTATGAAATGTGCTATATAAATAAAGTTGCCTTGCCTTGCCTAACTATATTGGTCAAATAATTCCTATTGGTCCAGTCTGCTATATAGCTGCTATGCCCCAGTTTAAATTTATTTTAATTTTTTTTAAGAGTTTTTATTTTAACACGCTCATTTCCGAATTATCACGTCGGGTTGGGGGGAGTCCCCCTTCCCCCGCCACGGGTACCATGTAATCCCGTGCTACCTGGTCGGATAGTCGGCGACTAAACCGTCTCCAGCACCTGGTTTGCCAGGTGAGGAGGGAGCTGTGGACCCCCAGCAGGACCAAAAACAAGACCCGTCAAAGAGCAGATGAGCTTCTAGCAAGCCAACGGCCACCCACACTTCAGTAGAAGTTGCGATCACTGTCATACATAGCATTGTAAGGAATGTTGATAAAGCGCGCACACACACACACACCAAAATCCTGTACTTCTAGCGGTGGTAGTCTGCAGGAACAGGAGGACAGAGATGTGTGGTGCGTCCGTCACCTTTTCCATAGGAAACTAGCGCCACTGCGTTGCTACTGTTTTCAACGATGATGAATGAATGAATTTCTAAATTAAGTGTTCATGTATCCAAAAAATTGCAAACGTCTTCTGAAATGGCTCAATGGGTTTAGCTGTCAACTTACGATTACATCTGAATTTGAAAATCAATGTAAAATAATATGGAGTATAGGGGTTACTTACAGGATTTGCACTTTTGTTTAAAATTTTTCTTTGCAGTTTTTCACCAGACTATGTCTTCCATTAATTGTAACAAAATAGGTAAAGAGCAATGTCAATGGAAATAAAAAAATATTGTAGTGTTATGTTTCTGAACACGTAATCCAGGGAACAAATTCAAATCACTTGATCGTACTGTGAGAATTTGACTTGTAACAAAATAAAAGGTAGAGTGGTGCAGCTGGTAGAACAGCTGCTTCACAGTGCCAGAGAGACTTGTTTGATCCTGACTTCGGGTGCTATCTGTATGGAGTTTGCATGTTCTCCCTGTGACTGCATGGATTTCCACTGGGTGCTCCGGTTTCCTCCCGCATCCCAAAGATTTGCATGTTTGTAGGTTAATTGGTCAATGTAAATTGGCCCCGGTGCGTAAGGAGTGGGTGTAAAAGTGTGATAACATGGAGCTTGTGTGAATGGGCGATTGATGGTCAGCGTGAATTCTGTGGCCTGAAGGGCCTGTTTCTATGCTGTATCTCTAAACTTGTGTAAAAGTGTAGTGAAAGAAATTAAAGTGGTTCTCTAATGTAATTTCAGAAAACAAATAAGCTGTCCTATTGTGTTTGGCTTTCTTTGGGAGGGGGGTGGGGGTTGCAGCATAGGATTTTACAGCACTGAAGTCTGGTAGAGTAATTTACATCAGCACCATCATCCATTCCCTCTATTTGATTTGAATCATAACAAATGACACGGTTCTACTGAGTGCATCGATTTATAAGTATGGAAGAAAATGGAGTAGCAGAAGACCATGCAGCCTTTCTGGCCTATCTGCAATTTTATAAGACAGACCTGATTATTGTCCTCAACTTCATTTTCCTGCCTGATTCTAATAACTATTTAATACTTATCAATCCAAATATGTCTTTCTGACCCTTAATTATATTTCAATGAGAACACTTCTTATTTTGCTAAGCTTCAGTAAGTAAAACCCTGATATCTTCATGTGCCAACCCCTTCATACTAAGAATAAACCCAATGGATCTTCTCTGTTTTTGCCTTTAAGGCAGGTATAACCTCTTGTAAATGAGAGACCTAAACATCACTCCAGATGTGGTTCCACCGAAGATCTATAGTGTTGGAAAGTCTACTGTGTATATTTGAAACATGCTATGATATTTCCACTTCCACTTTCTTTTCTCATTACTTGATGATAGAAATAATAACTTTCCTTGAGCACTGAGCAATTATGAAATGTGATAAGTATCCAACAATAGAGTGTGGGGTCATCTTTTCTGCTATTGCTGGATTGTGTTTGTATTTCTTTGGGGTGTGGGGAAGACTTCAGGGCAACATTTTGCAGTATTGAGGAGTCAATTGACCTTTGGTAGAGTAATTGAAATTATCATCCATTCTCTCCATATCTGATCAATTTCCGTAACAGTAGTATAGTGATTAATTTACCAACCAGTAGTTAACTTTGGTCTAGAGACATAATTTGAAGCCCACCATAGGCAGCAGGGAATTCATGTAATTATTTAAAAGAAAACCAGGAATTGAAAGCCGAGAATAGTTTTAGGAAAGATAACTAGGAATATCCTTCGAAGAGAAATTATACTAATCTTGCCCAGTCTGTTTTAAGTGACCACCAAGTAGTTATCTATAATCGGGGATGGACAGTAAATGCTGCTGTTGCCAGAGGCATCCATATTCATTGAATGAATAATAAAAAGCAATAGAACAAGATACAAGGTTATCAATGAAAGACCTGTTCACAAAGTCTGGCTCGTGGCTAATTTGGTAGCTTGAGGGTGAAATATTAGTGACTAGCTGTGCTTATTTGCCAGGTGGATGAGCTGGGTAATTGTTTTTGCTATTTAATATGCTGGACAGATAAATATGAATTAATCAGAATGAGTAATCAAAACTTTAGTTTATTCTATTTAAGCAAATTTCAACACTTAAGCTGGAAAAATAATACGTTGTTATTTTGCTTTTGAGGTATCGGGCATCTGCTGAAATGTATTGGGACTTTGATCACGTTGTTGTTGCATTCACTGACCAATATCAATCTTTGTATTTGTACCTATTTCTCCACATTTCCTTTCTCATCATGCACTTCCAAGTTATATTTTGTTTCATGTGACCATATCTATGTGACTTATGTTTTTCTTGTCAAGATTTTGGCTGTTGGTTGTGGCTTCGTTTTCATTTTCTTTCAATTCTCTTGCATTATTTCACCTCCTCCTCCCACCTCCACTCAATTCATCTTCCCTCTCAAGTTTTATCTTGTCTTTTCAGGTTTGAGTGCAAAAAACAAAAATATCATTCAACAATTGCAATTTTCTCTAATTTCTGTTGCTGTCCCAAGTGATTCACTCTTGGATTTCCTGACAGCCTTTCTTTGCCGCTTAAAAAAAAAAAAGTATTTGTTGCTGCATCCGAGCAAAAAGCAATCCTATTTAGTGCATTCTCTCTTCCTGCCCTTTGTGTAAGTAAGTCGAGTAGAGTTTAAGGCCACATGCACAAGCATGGTGAAGTACAGGCATAATGAAGGTCTTGCTTGCAGCAGCATTAGAGGGATTTTAGACAACACAAAAACATAAATTACTCTCAAATCTGCAACATGGTGAAAAGAAAAAGGTAAAAAAAAAAACAAGACATTAGTGCAAGAATACACAATTAGAAAAAACAAGTCCAGGGTAGTGTAAGAGATAAGAACTGCCAGCACGCTGCCTTTTTGAGGATTATATAGTCAATATCCATCATGTTCCACACGATGCTCTCAGCTTTGATGCTTTAGTCTTCATCGACAACCCTCTCTGCATTTCACAGCTGAATAGATTCATTCAAAAGCTTATTACATCTGATTGAAGATGTAACAAGAGTTGTTTTGTAGAGCACCCTCCTTGTCCATGCTGACCAAGTTGTCATATCGGGCTAACCCGGTTTCCCTGCATTGACTCGTAGCGCTTCCTAGATTATTATTTTTTTTTGTCACATGTACTAAGGTAGAGTGAAAAGCTTTTGTTTATGTGCTATCCAGTCAAAGAAAAGACTACATACATGAATCGCATTATCCACAGTACACAGATAATGGATAAAAGGTACAACATTTAGTGCAAGATATAACAATGACATTAAAGTCCGAATAAAGATAATTCAAATTGAAAGATAATTCAAATGCCTCCAGTAATCGATATCTCCCTCCTAACCCCATTCTCCTGCCTTCTCCCCATAACTCCTGACACCTGTACTAATCAAGAATCTATCTGTCTCTGCCTGAAATATATCCATTGATGGCCTCCACAGCCTTCTGTGGCAAAGAATTCCACAGATTCACCACCCTCTGACTATAGAAATTCCTCCTCGTCTCCTTCCTAAAAGAACATCCTTTAATTCTGAAGCTATGACTCTCTCAAGTACAAGACTCCCACCAGTGGAAACACCCTCTCCACGTCCACTCTATCCAAGCCTTTCACTATTCGGTAAGTTTCTATGAGGTCTCCCCTCATCCTTCTAAACTCCAGCATTTTTTGTCTTATCTCTGGTGTAAACCAGCATCGGCAGTTCCTTACCCCTACCCCCCAACATCTTCCTCCCTCAACCCCTCATTCAAGGACGGCAGTGGAGAGAGACAACAGCTTCGACATGCGTCTCTCTCAAGATGTGTCCTGGGCCCAGCGCACAGATGTAATCTAGAAAGTTCATCAACGTTTCTTGGTTTAGTTTAGAGATTCAGCATGGAACAGTTCACAAGTGATAAGTGCAGAATGAGGCCATTCATCTCACTGAGAATCATCGCATTCTCCCAATTATTTTACCTGTAACTTATTCCCCTTACATGCCCATCAACTCTCCTAATTGTGCCACAACCACCTACTGTCGGGTTAATATATAGTAGCAATTAGCATGTATTTGGGATATGGGAGGAAACCGTGCCACTATGGGGAAACTCACCGTGTCATATGGAACATGCAATCTCCAGGCAGACAGCACTAGAAGTCAAAATAGAACTCGGGTCACTGGAGCTGTGATGCTCCACCACTGCCTCCAGGCCCATGGTTCAGCATGATATTCTTCTAATGCTCTTAATTCATTTCAAATTGGACCCATTGTCTCAATTTTGTATTATACAGCTACTTTTGTCTTTACAGTTTTCAAAGAGATTTGTACATTATCCTGTTTGAATTTTCTGCCTGTGACACATAATTGAATTCTCTTGCCATTATGACTTGCAAACATTAAAACTGTTGGGACTTTCACGTGTCATTTACAGCACTATCAAAAGCTGATCCAAACCTCAGTCCAAAGCCATTTGGATATGAATATTGAAATTTCTGCTAATTTTTCTCTAGGTCTGACAAGCTAAGAATTTTTGTAAAAAATTACATTGCCTCCTTTAAACATGACAAATAATATGGATTGAACATGTAACTTTTTTAGCCGTTGATTTTAATATTGTATGCATTTATCCATCTTGTGGTGGTTTTCCACAGTTTGACATCAAAGATGCTTCTTGCAGCTTGAGATAAGTGCTAGAAATTTATTTTGATGGGTGAGACATGCTTTATCATGTTGAACCAAGTTAGGGTGTAACCATTAACATCAGATGATTTCTGTGGAAACATATTTTGTTACTTCCCAGTGCAATCTTATCTGCAGAAGTCAATTTTTATAGGCAAGGTCATGTTTCCCATGGGTTAAAATCTGACCATGCTCACCATCTGTGATAACTTTGCAACAAATGGAACAATAAAACATTCACTCATTAATGTGTGAATTAGAAACAGCATCATGATACCATCGTATTTCACCGTTTAAATTACATAGTGCTGTACTACTGAAGCTTACACAGTTGAGCTAGTGAGTTAAAACATGGAAATAATTTGCCCACAGCTCTAAAGCATTAATATGGTAGAAGACTAATTCATTCATAATCCGTACAGTCTATATTCATAGATACAAATTTTACCCAGAAAGCTTTGTTTACCTGGATTATCAGTGCCCAGGGCTGTAATTAACTGGAACATTCTGTAACTGAGCTAAATAGATGTTCATGTGGTATTTTTTTACAAGAGCACTAAAACATCTTATAATTTCATGCATAACCTGTTTTTATTGTTTGGATTTACAAAAGTTATCTTTCTTGAAAAGTGAGTTACGTGGACTACCCTCCAGTCCACAGGAACTGATCCAGAGTCAAGAGAACATTGGAAAATGATCACCAATCCATCCATGATTTCTATGGTACTCTGGGATGCAGACCATCCGGCCCTTTATCTGCCTTCAGTCCCAACAGTTTACCTAACACCATTCTCTGACTAATGTGGATTCCCTTCAGTTCCTCCCACCCAATTGATCCTCAGTCCCCTAGTATTTCTGGGAAATTGTTTGTGTTTTCCTTTGTGAAGACAGAACCAAAGTACTGGTTTAACTGTTCTGCCATTTCTTTGTTTCCCCATTATAAAGTCACCTGTCTCTGACTGTAAGTGGCCGACATTAGTCTTCACTAATCTTTTCCTTTTAACATACCTATAGAAACTTTTACAATTTGGCTTTGGGCTCTGCTTTCCAACTTCATAGCTCTCAATTCGGGTCAAACATTATGTTTTTAATATTGCAGTTATGGGCAAAATGATTTGCTTCTCCAGTGAGAAATAAAATATATGATAATCCAATTATAATCAAAATAGCTGAAGAACTAAATCATTTATTTTTAATATAAGATGTTTTCTTGATCATTATTGTTTGGAAAATCTTGTTTTGTTGCCAGAAAATTGTTTAAAAATCGCTCCATGTATAGATACTGTAGATTTTGGCACTGCATCCCGTAGAAATGGTACCACTGACAACAGAGGTCGCTTTTTAAGTGGTTGCCTGCTTCTGACGTGTCCGATATGGAATGCCTACACTAGGAACATGCGGTCAAATGACAATGTGGTGAGAAATTTGTGGAGTAAATAGTGGCAAGACATGGAAAATAGTGTTTTTGAAGCTGCTGGAATTTTTTCCAAGACTCCATGTATCTAGAATATTCTACACATTATTGGAAATAGGGTAGATCTAAACTTGAAAAGAAATTAAGAGCATTGATTTTTCAGCATGTTATTATTTACTGTGGGAATACACACAAATTGACTTTGGAATGTCTCATAGCAGCCAATGGCATCTGAAGTGCAGTCACTGCTGTAACATGTGAAAATATGAATGTATTTGTGATGATTCTACTTTGTCTGAATTTCTTCTTTCCAATGTGATGAAGGTAGTTGTACAAAGCTGATTTATAAAATAAAATGGAGCTATAATATAATCGTTAAATAAGGTTTCTCCTATCAGCTAGATAATTTGTAAACCAATTTTTGCAGACGAGATGGGAAAGCCATTTTGAGGGAAAAATATATTACTTGAAAAAATAAATTGCACCTTGAAACACTGGGCTCAACAATTGGAGACAGCAACCAATTAAAAAGAAGACTTTCATTGACTTTTTGAGTATTAAATTAAATATTGCAATTTTATAGGGCAAGACTGCATTTTGTGTCTCTACGGAAGGATGTACTTACAATAGAGGGAGTGTATTGAAGACTTACTAGATAGATTCCTGGAGTTTGAAGGTGTGGTTGCAGATTTCCTTTGAATAGACTCATTGAGGTTCAAACAAAGAGGTGATACTTTTTGAGGCTTCTCAGGGTGGATGCAGGATGATGTTTCCCCTAGTTATCATGTCTAAAACTAGGGATCAGAGTCTGAATAGGTGCAGACCATTCAGGTCTGGGTTGAGAAGAAATTTAATTATAGGGTTGCGAATCATTGGGATTGTCATTGGGAACCTATGGAGGTTCAGTCACTAATTGCAATTTTTTTTTTTGACATTAAGGGGATTGAGCGATATGTAAACTTGGTGCAGGAAAGTGTTACTAAGATTAAAAAATCTGCCATAATCTTTTTGAATAATGGAACAGGCATGTGGATTGAGCATTGTCCTGCTATTTTGTACATTGCCAGTTGGTATTTATTTTCCACGGTAGAAATGACCTTGATCTCTTCTAACCTTTCTAATGCCATGAGATTTTATATCGTAATATCTGCTGCTATCACTTACTCTTTCTGGATGTTCTGGTAATATATATAATTTGTCTATTCAGCTGCCAAGTTCACTTCCCTTGTTCTAAGCAGAGAAGTTGAAAAATAGAAGTGTGACTTTGTCCTCGTGTTCTTAACCTCAGTTACTTGTTCTCCCACCCACTTCCTTAATAATGGTATCAGGACTTGTTTAATATTAATTTTTGTTTCTTCAAACAAGAGTTCACTCAGTTGTCTTTACCTTTGCCCTTCCTCATTTTTCCTCATACAACCATGCACAACTCCCTCCAAGTTTTCATGCCTCAAGATGTCTGCTGGAGTACAGATTCATAGTTTTATCACCGTACAAGAAATGTGTTGGCAAGCAAATTTATTAGATAATTAACTGGAGGGATCTTTGTAATTAAGACATTCCTGCCCGTTGCTTTTCAAAGACATGATATGGATTCAAATGATGTCTTTCTATTTTTGTTTGGGCTACATAAAATTTAATGTGATAAGCTGGGGGGAAGAAAAATGGTTTTGGGAGGGTGAAAATGGACCAAATAAACAAGATGTTAAACCTAGGAAGAATCAAGTCTTGTGATTAGAATCCAGAATGGCATATCATAAAACACAATTTGCAGCAGAGGCCATAAAAGCTGTGAAAACAAATTTGAAACAAATTGTAACAGAGGAAGAAATTATGCTTTAAAAAAAAAAAAAAAAGCTTCAATGGACTGCAGAGCCTTGGACTAATAATGTATCTGAGGGATGTGGGATATTTAACTTGCTCGCCACATCTGGTCTTTAGGATGTTTTTTGATCCAACATGGATTTCTGACATCGTCATGTCTACGTAGTGAGGGAATACTTCTGGCTCACTGATGGGAAGACTAGTTCTGCTTTACCCTGGTACGATGTGGTTTTCTTAGCAACCATGTGCATATTTTGTGGTCTGTTTCTCCTCTGCCAACCTTTATATAAACTTGTGGAACTGCTCTGAAAGTCTATCTACTATATAAATAGAAAATGCCAGAAACACCTGGTAAGTTGGCAGCATCTGTGGCGAAACAGCAGAACTTCAGGTTGACAATCATTGACCTGAAATGTTAGTTCTATTCCTCTCTTCATATTTGTCTGAATTTAAGGGCATTTCTAGTTTTTTCTTAATTTCTGTAATCTCACATTTACTACTTATTTTGTTTATGTGCACTTAATTATAGGTTGTAATAACTAAGTGCAGATCTTTCACAACTGAGTTTTTCCAGTCAACGCAAGATATAGAAATGAGACAAGCTGTTTGCTCCTCGCATGCATCATAACATCATGGTTGATATTTTTAGATAACACTTTTTTTCTTATCTCTCAATTCCCTTAATATCCAAAAATGTTTCAATCTTTTACTTGTGGGCAAAGCAACCAGTAGATCCATTACACAGCAGCAGAAGATTTACCCCAATACGTTTAGTTTTGTAAGGAACAATTTTCCCCCACCCCCATGTCTTGATTTCAAATCTTTCTAAGATTATTTCATCCAATTTGATAGTTGTCTGGCTGAAAAGAATAATGAAACCAAAATTAACATGACTATTTGGAGTAAGGGCGCTAGGGGTCAAAAGCCTTCATTCAAACAGTATTTTATTTCAGACAGCATATTTGCCTTCTGCATCTGATACACATTTTACATTAACATTCAAAATGTAAATATGCTCCACTGTATATTGCCTATGATAATGTAATTATCTGGTTTTGATAAGAGTGCGAACTAATTATTTGAGTTGCGCAATATTAAAGTATTTCTCCCATAAAGCACGTATATATTTTTTTAAAGCTTTTTTTTTTAAACACTACACTTTAAATAAGACATTATTGCATTGTGGGAGTGGTTCAGAAATAATTTGGATTGTCATTCTAGTTCTTCTCTTTTTTTTAAATAATTGTAAAAATAACTGTGCAGTGCTGATTGACTAAATGGATTGCTTTAGTTTTAGAAAGGACTTATTTTGTTAATCATTTCTGACTCTTTGATTTGCACTTGTTTTTATGTCCTGTGTCTATTTACACACTCTGTTCACCTTTTTTCTCTGTGTAGGTGGTCAGACTGTGTCAAAATCCCAAAGTAGGACTGAAGAACAGTCCCCCATATATTCTTGATCTGCTGCCTGACACTTACCAGCATCTACGTCTGATCCTGAATCGATACGAGGGGAAAATGGAAGCTCTTGGAGAGAATGAATATTTCAGAGTCTTCATGGAGAACCTGTTAAAAAAAACAAAGCAAACTATAAGCCTTTTCAAGGAAGGGAAGGAGAAAATGTACGAGGAAACATCACAGCCAAGGTAGGATTGGATTGTCTTTATTCTAGCTGCAGCTTATGATGCTCAGAACTCTGGCGGTTGTGTCTATATTTTAGTCCTTGTGTAGTTTATACTTATTTGGAATACTTTTAATGTATAACATTTCGAAACTGAATCTAATATTTTATAGTGTCCCATCCCAAAATATCACCTATCTTTTTCTCGAGAGATGCTGCCTGACCCACTGAGTTACTCCAGCACTCTGTGTCTATCTTTTGGTATAAACCAGCATTTGCAGTTCTTTGTTACTGATATATATTTACTTGTTGCAAACTTTTTTTCGAATTTATATAACATTTCCAATGTTTGAAACTAGATAAAGGGAAAAGCAATTTGCCTCGAGTGAGGCAACTAAAGGGTTTTCATACTGTTCAACTCTTCTCCCCTTTTTGTGATAAGAGGACTGTCATATAATTTCAGTTGTTCAAAAGGGAACTGCAGATGCTGGAATATCGAAGGTACACAAAATTGCTGGGGAAACTCAGCGGGTGCAGCAGCATCTATGGAGCGAAGGAAATAGGCGACGTTTCGGGCCGAAACCCTTCTTCAGACTCAATATAATTTCAGTTAACAGCTGGGAGTATGTGGTGAATGCAGGATGTGCAAGCTGGCATGTTCAGCTGCTGTTGGTTCACAAGGCAAAAGCTGCTGATTGGTTTCGTGCTTGTTCAGGCCTGCAACCTCTGCTCTGTCATCCTGCGCATTTCTTGCAAATGTGCATGCTAAATTCTTGAAGGGTAATTTGTCCTGAAAGCTTGGCTTCTGCACACAATGTCAGTGACAACTTTGCTCTCTGTTGCAGATCGCAGGATCCCTTGCTTGACCAGATAATCTTTTAACAGCAAGCTTCTGTCAAAGGCCTTGAAACATTTTCTAAATCTAATATGGGCATTCTTTCAAAATAGGAAGAAATATTTGCCATGGCCCCTTGAGACTTGATGGGATTGTAGTCGATTTGATTCTAAACCAATCTGCAATCCAGTTTACCCTGGCAACCTTTTACTTGTTTATCAAGAATTTCTCCATCTCTATATTAAAAATATATTGAAACATAGAAACATAGAAATTAGGTGCAGGAGTAGGCCATTCGGCCCTTCGAGCCTGCACCGCCATTCAATATGATCATAGCTGATCATCCAACTCAGTATCCCGTACCTGCCTTCTCTCCATACCCTCTGATCCCCTTAGCCACAAGGGCCACATCTAACTCCCTCTTAAATATAGCCAATGAACTGGCCTCGACTACCCTCTGGCAGAGAGTTCCAGAGATTCACCACTCTCTGTGTGAAAAAAGTTCTTCTCATCTCGGTTTTAAAGGATTTCCCCCTTATCCTTAAGGTGTGACCCCTTGTCCTGGACTTCTCCAACATCGGGAGCAATCTTCCTGCATCTAGCCTGTCCAACCCCTTAAGAATTTTGTAAGTTTCTATAAGATCCCCTCTCAATCTCCTAAATTCTAGAGAGTATAAACCAAGTCTATCCAGTCTTTCTTCATAAGACAGTCCTGACATCCCAGGAATCAGTCTGGTGAACCTTCTCTGCACTCCCTCTATGGCAATAATGTCCTTCCTCAGATTTGGAGACCAAAACTGTACGCAATACTCCAGGTGTGGTCTCACCAAGACCCTGTACAACTGCAGTAGAACCTCCCTGCTCCTATACTCAAATCCTTTTGCTATGAAAGCTAACATACCATTCACTTTCTTCACTGCCTGCTGCACCTGCATGCCTACTTTCAATGACTGGTGTACCATGACACCCAGGTCTCGCTGCATCTCCCCTTTTCCTAGTCGGCCACCATTTAGATAATAGTCTGCTTTCCTATTTTTGCCACCAAAATGGATAACCTCACATTTATCCACATTATACTGCATCTGCCAAACATTTGCCCACTCACCCAGCCTATCCAAGTCACCTTGCAGTCTCCTAGCATCCTCCTCACAGCTAACACTGCCCCCCAGCTTAGTGTCATCCGCAAACTTGGAGATATTGCCTTCAATTCCCTCATCCAGATCATTAATATATATTGTAAATAGCTGGGGTCCCAGCACTGAGCCTTGCGGTACCCCACTAGTCACTGCCTGCCATTGTGAAAAGGACCCGTTTACTCCTACTCTTTGCTTCCTGTTTGCCAGCCAGTTCTCTATCCACATCAATACTGAACCCCCAATGCCGTGTGCTTTAAGTTTGTATACTAATCTCTTATGTGGAACCTTGTCGAAAGCCTTCTGGAAGTCCAGATACACCACATCCACTGGTTCTCCCCTATCCACGCTACTAGTTACATCCTCGAAAAATTCTATAAGATTCGTCAGACATGATTTACCTTTTGTAAATCCATGCTGACTTTGTCCAATGATTTCACCACTTTCCAAATGTGCTGCTATCCCAGCTTTAATAACTGACTCTAGCAGTTTCCCCACTACCGATGTTAGACTAACTGGTCTGTAATTCCCCGTTTTCTCTCTCCCTCCCTTCTTAAAAAGTGGGGTTACGTTTGCTACCCGCCAATCCTCAGTAACTACTCCAGAATCTAAAGAGTTTTGAAAGATTATTACTAATGCATCCACTATTTCTGGAGCTACTTCCTTAAGTACTCTGGGATGCAGCCTATCTGGCCCTGGGGATTTATCGGCCTTTAATCCATTCAATTTACCCAACACCACTTCCCGGCTAACCTGGATTTCACTCAATTCCTCCAACTCCTTTGACCCGCGGTCCCCTGCTATTTCCGGCAGATTATTTATGTCTTCCTTAGTGAAGACGGAACCAAAGTAGTTATTCAATTGGTCCGCCATATCCTTGTTCCCCATGATCAACTCACCTGTTTCTGACTGCAAGGGACCTACATTTGTTTTAACTAATCTCTTTCTTTTCACATATCTATAAAAACTTTTGCAGTCAGTTTTTATGTTCCCTGCCAGTTTTCTTTCATAATCTATTTTTCCTTTCCTAATTACGCCCTTTGTCCTCCTCTGCTGGTCTCTGAATTTCTCCCAGTCCTCCGGTATGCTGCTTTTTCTGGCTAATTTGTACGCATCATCCTTCGCTTTGATATTATCCCTGATTTCCCTTGTTATCCACGGATGCACTCTTGCCCAAGGGGGCACGTACAACAAGACTGCTAACTAACACTTCCTCATTACTCAATACCCAGTCTAAAATAGCCTGCTCTCTCGTTGGTTCCTCTACATGTTGATTTAGATAACTATCCCGCATACATTCCAAGAAATCCTCTTCCTCAGCACCCCTGCCAATTTGATTCACCCAATCTATATGCAGATTGAAGTCACTCATTATAACTGTTTTGCCTTTGTCGCACGCATTTCTAATTTCCTGTTTGATACCCTCCAACTTCACTACTACTGTTAGGTGGCCTGTACACAACACCCACCAGCGTTTTCTGCCCCTTATTGTTTCGCAGCTCTACCCATACCGATTCCACATCCTCCAAACTAATGTCCTTCCTTTCCATTGCGTTAATCTCCTCTCTAATCAGCAACGCTACCCCACCTCCTTTTCCTTTCTCTCTATCCCTCCTGAATATTGAATATCCCTGGATGTTCAGCTCCCAGCCTTGGTCACCCTGGAGCCATGTCTCCGTGATCCCAACTATATCATAGTCACTCTGTTTCCACCACCGTTTGAAAAAGTGAATCGAAGGGGGTGGGGATGATGGTGTGGAAAAATTCCATCCAATTTTAAGCTTAAACAAGTGACTCCTTAATTTTTTACACCACAACTTCCAGTTTTAAATGTTTCTCCTCAACAGGAAATGTCTTTACCACAGTCACCCTATCAACACCCCACATTTCTTTCAATAAAGTTCCATCTCTCTTTTTTGTAAACTTTCAATACATATCTAGCCTTTCTGACTTTTACTTGTAACACAACCTGCCCATTCCAGTCTAATAAATCTCTGAAATATAAGCATTAACATAGACAAGAGACCAATATTGTACATCGGTGCTGTAGATGTGATCTCATCATTGTACTACTTGAAGTATAACCTTCATAGGTTTGTATGCAAATCCCCTAGCAATAAACACTGTCGTTTATTGCTAGGGGCTTATTAGCCTTTTGCAATACGTATACCAGCGTTCCTGGATACCTTATGCATCTGAGTGATAAAGTATGGAAACAGGCCCTTTGGCCCAACTCGTCCACATTGTCCCAATGTTGTAATTTTTTTGCGGATTCCATCTCTTGGTTTCTGTTCTCATCCTCGACTGGACATACACATCAATAAAAGCTTTTACAATCTATTTTTGAATTTTGATAGTTTTCAATTAATATTGATGTTTATTTCTCACATAGAGGAAAATTTCTATCATACAATGAATTTATACATTTTTCTGCTAGTTTTAGTTTGAAATCTAGGCTGAAGGCTGAAATCTAAATGAAGGCTAGAATGTATTGTCATGGATATTTTGGATGAGTGTTAATCTGCAGGTTCTTGCAGAATTTTGTCCTTGGAAATGAATTATTTAGACCATACCATTTTCCCCCTGATTTCTATTATATCTACTGTAATTTTTGATTGTGTTTCTCCAAATAACATCTTGAAACAATCCTCTTTTGCCTTGACCTATCATCCTATCCTTCCACGTTCCACCCAATCACATACTTCTCTTTAGTTCTCTCCTCTTCTTTCTCTACATTTAAAAACTGATTTATTCCCAGTTTCAATGAAAAGCCATTGAAATGTTAACATTATTTCTCCCTGTGTAGACAAAGCCTGACATTCTGTTAGATATTTTCAAAATTTTGTGTTTTAATACAAATTTTCAACTTTTAAAGTTTTGAATTTTGTTATTTGTTATTGCTACTGTCAAATATGTTAAAATGGGTGTGATTTGTGTTTTCATTCTTTATCAAAGTTTTGCTTAAGTGGCCTTCAATAGTAAAACGGCAGAACCAGGAACGGATTTTTTTAAAGCTCTGTCATCCTGCAGTGCACTGCATTTCTTGTGCAGTAATTGTAGAGTTATTTGTTTTGGAAGAGCAAAATAATATTTGGTAGCTGCAGAGGGGGATGGGCGGGGGAAAGGAAGTTCAGTTTTGAGATTGCCTCATCTGTGCAATTTGTAGCTTAATTTTGATAAACATTTTGCAATGGATTTCCTTTGCATAAGATTGGTGTGCTTTTATATTCCCAAAACTATTTTGTTATTGCATTAACTGTTTGAGAATCGTACTGACAGCTATGCATTTTATTCCAAAAGGGATTGTTCTTTAGAGTAAAAGTAATTTGATTTTAAAATGAAACGGCAGCTACATTTTATTGAGAAAACTACATTATCTTGGATTGTTTCTAAGTTCATATTCAAATCATAATGGATAGATCAACTGATCTGGGGTGGCACGGTGGCGCAGCGATAGAGTTGCTGCCTTACAACGCCAGAGATCGAGGTGCTATCTGTACGGAATTTGCACATCGTTTGGATGTACAAACTGGATTCTTTCGTCCCCCCCCCCCCCCAGGTGCTCCGGTTTCCATCCACATACCAAAGACGTAGGTTGATTGACTTTGATAAGAGAACTGTAAAAAAAGTTGTCCCTAATCTGTAGGATCATGTTAGTGTATGGGGATTGATGGTCCAGTTTAGAGATACAAGGAGATATATCTAATATCTCTAATAATCTCTGATACAGGGGGAAGGGGGATCTAATTTTGAAAGCTAACAACTAATATTAGGCCTAGATAGAGTGAATGTGGAGAGGATGTTTACAGTAGTGGGAGAGTCTAGGATCAGAGGGCACAACCTTAGCATAAATGGACATAACTTTAGAATCAAAATGAGGAGGAATTTCCTTTGCCAGAGTAGTGTTCTGGAATTCATTACCACAGACAGCTGTGGAGGCCAAGTCATTGCGATTTTTTAAAATAGAGATTGATAGGTTCTTGATTACTAAGGTTGTCATAGGTTATAGGGAAAAGACGGGAATGGCATTGAGAGGGAAAAATAGATCAGCCGTTTACAAATGGTGGATCAGATTCGATGGGCTAAATGGCCTGTGTCTTCTAAACGTATGAACTGAAGCATATTGCTGGCATTCACTATAATTTCTGATGGATTCTGATGGCAAAGTAAGCTGCCTGGCTGCCTGTTTGGCAAGGAAAGCTGGTACCTTGCCACCTCGCTAGAGTTGCAGGTCATTTTAACTCTTACCACCCCCACACTGACCTGTCTATTCTCAGATTGCTTTGGGTCAAGACTCCTCAAGATGTTTTAATCAAGAAACTGCAAATGTTAGAATCTTATCTACTATATTTACTTCCTTAGCTGAAATTGATAATCAATTGATATGAATCCAAATGCTGATGATTGTACAGAAAATCTTAGTAATTGTATTGCAAGGAGATCTTACATTGTTGTTTCAGAAAACACTGTTACATTTACAGTTGAGTGCGAGTACTGAAATTGTGTTATGAGCACACATATCAAACTGTGGATTTTTTGGATGGGTCTATGAAATGGGTGATTAAAAACATTGTAAAATGTGTGAAATATAACCCACCAGAAGTTGTTCACCCAGTAAAGTATTTGCATTTTATATAGTACACAGTGATCGTAGTGAGATAAATTTTCCTTGGTGGTTTACACTTTGTTCCTGATCTAAAGCAGTTTGTTAGTCGTAAAGTTAGGATCAGAAACAGTTCATGTCTGCTCTGTATTGCCGTTTCTTTCAACTCTATTTACAGACAACCCTGCAATGGTTTACTTGTCATACTTATTCATTTCAACAAATTAATTTTCACAATCTATTAGGAATATATTTGCAGTCCAGAGAAAAATAAAGTAACTGAAATGTATTTAGAATCTGTGATAATTTGATCAATGGCAGTATTTCAATCCACCCCTCAAAGCCACCTTTAAATTCTGTTGGAAATTCTAATGTAATACATGTTTATAATTTTAGCTCCATAATAATATTTTGGACTCTCTTAACCACTTTATATTTTGGTATGGGATGTTACTAACTCTTACGTTTTTTTTGTCCTTATCCTTTTCTGCCCTCAGAAGGTAGAGGACCTTTGCCTCAACAGTTCTCAGACTGGTGATACTTTCATGCTATTGTCAGATATTCTTTCATGGGAGCAAGTCGGCACAGTGACACAGCGGTAGAGTAGCTGCCTGACAGCACTCACAACAATCCTGGTTGCGGGTGTTTGTCTGTACGAAATTTGTATGTTCTCCCCATGACCTGCGTGGGTTTTCTCCGAGAACTTCGGTTTCTTCCCACACTCCAAAGATGTACAGATTTGTAAGTTAATTGGCTTGGTATAAATGTGAAAATTGTCTCTTGTGTAGGATAGTTTAATGTGCGGGGGATTGCTGGTCGGTGCGGACTATGCTGCAGGACATTGGTGACAATAAGGTCAACTCATATTAAAATATGCAATAATCCAAATACTTTATAGAAATCCTTTTCTTGCCAAAAACGGTTTCCTGATATTTTTATGACATGTTCTTTGAAATACTCAGTTATTATAACCTGGTAATTTCACTTATGAAACTTTACAATAACATGTGTAGATATTGGTTATAACCTTGTTAGATGGTTATTCATTTAAATCACGACAGTTTTTATAGTTTGACTTTGGACATATTCAAGGCTGAATTTGGTTTACTCTGAAAAATGTTTTATTTCACTTGCTTAGATGCTTCCTGTTTAAAACAAAGAACTGATGCATTTTTTTTTGTAAATCTAAATCCTGTTTTTAGCTGAAACTAGTGCACAGTCAGCAGTTTGTGCAAGAAGGGTATTTTAAGTTGCTGTTATTAGCACATAATAGTCAGGACAGTGGGGATTGTTGAAGGTCAAGAGTGTTATTGCAGAGCTACCATCATTGGGTGAGAGGGAGAAATTGTGAGGGAGCGTAGTGACGGGGGGGGGGGGGGGGGGGGGGGGGGGGGGGGGGGGCAGGGAGCTTTTGCATTTTTCAGCTTGAAATTGTGCAATCAGGTGCATACTGTAGCGAGTCTTTTAACTTGCACTTGAATGCAACATTTATGCTTCAAATTGGATTAGGTATGAATAAGAAGGTAGATTAAAATGCTGGAGAAACTCAGCGGGTGCGGCAACATCTATGGAGCGAAGGAAATGGGCAACGTTTCTACAGTGTGTCAGAGTCTTACAGCATGGAAACAGGCCCTTCATCCCAACTTGTCCATGGAGATCAAGATGCCCCATCTAAACTAGTCCCATTTATCCGCATTTGGCCCATATCCCTTTAAACTTTATGTGTTCCAGTGGGTGTCAGTGAAGCGGCGACAACACCCGGAGTGAGCGGAGACTTGGCGTTGTCCGGGGAGCATTTCCCTCTCTCTTTCCCCCCCCCCCCCCCCTGGGAATGCGGCCCGGCCCAGGTGCTCTGTGTCCAGCTGAGGTCCGGGGGAGGTGAGGGTCGGTGACCCAGGGGTCCGGGGGAGGTGAGGAACAGTGACCCGGGGGTCGGGCATCAGAGCGGAGCTATAGCCCGAGATTCATCCACGCGGCTCCGGAGGCGGCACCGACGCTCCCACTCGCCCGGTCCGCTCCTGGCTCCAGGGTTAAAACTCCATGCGGTGTGGACAGAACAGCCGACGGACACAGAGCCGCCGGAGGTGAGGGTGGGAGGTGTGAGCGGTGCCTTGGGGAGGTGCTGGGACAACTTTTTGTCATCAGCGATGAGAATTTCTGTCATCAGCGTGAGAATTTCATGAAATGCGTGACTCTCGCGCCCAATGCTGTATTGCCATATGTCCCAGTTAGAACAATGAACTTGCTGCAGCACAACAGAATATATAAACATTGTTCACTATAAACAATATGATAAACGAGAGAGGAAAAATTGTTGATTTCTAGCATAGATCTGTGGAGCATTAGTCTATTAGTGTCAGCAGTGGAACCAATGATTTTTAATGCATTCCTGAGTATGGTCTTGCAGTTTTGTATTGATAGATGCCTTAAAGTACAGTAACAAATGTGGCTTCATTGCAGTCAAGTTTCCTTTGTGCTTATTTTTATTTTTGACCAGTTTTTGTTCTTGCTTATCTCCCAATTGCATCTGATTTCATTGGGATTTAATTAATATTCATATGAGTGTAGATAGTGTTTTTGCATTGTATGGTGGATAAATGGGATTTCAATTGGCTGAGAGGCAGAGAGCGCAATGAATGGTTGATTTTAGACTCAAGATGTAAGCAGTGTTGTCCCGCAGTGGTTGATGTCTGAAGCATTGTTTCTCATACACTAATGACCTGGATTTTGGTGTACAGAGCATCATTTCAATGGCAAACTCTGAAATGTAATGGACCGTATTGAAAATAACAGTAGACCAGGATATTGGCACATAGGAGATGGGCCATGTTCATGTCATAGTCATAATTTAGTTTGCACCAATTCTTGCAACAAATAATTGTAGCATTCTTATTTTTTCTTCATATTAAATCAATTTCTTTCTCTGTCCAATTTTTGTTTTTGAGGGCCATTATTGAACCTATTTCTGCTGGTACATGTAATCCAAATCTTAGAATGCATTGCAAAATAAACCTTTCCACGTTTTGACTATGGTTCTTGGATTAACTAAACCTGTGCCTTCTCATTATTGAACCAGGCTTTCAGGCTGATATGATATTTATCACCACCCTTTTTAAAAGAAAAGTCGAAAGCAATTGGTTAATATCTGTATTTGTTGCCTTTGACTTAACTATAAATTAAACCAAACCATCTTTTCTACTGATCAGTCTGAAGAAGTGTTCAATCTGAAACGTCGCCCATTCCTTCTCTCGAGAGATGATGCCTGTTCCGCTGGGTTGCTCCAGCATTTTGTGCATGCCCTCTTTTCTACTGTTTCTTATATTCCACAAAAAAAAATCATTTCTTTTTATTGCATTTCTTTTTATTGGAACTACCTTCATAAATTTGGCTAAATAAAAAACATCAATACCGGTTACTCATTCCCATGCTCAAAACTCCTTAATCTCATTCCTTTTTGGCCCAACACTCATGTTTTATTTTGTATGTATTATTTAGAGATATTGAGTTCAAGATGTAATTAACAAGAATATCTTTATAGCAATTTAGCTAGCAAAGAGCACCAGATATTAGTTAAGGGTAATCCCCCTAATTTAATAACAGGATTCTTATACACCTAATTAAAGTTTGTCCCAGTTAATCTGTAAACGAATGTAATCTGTTGGCAGTACAATAGAAATGGATTTTTAGTTAAATCTTTTCATGAAAACTACATGTTCTTGTATTTATGAAACAGCAGCTATGACATTATATCCACCTGTTTTGGCTTGTTTTCTGTGACGGCTATGAATTATATTTTTAATTGAAGAAGCCATAATGTGGTTTGTTTGCATTACCAGTTAACCTAATGCTAGTGCAGGCAGCAGGTGCTTGAACTCATTTGCAGTTTGAGGAAATGTTGAGAACTTCACAGAAACTTCCTTGTACAGTTAAATTACTTCCTGGTACAAACTTTGCATTTTGATAAGGCCATATTAAATAAAACTCTTAGCTTTTCTGTTACAGCACTTGTATATTTTGTATAGTTTCAACATTGCTTAAAAACAGTTTTGTTCAAAAACTTGTAAGTTTAAATATTGCAGGTTAAAATGGAAGCTTACATGCATTAATTTAGCATGTTGACAATGCAAACAAATATAATGTTTCTTGTCCTCTTCTGCATATTTCAGATTATGTTGACTGTGTCCCAAAATTGAAATGCTTTGGCATTTCACCTTGTTGTGTGGAAGATTGTGGCAGATCTTGTAGTGTTCACATTTACAATTTTTAAGTTCAGTCATCTTCCATTACCCATGTCGGGTGTTTTGAGCGAATAGAGCAGTAGAGATCTAAATGTCCTAAATGTATTAAGCCCAGAAGACTATAAAAAAGCTAATATAAGCCAGAATGACACAAAGGCGATATTGCTGCAATGTTTCAAGCCTGTGATCTCCCCTGTAGACAACATTTAAGGAATGAATGAATTTGAATTTGCAATTGATGGGAAGGTGCCACATGTAAACTACAATCATACAAGCAAGCCCGTGAAAAATAATAAATAGAACTCTTGTCTGTGTGGAGCATTAATCAAGGTAGCAATGAGTGATTCCGAGTAGTAATTGTATGCTGCACATGGCTGTGAACAATTGAAAAATGACTCTTGACAAGGTTTAATTTAGTTTAGTTTATTGTCACATGTACTGAGGTACAGCTGCGTGCTATGCAGTCTGCGGAAAGACTCTACATGATTACAGTTGAACCGTCCACAGTGTACAGATATAGGATAAAGGAAAATACGTATAGTGCAAGATACGTTCATTTACTATGACAGCGAGGCACCGTTAGAGCCCGGAGGGGGGTTTGAAAAAACATACCCCTGCGAGGAGCGGGCGAATGTCGCCTGGAAGTTGCTGCAGGAAGAAAACCCTGGTCCTTAACGGCAACGCAGTGCCGGGAGAGAGTTGCAGTCCAGGCCCGGCGGAGGGGGTGCCAAGTTTGGTGCTCGGCGAGCAGCCGGAGCCGGGGTCCAAGACGGGCCTGACCTGGGCCAGGGGGCAGTGGTGCTTGGAGCCGGCAGCGGAGCCTGTCGCTTGAGACAGCGGAGACCCGGAGCGTGGAGACCCGGAGCTTGGAGCCGGGCAAGAGGCAGCGGGGGAGCCGGTGTATCGGCCACGGGTAACCGGCAGGCGAAAGTGGTGGGCATTGCTCTTGGTCTTGGCCGGTCTAGAGTAAAGCCTGAGATCTACAAGACTGTTGACGATAAGGTTATTGTTGAGGACGAGTTACTTTTTAACTTTTGTGCTGTAAAAAGTAAGACATTAAGCCAGGATGAGATCGTCCTTTTGGCTGCAAACACTTTTGATTCTGAGTGGATTGAGTCCTCGAAGGGGCACAGAAAGATGTTAACAACATAAAGAGTTGCCTTAAAGTAATGAATGAGTGTGGGGAGAATACTCCCAGGTTTGTCTCATTACTTGGATGAACTGTCGCCGGTGACATTTACTAACATGGATGTCTCGAGCCTACTTGGTAGAATGGAGCAGCTATACACTGAGGTCTGTTCTATGAAGCACGTCATGCAGCAACAGGCTGATGTAAGCGAAGATTTTCGTGCCATCACAGTAGAAATTGATCGGCGAGTGGGTGCATTGGAGCGCACCTTGATCATTACTTCAGTGTGTGCATTGGAGCGCACCACTGACCTGACTCTGGGCGGTGGTCCGGATGCGTCGGCGGCAATGGATGGAGCCATTGGCATGGCAGACACAGCACTGGGAGCTGCACTGGCAGGAGCCTCTGGCTTGGTTGTCGGAGTGAGGGCTCCGGTGGAGGGCCTTGCCTTAAACGTGTAGAGGGCAACGGCAATGAATAGTTCCAGTGGTTTAACGTTGCAAGACTCCAAAGTGGAGTCATGTTGTGAAAAAGGGTCAACGTCATGCTCCAGGGAACATTGTTGGTAAGCCAAATTTGCACCCTATTACCACTGGGCAGAGAAGGAAATCTAGTAACGCTATGCCTATTATTGGTACCGGAGCTGCGGGTAACTTTAAAATGATCAAGACTAAGCTGGTGAGTGTTTTTGCCTCTTAAGTTTTCACCGGACCTAGACGCCAAAACTTTATCTGTGTATCTTAAAGAAAAACTTGGCCGTGAGGTTACCTGTCAAAAGATTGACACTGTACACAGTAGATACTGTTCATTTAAAGTATCTGTGGAATATAATGAGGTTGGTGAAATGTACAATCCGGAGCTCTGACCAGAAGGGGCATTTGTCCGGCGCTATTATGAATCGCGCAGGGTTGGAATCATCAGATCAAGCAATGCGCCTGCTGCGGGGGGAGTGAGTGTGCCTGGTGCTGGTGCTAGGGGCACTTACTAGTCTCACTAAATGAACATTAGGGTGCTATCGTACAACTGTCGTGGCCTGCGTTTGGGCCAGAACGCAGGGGATAAAGCTCGCCGCTTAGTTGTTGACAACCTTCTGGAGAACTGTGACGTACTATGTATGCGAGAGACATTCTTAGCGAAGCAAGACTTGGACAAACTCAATTCTCTCAATGACAACTTTCATGGGGCTGGGGAGTCTACAACTGACCTTGGCATGGGAATAGTCAGAGGTAGGATACCAGGCGGTGTGGCTATTCTATGGAACAAGAAACTTGACTCATCAATAAATGTGGTTCGGCTTGATGTTGACTGGTGTATTGCAATACACTTTGCTCACAATGACAAGGAATTTGTTATCCTGAATATATACACCCTATCAGAATGAGGATGAATATTTAAATAGGCTTGCTTTCATCTATTATTTTATTCAAAACAATAATTATAGTAGTGTATATGTCATTGGGAATATGAATGCAGATATCTCAGATAGGAACTCATTATTTGCCAATCATATGGCTCGGTTCTGTCAAGATAATAATTTAATATTGTCAAGCAAGGTGCTCTTACCTACAGATAGTTATACTTATATTAGTGAGGCCTGGCACACTACATCATGGCTGGACCACTGTATTAGTACAGCTGATGCACATGTCTCATTGGGGTGTGTGAGCATTCTGTACGGGGCAGCAATGACTGATCATATACCTGTGGCTATGACAATAAATGTTGAACACATACCTGTAGTATCCAAAGGTAGAAATAGCTTTAACACAGAAAAACTGGACTGGTCAACGCTCACAAAGGAAGACATCTTAGCCTATTATGCCCATACAGACAAATCCTTAAGCAATATTCATCTACCTAAAGATGCAATGATGTGTAGTAATGTTAATTGTAAGGATATGAAGCATAGGAGAGACCTGCTCCATGTATAATGATGTAGTAAGCGCTCTATAAGTAGGCAGTAAGCCTTACTGCAAGCATAAAAATAAGACATAACATCAGGCCTGGCTGGAATCAGTATGCAGCTGAGAATCATGCTGAAGCCTGTGAAGCCACCAAATCATGGGCTATGGCAGGTAGACCCAGACAGGGGCCTGTGTTTGAGTACATGAAACTCACTATTGCAAGGTATAAGTATGCTATTCGCTTCATCTGTAAAAATGAGCAAGCTATGAGGGCTGATTCCATGGCTAAGAAGCTTCTAAGAAACAATGCTACTGATTTTTGGAAAGAAGTGAGAGCTCTTAACAGTTGCAAAACATCTCTACCATGCACTGCAGATGGAATCTCCAGAACAGCTAATATCGCAGAGTTATAGTACTTTATTCAACTGTGTCCAAGGTGACTTGTATAGGGTGGACAATATTGAGAGTAATGACTCAATGGTGATTATGTCACATGAGGTGTATCATGCCATGAACAAGCTGTCCAACAACAAAGCAAGTGACTTGGATAATATTTCTGCTGAACACCTTAAGTATGCGAGTATGAGGATATGTTATGATTCATGGCGTTACCAGACTCAATGTTGTCTGTTCTGTTAGTGCCGGTCATTAAGGACAAAGCTGGTAAAGTAGGCAGCCTAAATAATTACAGGCCATATAACCATATAACCATATAAAGGCCTTTAGCTTTAGCCAGCATTTTGTCAAAAGTCTTAGAAATCACAGAAAGCTGTTTGTTAAAATGAGTCATAGAGGGGTGCCTAAATACATTGTGAGAATTCTGGCTTACTGGTATGCCCACCAGACTATGCAAATAAAATGGGGCAATAGGGTCTCAGCCCCATTTGGGGTTTGCAATGATGTTGGACAAGGGGATTTTGTCCCCATTCCTTTTTAATCTTTATATTGATGATCTGTCCAGAAAGAGAGCACTGGTGAGTTTACTAATCGCAAAAGGACTGGCAGGCCAAGGAAGACCTCCACAGCTGATGACAGAAGAATTCTCTCTACAATAAAGACAAATCCCCAAACACCCGTCGGACAGATCAAAAGCACTCTTCAGGAGTCAGATGTGGATTTGTCAATGACCACCATCTGCAGAAGACTTCATGAACAGAAATACAGAGACTATACTGCAAGATGCACAACTGGTTAGCCGCAAAAATAGGAGCAACCAGAGAAGCAAAAAAGAGCAACCACAGTTCTGGAAAAGGTCTTGTGGACAGATGAGATGAAGATTAACTTGTATCAGAGTGATGGCAAGAGCAGGATACGGAGGAGAGAAGGAACTGCCCAAGATCCAAAGCATACCACCTCATCTGTGAAACACTGTGGTGGGGGTGTTATGGCCTGGGCATATATGGCTGCTGAAGGTACTGGCTCACTTATCTTCATTGATGGTACAACTGCTGATGGTAGTAGCATAATAAATTCTCAAGTGTATAGACACATACTATCTGCTCAAATTCAAACAAATGCCTCAAAACTCATTGGCCAGCAGTTCATTCTACTCCCAAGACAATGATCCAAAACATACTGCTTAAGCAACAAAGGAGTTTTTCAAAGCTAAAAAGTGGTCAATTCTTGAGTGGCTAAGTCAATCACCCGATCTGAACCCAATTGAGCAAGCCTTTTATTTGCTGAAGAAAAAACTGAAGGGGACTAGCCCCCAAAAACAAGCATACGCTAAAGTTGGCTGCAATACAGGATTGGCAGAGCATCACTCAGCAACTGGTGATGTCCATAAATCGCAGACTTCAAGCAGTCATTACATGCAAAGGATATGCAACAAAATGCTAAACATGACTACTTTCATTTGCATGACATTGCTGTCTCCCAAACATTTCTACATGGTGTAAACCAAAATGTATAAAAATGACCTTTATTAAAATCTGACAATGTGCACTTTAACAGGTGATTTTTTAAAAATTACAAATCTCAAATTGTGGAATGCAGAGGCAAATAAATAAATGATGGGTCTTTGTCCTAAACATTATGGAGGGCACTGTATGAGAACCAGAAAAGTTTTAATGCGTCTCCAGACTGAAACACAAGATCTATTAATCTTGTCATTAATACTGCCTCACCCGAGTATTTCTAGTATTTTCTTTGTTATTATAGCCTGCTACCTAACCTATGCCTAATGAGAGTTATCTGTCTGTTAGGGTCAACCTTGTATTGTGGTAAAACATTTTGGCTTTGAATTTGGCCATACTGTGCCAGCCAAGTTCAATGCCTATTCCGAAGAGGATGATTTCATTAGTATGAAAGCCAAACAAGAAATTAGTGTTTTATGTACATTTATTTGATATCTTGTAATTGGACAGCTCAATTGAGATTATAAATGCAGTGATGAGTATGGAAAAAAAATTAAGTACTCGTGTTTATTGGGTTCTGTCTGGCTGTGTTTGGATTCGTCCTGAGTAAATTTCTAGTTCTCATGCTCAATGAGTTTCTTGCAACAGCATTTTTGAACAGTGCAGTGGACAAAGCACAGCTTTGAGTTCTTTCAGATGTCATTACAATTTACTTCAAATGTAGCCACTCTGGACCAAGGCCTTTTAATTGTTTTTAAATGAAAGCAACTGAAGTAGTATAAAGTCTGAACCATAGAGCTGAGAAGATTATATAGCAAGCTCTGGGTGAATGTGTTACCTTTTAGTTATGTAGCATTCACATCTTGTATTTAATTCCTCAAAGACAAAATTAAACAGATTATTGACCAAATTCAAAGGTTCTGCTTTATGCACATAGTTTGAACGTGTGGTGGTGCTTTCCCTGCAGAATGATGATTTTAGAATTGCGATTTCCTTAAATGCCATGCAGTTGCCTGTGTGTCTAAAGTACTGTCTGAGTCTAAAAATCCTGCAGCAAGCAACTCTCCTGAGCCTTTCCATTATCTACGTCAAGAACATGATGAAATATTGTCCACTTGCATGAGTACTGGACCAATAACATTAAGGAAACTTAACACCATGCCGCCTGCCAGCCTGCTTGATTGGTACCCCAAACAACTCCCTAAAGGGCCTGTCCCATGAGCATGTGACTCCGTGCGACAAGTGCGACCTAATGTGGTCGCTTGAGCCGTACGACCTCGCGGGGCCGGTCCCACTTCGATCGCCGGAGCCGTATGGAGCTGGTCCCGACATCGCGCGGGGCTCCGAAAACTGCCCGTGTTCATAAATTCCGCACGGCAACGGCCTGCCGGCCCGCAGCCGCCTCGACACTGTACGCACCGCCTCGACGGGCATACGCAGTGTCTCGACGACGTACGAACGTCTTGACGCCGTACGTCACGCGCGAACTTCCCGCGGACTTCGCTCGAACTTCACATCACTCACTCTACTCCGCGCGGACCCCGCTTCCGGTTTGGTCGCGGTCGCCGCATGCTGGTGCGACCGGCCCTGTAAGGGGATCACTCTACCTCCGCACGGCTCCCGTTTCCGGTTTGGTCGCGCTTGCCGCATGCAGGTCGCATGCTCGTGGGACAGGCCCTTTAATATTCATTCCAATGATAGTCATTACATCACAGCTGCAATGTTCGCCATTTATTAAAGTATAACTATATATTGCATGCCTTCCTCGTTGATGGATTTAAATCACATAATAGCATATATTGTGGAAATATGTTCAGAAGCGCTTCAGTGTTTCAATTAGGTGGGTTACTACCTTGCAGATAGTTAGAAATGGGTAATAAATGTCGCCAGTGATGTGCTCCTGCAACCTAAAAAATAAATGTACCATGTTTTGTTTAGAGTGTAGACCAATTCAGCACAGGTGGAAATGAACAGCTAATCTAGCTGTACCCTTTTAATCAAGGAAAGCTGGAGCAGTGCTGAAAAAGGGAGCTTTTTATACTGTCATTCAATTTAGGAATTGAATAGTTTTGCTTTGAATAGTGAAATCAGAGGTGAACATGTGAAACATAAAAATATATGCATGATTTTCTGAGGAATTTGTTTTTTTTTTGGAAAGCAATAAATACTGTATCCCACTGGTTGCTCTTTCTATTGTGTTCTCCCTAGCTCTCAAGCACAATAGTTGGGAATGATTTTTATATTCACATGTGGAGCCTAAACTAGTTCAACTGAAGTATTTTCATTAATATGCAATTTATTGTGGTAAACTGATTCTGACTTTTTTCTGAAATGTGTAGTATATTTTAGGCATTAAAAATATGGCATATTTTTGTAGTATTTGGAAATGTATCTCTGCAGTTTTAGAATTTTACATGAAAGATGCATGTTGATTTAACAACCTACTGTAATAATTGTGTACTGCATCTGAAGGATATTTCTTAAGGTCACAATTTGCATATGTTACAAAATGTATGTTTGAAGATCCTAATCTTGGGGTCTACTAAAATAGCAGATTGAGGTTGATGGAGACAGACTGTGCTATACACACTCTATGGTTAGGTAAGAGAATGAGATTAGAATTGTTGATAATCGTCATTTATCTGAATTTCACCAGGCCTGTAAATTTTATTTTTTTTGCTCTGTTCACTTCCTCCTCCCTACTCACAATTGGGAAGCACGCTTTGTCAAATGTCCTCACTAACTTGTGTCTGAAGGAACTGCAGACGCTGGTTTAAAGCTGCCCGTCCCGCTAAGTTACTCCAGCTTTTTGTGTCCTTCTAATTTATTGAATGACTGCATTCTGATTGTTTTCAGCTTTGACATTTTCATCTTTTGTCAGTAACACTGCAAAGCATTTTAATTATGTTATCCTTATACCCCTCATTTAAATGAACAACAAATATTAAATTCCCTGTTCAAATGAAGAGGTTATTTTTGTAGTAAATTCAGTTGTGCTTGAGAATACACTTCACTTCGGTATACATTTTATTCCATAATTTATTTCTATTTGGGTTGGAGCAAAATCAGATACAAGAGTTTTAGAAATATTTATTTGGTGAGAATTTGGTTCAATAATTATGGTATTCTCCTCTGTGCGTAGAATTAAAAGGAGATGTTGTAGTGTTAAGAGTTAAGTTTGTGTTCAGCATTTAATGTATACTTAGATGGCAGTGCCATTCATTCTGATTGTGGTGTTAGTTTCTTTGAAGTTTGGACATTAGAATTATAACGGGAATAACATTGCAACACACTGCTGGTCTTTTAAAATCACACATTCTTTGCCCTGGGGTTAAAAACTTCTACATGAAAATTCTAGCTGCTGAGGGTTATTACAACTGACGGAACAGAGAATTAAATTCATGCCTTGCATTGAGAAACAGTTTGAAGATTAGCTAAACTCCATTGACCTCCCAGCTAAGCACATGTTGCAAATGCAGAACGTAGTGGAAGGAGCACTAGAAAGATCCATACAGATTTAGGAGTATTCTTAGAATGATGATTAGAAACTAAATTATAGTTTGTTCATGACCAATTAGACGTTTAAATACTGTTGAAGCATGATTCAATTTGAAATTAACCAAATTGATTTTACTGCCTATGTTTTACTAGATGTCCTGGATTGCTCAGTAAATAACAGTTTTTATAGGTTTATGATTTTTGAGCTATAATTTTAACCTTGGCCTGTGAATATTGTGTGATGGTTAGTAAATAGATGGGATGGTAGATAAGGCTAATTGTATACTGACCTGAGATAACTCTGTTCACTCCCAGCATATATCATCTATGCCAACTAACAAGGTCTTGAAGGCTCCTGCTACAGCTCTGAAAATGTAGGCTCAGTTATTAGAATGAAGTGCACAAGTGTCCAGGATTTTTCTTGCTGGCTACTCTTTGGCTTCCTGAACAGAAGCGCATGTTCTCTGTTATACACAATTTTTAAGACTCATTGAATGCAACATTGCCTCTATGGAGAATTGGCCATGTGAAGTTGCACTGTATATTTGTTCTTTAATTGCCAAAGAGAATGTGATTTACTTTCCATTGGATCTTCCTCCATTTCCTTAATAGTGTCCTAAATTGCTCTTGAGATTTGATTTTTATGTGAGATTAATGAGCCTTTAATATGCTCAGGATAATATAAATATTTTCAACTTTGTGAAACCAAAAGAATATGAATAGGGCTTTTGAACTCTGAACTGATTTGATCAGTTAGATCGGGCCCAGAAATTAGTGAGCAAAGTAGCTTTTGCACATCTGCTTCTGTATTGGAGGTTACAGGAGGGCACAGAAGTCAATGAGGGAAAAAATGTAATTGAGAGCTGGCCACCGAAAATAGCACAGCAGAAAGGAATTCATGAATCTGTTGCATGAGTAAAGAAAAAATGTTTCTGGACCGGAGAGAGTGGATACAGTGCCCTCCATAATGTTAGGGACAAAGACCCATCATTTATTTATTTGCTTTTGTACTCCACAATTTGATATTTGTAATAGAAAAAATCACACGTGGTTAAAGTACACATTATTAAAGGCCATTTTTATATATTTTGGTTTTATCATGTAGAAATTATAGCTGTTTTTATACATAGCCCCCTCCCACCCCATTTCAGGGTACCATAATGTTTTGGGCACATGGCTTCACAGGTGTTTGTAATTGCTCAGGGTGTTTAAATGCCTCCTTAATACAGGTATAAGAGAACTCTCAACACCTTGTCTTTCCTCCAGTCTTTCCATCACCTCTTATTGCTGTTTATTAACATGAGGACCAAAGTTGTGCCAATGAAAGTCAAAGAAGCCAGTATTAGACTGAGAGCAAGAATAAATCTGTTGGAGACATCGGCCAAACCTGAGGCTTACCAAAATCAACTGTTTGGAACATCATTAAGAAGAAAGAGAGCACTGGTGAGCTTACTAATCGCAAATAGACTGGCAGGCCAATGAAGACCTGCACAGCTGGTGACAGACAAAATTCTCTCTATAATAAAGAAAAATCCCCAAACACCTGTCTGACTGATCAGAAACGCTCTTCAGGAGAAATGTGTGAATTTTTCAATGTCCACTGTCCGCAGAAGACTTAATGAACAGAAATAGAGGCTACAAAGCAAGATGCAAACCACTGGTTAGCCGCAAAAATAGAATGGCCTAGCCACAAAAATAGAATGGCCAGGTTACAGTTTGCCACGAAGTACTTAAAAGAGCAACCACAATTCTGGAAAAAGGTCTTGTGGACAGATGAGACAAAGATTAACTTATATCAGAGTGATGGCAAGAGCAAAGTATGGAGGAGAGAAGGAACTGCTCAAGATCCAAAGCATACCAACTCATCTGTGAAACACGGTAGTGGGGGTGTTATGGCCTGGGCATGAATGGCTGCTCGAGGTACTGGCTCACTTATCTTCATTGATGATACAACTGCTGATGGTAGTAGCATAAGGAATTCTGAAGTGTATAGACACATCCTATCTGCTCAAGTTCAAACAAATACCTCAAAACTCAATGGCTGGCAGTTCATTCTACAGCAAGACAATGATCCCAAACATACTGCTAAAACAACAAAGGAGTTTTTCAAAGCTAAAAAATTGTAAATTCTTGAGTGGCCAAGTCAATCACCCGATCTGAACCCAATTGAGCATGTCTTTTATATGCTGAAGAGAAAACGGAAGAAAATTTGCTCCATTGCCGCTCTGAACTCTCCGGCTCTACAGATGCAGTTTCGCCTGAAAGCCCCGCACTTTATCCTGTGCATCAATAACGGTAACACTCCTTCCTTGCATTTGAACATTGAGCTGATTTAAATGAGAAAAAATATCTGTCAAGTAAGCTAATGCACCAATAAATTTCTTATCGCAAAAGTGTTCGCTCAAAGGGGATTTCTGTTCTTGAAGAAAAATCTCCATTTCAGTCCGCAATTCAAAAACCCAAGACAAAAGGAGGCCTCTTGAGCACCATCGCTCGTCAGTGTGGCAGATGAGGACGGCGTGTTTTGATCCCACCTGCTCACAGAACACTTTAAAAAGACGATGATTGAGAGCTCGTGCTCTGATAAAATTCACAGATTCAGTGACATCAAAACAAATTTCAAGTAATCTGGAAGGGTTTTGCTTGCCAGTGCATGTCGATGAAGGACACAGAGGGAAGATACAATGTGTGGTGCTCTTTCTTTCACAAGTGTTGTAAACCCAGACCTGGCACCGATCATGGCAGGAGCCCCATCTGTGCACAGCGAGTCCATATCATTCCATGAAAGATTATTCCGTTCAAGGAAATGGTCCATTTTGTCTAGAATGTCCACCGCTTATGTCTCCTCCAAATCTTCGCACATTCCTTCAACTGACCAGCAGGCACGTATCAACAAAAGACCAGCAATTGTGCACAGTTCGACATGTCAGTTGACTCATCCAACAGGAGACTGATTCTTGCCAGACTAACCTAAATTTTGTCCATGATCTGACTTAGAATGTCCTGTGACATCTCACCAATACGAGAGTGTATCGTATTGTTCGCTAATGAAATTTTCTGAACTTTCATCCTCGCTTCTTTTCCACAAACGAGTTCAACCATATCCATGGCACACGGTTTCACAAGCTCTTCCCCTATTGTATGAGGTTTCGTTTCTTTTGCTATCCTCAGAGCGACGCGATAAGATGCTTCCAAAACAGGTTTGTTTTCGGGCGCGAATCCTAGACTGGGCAATTTTCCAGCTGCACGAAATCGAGCACATTTGGCTAGCAAAGATTTCCGGTCATCATCTGCATGTGTTGGATGGCTAGAAGTTAAGTGAGCTTTCAGAATAGAAGGCTTCAGAGACCGATTACCCAGCACTTTGGAACAAAAAATACATTGTGGTTTCTGAACACCATCTGCAATGATTAAATCAAAGCCAAAGTCCATGTATGACTCGAGATAAGTTCTCTTCTTGTTCGGCATGAGGGATTGCACGATAATCTGCAGAAAAAAATGTTATGTGAGTTACAAAGTTTTTCACAAGAACGATAACATTCAACTTTCGAGAGTCAGACAGGAGAAAAGGAGTGAAATGCAATCACAGAGATGCCGTAACTCTGGTAACTATTCAGGCGCTGGACACGGAGGTGAAATACATTGTCACGGAGAAATGTAACAATGAAGGTTAGCTCGATGTGGAAACAACATTTCTACCTCTAAACTAAATAATTAAACAAATATATATATGTACGTATCCAGAATCAACAAATTTACCCCCTGTGTGGGCGAAATTTACCCCAGGCTGAGAACCCTTGCACACGAGTCTGTTAAACATTCAAGAGGAAAGGTTTGTGGAAATATTTGAAATGCTCATTTTAGTGGGCCCTTGTGATTTAAAAATAAATCCTTGCAGTTTTATAATTGAAAATTTGTTTTGCAACCATTGGAAGGTAAGTAAGGTAGACACAAAATGCTGGAGTAGCTCAGTGGGACAGGCAGCATCTCTGGAGAGAAGGAATGGGTGATGTTTCGGGTCGAGACCCTTCTTCGAACCTATTTCCCGGCAATGAAGACACACCTGCGTCTAAGACGCATCCCATTTTGAGTTGCTAAATTTTGAAACGAGACTGGCGGGACAGAATTTCTCAAGCTCAAAAAAAAAAGTGACAATTCAATTTGCCCATGGCTTCCAGCAATGTAAGATGATAAAGATTTTTACCCTATGTAAGACTACAAAGGATAATATGATGTGTTGATTGGTAAAAAATCAGTGGTGTTAACTTTAAAATATGTGAAATACTGTATGGATTGAGTATCTACTTTTTAGCCTTTTAGCCTACGTTAGATCTGTTGTATTTTCAAATCAGTTATTTTGTGTTTCAAAATTAATTTTACTTAAATTGTAGTTTTAATAGTGGGAATAATAAGTGAGTTCACAAATGTTTTCATTTTGAATATAGTCATACAGTGCAAACAGACCCTTTGGCCCAACTTGCCCAAACTGACCTACATGTCCCATCTACACGTCCCACCTGACTGCGTTTGGCCCATATCCCTCTAAACATATCGTATCCATGTATCTGTCTAAATGTTTCTTAAACGTTGCAATAGTACCTACTTCAACTACTCCTCGACAGCTTGTTCCATACACCCATCACCCGTTGTGCGAAGAAAGTTACCCCTCAGATTCCTATTAAATCTTCCTTTTCCCCCCCTCTCCCCCCCCCCCCCCCCCCCCCCTCGCCCCCCCCCCCCCCCCTCACCTTAAACCTTTGTCCTCTGGTTCTCAATTTCCCCCACTCTGGGCAAGAGATTCTGTGCATTTACCCAATCTGTTCCTCCCATGATTTTGTACACCTCTATAAGATCACCCCTCATCCTCCTGTGCTCCAAGTAATAGAGTCCTAGCCTGTTGAACTTCTCCCAATAGCTCAGGCCCTTTAAACCTGGCATAACGTTTGATAACATTTCTTCCGGTTACTTGAATTCCAGAACCATATGTTTGTAATATTGGAGATAGATGACAAGTAAAAGAGATTTTGCGGATTTTTTCCCTTCAAATATTGTGGTATTTTCCAAATATACGATGGCACCAATTGCAGCAGTCTGAGAGTTAAGTACCATCTCATTCCAGTTGCAAACACCTGATCTAATTTGATAGTCAAAAGATGACTCCATTGTGAGATGTATTGTAATCAAATTCTTGTCCATTTTAGTCAAAGGGAATCAAGTAAATTTTCATGGTAATCTGCAGCTGACATTAATATATCATCTTTAATCATTTACCTCTGGTTTATATGGCTTTTAAAACAATTGGCTGCTGATTTACTCTATATTGAAATTATGGTTACAGTCCAAAAGTAATTAATTTGGAATTTCTCAGGTTGTGAACGATTATGCACAATTGCGTTATTGTTTTAGAACAATTTTTAGTTGAAGCCAATAAATCAGCCATAATTTTAATAATTTAAGTTTACGACTAGTTAGCAGGTTCTAGTGACATAAACTAATATTGAAATGTTTCTAACCTTAAATGATGCAAAGATGCAATGGGAATCCTTTGGAAATAATGTATACCAAAGAATGCTGCAGCAAGCAAATTTATTTTTGCCTTTCTGATGAGGTGCTGAGTGCTGAACTCTATTTTAGGTGAAAATGCTTGGTTGAATTATATTTTGATCACAATTTAGACAAATAATTTGGTGTTATATTTAAGGAAATAATAAAAAAATGGTTTACTGAAGGTGATGTATACATTTACAAATATTTAAAAAAGAGGAATATCTTCATTTCATTAAATTGCTGCTCTTCTGCACATGTATTACTGGATAATTTAGTGAAAACGAGATCAAATTTGATTATAATGGTCCAGTAAGGCCCCTTTAAATTGAGCTCAGATTAAACACATCCCTTAAAAAAAAAAAAAAAAAAAAGGGAAACCAACATTTCTACATTACATGTGGGAGATCCAAAGCACTTTGGATGGACGCTGCATAATTTTCAGGGGGAAATTGATTCTGTCAAACTGGCTTTTCGGCAGCAGTGTTATTATTATTGATAGCATTATAGCAGATACTGTGTAAACAGTAAGTGATGGCCAAAGACTTGAGCATGGGAGGGCAAATCAGAATGATGTGCATGGCTGGGGAAGTGAAGATAGGGTATGCTGATGGTGCTGGATGGTTTGTGGTTATGTTACAGGACTAATAATCCTAACTTGTAGTACAATGTCTAGAGACCACCTAACTGTTTCACTAAGATCCTTTTGGTTTGGCATATATGTAACTCTAATTCCAAACTAATGTACGTTATCTAACAAGTCAACTGGAGATGAACATGAAGAACTAACATTGACAGCTACGTCTGTGTCTGGAGAATAATTGAAAAAAAATATCTAGCTAGAGTTCTACTTTTGACAAGGAAGGAAATTGTGAAAGAGAGCGAATATGTAAATATTGCAGGGGAGAAGCTGTTTTCTGTCCACTTCAGTTACTTTTGTTCCATAGAATGAAAAGACTTCATTGTGATTGGTTTAATGTTGTCTTTTGGCTTCAGATTCCTGATTTACAATTCCCTGGGTACATAACAAATGGAATAAAAAGCATGTGGTATACATATTGTGCATTTTAACATTAAGATGGGACAAACTTATGGACTTTGTGTACTGAGATCTCCCCAGCTCTTGCAGTGCACATGTTTTTAATCATAAAACAGCTGTAAACATCACTTCTGTGCTTTATTTTGTAATACTTCTGAAGCTCTCTTGGGGATTTAGGGATGCATCTGCTATTTATAAATAGTGCTCCTCACTCGTTGAACCGGGCATATTTTTCTATTCTGCTTCCTGCATCTTTTTTACACTCTGGTTAGCTTGTATGGTTAGTGTAGTTAGCTTGTGCATGACAAGTTTATTTTCTGTATTTGAAAATGAAATGTGATTGTATTATCCTGCAGATTTCCAGATTATTCAATGTGTGCCGAGCTCTGTTGAGCATTGGGGCTAATGAAAAAAGACGGAGAATGCGTTAAGTGAGCTGGATTTTTAAAAAAATACAGCCTTTTGTACTTTGAAATAATACTGCTCTCTTTCTAAAAACTGAGATGGTTTTTCTAGAGCGTTGTATGTTATGTGGTAAAATTCCCAATATGTAGTGCTGTTCCTTTATGAAATCACTAAAGGTAGTTCAGCTAAAAAAAGTATATTTCTGATCATACTATCCACTGAAGCCATTAACTGTTTTGGCACACAACCCTAAATGCCTTCAGCTATGTTTAAACAAGTAAAATCCAAGTCATGCTATGTGTAGGTGTCACAGAGAATTAAGGAGCACAAAAGCCAATTGTTGTTCTCTACTGCTATCACAGTTGAGATCAAATCATATAGCACAGATCTAGACCTGAACGTGGAACTTTTCCCTGATCTGTAACAACTTTTATTTTACATGGATATGTCTGCAGATTATGAGCAATGTGGACTCATATTTTCAGCAAACACTCTGCATTGTGCTGACTGAGAGTAATAAATGTTGTTTTACTTATTGAAATTAGATTGCTTATTGATCAAAGGATTGTTAAAAGTACTTTAAACCGGGTGTAAATTTGTGAAGCTGATGGCCTATCCAGAGTTGAATTACCCAAAGCCACAAATTTGTTATCCTTATTAGCATGCCTGTGTGGGTAGTCATGATGGGTAGCTTGGGCATTTTTGGCTTCCTTGTTGACCATCTTTGTTTGACAGGCTGAATTTCAAAACAGGTTTATCATGAAAACCCAGAAATTAAGGCAAATTCCTTTTGTAAATGTATCCGTTCGTTGACACATTCATGACTAATAGGTAGCTTGCCTTAAATGAGCTTGGATGACAATGTAGGTAGCACAATTAGTTAGGTTTACAGATGCCACCAAAGGTGGAGTAATGTAGAGTGAAATAGTCCAAGGTTACAAGATATTGATCAACTGGGGAAATGGGCATCAGAATGGCAGATGGAATTCACCTTCAATAGGTATGGACTGATGTATTCTGGGAAGTTAAAACAAGGACATACACATTGAATGGCAGGTCCTTGGCAATTGTTGTAGAATGGAGAGATCTTGGGGAACATATACATATAATACGATAGAACTTTATTCATCCCCAGAAGGAAATTGGTCTGCCAACAATCATAACAAGGTACACAATCTTGAAATGAAAATTAAATTAAAAGTGAAAAAAAGAAAAAGACAAGCGACTGATGGCTGGCTGCCGTGTACACAGCGCCTTAATAGGAATGAACAAACAAACGCAGGTTTATCCCCTGGACAGAGGATTCTAAAACACCCCTCCCCCACACAGATCCCCCTTTGTTCTACCACCGTCCCGCATGGTGGGGGGGGGGGGGGCATATATTTTTTCCCAATGTGTGGGGGGGGGGGTGGTGGCTGCTCTAAAACTAGCAGGCATATGTTTAAGGTGAAGAGAAAGATTTAAAGGAAATTTGAGGGTCAAGTTTGTGGAGGGAATGAACAGATGTTGTTTTGGGTTGACCCTTCTTCAGTCAGACAGAAACATTGTCAATTCAGTCCACAGATGCTGTCTGACCCGCTGAGTTCCTCCAACGCTTAGTTTTTTGCTCAAGATTCCAGCAACTGCAGTTTCTTGTGTCTTTAAGTGGAATATAATTCACAAGGAGAAAATGGGAGAAGAAAAGTATAGCAAATCATTTAATACAAAATTTACAGATAATCCAATATTCAGTAAGTAGGTGGTCACTAGGTCAATACCAACATAAAGTTTTCTTTTTTTGGAAGGACTAAGGAAAATTTTTCAATGCTGGATCACGGATAAATGAACTGAGGGATTCTTTTTTGAGTATGTTATTGGAAATTGTATAATGCATATGATAGAGATTGGATGCATCTCTTTTGGTAGAATAGTTCAAATAATCTGGACAGTGGTTGGAAACGGAATCTAACAATAGCTTGAAGCTTGTGGGAATACATGTCATTGTGTCAGTTCCATAGCCTCTTGGGAAATGGTATTTGGTGACGATGAATTCAATATCAATTATGCGATGTTGATGTGTGGTCGAAATGCAGCAGGCCCAATATGGTATTAAAAGATTAGCCATGTATAATTTGTATTTATTTAACTGCATGACCAGATCTCTGTGATAGAGCTAATCCTAGTGATGGTCATTGAAGAGACCATTCAAGAATGCTTTTTGAGGGTTTAAAAAAAAAAAAATCTACATGAAACACTTCTAAATTGTTACAACATAAATGTCCCAGTATTTCAAGTTTATTAAGTCAATATTTAAAAAGAATGTTGGATTAATGGCTTCATTACCACAGTTTAGTGGATGTTGAAAGTGAAAACTCTGAATGAAAGTATAATTAAAAAGAGAAACAATAAATGTTTCAGGTTGATCTTTCAATAGATTTCCAGCATCTGTAGATTTTTGCCTTTACAGCTGAGTTAAATGTCATCTCTTGAGGAAACCCGTATTTTTATCAAAACTGAGCAAAGTTATTCAATATTGTCCTTCCAAAAAAATACTGGGCCTAGCTGTAGAAGTGCACACGTTAGTGGATGGACAGTTAATACAAGCTGTCACTCAACTGCTCTTTGGGCTTTCTTAAACGTAATTGATATATGAATAAAAGCAAACATTCATTCATAGCAGTGCAGTCACTAGGCCCGATTGACATTGAAATTACCCGTTCTTAACCATTCTTCTGAGAATACCATTGTTTTTATATAGATCCGGAAATAGCTTATGTGCAAACAAAAGAATATAATAGCACAATATCATCCTGTTGCCTCAAAATGGAAGTCTCCTGATTAGTCTTGTAAGAGGTGAAATGACTTGTAAGCAGATAACCAGTATACTTACAGAAGTTAGAAATGCTACTGAGCAGCATGTTTTAAAAAAAAACCGAAATGGCATTCTGTACAGTATCCTGTGATTTAAAGCCTTGCTTCTGACTGTTCTATTTGTGATATGATAATATGAAGAAAGCATTGCAAGTCATTCCCAGTGATATGTGACAGGACTGTGGATTGTTTGCCTTTTGTCAGTTTCTTGAATATGCACTGTTGGTTCTTTGAGGGCTCATTTTATAACAAAGCTGCATGTCAGTGTCAAACTGAAATTTACTTGCATTATGCAAAATGAGAATAGATTGTGATTGTTCAGTGAGCTTGAAATGTTTATTTTCTGTTCCAAAATGCAACTTCCCAATATGTCATACAAACTTGGTATATTATGTTTATTTTGTTAAAAATTCAGTTTCTTAAATTAAGAATTGTAGTGAAGATCTCATTGTATTGAACTATTGCTATAACAATGATTTTAATGTGATTAATGGTACATGGATAAAGCTCAAAATCAAAACACTAAGTCTGCATTGAAGAAAACGAATTTGCTTGAAATCCTCAACAAATAAGACATTTTATAGAGAAAATGTTAACTTCATGTTGAACTGACGCACTAAAGGTCTCTCCAAGTATCTAATCTCCTGTCCCATGGTGCGATTTCATTCCAAGAGCTCTCCCGAGTTAAAAAAAAAATCAAACTCGTGGTAAGCACGGAGAAGGAACGTAGCGGGTATGTCGGATCTCGGGGACGTCTCTTAACGCTGACGGCAGGTACTCGGGAAGACTTGCTAACGGCAGGTAAGCACGGGAAGACTCGTGAAGATTTTTCAACATGATGAAAAATGTCCACGAGAGCCCCGAGTACCGACGAGTGGCCATTACCGTAAATCTCAGAGTTCGAATCAGGGCAAACTCGGGAGAACTCTTGGAATGAACTCGTACCGTGGGACAGGGGTTTTAGTGTATCCACTGTCTTTTGCTTTTCATCAGTTCTGCAATGTACAAAACCTATGAAATTTACAAATGATTCGGACAAATATATAGAGGAACCATGTTTCTTTTAAAAAAAAAAAAGAGAGAAACTGAAGATTATAGACTTTGTTTTGAATAATTGCAGAGAAAACTCGTCAGCTTTGGAGGGCCGGTCTTAGGGGTGTTAAATTCTTGAGAATGTGTGATAAATTCTTGAGAATTGGTGATCTAACACCAAGCAACTGAATGTGTTTATTTTCAGTGTTATTGGGGCATGTTGAGAAAAGTGGAAGTGATTTGCAAATCAAAAAAGTACTAAATTTGTTGAAAATCAAAATACATTCAATTTGTCACTTAAATATTTTTGTCACCATTCAATATTAATAACTTGAAACTTAGTACCTGCCTCTCATTAGCCACAGTGGTTGCATTCATTAACTGCACGTACAACTGCTTTGTGGGCTGACAATGCTTCACTTCCTCTCTTCTCTTTGGTTCTTAAAAGCTGTCATTACCTCTTTCCTGTTAACGACCAGCCTCAAACTAGAGTTGGCCCAGAATAGTGAAGGAAGTTCCCTAGTACAATACACGTTCAGCTTGTAGACAGGTTAAAACCAGCATCTGCAGTTCTACCCTATACACACATTCAGCATGTGATGAGCTCGATAACTTGGGGGGGGAGGTGGGGCTTGAAGGGTGGGGTTGTTTACAGGGATGCTAAAAATAGCTTCAGCACCCAATTTTAGGAAGGTTAAAATTGACTATGGTATGTGATTTTGCCAACTGTTCGTGATTCCTGCATATACGATGACGAAAAGATTGGAGACACGATGTGAAATGAATAATCAAATGTAATTGCTTAATCAGTTTTTAAGAAATTCATATTGTTGTCTGAAGGAAAATTGTGAAAAGGAAGATCTAATGTTAACTTGATTATATATGAACAACAGTGTGTCATATTAACTGTTTTTCATTCCTAATGAGAAAAAATGGTTATGAACATCATTATGTAGAGATATTTGTTCTCTTTGCAGACGACATTTGACCAAGCTGTCATTGATATTCAGTCACATGTTGGCAGAGCTGAAAGCTATATTCCAAAATGGCGTATTCATGGGAGATACTTTCAGGATCACAAAAGCAGATGCGGCAGATTTCTGGAGGAAAGCTTATGGAGAAAAGTAAGTCACTTAATTTGCTCCTAATTTTGGCATGATTTTCAGTGTGGTTAATTTTTTTTGAATTTTTCACCTCTTCTCCCCCCCTTCCCCCCCCCCCCCCCCCCCCCCCCCTCGTTTTGCTGTAGTCAATTCATCATTATTGCTTGTTATACAGTGTCATATAAATTATATAAAGGGAATAGTCTGAGCCTTTTACGTAGCTTGTTTTGAGTACCCACGTCACTGCTATCAGGCTTCAGCAGCCATTATACAACTAGGCTAACCATCGTTTTTCAGTTGCACCAAAATCAGAATCGCTCCACACTGCCATTCAATGTTTTCCATGCTCGAGTCTATCCAAGCCCAATATTGTATCTTTCTGCTATCCAGGTACATTCAAGGCATCAGAAAGATGGATGCCATCTTAAAAGTCCTGGGGGTATATCTAGCTCTGGAAGACTACTGGACTACCTTCGCAGTATTATCCTTCTGCATGTTTACTGCAATCTTAACCTCATATTTAAATGCTGTGTTAAAGGCAATGATAAACAATGATTAGAATGAAAGACTTTCACAAGACCATGTTCAAGATAAAATTTGGGTTGTTGGAATATTAGCAATGTCACTCTGCAGCTCATATCCTCTGATGTAATTGGTGAAGAGCTTGTAGATAGTAATTACACCAATTGGCAAAAGTTATTACTATTGAAATCTGTCACCATCCTAAAAAACAGAAAATGTCATTACTGTACCCTTTTAGAAGTGTTTGGAAGTAATTGTTAAATAGTTTGCACAAGCTGCTTCCTGGATTTAAGAGCACAAAGCATTCATTTATCCATCAGACTATCCATACTCCCACTCACTATCCTTACACAATATATCACTCCAGCAGCTTGAGGCTTCATTTTGAGTCTTTTATTTATGAAGTAGAACTTTACAGTGACAGACATGGCATTGTTTGTTTATGAAGTTCTAATAGTGAGAAGATGCCAAACAGTTTGACTATTTTTTTCTATAATAAACTGCATTTGCTGAAACTTATTTTCTTTGATGTTTAATCAGGGTGCTGACATTTGGACCTAGGAGTCAGCACTAGATCTTTAACATTCTGACCCATAAACTATGGTTGGTGAGGAAAATGAAAAACAATGCTCCGCAATAATTCTTAACACTGGTGCCCTGCAAGGATGTGTTCTTAGCCAGTTGTTATACCCCCAGTACCCTCATGAGTGTGTGGCCAAATTCAGCTCCAACTCCATTTAAGTTGCAAGATGATACCATGTAGTGGACCAGATCTCGAACAATGATGAGACTGAGTAGAGAGTTTAGCAACATAGACAAAAACAACCTCTCTCTCAAAGTCAGCAAAATGAAGGAGCTAGTCAGTGACTTAAGAAAACGAGGTGTAGAGTACATTCCTCATTCATCATCAATGGTGCTGAAGTGGAGATGGTAGAGCGTTTCAAGTTCCTTGGTGTAAATAGTTCAGCAGTGGAGCAAATAATTGCAATTTTGACGGCAGAAAGTATTTCCATGAGAGATTAGATTATTTGTGGAATCCAACATCTAACCTGAAGGAGTAGCTACCACATGAGAGGGTGTTACTTTAAAAAGGTTGTATACGTATAGAGATATCTAAAGCCAAGTGAGAAATACAGAATGGGGAACATGAAAAAAAAGCTTTGTGTGAAGTTGATATAGATGGCAGAATAGGGAAAATATGACCATCAATGTGGTGAAAGGCATACCAATCTCTTAGCCATTGATGGAGGAGATTAAGGCCACAGAGCAAATGACATAACGCACCAGCTAAAGCAGGTGATTTACATGGTGGAATAAGACAGTGATATTGGAGCCGATCCTGCACCATACTTTCATGTGAGAGATGAACTGGACACTCAAAGTGACTTGTCTTGGTAGTTGAAAGGATAATTAATTCAAATCTATGAAGGAATGACACTAAAAGTGGTAACTCGTATTAAGGAGTGAATGCCTTCCTCCACAAAATGAGAGGAAAGATGTGTGCTTCAAGGCTGAGTGAGGAGATTAGGGACCGTATGCAGAAAAGGAACCAATCAAATTAAATGTTTCACTTCTGCGCAATAGTCGGGCCCGTCTGATTTATTCTGAATGGGACAATGCATCTGATGATTAGATTATTTTTCAGTGTAGATTGTTCACAAAAGCTCATTTGCAGGTTTAAAGGACAGTTTGACAGAGGTGGTGATCACAGATAACGGGCCACAATTCATAATGGGCAATTTTGTAAGATTTGTCGAACAACAATACCTTATTTTGCGCCAGTTAATGGTATGAAAGTGGCCATGTAACTGTTCAATTTGTTAAATTATCAGTCAGATCTGCATTTGATCATATTAGAATATTAAACTTCTCCACTCCAATGAATACATAAGTAAATGAGTAACAAGAAGGCTGCTAGAACCAGACGTTTAAAAAAGAAAGTGTAGGAAGGCTATTGAGATGCAACCAAAACATGACCAACAATGCACCAGAACAGGTGTGCCAAATATAACAGGTCGCTGTTGAGGAGAGACAATAAGGTTGGAGCCCATATTGGACTGACAGCAGAAGATAGCGATGACTCAAAATTCAGCACATCCCTGATTATACAAGGTCCAAATAGAAGAGGATATGACATCTTGGGACGATCCCCAAAGTAACATGTAATTGAAGCAGATGTGGAGAAACCGGAGGTTGGACACATCTGGATCTCATCAGCATCAAAGAGACGCTCAAGTTTCAAACAGGTTCAGATGGTTACCAGCGAATTAGCCGAAGTTGGTGGCTAGAGAATGGAATTTATGAAGGAGATCACTGCAGAGTGAAAACACCATAACTTGACAACAGGCCCTGGGAGAACTGCAACCAGTTGGACCAGATCTGAAAGAACAGCCTGTTGACCTAATTTGGAAGCCTTCACATCAAAGTAAAGAATATAGAGGCCAGATAGTTGCTGTTTTTTTTGTCTTGTTTTAAAGACAATCTTAGGTGACATATGCAATATTGATTTTGGATCTATATTCTTGCAAGGCCAAAGCATTCCATTCCAAAGAGTTTCTGGCAATTACTACATGGACAAGACTGGAACCATACTTGTGCAATAACACTCGCCTAGCAGACTGAAGAGATGTTGAAGATGGGTGCTTTTGTTTATCATGAGAAAAGCTGTAGAGAAGACTAGTTATACTATTATCACATTTATATAGAATATCATTACTTTAACTGTTTTTGATAGTAGTCATGGAGCTGTGTGTACTTGACAAGCCATGTGTCACCCGGCTGTACTATGATTATTGACTTGAATGCTTGAATTCCAGGTAAAATGGTCATGAATTTGCAATGTTCATTTATCAGCATACCAGTGGTAATTTAGCTTGCTATGCAGACTGATAAGAGTTCAAATGTTTTATGATAAGATCAACACGCAGTGAGAAATGTTGCACAGATGTGAAGTTTTTGGGTAGAATAGGGAAGGAAAGTAAAAATTCAGAAAGCACACCTGTCATTGCTATGTTTATTTATAAAAGTCTTTGTTAATTTGTGTACAGCAGATGTACTTGATATTACTTGTAGTGCTAGGCATGTTTGAAGTATTAACAATTTAAATTTTTGCCAGATCTGTTGATTTGAACAATTTTGTGCCATCTGGTTTCATCTCAGCAGCCAAGTTGCACCGTGCACCAGTTTCATACCTCTCATCTCTTGTGCATATCAGCAATAATCCATAATGTACAGTGTCAACTTCAGCAAATTAATTGCCGTCCATGTCATCTTATTTGATTTAATTTCTAGTTTAGGTCAGGCTTCACTTGAAGTACCACTGCCTTTTTTTCCCATCGTTAAAGCAAACGTTTTTGTCTATTGGTTATATCCTAATATTTTTCTCTGGTGTAATTTATAAGTGTCAATGACTGTCAGCTGCCTATGCAGGCTATCTGAGTTGATCCAGCTGGAGATCTATGTGCTTTTCCAGCAGACATCATTAGATGTGAGTCAGTCGGAACTGCAAATCGATAACAATTTTCTATTCTTAATCTGGAAGTGCCAAGTTCAATTTGCAATTTTTCCGTTATTACCCAGTTGCGATTAATTTAACATGGGACTCTGTTATTTGAAAGTGAAACATTGTACTTCTCCCTAATCTGTATTCATTTGTATTTTAGATGTTATGGCAAATTTTATTGCAGGCTGGAATTTAGGTTTATTTTGATCAATAATTTTCTTGTGCAACAAATTAAGATTTTTCAGTAAAACTCTGTAAAAAGATTTACAATGTCTGTCGGGGTTTTACTTTTAGGGAGAAAAAGGAGATCAGCAAGTAGTACACATGAATGCCTAAAAATTTATGACCTGCTTGCAGAGGGTGGAATATAATTTGAGACAAGTTAATATGATACATTTTACTGCCCTCAAATTCCCTTTTTTGGGATTTTGTTTTCTTGGTCTCTACTGAAGTTATTAGCAAGTGCATTTTCGATTTATAATTTAATGGCTTTATAATCTGAGTAATCCCTGGAATATTTAAGAACTATAATTACAATATCACCTGCACCTTTATGAATAATATAAAGCACTTTTAATATTGTTTGCCAAGCTAACCATAAAGTAGATTGATAATGCCTCTAAAGAGGACTGTTAGAATTATTGAATTTTACAATGGTAAACATCAGAATGAAGTCATGCTTGTCTAAAACTGTCTAAAACCTACTATATTATATGCTGTTGTATTTAACAATTTGTATGCTGACTGTCTTCTCCCTGTTCTAGGACGATCATTCACTGGAAGGTTTTTCGACAGGCCTTGCATGATGTTCATCCAATCACCTCGGGTCTTGAGGCCATGGCCTTAAAATCTACTATTGATCTGACCTGTAATGACTTCATCTCGGTTTTTGAATTTGACATTTTCACCAGACTTTTTCAGGCAAGTACATTTTGTGACAGTATGAAAAGACTACACATTTGATAATCCAATTGTAAATGCACTTTTGAGGACAATTCTGCCCCACATTTTCCATTTTTAATTATCAATTTGAACGAGGCATTTAACTCTAACGTACTTGGGTTAGTAAAAAGTGATAAAAATCAACAAGTGAAATTGCTACTGAATATTACCTGGACGCTTCCAATGATAGGGTCAGATTTGTGATATGCTTATGGTATATTTGCTTGGATGTAAAGGTAAAGCACCTGTAGAATTTTAACTAAGTTGAAATGTATTGATTTTATGTGGGGTCTGCAAATACAAGGGCTTGTAACTCTTAACTGAGGAATCTAAAGATGTCACCAATTTTCAAATGAGATAGCTGAGTGAGAAGAAAAATCCAAGACATTATTTATTTCCTTTGATAATATTTCCATGTTTCCTTGTGGAAGAGGAGGCCATACATCGCATAAAATTCAAACGGAGCAAATGAATTCCCCTTCCCATTCTCTGCAACCTATTATTTTTCACGTCCATTATTACCATGTGATTCCACCACTACATTAGCAGTAATTTACAGTAGCTAATTAACCTAATAATCAGCCCTTTGGGATGTGGAAGTCAGAGTATCTGGGAGAAACTCTCAGTAAGAGGGAGAATATAAAACTCCAAATAGACTCTGCAGTTCAGAATTAAATCCTGATTGCTGGAGCTGTGTAGGTATCGTGACAACCAGCAACGCCATTGTGCTGCCCATTTCTTCGTTCTAGTTTATAAAATATGAAATCCTTTTCTGAAAGATTTTTTCTGTGTGACTACATTTGGAAGGAGATTGCTTTTCCGAATATGGACACAATATGCTGGTATAACTCAGCAGGTCAGGCAGCATCTCTGGAGAGAAGGAATGGGTGACGTTTCGGGTCGAGACCCTTCTTCAAATTTGACCCTCGACCTGAAAAGTCACCCATTCCTTTTGATCCTTCTGTATAATTTAGGGCCAACTTTTTCAATTTTAAAAGGAATTACCATTATAATTTATGGGATAAAAAACAATTTGCTCATGAAATCATTGTGGCTCTCCAAATGGGTTAGCTGGGTTTACAAATGAACTATGAAGTACTGCTCTGTTTGGTAACATATTTATATTATGTTTTTGTGTTTGTTGGCTAAACTTCAGCCCGTTTCCACCTGTAATTGTTTGCGTATAAGATGAATTATGAAATGGTGTATCAAATGAATATTTTAATATACGCAAAGTCAAAGTATATAAGAGCAGAAACATGCCAGCATTTTGAAGAGCTACACAGATCAATTTTGACAAAACTTTGAAATTGCAAGTGATTAATTGAAATTGCAATTTGTTTTTTCGCATTACGCCCAATCCTAGATCTCCATATTCCCTTTCTTCCTCTTTTCCATCTATTGATACACCTCAGTTTTGCCCCTTTCCTATTGCAGTACCTGGCCCAAACTAATTTCTCTTCACATGCTTGCTCCTCCTTGTTGCTCATTGTTTGCTCTCCCTTACCTTACTATACTTGTTTTCAATTGCCTGTCTGCCCTGATTCTGAGTTCACTTTGATTCGGGCAATTCCACCCCCAACCCCTTCCATGGCTTGATCCACTTGCCCCAATCTCTACCTAGAAACATAAAGTAGGTGTAAGAGTAGGCCATTCGACCCTTTGAGCCAGCACTGCCATTCAATATGATCATGGCTGATCATCCAAAATCAGTACCCTGTTCCTGCTTTCTCCACATATCCCATGATTCCGTTGGCCCTAAGAGCTAAATCTAACTCTCTCTTGAAAATATCCAGTGAATTGGCCTCCACTGCCTTCTGTGGCCGAGAATTCCACAGATTCACAACTCGGGTTAAAAGTTCCTTCCTACACTTTTAGCAAAGCGAACTTTACAGTCACTTTGCCCTCGTGATGTGACCTTGTCGTTTAAAGTTCGACCGTGACAGACACTATCGACCACCCGTTACTGCATGTTGCTGTCTGTGAGAAATTCTCAGCCCCTGTCTTTACCGAGCACCTCTGGCTAACAGGCAAGCAGACAGAGTTATGCAGCAGTGAGACAGCCTTTACTCTGGCGGTTTACAAAATGTGGGAATCTGCAGAGATCGCAACCCAAGCTGGCGAGAACTACGAGCACAGTTTAATTCACACTTTACATCGGTGTTAAGGTCGACTTTCAACCTGTATGTGGTTTCTTTAAAAGCGTAGGTGGCTGATGGGTATGCCAGACCAGCTGTAAACATCAACAAAACCCACTACAACCCACTCCAACTTGTCCACTGTTCCCCACTTTAAGCTTGTTTGCTCTTCCCCTCCTATTTACCCCAAGTTTTCTCCCCTTCCCCTCACATGCCCCAGCTTGCTCTTCTTGCTTCCTGCAACCAGTGTCTTCTCTTACTTGTTCTCACCACTGCTTGCTCTAGCTTAATTTATCTCCTCTCACCCCCCCCCCCCCTCCCCCCCCAATTATCTTGTTGCGCCCCTCCTAACTCCCCTGCGCCATGTATTCCCTCTTGCTCCCTTTTCCCCTTGCACCAGTTCGGGCACCTAGGAATTTCCTACATTTTATTGAATTTGGATCTATGCAAACATTGTGCATTACAGAAGTTGCCTTGTTGGTACACTGTCTTATAGAACACAGGAGACCACTCTGCTTCATTTTAAGGAATTGCTCCCCGTGGATTGTACCTTAGTTCTGGTCATTGATAAATTTTATATTTTTAGTACTGTTGCATTCTCTCAGCTTTCATCCCTGTACTCTAGTTATCTGATCTGTTTGGCAAGCTGCAAAGTCAAACAATTGTGGCGGACAGTTGCTGACGTATGTGACTGATCAGCAGTTTCCTTTAATTGGATTTGACTTCATTGAGTCAGGCTCTTCCAATGAAATTTATGAGGAAATCCAAAAGTTTCAAACTCTTAATGAACCTCTATGCACAGTGCCCTCCATAATGTTTGGGACAAAGACACATCATTTATTAATTTGCCTCTGTACTTCACAATTTGAATTTGAAAAAAATCACATGTGGTTAAAGTGCACATTGTCAGATTTTATTAAAGGGCATTTTTATACATTTTGGTGTCACCATGTAGAAATTACAGCAGTGTTTATACATAGCGCCACCCCCCCCCCCCCCCCCCCCCCCCCCCCCCCCCAAATCTGACAATGTGCACTTTAACCACTTGTGATTTTTTTCAATTACAAATCTCAAATTGTGGAATAGAGGCAAATAAATAAATGACGGGTCTTTGTCCCAAACATTATGGAGGGCACTGTACTTGTATGATAATCCTGGGGAGGGGGCAAGTTGGAGGGAAATTTTAAAGCTAAAAATATTTCGGTGAGATACACGTGTTGACATGTTGGGCTGTTCTTTAAATTGTTGAGCTTAATACTCATGTTGGTTCTAACTTCTTTAAAATCTGTGACTTTGTTAAACAACGTTTCTACAGATTTAAATTACCGGTTGCCAAAATATCCTTGCTAGCATTCATTTTGCCTTTTTTGTTTTTCAAGTTCCTCGCCTAGCATGCCAATAGTCTTACACAGAAGGGGTTCCCAACAGTTTCAGTTATAAAGCAACCACAAGTTACAATTTTATAAGGAAATTACTATTAGAGTAAGCTTCAGTTTATGATGTGTGACTAAACATTTTCAGCAGAATTTAATTAAATATACATGATATTTGTTCATCTTTAGAAGTTAAATTGTATGGATCTGGGTTATTTATTCCTTCATTTTAACCATTTTCAAAAAATGATGTTTTGGGTTACACTTCCAACTGGCATTCAGATTGATATTCAATGTTCATTCAAAACCTAATCAAGTAAAATGACCTACTATGTACAATTAACTGTTAATTTCACTGTCTCTCAACATCATTCAAGTCCCTCAGCCTTCAGGTATTATATTTAATTGATGTTGTACTACTTATTGCACCATATTTATTCAGGGAACTCTGCACTAGTGTTCTTCATCAGTGATGCTATTAATGTTATAAATGCATTTCCCCTCTTGAATGCCAGCGTGACCTGAATACTGGACACATCTTTGTTTGCAATGTAATGTAAATTAACTTGGGATCAAATGTATGAAGACTAATGGTAACGTTTTGAAGTTCTTGATGTCTGCATCAGCAGGGAGAAGCACTGCAAGTATTATGTAGAGTCATTTATCATGAGGTCACTTTATCCTGCACAAGTATTGATGGACATTAATGCAGAACTGTGGAGGTGCATAATCAAGTTTCGTCAACATCTGAAAGAGGGGGTAAAGCTTTCCAAATTTCAGCCCTTTGGCATAGTTTGTTAGTGCTGACAAGATGTCTATTTGAGTTAATCAGATTTGCCTGTGTTTGGCCCATATCTCTAGGCTTTTCCTGTCCATGTACATGTCCAAATATCTTTCAAACATTGTATCTTTCAAACCTGCCTCGATTTTTCCTTGGCAGCTTGTTCCACATACACCACCCTCTGAGTGGAAAAAGTTGCCCCTCTAGGTGCTTTAAAAAAAATAAAATCCCCTCTCAACTTAAATCTATGTACTGTAGTTTTCGACTTTTCTATCCTGAGAAAATACTGTGTCTTTTTATCCCACCTATGCCCCTAGTGATTCTGTAAGTTCATCCCTCAGCCTTCTATACTCCAGGGAAAACTGTCCGAGCTCATCAGTCTCAAGGCTTATAACTCAAGACCTCCAGTCTCAGTGACAGTAGGAGAGAATACACATGTTTTGAAAAACGGTGGGATGGGAGACCTTTTGGGTCGGGACCCTTCTGACTATCCCTAATAGGTCTAATCCTGTCCTTCAAAATGCCCTCCAATAATTTTCTCACCACAGGTTGCAAAGATGGTAAAGGAGGGACACAAGAATTGTGACTTTTTGGTAGAGTCATTGAATACGGGTGCAGGGAGATCTTTCTAAAATGGTATAAGACATGAGCTAGACCAAATCTATTGCATTGTGCAAATTTCTGATCACCAAAAAATCAGGATAATTTATAACAATAGGATGGAAGCACAGGAACTGTGAGGATGACTTCTAAAAATGCAGTCAATCGCTCTGACCTGGAATTCTTCCTACAGGCCAACTTAAAATACAATGGAAAAATCTTCACGGGAAAAAGATTTCTCCATGGACGGAGATTATTGGAGAGCTGCACCAAACAGCTAGCACATGAATAACAAGTTAATTGGCCTCTTATGCTGCTGCTGTATTCCATGATTGTGTTTCATTAAAAAAAAATTACATTAGGAAGTAAATTGCAATCTTCCAAAGTATTTTTTTTAAATGAATTATTCAAAAGTGACTCAATTAGTCGAACACATTTTGGCTTCCAGTTCTGGAGAAGGGTCTTTGTTAGTTTTAAAATAGTTGTAGACCAAGATAGACACAAAATGCTGGAGTAACTCAGCGGGTGAGGCAGCATCTCTGGAGAGAAGGAATAGGTGACGTTTTGGGTTGAGACCCTTCTTCAGACTGAACAAGATAGACTGGTTCACAAATTAGTCCTAAATTAGGGCGTGGCTAATTTTTATGGCATTTTAAAGGAGCTTTTAAAGGTTGTCTGGGAAAGACTATGAACAGGCAAAGGAGCATCTGGCAATTGGGAGGCATTTAAAAGTGAGATGGAGAGTTCAGGGTCATTTATTCATGTTTGAGTGATGGGCAAGGCTGAAGGATTAAGGGACCATACTCGATGAAGGATAATGAGTGTCTAGTTATGCAAACACTATGTCTGGCAGCTGGGATCAAGCAATTCTGTTTAGTGTAAAGGATTTAGGAATAATTTTCAGAACGAATAAGGGTTAAAAAAAAAAAATTTTAAATGATGAGATAATCTTGGCAGGTAAGGTAAAAGAGAATCCAGAGATTCTAAAGGTGTATATATAAAGAACAAAAGAATAACTAAAGAGGGAATAGATGAACGTGAATCAATGTGGTCGTCTCTGTGTGGAACCTTGGGAGATTGGCAGGATTTTAAATGAATACTTATCATCTGTATTTACTGTGGAGGAGATGATAGAAACTAGGGAAATCCGAGACGAGCACAGAGATGTCCTGAAACATATTGATATTATGAAAAGGGGTTTTGACACGATTATCATAGATAAAGGTCAATAATTCCGCTTGTCGGAATTGCTGGGGACTTGGCAGGGGTTTTTGTATCTTTCTCAGCTGTAGGTGAGCTTTCAGAAGATTGGAGGGTGGCTAATATTGAGCCTTTAAGAAAGGCTGCAAGAACAAGCTAGGGAACAACAGGGTGGTAAACCTAACATCAGTGGTAGGAAAATTATCAGAAGAGATTCTGAGCCTAGGATCTATCTGCATTTGGAAAGACAAGGATTGTTTAGTGATGGTCAGCTTTGCTTCGAACGCAATAAATTATTTTATTGAGCTTTTTAAATAAATTACTAAAGGGCCTGTCCCACTTAGGAGACCTCCACAGCGACTTTAAAAAAATCAAGGTCGCGGTGATCTAACACCTTCCACGACTATGTCTACGACCTCTTACGACTATGTTGAAGACCTCTCTCGACTATGAAGAAGACCTCCTTCGATTATGTTGAAGACTCGAGGATGGTCTCTGGCAAATTGGTCCGTGAATGAGCACGACCCCCTTCCACCTTAGAGGACCACACCGAAAACCAACAAAGACCAGTGATGAGTGTCTACAGCTCAATGATCATCTGATAAAATGACTTAATGTCTGCATTTTCTTTCGCACTAAAAAATGCCTCCCAGGTTTTTTTTAAATCATTCTGAACCATGCAAACAAGAAAGGAACTAGTTTGGAGGATGTTAGTAAAAATAAAATTACTGCTGTTTGCAGTTGTCCTTTTGCTTCAGCAGCCTTATTTTAAGAAAGGCAGAAGAGGAAGAGCAAGGGTGAAGAGGAAGCACAAGAAGAGGTCTCAATGGGTGAATGGAGATGATGTGATGTGATAATAATAGTAATTATGGATGGGATTTATATAGCGCCTTTCTAATACTCAAGGCGCTTTACATCGCATTATTCATTCACTCCTCGGTCACACTCGGTGGTGGTAAGCTACTTCTGTAGCCACAGCTGCCCTGGGGCAGACTGACGGAAGCGTGGCTGCCATTCTGCGCCTACGGCCCCTCCGACCACCACCAATCACTCACACACATTCACACACAGGCAAAGGTGGGTGAAGTGTCTTGCCCAAGGACACAACGACAGTATGCACTCCAAGCGGGATTCGAACCGGCTACCTTCCGGTTGCCAGCCGAACACTTAGCCCATTGTGCCATCTGTCATCCCTGTGATGGACTGTCCCAGTACACCAGATGACTGGAAGAGCTGGAACTTTAAGACAACACATGTGGGGCAGTGGATGGCAAGCATGTCATTCCTGTCCCTGTACCCTTAATTTTCCTTCTCGTACAGGATGGCATTCTGCTGGAACCATTCCTCAAGGTCCCCCTCCTGCAGCCTGGTGAAGGTGTAGGGCATAACCTTCCTCCAGCCCTCCCTCACCACCAATGGGGCATCTGCCTCTGATGCTGTGTCAGACACAGGAGAAATGGCTGCTTTGCTGCCTTCAAATGAGGCAGTGAAGTTCGGGGTGGTGGTGGGGACATATACTACCACCCTGGTCTCCTCCTCCAGGGGTCTCTCATGCAGGGCTATCTCCTCCTGCACTATCACCTCTTGTGGCATCACCTCCTGCCACTCCTCCTCCTGGGTGGGCAACACCTGCATGGCAGGTTTATTTGAGGGTTGTGCCCTCCCCCTGCGCTGCTGCCTTTTTGGTGCCATCTCGAAAACACTATTCCCCTCTCCAAAAATCTCTCAAGCTATGAATGAACATGCCTTGGAGTGACAGAGGTGACTGCTGTTTAAATTACCTTTTTCTTCTACTGACCTTTTTTCACCGCGGAGCTATTACCTTCGACCACCTTCAACTACCTACGACTAGCATCACAACCTGCTATGACTGACCACGACTAGACCTACGACTACAAAAGTATCGACTTTTCCCACGGCGACCTATTTTTAGTCGCGGCCAATTTTTAACATCTTGAAAAATACACCGCGACCTAGCTGAAGCTTCGACTACGCAGAGACCATTCTCGGCCATGAAGGAGATTGACGAAGACCTCCTACGACCTCGTGGCGACCTTGCTGCGACTATAGGTTGTGGGCAAGGTGGGTGGAGGTAGCCCAAGTGGGACAGGGGCTTAACAGAATTGACAAGGATGTTGTCTTTGGGACTTCAGCAAGGCTTGAGCATTGAAGTAGCTTTTTAGTCTGCACATTTCTACACTGTACTTAGAGAAAACAGGGAATATTTCAAATGCAATTTAAAAATATACTGGTAACTTTTTGAGTATTCCTGAATCTATTCTGAGACATGTAACTGAGATCCAATCTGCTCAATTAAATGACACTGTTCTGAAGAACAGCAAATTGCAGCACTAGAACAGATGACTGGTTGTTATCATTCATTTTTATGAGTCTTTGCAATGTGCAAATTGGCTTCAACATTTCTTGCATTGCAATAGGGATGACTTTTAAAAAAATACTTTATTGGCTATAAAACATTTTGCTGAGGTTGTAAAAGATTAGGTGATACGTAAAAGCACACAAAGTGCTGGAGTAACTCAGCAGGTCAGGCAGCATCTCTGGAGAACATGGATAAGTGACGCCAAGGTCTACTAGATCTCCCAGTTGCTTACCATTTTAACACCCCCTTCCCACTCCAGCTGACCTTTCTGTCCTGGGTCTCCTCCATTGCTAGTTTAGGGCTACACACAAACTGGAGGAACATCACCTCATACTCTGCAACATATGAATGTTGAATTCTCCAATTTTAGGTAACCTGTAATTTTTACAGCCCTCCCCCATTCACCACCACATTCCTTTCCACACCCCATGCCCCACCTGGCTTACCTATTTCTCCCCTTCACTCCCTCATCCCCTGTCTACGCTGCTTTCCTCCCTCTGGATGCACAATCCACAACTCTTCAAACCTATCTCATGCCTACTGCCTGTCAGCACCCCCCACCCCACCCCACCATGCTTTCTCCTACTTTCTCCCCTTTTCCAGTTTTCTTCCAAAAGACCCCCAAAACATCATCTAACCATGTTCTCCGCCTGACCTGCTGAGTTACTCCAACATTTGTGTCCTTTTGTGTGTTAACTGACATCAGCATTTCTTTGTTTCTACGAGATGATATGTAATATCTTTTTGTATTGCCTTGTTTAATATGAAGAAGAAAATCTGACAGCATATTGGAACTGGTCAAATGTATTAGAACAACTTGTTTACAGTAATCTTGAATTTTTGTAATGTGTGATGTGTAGGCCAACAAAAGGGACTTTATTCGCCTGTTCTTGTTGCAGCCAAATGTTTCAGGATTTTGCAATTCTGTTACCACCTACATATTGTTGCTGCTGTTCTACCCCACCTCCTCTGATCACTTTCTCAGTTTCACCAACCTCAAGCCAGTCAAACTCCCTTTTCCCTCTTTATTTACTATTTGTTTAAACTTTTTTTAAGTGGATTTTTTGTCTCATCATTATTTAACAAACTGAGAACCAATGTGTTAATGAAGACAGGCACTTCATTGAGTCATTCAACACGGAAGCAGTTACATTAATACCTATCAATCAGACTGGCCTAAAACCTTTGTCTTGGGTGTTCAAGTCCAGATGCTAAAATGTTATGAGAGTGCCTGAGTCATAAGATTCCTGAAATTGATAGCACATGAAAATAAATTACTGAAAAATACAAACAGACTACGTCTTTATTGGCAAGGGCATAGAAAATAAGATAAAGTTATGGTACAATTTTATAAATTTGTCGGTTGGGCCACAGGTGGAGTATTGTGTCCCATTCTGGTCACCATACAATAGGAAGAATAATATTGCATTCGCGAGGGTGCAGAAAAGATTTGTCAGTATGTTGTCTGGAATGAAACATATCTGCTATTGAGTCATACAGTGTGAAAACAGGCCCTTTGGCCCTACTTGCCCACACCAACCAACATGTCCCATCTACACTAGTTCCACCTGCGTGTGTTTGGCTCATATCCCCCTATACCCATCCTATCCATGTACCTGTCTAAATGTTAAACGTTGTGAAAGTATCTGCCTCAACTACCTCCTCTGGCAACTCTCCATACACCCACCATCCTTTGCGTTTTAAAAAGTTACCCTTCAATTCCCATTAAATCATCACCTTAAACCTATGTCCCTTGATTCCCGATTTTCCCTACTGTAGGAATTATGCCTGTCAGTGGAAAGACCTGTAATTTTTGTGGTAGCTGTGAGAAGTATAAAATCATAATTAATTGCACTTCACCCATAGGCAAGATTTTGTGTATGAGCATGGTAATGCCACCTGGTGGTGTAAATTATTGAAATGACTACCATTTGGGGCCTGATCATGAAGAGTGTTGTGCTAGAGGTTTGGATTCCAGTGTAAAAAATTAAACTTTAAATATTATTTTTGAAATTTAGGTACCCGAGTGGAACATTACCTGAAGAACAGAATAGTACGGCACAAGAACAGTCCTTTCAGCCCATAATGTCTGTGCCGAACATAATGCCAAAATGAACTAATCTCACCTGCCTGTATGTGAACCTCTGTTCCCAGCATATCCATGTGATTATTTAATAGATCCTTAAATGCCACTATCGTATATGCCTCTTCCACCACATGGGCAGCTTGTTCCAGGTGCCCATCACCCTCTAGTGTATATATTTTTTTAAAGCCCTGTACATCTCCTTTCAACTTTGCCTCTCAATTTAAAGCTATTCCCTTTAGTCTTTACATTTCCACCCTTGGAAAAAGGTTTTGAATGTCTTTCCGATCGATGATTTCTGCCTATCTGAACTATTTTTTTTTCTCCCCTTGTCCAGTTCTACCCTTTCCACCTACATTTCAACACATCGGTACCCACCATCAACAATAGGATCACCTTCATTATACAGATCCAATCCCTCTACACTTCCATCTCCACCAGTGAGGCTTTGCTTCTTCCTTGAACAAGACTTTGAATACACTTGTCAACCAAGTCTTCAATGATCTCACATCAAAACTGAGCAAACTTGAAAACATTATTTATAATTTGGCAATTATCAGTCCTCTCATACTTTAAGTGTACTCATTTGAGCAGCTCAACCACCCAAGGATTTAACACTGGTCTATGGTGCAGTCTCATAAGTCAGCAAGCGCAGCAGAAGGGACAAGAAAAATTACAAAAGAAAGAACAGACAGATCAACCAACCCATATTGGTATTTATGTTTCTTATAAGTAGATCGTAATTTCAGGTATCTGCCATTTGAAGAGTTCCTGATTAGTGCAAAAGTTGCGAACGTAATGAAACAACTTCAGATTTCCGTATCAATTACCTTTTCCTGGGACATTGGGCTCCAATAACCCAAACCACCATTCTTGGGGAGTTAAGTATTCTTTTGACAATTTATTCTTTTTCTTTCTTAATGTCAGGTTGTGCCTCTCATTTGATCTTATTGACAACTTACTAAGTCTCCTTGGTGCTGGATAAATGCTGTCATGCAGTTGTGCTGTTTCTCTGCTTTGCCATTCAGTTCTGATATTCTTACTTGCAACAATGCTGCACTGCTGTAGCCAAGACATTCTAGCTATGCCCAAAAATTTGGCAGTGAGCAAGTTTATTTAGTGTAACCAACCGTTGCTTGAATGCACTATTGATTAGACATGGAGAGCATATGTTCAATGTGTGTAGCTTAGTTGTTCACAGTTTAAACATGCTGAGATATGGTGCAGCGTGCAAGGGAATGTGTGAATTTCCAAAATCTTATGTCTTGCAATTACTGATAAGAGTGTCACAACTCAAAAAATTGGAAATTCTGCTTGAGAAATGGGAATAGTGGAACATGAGCAACTCAACTACACTAGGTCTTAGTTCAACCCTTGGTCTTTGATAAATGAATACAGCTCATAAGGAACAGGAAATGATAGTGTGAAACATAAACGCTAAAACTGAAAAGCCAAATTGTAACAGGATTTGTTACTGCATATAAACGTATACTATATCTGAGAAAAAAGAGCAATGAAAGATGTGTTATAGTTAAAACATGCATTTTAATCCAGTGTTTAAGGCAGTATTTCACTGTTTGGTGCAGTTTTGTCAATGAGTTGCGTTCATTCGGAAACAATCATGATGAAAACTTCAAAAATAACTGAAAAATAACATTAAAAGGATTGCTCCTGTGAACATTCACTTCAGTTGGGTTTGCATGTACCTGAATAGCATACAATGTAGAGGTGAGATCGAGTGAATGCATTTACTGCTTGTATATTATGTACAATTTATGAAATTTGGCCCAACTTCTATTGGTGCCAAATACACCAAATAAATCAGTCTGTAGAAGGGTCTCGACTTAAATGTCACCCATTCCTTTTCTCCAGAGATGCTGCCTGTCCCGCTGATTTACTCCAGGATTTTGTGTCTGCCTCTGATTTAAACCAGCATCTGCAGTTCTTTCCTACACACCAGCAATTTTTTAGTCTGCCTTGTGACGTCAAAAAGATGTTTTATCTGTTCTTAATTAGAACTAGTTTATTTTTTCAGTCATGCAGAAAAATGGCTGCCTAAGTGTAATTAAGTTTCTTAAGCCATTAAAAATGTATGATCTGCTTCAAGGAGTCATGGGCTGCACCTTAATTAGGTTTGGACAACTAATGATTTTGATAATCCAATAAGCAAAGTAAATAGCTTTTTTTTAAATTAGTTTTTGTCTGTAAACCTTTTGGTAACAGTAGCTGCAATTAAATTCTCTTTTAGAAAACACTAAAATGTCATGTATACATAACTAAAACTCAGATCTTGTGCTCTTCCGGTTTGCGAGGTTTTTCTATTTGCGCAAAAATGGTACACGATAGTGCTACGATTTTCGCCAGCTTACTCACCGTTCTCCTGTGCTGCGAGTGCACCAAGTATCGTTCCGATTGGTGGTATATTGTAAAAGTTAGCGAGGTTTAAAATTCTTAAAAACACGCGCGTGCGCAGATCGATCTCCACTCCTGCAAGTCAACACTGCACGGATAGGTCTCTTCTGTCACTCCACTGGACGGTCCGTCCTTTCCTGCGCCATCGCGTCTTTACTAGAGCTGAGGGGCGCTGTGGGTGGTCGGTGGAAATCTCCAAACGCACACAATTTTCAGAGGGACCGGAAGCGGCTCTGCGCTGCCCGGCCTGGGAGATGTCGCCAAACGGAAAGCGGAGAATCTGATCCCGGCGGAGGAGAACGTCCATCGCCCGCTTTGTGTCCCAAACGCACCGCCATCACAATGCCCTGCAGCTCCAGCCCCTTCCCCTCTGATCCCCCTCAGTGGCTCCTGCCCCCCTCCCTCCGTGATACCCCCCTTTTGCCCTTGGCTCTTCCCCCGTCTTTTCTCCGAGCTCTCCCCCCCGCCCCCACGCAGCTGCTGGTGCTTCCGGCCGAGCCGAGTATCCGCACCGACGGCTAATGCTCCTCCGGGGCATGCAAGAAGGGAGAGGAGCAGCAACCTCGAGATCCTAGAGAGGGAGAGTGGGGTAGTGGGGAGAGGAGTTATGGAGGGAGGGAGTGACTGAGGTTAGGGGAATGGAGAGGTGAGGGAGAGATTGGGGGAGGGTAGGAGGAGAGGGAAAAGAAGAGGGAGGAAGTGAGGAGGGAGAGTGGGGGAGGTAGAAATTGAGGAATAGAGGGAGAGGAGGGCAGAGGGGAGGTGAGGAGGGGTAGTGGGGTGGATAGGGGAGGTGAGGAGTGGTGTATAGAGGGATAGGAGGGGGGTAGGGAGGGGAGAGGAATGAGGGAGGGAGGGAGCGACTGAGGGTAGGGGAAAGGAGAGGGAGAGAGGTGAGGGAGGGATTGGAGGAGAGGGGAATGAAGAGGAGGGGGAGAGAGTGTTAGGGATGAGGGGAAATGAGCTGTGCCTGTGCAGTTGGGGGCTATGGGTGAGTGGTGGGATATTACGATGGGGACCAAGCCTCCAGTGTGACAGGGTGGGTCCCACTTAGTCTAGTTAAATAACCAAAATAAGGTGACATTTCCTAATTTCTGAATTTTGTTCCTGTTCAATCAGCCCTGAGACATTTGACAGTTGTGTCTATGTAGGATGTCATTCAAATTATTATGTTAGTAATTTAATTCCTATTGCTTCTTTTTCTCTTTATCTTGTGTTGTTTTGGTTTGGCAATTCCCTGGAAATAAACTATTAGTCCGTTACATCCGGCTCTAGATCTGGAGCCTCCTGTATTTGCTGAGCCAACATTAGTTTTTGTTCTTTTTTGGTTGTAGCTGATTCTTGCATCATCCAATCCATGCAGGAGGTATCACTTGCCAGAATAATTTGAGTGGTGTGGACACAGTGTACTGTTAAATCTACAGCACACTGTTGTGATACAGTGCTCATCGCTGACAGGCTTGCCTTGAATGAGTCAGAACAAATAGACTGGTATATCAGTCAGCTGAGGTTACTAAAGCACCTGAAACTGATCCAAAAAGTTATGGCACAGGGTGGTTACTTTGTTACCTACACATTTACAAGAGTTTTTTCAACCACCTATTAATAGTTGTAAGAATATGTTTTTCTTTTTTATGTTCCTATGTGGTAAACGTACTGGTGTGGTGCTGGTCAAAATAAAAAGAAAGAGGGATAAAAGGAAGAGGAAACATTGACTAATTTTAGTACAAGGTCTGGTAAATTTGGGAATTTATATCCTAGAGTTTGAAGATTGACCACAAAAAAAATCACTTGATATTTGTTTTAGTAAAACTAGTTCCACCCTGACCTTTTAAGGACAGTTGTGTGAAGTGGACCCTATTAATTATGCATGTCTCATACAGATATTTCAGCAGTTAAATGGATTTGTGGAGCTTGTAAATTAACTATTTAGAAGCATTAAGCAATCACTTTTTTAACAACATAATTGGCTCAGACAGTAGAATGTTTTGATTGAGACTTGGAGTAGCATCAAGCTATCAGCATCATAATGGTATTTTATTTACAGGCTGTCTAGTAATTATGTTGTGTAAAGCTAACATTCGCCATTCTGAACAGAATTTGAAGTCATTCCTCTTTATTCCTTAATATGTAAATATTATTTGCAGCTTTCATCCTTTTAAGAATGTTTATTTAAATATTAATGATTATAATAACTTACCAGCTGTTTTCAGACAACTGAACCATCCTACCACAAATGGAGAGCAGTCATGAACGACTATCCACATCATCTGGAGACCTTTGGACGATCTTTGATCGGACTTTAGTGGCTTTATCTTGCACTAAATGTTGTTCCCATATCATATATCTGTACACTGTGAATGGCTCGATAGTAATCATGTATTGTCTTTCCACTGACTGGTTAGCAAGCAACAAAAGCTTTTCACTGTACCTTGGTACATATGACAATAAACTAAACCAAGTTGTTATTTGTAACAAACAGTTACCATTTCAGCTCAAAACCCATTGTCAAAACTGGCATTGCAAAAAGGGTGGGTTAAGGTTGGGGAGATGGCTCAGACAGGACTATCTCTGCTAGGATGAGGCCCGAGTTACAGGGTTAAGCAAATTGTTTTCTCTTTTCCAGTTCTCTTAAAGTATTGAAATATTAAATTCTATTTCTACCTTCCCTAGATGCTGCCTGGGATGAATTCTCCCAGCACTTTGTTTTTACTTCAGATAGCCAGCATCTGACTTTCTTTTGATTTTTCAACAACAGCAAATCCGCTGGGTTTATTGTATCATGTGTTTCTGTTCCATAGCCTTGGTCATCACTGCTCAGGAACTGGAACTCATTAGCTGTTACTCATCCAGGATACATGGCCTTCTTAACTTATGATGAGGTAAAAGCGAGACTCCAGAAGTTCATCCACAAACCCGGGAGGTAAGGAAATTAAGAGTTACGTTTTTGGGTGGAACATAAAAAAGAATGGCCCCTCGGTTGCAATGAGGCAAATATATCTGGTAATTTAATTGTGTATGCCAGTTCTAGATAATTTATCCCCATTGTACCACATTAAACATCTCATATTTTTACTTGCACTTGACAGATAGTATCATCAGATATACTATGATGGGAACTAGTTGCTATTTTGCATCTTGAATGGTGAATTTATTGTGCACAGTTGGTTGAAATTGCTCAAATGCCACAGGAACCCCATGTTTGTGCTCTAGATGAAAACTGCTATAGTACTTCAACTGTTGTGTAGAGATTACTACACCTCATAGCAAAACATTGCTGGAGGAACTCTGCAGGTCAGACAGCATCTGAGATGGGAAATGGACAGATCAGGTCGGCATTTTTCTTCAGACTGGACAAATTATATACCACTTAAATTGTGGCATAAATTCAACGTTCCTGGATTAATTAGTGTTTTTTATGACTATTCATGAATAGCAAAATCAATTGCACCAGCAGGTTCTGCATTGTAAATGCAAGAGCAAAACGATGTAAAAGTTTTTTTGAGGTGTGAGTTAGAGATTTTTGATGAGAGAGGTTTTGGCAAGGAGGCTGAGCAGTGCATTCTTTTAACCTAGTGCTAACTGCAGAGGTTGATACGAGCGTCAGAGCTCCTGCAAAATGAGGAAGATAAAGGAAGAAGCCACATATGCCATCAACTACGCTTGCAGGAAGAGCCTAACTGTAGCTTCTCTCAGACGGCATTGATGGGTGGGAGCGGTAATTAGACTAATTGCAGACTATACAGAGACAGAAAATATTATAGATGGAAGTTTTCGGGAGGCAGATGAGTTCAGAGCATGGAGCGACATATGGGATTGTTATGCTAGCTATTACGAAAATTGAACAATGTGTTGGACGGGCAGCTAAATATTAAGGTACCAATGCTTCCAAAGTAACAGGTTGAAGTATGAGAGGCCCGGGGAGTTGCACTATTGAGTAGGGACAATATCGTGGCAGTACTTAAGAGGTGATATAAGAGGGAATGCCCTGTGATGCCATATAGGTTGAACTTAGAAATAAGTGAATGGTTATCACTTTAGATTGTACTATGGACCCTCAAATGTTCAGAATTAGTGGGGCATTCATATTGGGAAATCATAGATAGGTGCAGGACTAATATATGTCACAGTAGGTAATTATAACGTCTAATATTGGTACGGACTGCCTCCCACTTTTCTCTATAACTTAAAGCCAGTTTATCTGCAATGTTTTTCAATTCTCATGTAAGATGTCTTGAAACATTAACAATTCCTTTCTCCACATTGACGATTTGACCCGAGTATTTGCAGCATGCTCTTATTTTTATTTGTTTCCAACACCCATATCTATTATTATTATTTGAGTAATGATAGTTTATTTTAACTAATGTATTGTGTGCCCCCTTTTTTCTTTAAGCTACATATTTCGGTTGAGCTGCACTAGGCTTGGCCAGTGGGCAATTGGCTACGTCACAGCTGATGGCAACATTCTCCAAACCATTCCTCACAACAAACCCCTCTTCCAGGCACTCATCGATGGATTCCGTGAAGGCTTGTAAGTTCACAAATCATTCTTAATGCCATTATTGTATAATCTTGTATATGTTCATCAGCTTTACTTTAGATTGTGCATTAATGTTTATTAAAAAAAAATAAAAATTTTTAAAGCAGCTTTCAACTTGTATGTTTTCATCTTTGACTAGTATTCGTAGTCTGTGCTAAGGATATTACACTGTCTTTGTATGACAGTTCAATAGTTAATAAAATATGAATATCTCAATCGCGTTGAATGGATATGACAGTTGATAAGATTTTAGAGTCTATTATAAAGGCTGAGGTTACGGAGTACTCAGAAGTTCACAATAAAATATGCTGAAGTCAGCATGGCTTTGTGAAAGGGAGGTAATGCATGAATTCTTTGAAGAAGTAAATAGCAGGACAGACAAAGGAGAGTCGGTAGATGTTGTTCACTTAGATTTTCAGAAAGCCTTTGATGAGATGCCACACGTTAGACTGCTTAGGAAGATGAGAGCCCACAGTATCAAAGGGCAGATACTAACACAGATAGCAACACAAAATGCTGGAGTAACTCAGTGGGACCAGCAGCATCTCTGGAGAGAAGGAATGGGTGATGTTTCAGGTCGGGACTCTTTTTCAGTCTGAAGAAGGGTGTTGACCCGAAACGCCACCTATTCCTTCTCTCCAGAGATGCTGCCTGTCCCGCTGCATTACTCCCGTATTTTGTGTCTGCCTTCGATTTAAACCAACATCTACAGTTCTTTCCAGCACAGGTAGCAGGTTGGCTGAATGGCAAAAGACAAAGTGTGGCAATAAAGGGGGCTTTTTCTTGTTGGCTGCCAGTGACTAGTGGAGTTCCGCAAGGGTTGGTACTGGGGCCGCTACTTTTAGAGTTGTATATGAATGATTTGGACGAGGAGATTGAAGGTTTTGTAGCAGAGTTTGTGGATGATATGAAAATAGGCGGAGGGGCAGGTAGTGCAGAGAAAGCAGGGACTCTGCAGAAGGACTTGGACAGGTTGGGAGAGTGGGCAGAGAAGTGGCAGATGGAATATAGTGTAGCAAAGTGTGGAGTCATGTATTATGGTAGTAGGAATAAAGGCGTAGACTATTTTCTAAATGGGGTGAGAATCCAGAAATCGGAGGTGCAAAGGGACTTGAGAGTGCTGGGTGCAGGAAGTCTTTTAAATGAGTTCCAATCTCTTGTCTATTCTAAATCCAGTTTGTTTTTTAAAGATGCTAATTAATTCCCTCATTAATTTTATTCTTTGCTTTTCAACCATGGTTGGAGGTTGGAAGTGCTTCCCAATTTCTAACCTCAGTCAAAATGTGAATTTTCTACATCTCTTTATACAAATCATGTTATCCCTCACACATATCTTCTGCAGATATACTGATTATTGCTTGTGCTGCTTTTATGAATTAACAGCAAACCTTGTCACTCCCTTCTCTGAACCCTGTCTCATGTTTCAAAATACTGTCAGAAATAAGATCTACAAAAACATAGTCCCTTGTCTTCTAATTCATATTTACGTTGTAATTAAAATAAATGCTTGCACTCCAATGACATTTAAATCTTATTTCTGATTCAGTCTTCCAGTTTGATATGTTCCCTTAAAAAACCCAATTAAAACAGAATGGAGAAGTGAAGATTATGGGAGTACCATAATAATTCAAAAATTCTTATTAATTATATTGTTTGTCCAGTATTCAGAGAAAATGTTTGACCTGTTTGTTTTGATTTTCACCTGCTCTTAGTTACCTATTTCCTGATGGACGCAGTCAAAATCCAGACCTGACTGGTTTGTGTGAACCAACGCCACATGATCATATCAAAGTGACACAGGTATAGTAAGGGAGATGTTTAATGCTTAGCTTGGGAAATTTGACAAAGTTTCATTAACTTTTGCAATCTCATTACGCAATCTTTAGTTCATACTGAATCAAAATGAGTTGAAAAGCTTTTATAATTTTGTTTTCCATGGTGCTTGAAATATATTCAGCCCAAAACTCTGCACTTTCTAATTGTTTTGACTGGTTGCTGCGACTAATTTCAGATAATGTGTCTCATGTTGTGCTTTGCTTGAGTCATTTTGGCCTACTATGCTACTTGTTTTCAGAGTCTACCAATTCTGTGCTTAAATCATGGTTTAGGAGCATGTCATCTACTTCGGGTTGATTCCTATTTGCTCTCTATTTGAAGAGAGCATGGTGTTTGTGCCATTTCTTGTTGATCATAGGAAATATTCATATTTAGTTTGTGCTCGCTCACTAATTTCAAGCTCAAATGGTTTGGGGAGTGGGCCCCATTGAGTTTTATAGGGGTGCGAAAACCTGTGAGCTGAAAGGGGTGTGACAATCCGAAAAATGTGATCTGATTGTTGAAGGTTAGGAAAGCAGATTATTGCTTTAGTGTGTATTAGAAGATGAACTTGAAAACCCAGAGCAAATTGTGTCAAATTTAGAACTTAATTGACTGAAAATGAATGTTAGCGCTATTTAGATTAACTTTAATCGCCTTCATGTATGTTGTTGCCATTTTTCTAGAAGCTACTATACTTTCTCTGTACCCTGCAATAATGTCAAAAAGGATGCGATACGATTAAATGTCCTGAGTTTCAGATTAATTTGTGTGTCCTTACACGGCTGTTGCAATTTCTGAAAATATTTTGTGATCTAATACATTGCTTGCATGTCCACGGCAATATTGTGCATCGTTCCATTAATCATTTTTATACCATATTTCAGCAACATCATCCTAAGACCTGTCATTAGGCTTGAATTGCATAGTAAATGGCACACTATTATATTACTTCTCCACAGCCACCCCAGACCCCGGTGCAGTTGATAATCTGTTGATTATTTGTGCAACATCAAATGCTGGATGAGATGATATTTCACAAACGTCAATGGTGGAAATTTTAAATCAAATTTAAAGCTATATTTTGTTTCTGCCAGTGAATTTAACATCCTTATTTTGTATCGCTTTTCTAATAAATATATACATCAGAATTTCCAACTACATTGATGATATGGCCAAGAAAGCACCACCAGCACTTCTACTTACTCAGGAGACTAAGGAAGTTCAGCATCAGACTCTCAGCAATTTCTATAGATACACTGTAGTAAGCATTCAATGACAGCTTGGTTTGGCAACTGCTCAACCCAAGACATCACAAAATTGTAGGAAGTTGCGGATACAGCCAAGTCAATAACAGAACACAGGCTCCCTACACACCCCTCAATCGATTCCATCTACACATCATGCTGCCTCGTGACAGCAGCCAACATAATGAAACACCATTTACACCCTGATCATACTCTCTTCTCCCCTCTTCTGTCAATCAGAAGCATTACCACCTGATTCAGAAACAACTTCTTCTCAATTATTATTTGACTAATAAGGGTGTAGTCACGATTTACCAACCTACATCAACATTGTCTTTTTCTATCTGCACTTTCTCTTGAAGAGTAATGTCATAACACCATACATATTCTGTTTTTTTGCACTGCCTGTTATACTTGTATAACTACACGAGCTTGATTGTACTCGTGTATGTGACGGTTGTCTGGATAGCACAGATATCTCTGTACTTCTCAATTAATATAACAACATACAGATTACCATATTCTTTGCAGAACTATAATGTGCAAATGGTAACATTTTCTACATTCTAAACTGTTAAATATGCTTCACATCTGTAAATTTCAAATTCCAGTTCAATTTTCCAAAGCATTGATGTACATGGTGAGTACAATTCATGTCAGTACTGAACCAAACCCATTGTACATCGCTACCCACTGTCACCCACTCTAAAATGCTGTGATGGAGTTTTGCCCTGAAATATGATAATGTGTTCAAATGATTTAACATTGAATGTAAAATGCTGCCTAATTTTTGAGGATAGATGATTATAAATTAATTGAACTTCATTGCTTTGAATTAGATGACATTAATTAGATTGCGATCTTGTAATAATTTGCAATTACACCCACATATCCAATTTTTAAGGTAAGCTTATGGTTTTAGAAGTAGTCTAACATTCACATCTAAAACAGCAAAAGCACACACTCTTTAATGAAAGCTGCATTTCCTGGATTAAATGCAGTTCCAGTTGTACACTCCCTGTTTATAGTTGTGCATACTTTTCTGGTGTTTCATGCTGGCAATAAAAAGAGGAAATTAAAATATTCACTGATAGCAAAATATTCACAACACCGTCAAGCCCGTAGAAAATTATTTTTGGGAATAGATGATCCTGCTAAGTTGGCTCAATTGTCTGGTTGGTAAAGAAAATAAAGTTTAGATCCAAATTCAACCTGAGTATTTTTTATTATTAACCAAATTCCCAATTGGGAAAAGGATAAAATAGCAGAGTTATCATCTCTGAGAAATATTTGTGATCAGTGCCCATGGATAAGATTTCCTCAATTTATGCCTAACCTCAGAATGCAGGCTTGGATGTGAAGAATGGCCACTTGTGTTAAAGATATTAGAGAGTGTCTGTCATTCATAAAACTTCAAAAAGGTGGGTGGGAGTCTTGAGAGAAAGCTGAAAAGTAAATAATGGAAAAAAATTGCAATATTGAATTTCAACAGCACCATAATTTTCATTTTTGGATTTCTCCTCTGCAAGGAACAATATGAACTGTACTGTGAGATGGGCTCCACCTTTCAGCTCTGTAAGATCTGTGCAGAGAATGACAAGGATGTCAAAATCGAACCATGTGGTCACCTAATGTGTACTTCCTGTCTTACAGCCTGGCAGGTAAGAGAATAAAATTCAAAAGTTATTTATTCATTGGTTAGAGCAATGTTCTCTTTGAGCATGTTCTGTTGTCACAGCCACTTTCTTCCAACTGTGCAGGCTTCTTGTATATAAGGGTGTGTTTTTTAAAACTCGGTGAAAATAGGTCATCAACAAATAGTGACTCATAAATAGTTACAAAATCACTTCAAAGGAATTAAGAGTGTATTTTTGGTTATAATCTTTCATCCTAAACATTCAGGTCCTCCACAGTTGGCAGAGGGTAGCTGCAATGTGCACCATCTGGAACATGCACCTAAGCAACATCATTGAAATGTATTGTAGACGGTGAAAAATGATCAGCATTGGATCAGCTGTCAGTTATATGTAGGGCTCAGTATTTAATTTCATTCTTTTTTTTTTTTCATGTAGAATGGCCAAATCCTGTTTTGAACTGTATTATACCACTCTCCAAAATGAATTTCTGCCCCACGTTTGTTTAAATGCATCTTTTGTCAAATCTATGTTGAGGAAATATAAGAAATTATCAATTGATGAAATGATTGATGAAAACTTTACTCATATTTTAGCAGGTTATTTGTTGTACATTAAGCAATGCTAATCTAGGTCCAGTAAATTATTACCTATAAATGATCAATGTGGTGAAATTACAATGAAGGGCTTCATGAGTTTTTTCACAGCAAAAGCAGCTTGTAATAAATGTTATCTGATCTCACCAACTCGTGGATCAGATTGTGGTGATGTCATGTGTAAGAAGGAACTGCAGATGCTGGTTTAAACCAAAGATAGACACAAAAAGCTGGAGTAACTCAACGTGACAGGCAGCATCTCTGCAGAGAATGAATGGGTGACGGTTGAGAACCTTCTTCAGACCGGAAACGTCACCCATCCCATCTCTCCAGAGATGCTGCCTGTCCTGCTGAGTTACTGCAGCTTTTTGTGTCTATCTGTGGTGATGTCATACTCGGTTGCATATGGTAGTTTTGCAATTTAGCTTGGAGGGGGAGGCTTTTATTAGTGGTGAGTGTCAAAGCAAACATTGAAGCATTTGTAATCACCTCACCAGAAATGCTAAGTGTATGATCCATCTTCACCTCATGAGATGTCCACCACTACTAATTCCAGTCTTCAAGATCTGAGGCCCTTGGATATAGTAACTGGTTAGGAACTTGGAAAAACTCCTGGCCACTGTGCACCTTTCTCCAGGACTATGAGTCTATAGCCATGATATTCAGGATGGCTACAAACCTGATCATGTGGGGGAATTGCCCAAGTATAATCTACCCAGAAAAGGAAATCTTAAACAAAATCTGTTTAATTAATGGTACACAAAAAAGCTGGAGAAACTCAGCGTTAATGCCTTCATTGCATTTATTCAGCTACATTGTGTAGCTTACATTGTTCTCATGCCCAATAACAGAGTGCTAAAACAGAACTGCAGATGCTGGAAAATCGAAGGTACACAAAAAAGCTGGAGAAACGCAGCGGGCGCAGCAGCATCTATGGAGCGAAGGAAATAGGCAACGTTTCGGGCCGAAACAATTCTTCAGACCCTTCCTTCGCTCCATAGATGCTGCTGCACCCGCTGCGTTTCTCCAGCTTTTTTGTGTACCTTCGATTTTCCAGCATCTGCAGTTCCTTCTTAAACACCCTGTTTAATTAATGCTCTACTCGGCTATTAAGTGAAAGGCAGGCATTTTTTTAAAATCTGATTTCAAAAAATATGTATATCTGTCATCCATGAATACTGGTGATGTTACTGTTGACAATGTAGGTCTTGTCAACCACCTGATGATGCTTGAAATCATGAACTGCAATCTTACAGCGGTGGATCAGATGGGGTTGGAGCCCTCGCCATCAATGTATCACCATCAATATTATGAGCCTTCATGTTAGTTCTGAGAAAGCTTTTCTGCCTTTTTCATACCTTCTCTTGAATGCTTATTTTGGTGTTGATAGTCTAGTAGAAGCTCCAGAATGTATGAATGCTGATTCCATCCTGTTCATGGGACATCGTGGCCCATGGACGAAAGAGCTGAATTCCAGATTTTTGATATGATTAACACCATCTTGGCAACACTGCTACAAAAATGTTCAAGTTCTGTTGCATAGTCATGGCAATTATTTCTGTATTAGGAATTATAAAGATGAAATATACATAGGGTAAAGCACCATCATTCAGTATCTTTGCACTGATTGTCCCTTTATAGGTAACCATAGTTGATTCAATTCCCTATGCTCTATTTAGGAATCGGAAGGTCAAGGATGTCCATTTTGTCGTTGTGAAATAAAAGGCACTGAACCAATTGTTGTGGATCCCTTTGACCCGAAAGATGGGCCATGTCAAATACGACTGGGAATGGAAGCAATGTTATCTCCAAATTTTGACGATGAAGATGATGACCGCAGTGATGAATTGTTTATGATGAACAAGCTGGCAAATGCAAAGGTAACTAATAATGGGTTATCTGTGTGTGTGATCATTATTTCATGCAAGGTGAGAAGAAGTGTAGTAAATTAGTAAAGTTGACATTGACAAATCCACACTTAGGAAATGCCGTTTTCTGTTTGTGTCTTCTGAATTGTGCTAGGAATATTGAGGAAAATCTTTTCATTGGTAATTTTAAATTTTACTGTAATGCCAATGAATGATTCAAATTGCAAGTTATACAAATTGAGGAATAATTGTGCTTCAAATATTATATTCACCACATTCCATAAAGAATTGATTTAATTTCTGAATTTTTTTATATTGCTGCTTGCATCATATTTATTCTGAAGTAGAAACTTCATTAATTATCTCCAGTGTTCATTCAAATTGGAAAGTATAACTTTTCTATTTGTCTGCTGTTGAACACAACAATCTGGTTAAGAAAATTGTGCAAGGCCCTGCAGGAAAACATAAAACCCAACAGTAGTGATCTTTGGTAATCTGAGAAAATTAAACATTTTATCAAAATTAAATACAAAAGATTTAGTTGTAAACTGCTTCCAGATTACCTATTACCAGATAAAGTGATCTAATTTAAGCAATCCCAGATCAATGACCCCAGCTACATTGTGTAGCTTACATTGTTCTCATGCCCAATAACAGAGTGCTAAAACAGAGCTGTGTAACAGGATATGATAACCAATTGGACAGAGGTGAAGATCAACGCTGTTATTCAAATCTCCATGGAAAAACCTTAAAATGTCTAACTTTTTGGAAAACCCTGGTCCATAATTTCGCAGAGGAGGTGTATTTGGCATTGAGAATCTCAAATCTGTGAATTGGGAGCAACATGCCCAACATAAGTGACAGAAGCTCTACAATAGCACAGTAACATTATTTCCTCAAAAGACTGAAATATTTCTTATTCAAATGTGAGTTTTCTTCTGCTTGCTGATTTATCCTTTTAGTTGCTCATAGAAACTCTGTTACTTTACAGTCCAGTACACATGAATTCTCCTTGGTGCCCTTTCAACACTTGACCCTAGCATTTCTTGGCCAGATTGTTTTGTACGTTGCAATGCCAACTACAGTGCAAAAGTATAAACATAATTTGAAATATTTCCTTGAGCAGTGTTTTCTACACAAATGCTCCACGTTTTGTTTTTATATAATTGAACAGGTGGACATCTTAACTTGATCCTGATCCCAATTATGCTATTTATGTCTTGGAAGGCATGGTAATTTCATAGTATTTCCTTCCTTTTCCTTCATTGTAATATCCTCCCTCCCACCCCCTTGTATAATATCTTGCTAAAAATGTTCACAAACTGATGTTCACTATCTTTAGAAGTACTTCAAACTCGAGTTTAAATTGGACATTAGGTAATTGTCCCTGTTGTCTTAACTCCTGGGATTCTAAACTACTTTTTTTTCCTCTAACTTCCTCATTTGGCTTTGACCGGTAATGGTTCACTGCTGCCTTCTGCTGAGGGGGAAGTGCAAAGACTGATTCCAGGAAGGGCTGTGGGTGTATCCGTCCATAATAGCACACATCATCCGAATCCCAATTCAATTGAAATTATTTAACAACATTCAGCAGGAAATGGGAAACAAGTGTGTAATTGTTAACCCATTTTATAAAAATAATCAAGTATGCAACGGACTTGATCTGTTTTTAAAAAGTTAATTCTAAGATCTTTCACACCTTTCACTGGAGAGATCTTTTAAAGAAGAACTTAAATGTTTTTCCACCTTTGAAACACTTATCAAACACTTGAATATTTACTGAAGGTACACAAAAATGCTGGAGAAACTCAGCGGATGCAGCAGCATCTATGGAGCGAAGGAAATAGGCAACGTTTCGGGCCGAAACCCTTCAAAAGGAAAACAAAATTGCAGAAGCTTAAAATTTTTACTGATATGATTCAACTTTAGAAATTGTGTTTTACCTACTTCCTGAGCAGAACTCATTAACCGTTTGTTCTCCTAATTATACTTGAGCAAAAAACTCTTAATGCATTATCAAAGTAAAATGCATTCCATCCATTTCATTAAAAACATAGTTGTTTTGCAGGTATTAGAATCACGCAGCTCCTCAAACTAAGCAGTTGCAAACACAAATGATGCCTCTTTAGAAGAACATCGTTTTAACACTAGCTCCTTACTTTATTGTCGAGTTACATGCTTTTATGATCTGATTTTGGGGTTTCTTTTCCCCCATGATACCAAGGTAGTTTTTGCAGTCTTTCCCCTATCAGTGAGGGCAGCACGGTAGCCTAACGGGTAGAGTTGCTGCCTTACAGCGCTAGAGATCCGAGTTCGATCCTGATTACGGGTGCTGTCTGTACGGAATTTGTACGTTCGCCCCATGACCTGCATGGGTTTTCTCCGAGATGCTCAAAGATGTACAGGTTTGTAGGTTAATTGGCTTGGTGTAAATGTAAAATTATCCCTATTGTGTGTAGGGTAGTGCTAATGTGGTAGGGATCATTGGTCTGTGTTGTCTCGGTGGTTCGAATGGTCTGTTTTTGTGCTGTATCTCGCAACAAATTAAACCGCGCAAAAGCAATTTCTTCTCAACATCAAGATACTAGAATTCTGCCCGTACAAGGAGTTTGCACTCCTTCATAAAGGAATTTCTAGCTGCTAATGTTGTGAATCAGATTCTGTTACTGGCTTCAGGTATTCATAGTTTTCCCAACTGTTTGGCATTACAAACAAAAATATCTGATGTTGTTTTGCTTTGAATTTCTTGTTGTAATGGGTTATCTGTTCTTTGCTTTGTCTTTGCTCCTATATTGGAGTATGAATTGTCATGTGTCTCCTTTTTAAGTACTCGCTGGTTGCCAATTTTCAAAGTCTAGTCTTTCAGGGTAACCTTTGATGGAGAGAAACTACTGCCATCTTCCAATTGTCAGCATTGTGTCTGCCAGCATCAGCAGATATATTTTCTTCCAGATGGGACATTTAGCTATTAGATACAAGGAACTTGAATAGCTTTCCCTGGTCAATTATTTGTTTTTGGAGATTTTTGTACGGGGAACAAAATATTTCTTGTGGAGCATTCACCAAGACTGCTATTTTAAATTAAATGCATTTTGCAGTAGAGATATTGCGAAATCTTTCTTGTAATTGTTCATTACAATTTGTGTCCCGTACAGATCGAAAGGCCTTCATCTCCCATTGCCCCAGCTCCTAATTCTGCACTTCCACCCGTTCCTCCTCGTTTAGATCTGCTACAGCATCGATCGCCCACTGTTTCCAGTGCTTCTAGTCCTTGTGTTTCACCTAAGGTAAGGAGCTATTTCATTGGAATAACAGCATTTTTGCAGACTACAGAATTCTGGCTATTTGAAGTGTGAAGAAAGTTTTATGAATCCATTCCAGAATCATAGCACATTGTTATCATGAAGTTGCATGATAATGACAGTCATTGTTTCACTTTAAATTAAGTAACGGTGTCAAGAGGCCAGCTTTCATCAACCTGGATTGAGGAAGTTGTGGTGAGGATGTATATGGCAAAGCTATAGCTCTAACGGACGATGGACGTTTGGTTTGTGGTGATTAAAAATACAAAACTGACACATCTGCCTTAAATTACAATTTGAAAATGTGTGACCGTTGCCACTCACTATGTCATGTGTTAAATGTCTGTGGAGAATAGAGGGAAAATTAGAAGGAAATTGAAACTGCTGCACATCTTGTATAAACATTGCCATTTCTCTTGTTAATTTAGCAGCTGTACATGAGGCTGAAGTATCTGGGGCGACTCGTCAATCTGCAATAAATCTTTATTCAGATGTTAGCTCTTGCATCACTAATACAGTTTATCATTCTTGATGGTATTTTTTCAGTTATGAAGCTCAACGTTCCTTTCCCTATCTATGGGGGGAGGGGGGACTATGTATAAACACTGCTGTAATTTCTACATGGTGAAACAAAAATGTATAAAAATGGCCTTTATGAAAATCTGACAATGTGCACTTTAACCACATGTGATTTTTTTTCTATTACAAATCTCAAATTGTGGAGTACAGAGCCAAATAAACAAATGATGGGTCTTTGACCCAAACATTATGGAGGGCCCTGTAAATTGGGCCATATTTATGCACTTGTAAATAAAACAAATGTTCAATTAATCAAAGGGTTTTATTTGTGTTTTTTTTCCCCCATATAGGCTTCGTCGAGTTGCTTGCATAAGCAGGACAAACCTTTACCTGTTCCTCCATCTCATCGAGATCTACCACCTCCGCCACCTGACCGACATCCATCTGCAAACTCAGAATCTCGTATGCAGAGGCGTCCCTTACCAAGCACACCAAATGACATCTCAGCAAGAGATAAGCCACCTCTTGCACCACCTAACCGACCTGGAGAACCTTGGAATTCACGACCTCAGGCAACTATAGCATCTGCACAGACACTTAACCTTGGAGATAGGTGGACAGGCAGAGAGTTGTCCAACAGACACTCTTTGCCTCTACCATTGACGTCTCTGATAGATACCAGGACGGACGCAGTTAGGCACAGTAGCTCGCTTGGGCTTGACAATGTCGTGGTAAGAAACACACCAGTGTCATTAGATTTTTTTTTTTTTTTATGTTGGTTATTTCATCACCAGGTAGTGGGATCTCTGCAATACAACTTCTTAATTTAGTTTATTATTGTCCTGTGTACTAAGGAACAGTGAAAAGTTTTTGTTTGCGGCTATCCAATCAAAAAGACTATACATGGTTACAATCAAGTTGGTCATAGTGCGCAGATAAAGGTTACAACATAAAATCTGATGAAAGATAGTTTAAAGGTCTCCAATCACTCTCAGCTGCTGAGAGGACCATTCAGTTGCATGATAACAGCTGGGGAAAAAACTGTTCTTTAATCTGGAAATAACAGCATACCCAGAATCTTTGATACAGGTTTTCATTTCTTGTAGTGTGCACATGGTTTTGATTTGGATAAACTTTTTGCCAAGGTATTTGCAAGATTCTTTACTGCTACAGTTTAAATTATGATGTGGAGCTGAAACCCGAAATTTAATGAAACGTTAACTTGAGATGTGTCGTGAAGCTTAATGAATGAATATGTTTATTGGCCAAGTATGTACACATACAAGGAATTTGCCTTGGTGCTCTGCCTGCAAATAACAATACCACATACAGTAACAATTAAGAATGACACATAAAACATTAAACATTAATAATGAAGCATTATAGTTTAAACATGTGAATGAAATAAAATACCAGAGCAAAAGGAGGCTACAGACTTTTGGTTATTGAATAGAGCTACTTGGGGAAAGAAAACAGTTTTTGTCCGGCTGTGGCAGCTTTGACAGTGCGGGGTTGCCTCCCTGAGGGAAGTGCTTCAAAGAGTTTGTGGCCAGGGTGAGAGAGGTCAGAGATGATCTTACCCGCTCGCTTCCTGGCCCTTGCAGTATACAGTTCGTCAATGGGAGAAGGTTGCAGCCAACAACCTTCTCAGCTGATCGGACGATTCGCTGCAGCCTCGTGTTTGGTGGCTGAGCAAACCAGGCCATGATGGAGAAGGTGAGGAGAGACGCTACGATGGCAGTATAGAATTGGACCATCGTTGCCTGCAGAAGATTGTGTTTCCTCAGCTGCCGCAGGAAGTACATCCTCTGTTGGGCCTTTTTTACTGTGGAGTCGATGGTAGTCCCCCATTTTGGGTCCTTGGAGATGATGGTTCCAAGGAAAGTTGAAGGCAGTTTCTCAAAATGTAAAGTTTTATTAAACAAAATGTGGAAATTGGCATAGCAATGGGAGATAAATATTTATCACAGCTATGTGGAAAAGTGTTGCATATAGCTATACAAATTATTCCAATAGCCAGGTATGATGTTAGGAGAGCTAGACAAAACCATAGGCCAGGTGTTCATTATGTTTATCTGATAGAGAACTGTATTCAACAAGAATTAGGGCAGCTGAAAAGAGAGAACCATGATCTTGTCACAATGCATTTTAAGCACTCTTTCCTGTTATGCTTACCAAAACGCAAGGGAGACATTTCAGTGCTGAAGTTAATACATCTATATTTAAGAGGGAGTTAGATGTGGCCCTTGTGGCTAAGAGGATCAGAGGGTATGGAGAGAAGGCAGGTACGGGATACTGAGTTGGATGATCAGCCATGATGATATTGAATGGCGGTGCAGGCTCGAAGGGCCGAATGGCCTACTCCTGCACCTAATTTCTATGTCTATGTCTAACCCCACTCTCTGGCACCAGGGTTAAGTTCTAAGGAAAAAATGAGTTTTGCAGGATGCATTTTTGAAGTAATCTTATAGAAATACAACATAGCAATCTGTGAAAAAGATGATCTAGAAAATTGTCAAGTGTAAGTTGAGTTAGATTCAGACAAATTAAAAAAATAAGATCTGTGTGGAGTGATCATCCAGACCCATGAGTACAGAAACTGAATGTTCTAATTTCTAGTCAGAATCTGACTAGCTCTCCCCCTGAAGTTGATGTGGTATGGTGAGAAAGGGGTCAATATTATAGTAACATATTTTAATTAAATACTTTACAAGATGATGCTGGGAAAGGTGTGATTCAAGAAAGGTCTTTCTGAAATAGGTAGCATTTAGCATGAGATCCGCTAATTAAGCACTGGAATCTGTGAAAAACAATTGGATTCTGCAGTAGGCATCTTAAACTTGGATGGATAAGCTGCATTTGACTTTGCCGTAATTATCTTCAGCTAATACCTGCAAACGCAGAAATGAGATTAACCCAAATGCACAGGTTCGCATGTTACTTTAATGGTAATTCATCACCCATAAAGCACAAGCCACAAACCCGTGTTCAATTTTAAATGGAAGTGGCCAAGTTATCTCATTTAAATGTTTGTACTAAAAACAGTCCAATATTTCCAACCTGCCTTCTATACACACAAACACCGTTATCTTGTAATTATTGCAGGTTTTCGGTGGGGCCATGAGTGATGGCTCGGAGCACGACAACTCCAAAGTGAAACCCTCTGCATCAGCAAATGCTATTTACTCTCTTGCTACACGGTAATTACAGCCTTAGATTAATGCTGTATGTTTCTTTATAGTTTGCAGTACTTGTATAAATTGTTTATAGGGAAGTGAAAACATGTTTTGATGCATCAATGACCTTTTGCATAATGATATTACTTCTCTTATGTAGCATGTATTATTTTTCTGCAGATGTTAATGTTACTTTGCATGGCTTGCAATGAAATAAACACTTTAAACTTGGTCCTGACATATTAATAGACACTGACTTGATTGATATATCAGTACAGATGAATCTGTGCAATTTTCTATATTTCATATATTATCTATTATGTTGTGTTTACTACATTTGTATATTTTAACATGCACTTCTGAAATGTTTAATAAGCAGCTGTAAGCTGCTGTCATGATTTAATGGTAGAACTTAGAATTTATATGGATTATGTTGATATTGTGTATAATTTTGTACAAGTAGAACAGGACATCTTGATTCTATTATAAGCTCATCTTTTTTTACAGACCCCTGCCAAAGCCATTCCCATCAGAGGAACCTTCAGAGAGCAGTGATGAGGATATTGATTACATGACCCCATCTTCATTGCCTGTGCATGTTCCTCTCTGCGTCACCTCCTCCTTAGATTCCAGACTTCCGCTGCAAACACAGAGCAGCCACCACGCAGAGTAAGAAAATTATGCTTCAAGTATATTTTAATTTAATTACCTAGACTTGTTAGATGTATGATACTAATGTGAGCTGGTTTCAAAGTGATCACAGTTGGGTTAATCTGTGGCAGTAGGTAACACAAGACAGTCTTCTGTTAGAATGTATTTGTAATTGGTCACAAGAGGTGTGGTTAAGTAGAATTATTTTGGACGACACTGAATGGAAATACATGGGTGCCTCCTGAAGTTTCTCTGTCCCCACTTACTGAAATGTTTTTGTATTGAGCTTCTCAACTGGGGGCTTGGTGAACTAACTGAAAAATATTAGCAGAGAAACCAATTCATTTTACTTATTGCTATTAATATGTCTCCCTATGTTTTAATTAGAACTTTGACTGAATCTGATCCATTGAGACTGATGTGCGAGTCGATGTTTTCATCGTCTCTGGCCGCAAATGTAGATTTGCCACACGTTGTGTCAGGTAAGGTGCTTCTACCTATAAAAATAGAAATACTAGAATTGCTCAGCAGGTTAGCAGGCATCTGTGATTTTTTTTTTGTTCCACTAACACAGACTATTGGGAAAGTCATCCAGCATACATTTTAAACCTCTCCATATTCCGTTGCCTTGCTCTCTTTCTAACTGCTTCAACATATTGCATTAACATATTTCATTATTCCCCTCTAATTGCCCCCACTGACCCATCAACCAGATGACCTCTACAACTCATGAACTGATGTATTTCTTATCAGACATAATCCCTTTGCTCTGTTAAAACACTCACCACCTTCTCTGAAGTTTAAAACTAACTTGTTTTCTTTCGCAGTTCTAATGAAGAATTTACAACCTGAAATGTTATGTTTCCAGAAAGGTGTTCTGACCTGCTGAGAATTTCCAGTATTTACTGTTTTCATTTCAGATATGGCAGCATCTCTCATTTTATAATTTTGCTTCAACACAGCTACTTTTATCATTCTCAAAATTATTTTGTTATGTCATTCATTGAGTTGTTGCATTTTTGTAGACAATGGTGATTCTGCCATCACTGATGGGGCTGAACGAGATGAGAGTGAAGGTGAGGAAGATGCATATGATTTCCCCAAACCACCTGTACCACTTCCTCTAGCTCGCCGCACTCTCTCCGACGTATCTTATACCACTTCAGCATTTGCCAGTGCACCTGCTGAACAGAATCTACCTGGCCCCAATGCACAGGCAGGAGGTGAGACGATCAAATTAGTTTTGAAAGTCAATGTCCCTAATAATGCTGTCAATTGTGGTTCATGCAGTTACCCGTAAAATTGAGTTTGGGCGTTTTATCCAGAGAGTATAAAGCTTCTTGAGTGTTGTAACTGCACATACAATAAGAAATTCAGTATGTGGAGGAAGGCTTTATAGTCATAGGAATTGAGGCAGTTACCACAGAAAATCCTGCTCCAATCAGCGCAGCATTAATGTGATTAATTCTGTTAGATTTCCAGTTCGTCGGGATCCCTATATTTTCACACAGCATACTAATGTCCAAGTATTTTTCTGCTACATTACTCCTGCATTGGGGCTGCCTCCTCACCCATTTCACTAACTTTACCACTAGCTTCCACCATGCCCTCAAATTTGCTTGGACTATCTCTAACTCCTCTCTCCCCGTTCTTGATCTCTCTGTCTGCATCACGGGACACAGACCATAGTCTACTGCAAGCTACTCCCATTCCCACAGTTATCTGGACTGCACCTCCTTCCGCCCTGCTTCCTGCAAAGATGCTATCCCCCTTCTCACAATTTCTCTGCGTCATGTCTACCAAATCTGTTCCCATGATGAGACTTTCCATTCTAGGACAACTGAGATGTCTTCTTTTGAGTAAAAGTGGCTTCCTCACTGCGGTCATAGATGGATCCATCATCCACGCCTCCTCTGTATCCCATAGTTCTGCTCTCGCTCCCACTCCCCCCTGACAGAACAAGGATAGCGTTCCCCTTGTCTTCACCTTTCACCTCACCAGTCTCTGCATTCAACACATTATCTTCCAACATTTCCACCATCTCCAACATGATCCCACAACCAGTCACATCTTCCCATCCCTATCCCTTTCCACCTTCTGCTGAAACCGCTCCCTCCGCAAAACCTTAGCTCACTCATCCCTTCCCACCCAAACCACCCCTTCCCTGGGTAATTTTCCCTGCAACCACAGAAGATTTAACACTTGCCCCCATACTTTTTCCATCATATCCCATGAGTTTGTTACCATGCTTTGGCTTTTGTTTCATCGTTTGTTTTTTAGTTGATAAGCCCAGATGAATCGCCATGCATACGCAGCACGGGATGACTAAATTTTAAAGGCTGAATAATCAATAACACTGAGATATTATAAAGGTCTGTAGATTGTAGCATGACAGGGAAATGGTGCTATTTGTTTTGTGAATGCTTGAATTAGAAATGGAAACTAAAATGTTTTGATTTTGACACATTGAGGAAATAGGGTGGAAGAGCAGTGTCAGAAATAACATAATGGATTAAAAATAATGAAATAATAATATTATGGCAACTTAAGTGATGCAAGAAAGAGGTATCGTCATAATATCAAGGTTAGGTTCAAGAGTGTTTTATTGTCATATCTCCCGGATGCAGCACACCAGAATATGTAAACATAGTACATAACGGGGGAAGAGAAAAAAAGAAAAAGTTCAATAAATAACAAATATAGTGCAATAATAATATAGTCTTTTGCAGTTCAGACCTTAATTATTGTTGTGTTTAATAGCCTGATGGCTGTAGGGAAGAAGCTGTTCCTGAATTGGGATGTTAAAGTTTTCAGGCTCCTGAACCTTCTTCCTGATGGCAGTGGTGAAATGAGTGTGTGGCCAGGATGGTGTGGGTCTTTGATGATTTTCGCTGTCTTTTTGAGGCAGCGACTACGATTGATCCCTTCGACAGTGGGGAGGTCAAAGTCGGTGATGGACTGGGCAGTGATCACAACTTTTTGTAGTCTTTATCGTAATGTAATGACAAGGCATGAAGTTGGAGGTTAGAAAATAGTCAATGTTTCTTTTGTACGAGTCTCTTGTACAAGTGCTAGATAAGCACCAGGAGTGTGCAAGTTTTGAATAGATGGTCTTTTTAGATAATTGTTGAGAGATGGTTTTTATTTGAAATTAATTCACCCTTTCTTAAATATATTTAAATTTAGGAATTAGTTAGATTTAATTTTGTAATGGGTATAACAATAAGGAATCCATTGTCTTTACATAATGCTAAATGAGTTCATATAAAATTACAAATACTGAGAATCTTGGAGTTAATTCTAGTTCCTTCAAACTTGCTTTAGTTTCCTTTTAAGGAAGCAAGTCTTAAATACTTGCTTATGATCTAAGTAATAAAAGGACCAACCAGAGTCATTGACCTGGAAAGTTGCACATTCATTGCCCAGTATATGCTGAGTTAGCTAATGTCAAACTAGGAAAGTGGAAGGGATAAGTGTTCTGCAATCATTAGTCTGTATTGAATGAGTAGTCTCCCAAGTTTGGTTCATAGATGAGAAATACCCCCTGCAGCGTGTTATAGCATTGGCTGATGTATGTTAAGCTGAACTCTAGCAGTGATCACCTCTCGAAAAATACTTTTATAAATCATGGATAAATATCTAAATTGAATATCTGGTGGGGGGGGGGGGGGAGGGGAATGCACATTTACCGTGCAGAATTTTGATTCCTATCTGATATGATAGTTAGTGCCTTTAAACCTATATGTCTTCAGGAAAGCATAAAATTTGAGAAATTTTACATAGAAAATCTCAGATTATTGTGTCTCTTAACTGCTATTATTTTAATTTCCACAGATTCATCTGCGCCTGAAAGACCCCCCAAACCTTTACCTCGCAGAATCAACTCTGAGCGCAAATTCAGTCCTAATCGATCAAACAGCTGTAACATGTTGCTGCCGCAACAGCAACAGACTCTGTCAGCTGAGATCAACAGCCTCTTGAGCCAGGGCTACTCGTATCAGGATATACAAAAGGCATTGCTTATTGCACAAAATAACGTGGAAATGGCAAAAAATATTCTTCGTGAGTTTGTGTCTGTTCCTTCCCCTGCACATATCGCGACGTAACCACCCTCAGGACACTGACTCTGGCAAGTCAGTGCTCACGGGTTAGTGTCTAATCAGAGCTTCGGCTTGAGTGATGCCGTGCCTCATGTAACCCTACCACCTCATCAATTTGAATAATCAGGTCTGTGCAATTACTGATACACTGAAGGGCGGTAGCTCCCTGCCTTGTTTCCATTCCAACTGTGGGCTTTTTAAAAAAAAGTTTATATTTGAAAGTATCATAAGATACTTGACCTTGAAAAGTTACATTCTTAAGGGCAGTGATCATTTAGCAAGAAATGTTACAATCCATTACAATATGATTTCAATTGGTTCATTCTTGTCTGATTATAATAAATAATTTGAATATAATGTGAATTCCCTTAAATTCTACAAGCAAATGCACATCATGCATGAATGTCACTACTTTCCCACAAACTGTAGCACAAAGTTGAAGTATGGAATGTGTGATATTGAAAGACTTATTCTATGCTGTAACAAGCCCTTCTCTACATGTGCACGCTTTGTGTAAATTAAGTTTAAAGTGCTATAATAGTTGGGATTCAGAGTCATGGTACCAGAGTAATGAGCTTTAACATGGGCACCTACCTGCTGTTGCTGGTAAATGCCTGCTGCTGAGATGTGCAATTATTGTTGTGGACCTAGGTTAGCACTTGTATCAGCCTGCCATTCAGAAAAAAAGGGGTCTATTTTTGTACAAACATGTCGTTTGCACAAAACAAAATTTAATTAGCAAATTGTTTTTATGCAGTAACGTGAATATGATAATTGAATTCCAAATCATATAGGTTCAAAAAAAGGGAAATCATAGCCAATGGTGCAGTCCTGCAGCAGCTAGTTACATCAGTAGTGGCAAGAAGGCTGCCTCTGTGCACCTTGTGAGTTGTATATTCCCTTTTTGAAATACTTGTGCATAAAATGTGACTTGAATGTAAAAGTTAAAAATTGAAGATGCAATTTGCTGCAAAGTGACCACTTCACTGGGTAGATATTAGGGCAGTTTCTTTTATGTACCGCTAGCCCTTGAATCATTCCTGGTTTACCATTGCTTTCAACAATAGTTGGTTTATAGCTTAAGATAGCACAGTGCATTCAATGACAGGTACATGAGGAAAGTCAGGATTGAAAAATTGCAGCTTGACCCTTAATGTTTTTCTTGTACATTAATCATGCCCTTATAACATGACATATTGGATTTGCAAACCATATATCCTGGCAATACTCAACAGGTAAGGCAGCATCAATGAAGAGAGGAGCAGAGTTTTATGTAGGGAAGCTCTTATCGGAGGTTTGTTTTGACAAAACATAATCTATATTTTGCCCATGAGAATTTTCTTTCTTTCTCCATAGATGTTGCCTGATCGGCTGAGTATTTCCAGGATTTTTTTTAAATTATTTTTATTTCACATTTCCAGCATCTAAGTTTTTATTTTGGGCACATTCAGTTTCCAATTTAAAAAAAAATACTTGTACCTCTGCTCTTAGGAAATTAGTTGATGTTTTTGCACTGAATTGTGATTTGAACTGATTTTTTTTTAAAACACATTGAAAGTGTCATGTTGGATTAAAAATTGTCTACATTAAGATTGCACAGGAGCGGCAATGGTTACAGTGGATCTGTAACCTTTCATAGTACAATAGCCCAAGTTTATAAGATGTCAGTATCGTTTGAGAGGAAAGTGAAACATTTGAAGACAAAACGTGATAAATTGGATTAAGAGCAGTTCATTTAATTTCTATTTGTTCTATTAGTCTATTTGTTGCTGTTCTGTGCAAGTTGATTTGGGTAATATTGAGTCCAATGTGCAGTTCTGTACTTCCCGATAACTAGATTTTGCTCAAATGTCGGAGGCCAACTTTGTCTGGTATACTTTTAGCATTATTTTTGATCAAATGTAAAGATGGTGAAAAAATGTGCTTTTATTTCAAAACCTAACAAATTAAGATTTAAAAAGCAGCTATGTAATGACAGTTCTGGTGTACGTGACATTTCTTACCATATAATATTAGTTTGAGGTAATGATGGATGCAATTTTACCATACTCTTGTGCTCAACAAATGAGGTATAATTTGGCCTGATGTATCGAGAAGTTATCGTGAAATTGTGATAAATTTTACAGCAGTAGTAAATAATTGCGTGAAAAAGGGCATGTCATAATTTAAGGTCTTGAATGCTCTTGTTCCCTCATCTTCCAAGCTTGGAGTAGTGTAAATTAATAAGAATAGATTCCTGGTATACCATGTTCAAGCAAATTCACAGAGGTTCAGATGAAAGATTATCAAATGTTAACTCTTTTCCCTTGCCATAGATGCTGCCTGACCTGTTGGCTAATCCAGAATTTAGTTTTTAGTTTTAGATTTCCAGAATCTGCAGTTTTTTTTTCATTTAAAAGATCGCTGCTATGAAGTAGCATAGGTTAACTGCTGGAAACGCTAATGATCTTGGGTTGTCCCCTTCACTTCTGACCCCACCTCCCCCCCCCCCCCCCCCCCCCCCCCCCCTACGCCAGCTCTGTGAGCATGTGGGATTTATACCCAACTGTTTTTGCAAAATAGTGGGTCATCTGGTCATTCACTTCATGCAATAGTTTGCAGGATAGCACTTTCATACTTTACACACAAATCTCTTTAGTATCTTTCATAAATTCATTTGATAAAGGAGGAATCTGCTGTGATCAACATTTCCGATGCATGGTGTGTTTCCGGTAAATTGTGCGTCCCATTCGGATATCTCTAATGTAAAGGCAAGGTTGCAGTTTCAGGAATTCCATGAGTTCTCAGTGGTTTTCAACATATTTAATTTTTATTGTATCTATTGAGGATCATTTAACAGTAGCATAGAATATTCTGATCTTCTGCTCATACGATTATGCCAATGTTTTGGAAGATTGATCCTATCAATTCCACTCGTCTGTTTTCCCTATATTGTTTTAGTTATTTATTTAAATCAATTTTTAATATTACCTTTAAACCTGTTTCAACCACCCACTATGGCAGTGTACACGTAGTTCCTCTAGACTGCGTTATTGCATTCTGCAAATTGGATATAATGTAATTGATGAATTGGGGAACACTATCTGTTTTAAACAGGCTGAATGGGTTATTACACCTTTCAGTTGAGAACTAGAGAACCACATAAAAGTTACTCAAGCAGAATTTTTTTTATCTTGCAAAAATATATAGTTGGGAAAAGAACAACCACCCAGCAGTAATCAGACACCATTGTCTAATAAGAACACAGTCTCTCACTTTTACCACGGGTGACAATTGACATTTATAACTAATCGCTTCCATTGATACTTGTACATTGATTAAATGATGTAACATACAGCCTTTAGTATTCTTAGCTTGCAGCAACAAAAATAAACTTGTAACTTTCAAAAGATTTTGTTTCAAAATCATGCAGGAAAAACAACTTTGTTAGTGCTAGTCTGCAACGCTCTAGCCCTATCCACCTTTTCTCCATTGACACAAATGTTTTTATAATGAGGTTTTCTATAACGTAAGTTTTCTTAGGAATGCAACTACCGCCTTGTGGCAGAACTACCTGAATTTCAAATTGTAGCAGATGGTGTTTGTTTAAAAAAAGAGCATTGTTACATTGTCGGAAGATATTGACCTGAAACGTCACCTATTCCTTCGCTCCATAGATGCTGCCTCACCCGCTGAGTTTCTCCAGCATTTTTATCTACCTTCAATTTTTCCAGCATCTGCAGTTCCTTCTTAAACTTTGTTACATTATCTGGTTCTTTGTCAGTCACCTTAAAACAAACTCCTCTGTTAGGAATGTCTGTTTCTTCCTTTGTTCCTTCAAGGATACTGATTACCTTGAGCAACTGTTACCAGATCTGGAACCAACCTTAACCAGATTTTTCCAGTACCTTTACATACCTGAAGTTACTAGGCTCAGACATTCTAGTAAAGCTGTGCTTCCTATCCAAGGCCCCCACCTTGTTGAAAGTTTGGTGTTCAGATTTGAACTTGTACTGGGTTTGTTGTGTAGTTTTGGCATAAATTTCATCCATAACTTGTTTTTTATTGCTCTATTAATAAAGTCAAGGCCCCTTCTAATTTTTTTTAAAAACAGATACTTTAGCTTGCCCTGCCTTCTCCAATCTGCAGTTACAGATAGCCAAGTGTGGGGCTTGAATACTTGAACCATCATTATTAGCTCCACACAAGCCTTCATCTCATCATATTCCATACTGTGCATCCCTAAATAAGACCCTTCAGATCAGTCTGAAGAAGGGTCCTGACCTGAAATGTCACCTATTCATGTTACCCAGAGAAGCTGCCTGACCCATTGAGTCCAGCAATTAGTGTCCTTTTTTTATACCTTTTGTTTTTCTGAACAAGTTCCCACATGCATAGACAAATGTTTTCTCTATTGATACAGATATAGATTGATATTATCTGAATTAAATCTTATTGGTCTATTCCCTTTGAGATCTCTGATCTCTGAGTCCCAGTTTTGAATTTTTATCCTATTGACAATGAATTTCTTGATCCATAATAGTTGCCAGGATGGTATTATAGATACTTGAACGATTTTAATTTGGAAGCAGTAAAACCTTCTGGGATCTGTTTCATTGCATGCACACTATTTTCAGTGAAACAGCAAATTCTATACCCTGAAATATAATTGTTACGGGCTATGGCACAGGAAGAGGTGATTGTGGTATTCTGGACCATGCTTGCTCCCAACAGAGCAATCCCTTTCCTCTTTATTTCCCTATGGACTTGCAACTTGTTTTCTTCAACATGTCAATCCCACTCCCTTTTGAATCCTGTTGGCACTTGTGTACTGTAGCCAATTGATCTACCACCACTTGTTTGCGGGAGGAAGTCATAACATTTGGCAGAAACCCACACAGTCACTGGGAGTGCATAGAAACTGCAAAGCTATAAATCCCTCCATTACAATTCTGGTGTAATAGTCTAGTAGAGTGATATCCTAGTATGACCTTGACCTAGAACTATATAGCACTGGAACAAGCCCTTCAGCCCCTGTTGTCTGTGCTGACCATGATACAAATTGTGATTAGTCCCATCTTCCTGCACATGGTTTACATCCCTCCATTCCTGCACATGTGCCCAAGTGCCTGTTCACGTGCTTGTCAAAATGCTTCTTAAAACATTCCTATCATATCTGTTACTACTTCCCTTGGCAGCACATTCTAGGCACCTACCACTCTCTGTGTCAAAAAAGACTTGCATGTAAATCTCCCTCTCACATTTAATCCAAGGCCTCTAGTATGTGACACATACTTCCTTGAAAAAAGACTATCTACAATATCTATACCTATCATAATTAGACATACTTGTCAGGTCAACCCCAACCTCCAAAGATTTAGGTAGAAAACAAACCAAGTTAAGCCAACCTCTCCTTACATCTAATACTCACTACAATACAATACAATTCAATTTATTGTCATATGGACCCCTTGAGGTCCAAACGAAATGTCGTTTCTGCAACCATACATTACAAACTAATCCAGGCAACATCCCGGTGAGTCTTCCTCTCGCAAATCTCAGCTGCCCTGCTATTACCAGTCTCCCAAAACCTTAAAATCCCCACTTAAACGATCAAAGCTATCTTTAGGCTGACCCTCCAAAAATGTTAAATTGACAAAACGAGATTTTTAATAATCCTGTCTGTACTGTGGTCAGCAATATTGGTCTTGTTGTCACTACTAACAGCTCTCCTACCACTATCACTAATGGAAAGACTAAGCGTACAATGAAACTATATATACTTCTAACAGAATAATTCTGAATTCTAAATGATTAACCTTATCTTTCACTTCATTTGCAAGGTTGAAGATATTCTTGCGGGGAATAACTTGTTTTCACTTGGGAGTTACAATGTGTCTAATTTGCTGCTGTAATGTTTTCAAAGCTTTGAAGAGTAATATTCATCTTGTTGAATGCAGACAATTAAGTTGGCTATGATTCACTTATCTATTTCCTGAACAAAACTTGTGGTCTCAATATTGTGATGTCAGGTAGGGCTGAACACTGGATGAATGTGTCTGTGTGATCATACTGATGAAATGGGTAGTATAAGAAAAATGTACTTTTTTTATGGCCTGGTCATCTCGTAATTTTGAACCCAGTTCATCTTTCTAAACACATAGTTGGTAGTAGTTTCCAGTTGAAGATTGCCATGTATGTTGCATATTTTAATGGGCAGCTTGTGACTCCTAAGAATACCAGGTATATCTTACTGAAGGAGTTGCTGGTATATTGAGCTACAGATAGGAAATGACGGTGGTTAAATCAGTGGTTTTGCTATTATAAATCTGAATATGTAACTGTAAGTAGACAAAAATGCTGGAGAAACTCAGCGGGTGAGGCAGCATCTATGTCTGATTAGTCTGAAGAGGGGTCTTGACCCGAAATGTTGCCTATTTCCTTCGCTCCATAGATGCTGCCTCACCCGCTGAGTTTCTCCAACATTTTTGTCTACCTTCGATTTTCCAGCATCTGCAGTTCCTTCTTAAACATGTAACTGTGATTTGTGACTCATAGCTTGTTAATGTTGGTTGCACCATTTTACATTAGTTTGACGTATTCTGTTAATGTCATTTATAATTATTGGTAAATATCTAGAATTAATATTCGGACCTCATTCACCTGAAAAATTGTTTAAAAATCGTGAATGTTGTACTTGTGTGGCTGTAATTAAATAATATGCAAAAATAATTTTAATTAAATTATTAACCAAAGTGATACTGTTTTGGTTTGCCAGGTTGTGTGCAACTTATGAGATAAATAATAGCCTTCAGAACATTGTGCCAAATATTTTCAGGAAGATTAGCAGGAGAGTGATGTGCAATCTTTGATTCTCCTTTCCCAAAAAGGAAGGTTTGAGGTGCAAACAAGGCTTGTGTCTTTGTTATATTCTATTTTGAAATTAATTTCAAGACTTCAAAATGTTTGCCATGTTTTTAATTTAATGATATGTTGTTTAAAAATCTTAATATTCTCCCCCTCAGTTATGCTTGGAACCTATCCTGCCATTGAATTTTTTTTTTGGAATATTGAAAGTTGTGTGGCATTCTGGTGATTTTTATTACCTTTTTTTCCACCACACAAATTCTTCAGGCAATACTTCACCTTGTGGCCACATGAGGTGATAAATGGGAGTACGCTAAGCCCTAAAAAGGATAGTTAATTTGACATTGAGGCAGAAACCTGATCACGACATGACACTGAGCAGTTGGGGATGGAGCACATTGCATTGTTCCACTGACCTATGCAATGGGTCCATCCCTTAACACATTCAGGGAGGTGGGACAGTATTATCAGTGCATTAGTGATGATTTTATTTTCAACATGAATAGGAATCTGGGCAGTCTGAAGAAGCGTTCCAGCCCGTAACATCACCCATCCTTTTTTTTTTTCTCCTGACCTGCTGAGTTACTCCAGCTCTTTGTGTCTATCTTAGGAATCTGGGTGAGCAATTTCTGTTTAATGTTGCTCCATCTATTTAGAAATTCAGTCAAGTGGGGCACAAGGTAACCTAAACCAGAGATTAACATACCAATTCATTGGAGCTTTCGCCGGCCGCAAAGAGTGTCAAGAAAAATGTTGTCTTTTGTGGCTTGGTGTGCATTGTATGCTGGAGCTTATTTAAATTAATATTCATTGCATGTTCAATAAATATTTGTTCTTGAAAATATGTTTTTAATAATTAACTAAATAAATATGAAAATTTAATATTTAAAATAATTGTATTAGTGACAGATTTAACCAGCGGAATTGTTTATACATTTTTGTGGGAAAGCAAACAACAATCCATCCACAGATAATATTGCATCATAAGGCTAGTGATCGGCCATGAGGATTGAGATATGGCGCTCTAACTCAAACACGGGGTTTAACTCAAACACGGGGTTTATGCAATGTGGCCACGCAAAGGCCTATCAGTCTCTTGGTTCCATTTACTAAACCTAATCTGTGAGCCATGATGTCTGGCAACTGACCTTTTGAAGAACGTTTTTTTTTTTTAAATACAAGATTAATCATGTCTTAAAGTTGTGCATTATTGTTAAATATAGATTTGACTATCATATTCTGAATTTAAAATCCACAAAAATCAATTCCTGAAATTTCTAGGCACATTGCATTTGTAATAATTTGTAATTTGGGAGGGATTTTGCATTTGAAGCTACCAATGCAGACCTCGGTGTTTGGGAGATGAAAGTAATTTAATGATATCTGTAGCATGTTGTGAAAGGTGTCGCTGTCTCCCTTTGTTGTCACACAGCTGACCACAGGCTGCAGATTTTTGAATGGAATATAAGCTTTAGTTCTGTTTGTATTGTTTTATGCAGTTCAAAATGTAGACTTGATTCACTCACCAGGTTTACAAACTCAACATCTGTTTTCACAACCTCTTATTATGAGGTTGTATTGAAATTAAGGCTTGAGATTTCTTGAAAGTTAATAATTCTTGTTCCTACATTGACTGGCAGGCGTTCAGCTAATATTGCATTATATTTTCAGATCGGGGTCATTTTTGCAATACAAACAATTTAAAAAAAAAACAATTGAAACCCTTTTTCCGTCTAAATCTCTTGAGTTTGCAGTGGCAACATGCATCCTATATTTTATCCACCCTGCTTTTATAGTTTTGCCTTTGCCCATCCTCATGCACTCTTCCTCTGTAAAAATAGGGTTAGATTTTGACTAAGGGAACATGTTTATTTGTACGCTGTTTATTATTTTTCTGTAACATCTGATATTTAGTTCTTTCCTCGGGATTTCAGACAGAGTTACATTTAATCAGTGCAATGTCTGATGGTTCCAATCTTTGGCAGACTTCCTAAGCAACAAAGAGGGTCATTGTGTCTATGATGGATGTAATACAGAAATGATTCAGAGTATCAGGGCATATGATTCAGATTATTTATGTCAAGCTTTCTAATCCATTTAAAATCATTCATTAAAATAAGGAACATTCTGTCCACAGGAATGGCACTGAATGACATGCGACTTTTGATAGGTTTTGATTCACGGTGGTAGTGCGAAGATTTTTGGGCTCACTGTTGATGTCCGTGGATGTCTCCAGTGCAGAAGCACATTGCAGAGATATGCTCTTAGGAAGCAAAAAAGGCATGGATAATATAGCACCTTGTATGTCTAACAGATGTCTATACTTCATTTGATGTTTTACTTTTACTTTTACTGACTGTTAAGTAGGTAAATACAAAGTATTTCTGTACATTGTGGATGGCTCGATTGTAATGTATTGTCTTTCTGCTGACTGGTTAGGATGCATCACTGTACCTTGGTACACATGACAATAAACTAAACTCAAATTCATTTCAGTTTAAATTATTGTCACACGTACTGAGGTACAGTGAAAAACTCAAGTGTTTTGCACACAAGAATCCACAAATTGCAATGAAATGAATGGCCATTTCTTGTGGTTATTATTGAGGAAGAAATTGGGAAAAGGGATCAAATCTTTGTTTCTTGAGGGGGTGTAGTGAGATTATTAACATCCATTTTAGTGAGCAAACCGGCTTTATTTCATTGGGGCCGTGACTACCGAGAATGCAACAGGTCCTCAGTTCTGTATTGGAGCTTCATCTTTGTGTATGACCTCTGGCCACTTGTACAGGACGAACATGCATAACTAGCTCAAAGATGAACATGCTACCGACTGAGCCCAATCGATCAAATAGCTGAACTTCACAACAGATTGACTATTTTTTAGTGATAAATAACGTCAAATCTTCCACTGGGGAACTCTTGTAATGAATGAATGATTCTACACAACTTATAAGAAGAGAATAATTCCTTCTAAGAATTATTGAACTGAGATCCACAAAGATAAATGGAGAAATGGGGGGGCTCAGGTTTGAATTTATTTGTAGCATTACTGTTTCCTCCAAATTGAACATGGGACTGTGCTTTGTATGAGATGTGATGACCCGAATAATTGGGAGACTTTGCAAATTGAGTATCACTTTTTTTTGTATGCCCCAGTTTAATTTTGCCATAGTGTGGGATCTGATATTGCCTGCTGTAGTCTGCTAGCTTGGTATTGAAGACAAATGTTGGAGACAAATGCTGTGGAGACAGCATAACCACACATAACTTTAGCAAGGAGCTACCCAAAGCTAACATGTTTCTGAATGGCTCTCAATATTAACCCATTTTGAGTACTCAACAACTTTCCAAATATGCACTTGCTTTGCCTCATAGCCTCTGAGAAAAAAAATGTAAATTTCGTATGTTCAATGTTATAAATGTAGAAATGTACAGAGCTGAAGGACGTTTAAGTCATGGTATTTTTCTTAAATACTGTAACCTTAAGATTTTAATTTTTGTGAAAATGCTACTGTGAGAGATGACTCCAACACTTTTGATATGTTGGAAGTTGAGTCTCACCATTAAGCCCACACTGGTCAGTTTCAGTGTCTGTTTCGAGCAATGTGTTCGTCTCCTGAGATTTTTTTAATTCTGCACTGATGTAGAACGATCTTTCACTTTGTTCAGGGTTTTTGTGCTTGCAATATGTAATTTTTTTAAACTCCTAACCTCATTGCAGATTTGGAAAGTTTTGTGCAATTAATTTATATTCATTTAAGTGCTCTCTGACTGTTGGTAAGTGTTTTAAAAAATGATAAATGGAAAGTGCTATTGTGAAAAATTGTATTAAATATGTACTGAAATCACAAAATTGTTTGCTGTTCTTTATTGAGGGATATAAATAATGGAAGGGGTGGGGGAAAACAAATCAAGAACATCAAAATCAACAACTGATAAAATAATGTTCGCTTACATGAACTTTCCATTTGTTGGCTAATTCTCTACCTGTTACCTCCAAATGTCTTTATAAAAAGTCATGGAGTCATACAACATGGTAATAGGCCCTTCGACTCAACTTGCCCATGCAATGTGTCCCATCTACGCTCGGCCCACCTGCCTGAATGTGGCCCATATCCCTCTAAACCTTTCCTATCCATGTCTAATCCGTATGTTTTTGAATCAACAATTCCTCTCACTTAAAGACAAGATCTTCTTCTGTTGTGTCTTTCGAATAGATTTTTTTTACCTCCAACCTCATTTTTAAAAAAATCACTCTCATCGATGCATTTATCACTAAATTCACTCTAGTACCAAATCCCTTGTTTTTCCTAAACGCTAATACATGCAACTCCTTGGGCATTGCCCCCTAGGGTCCTTATATTGATAATTACAGGATAATTTATAACAGTGTCATGAAGTGGGAGAGGAATAAATAATTTTGTGTCTGCACTCACAGCGAAATATAAAATACCCAAAAAAACTGGAGAACAGGATTCAGTGCAATTGACCAAAAGAAAAATAGCATTAGTAAAAATAGCATTAGTTTAAAAAAAATGCCGTTAAAAAAGTTAATGAACGTCAAAGCTGATAAAATCCCAGTGACCTGACTGCAAAAGTTTTGATAGAAATAGTATTGAAGTAGTGAATGGTATGATTATCTTCCCAAATTATTTTGGGAGTCTAAGACCAGAGCCTTAGAATAAAAGGACATACCTGTACCTTTATAAAGGAGATGAGGAATTTCTTTAGCCAGAGGTTGGTGAATCTGTGGAATTAATTGTCATAGAAGGCTGTGGAGGCAGTCATTGGGTATTTTTAAAGTGGAGTTGACAGATTTTTGATTAGCACGGTGTAAATTCTTGTGAAAATTGTATAGGTTCTGAAATTGTATCCGCTGATTGGAACTGCTGACTCCATTACATAAGGAAGTAGAGAGAACACAGGGAAAATATCTGTCAGCTTAATAAATGTTGGTTGAGCATAGTCAACATAGAGGAAGGAAATATCAAAAAATCCTCAAACATATCTAGTAAAACAAATATGGATGTATTTGAAATTTTGGTTACAGTGCATTGGTCAGGGTAACAGTATATATTAAGCATGGGTTAACAGGTAAACAAAACAAACAGGAATGAATGAGTCAGTCAGCTTGGCAGGCTATGAGGTATTCTGGGTTCCATACTTCGGGCTTTGTTATTAGAATCTATGATTTGGCTGAGGAGGGCAAGTTTGCTGATACCACAAAAGTAAGGGATGTAAATGGCAATGATGCAAAGAAACTTAAAGGACGCATAGACAACCAACATTTATGATATTTTATGCTATATCTTTCTTTGAGACTTGAGAGGCCAAGCTGTTTAGTTTTTACAACAGGAACTGGCTCCTAAATAGTGTATATAGTGTTATTCTATAATTCATGAGATTGCACCTGGCGTGTGTGAAATTTTAAACTTTTAATAATCGGCTCTGTTCTTCGCTTGAGAAGACAGCTGAGAAATGAGAATCCTTTAACTTCATGTGATAGAAGGAAGAGTGGCGGCTGGCGTTTCATGGAAGTAAATCACATAAAACTGAATACAGGTATGTTGGCTCTATGATTATGATTAAACATATTGCGTGTTCAGTGAAACTGGAATGAAATACCTGCCTCTAGCTTGCCACAATGCATCAATGGCCTCATAGATGTAGAGGAGGCCACATCGAGAACACCAAATGCGATGGATGAAGGTGGAGGAGGTACATGTGAATCTCTGCCTCATCTGGAAGAGTGGCTTGGGTTTTGATGATGGTAAAGGTGGAGAATTGGGTACAGGTATACTTCCTGTGGTTGCAAGGGGTAGTGCCTGGAAAAGCGGGTGGGGGGGTAGGAGATGGATGGGGAGTGATGTGAGCCAGGGAGTCACAGAGAGAGCATTCCCTGTGGAAGGCAGAAAAGGGTGAGAAAGGAAAGATGTCAAACATGGGTTAAGGAGGATGGTGGAAATGTCAGAAGAGTCACTACTGGATGCGAAGACTGATGAAATGAAAGATGGGAACCAGGGGAACTCTATTCCATCTAGGACGAAGTAGGATGAATATTAAATTCTATAACAAGGTAACCTGCACCTGAATACCCACCACCCCCACATGAATCCCTCCATCCACTTCTCTGCTCCTCAATGTACCCTTCCTACTCACGCACCTTCTTCCTCGTGCAGTATAAATTTTAAAAAAAGGACTAAATAGTGAAAGAACAAAAACAACCCCCCCCCCCCCCCCCCCCCCTCAAGTCTGCAGCGGTGGTGCAGCAGTAGAGTCACGGCCTTACAGCGCCAGAGACCTAGGTTCGATCCTGACTATGGGTGCTGTCTGTACAGAGTTTATATGTTCTCGTGACCACGTGGTGTGTGCTCTGGTTTCCTCCCACACTCCAAAGACGTACAGGTTTGTAGGTTCATTGACTTTGGTAAAAGATTGTAAATTGTCCCTGATGTGCGAGATAATTTTAGTGTGCGAGGATTGCTGGTCAACACAGACTCGGTGGGCCGGAGGGCCTCTATCCGTGCTGTATCTCTAAACTAAATCAGTCTGAAGAAGGGTATCGACCCAAAACGTCACCCATTCCTTTTCTCCAGAGATGCTGCCTGTCCCACTGAATTACTTCAGCATTTTGTGTCCATCTTCGATTTAAACCGGCATCTGCAGTTCCTTCCTACACATCTAAACTAAATCTGTCCTGGCTCCTCATTCTACACTACATACCAATTACTCCTTGTGTGAAAAAATTACCTCAAAGTTCCCATTAAACCTCCCCCCCTCTAAACCTATACCTTCTAGTTTTAGATCTACCATGAGAAACAGACCATCGACTGTTTATGAACGCATTCTGTGTTTATTGTAAATGCTATTCTTGAACCTGTCTTATCTCCAAGGAAATTGTGTGGTGGTAGCTGATATTTTCCATTTCCTTGTCGGATTCTTTGTATTAAACTGGAAAATGCACACGCCAGCTTCTGACTCTTAAGAACTTCAGTGAGACAAACCCAATGAATATATTTAGGTAAAAGCATAAGCAAATATTTTTTGAATAAGCTGCTTAATGGAATGCCATTGTCCTACCAATGCCCTACACTTAATTATCCTTTCCAGAATTTTCATTTTTCATAAATGCTCAACATGGGATTGTTACTGACAATTGCCCATTATGGCCACACTACATCAAAAACATATCCTTGACCTCCCTGTTAATACTTTTTGTAAACACACATTTGTGCCATTTTGTCTTTTCATCCAACTGAATCACATGAGCGCCTCTACTTCCTGAGAAGATTACGGAGAGTCGGTATGTCAAGGAGGACTCTCTCTAACTTCTACAGGTGCACAGGAGAGAGCATGCTGACCGGTTGCATCGTGGCTTGGTTCGGCAATTTGAGCGCCCTGGAGCGGAAAAGGCTACAAAAAGTAGTAAACACTGCCCAGTCACGGGGAGAACATACAAACTTGGTATAGGCAGCACCCGTAGTCAGGATCAAACCCGGAACTCTGGCATTGTAAGGCAGCAACTCTACCGCTGCACCACCGTGCCATAGTAAATAATCTACCACAAGGTTTCCATGACCCCGTAAATATCAAATGATAACTTATTTTGCCAAGAAGACAATAAATTGCTGTTAATAGAATAACTGGCCTTGCTCCCATATTTGCCCTTCTGTCATATTCTCAGTAGTCAGCAGAGGGAGTAGTAGGTTAATAAATACACCCCTTTTTCTCGTTGAATGTATTGTAATGTCTAAAGACGGTCTTATACAGCTTCCCACGTTATTTGATTTTCTCAGGCCTGCATAACAAACTTGTCACCGAATAATGACATAAAGAGCTAACTTACACCTTTATAGTCCACTTTACAATCCCGAGATGTCCCAAACTACTCCACTGCCATAAATACTGTTGAAAGTTTGGTTGTCACTACCGAAGGGAACCTGTGAAGCTATGCAAAAAATTCAGTGCTGAAGGATAAACATTTTTATTTTTAGCTGAGGTTAAATTGTGACCAGGCGACTCCCATCCTTTGAATATTATCATAAGATCTTCATCTCCTGAAAGGGGCGGCACAGTGGCGCATCTGATAGAGTTGCTGCCTCACAGCGTCAAAGACCCGGGTTTGTTCCTCCCATGGGTGCTGTCTGTATGGAGTTTGCACGTTCTCCCTTTGATTGGGTGGGTTTCCTCCGGGTGCTCCAGTTTCCTTCCACATTCCAAGGACCTGCCGGTTTGTAGGTTAATTTGGCCCTCTGTAAATTGATACCTTAGTGTGTAGGGAGTGGATGAGATAATGGGATAGCATGTAACTAGAGTGAACAGGTGATCAATTGGTAGCATGGACAGTGGGCTGAAGGGCATGGTTCCATGCTGGATCTCCAAACTAAACGAAGGAAAGTGGAGTTCCTTTATTTAATTTCTCATATGAAGGACGGCCTCTCCTCAGAGCACCACTCTATCAGTAATAATATAAGTTGGAAAAAAAACTCTCTTTCATAAGTTCCATTCACCTGTTGAATAATGTAAGTGCTTAATCAATATTTTTTTTGGTGCAGTTGTTGGTTAGTCTGGTTAAAGGAAAACTTTGAAAGTAATAGGAATGGGACTTGGACAGTGTTAGGGTTCAGACATAATTGTGAGAAGAACGGAGAAATGGGACTGGAGGATATCTGAGATAATGATCGGAGGGCAGACTATGTTTGGCAAGGGGAAGAGCATATCTCTGTACGCTTTCAATGTCCCTTTCAGGATGTCCAATGTTGTTTTTCACAACTAGTGGAGTGCTTTGGAAGTGTGGTCATTGTTGTAATCCACTAAACCTGCACTCACATGTTCCACAAAAGTCATTTCTATTTTAGAAGTGTTGAGAGATAGATATTGCCTATTTTTGAAATGGTGCCATGTAATCTTCAGCATCTACTTAAGGGAGTGTACAGAGCATTGTTACATGTCTCGTGGGAAAAGCAGCATTTCTGCTGTGTCGCCTCCCTCATCACTGGAGTATAAAAACACTTGATTGATTTCATCCAAAATGTGACTCGGGATAGAATTGCCCACTGAGTCATCAAAATAGGTCCTTCGGTCCACCATGACCTTTTCACCCATCTGCACTAATCCTATTCGCCTACATTAGGTGTCGGGAGTTATGGGGAGAAGGCAGGAGAATTGGGCGGAGAGGGAAAGATAGATCAGCCAAGATTGAGGATGATTGAGGTCAGCCATGATGGCGGAATAGACTTGATGGGCTGAATGGCCTAATTCTGCTCCTCTAACTTATGTACTTATTAAGTCTGTATCTTTCCATGCATTGCCTAATTGGGTGTCTGAGTAAATGTTGCTTAAACCTCATGATTATCACAGACTTCATCATCACTTCTGGCAGAGATTTCCAAATTCCACTTGCTTTCAGTGTAAAAGTTTCCCCTCAAATCCTCTTTAAATATCTGTCCTCTCACCTTAAACTGATGTCCTCTGGTTTTTGATATCCCTGCCATTGGATAGATGATCATCTTGTCTGTACCTCATTTTTTTTTTATACCTCTAGGTCTAGGTCACCCCTTATTCCAGGCAAAACACCAATCTCTCCCCATAACCAAAATCATCCGATCTGGGTAACATCCTGGTGGATCTCCTCTGCACCTTCTCTAGCACAGCCTTATCCTTCTTAAACTGTGGCTACCAGAACTGCACACTACAGTCGTCAGTGTTTGTAAAGTTGCAACAGAGCACCGCAACTTTTATATTCATTGCCCTGACCTATGAATGCAAGCATACCATGTGACTGATCTCTGCACCATCCTATTTTCCTGCGTTCCCACTTTCAAGAATATTGACTTGAATCCCAAGGTCTCTCCGTTTGCTAAGGTTCCGTAGATTCCGTACAATTGACTGTAAAAGCTGAAGTTTTTGGGGTGGGAGTGGAGATTGGCTGCAGCATCGGGTATGACGGCACGGTGGCACAGCGGTAGAGATGATGCCTTACAGCGCCGGGTTCGATCCTGACTACGGGTGCTGTCTGTACGGAGTTGGTACGTTCTCCCTGTGACCTGCGTGGGTTTTCTCAGAGATCTTTGGTTTCCTCCCGCACTCCAAAGACTTATAGGTTTGTAGGTTAATTGGCTTGGTATAAATGTGAAATTGTCCCTCGTGTGTAGGATAGTGTTAATGTGCGGGGATCGCTGGTCGGTATGGATTCAATGGGCCCAACGGCCTGTTTCTGCACTGAATCACTAAACTAAACTAATCTAAAGGAAACCAAGTTCTTTGTCCCACTTCCATGTCTCTTTCCGACTTTCTCTCCCTTACTCCAATCAGTGTGAAGAAAGGTCCTGAACGAATGCAAGGCCTGCCCACTCTCCACGTGCTGCCTGGCTCACTGAGTTACTCTGCACTTTATATTTTGCTAGCGTTTGGTGCTGATTGTACAGGTGGGAGGACTGAAAGTTCACAGAGTCATTGGATTTGGAGAGTTGAAAGGCGCATGAGGGAGTCTCGTTAGTTTAGTTTAGCAATACAGTGCGGAAGCGGGCCCTTCGTCCCACCGGGTCCGCGCCGACCAGCGATCCCCGTACACTAGCACTATCTTACACACTAGGGATAATTTACAATTTTACCGAAGCCAATTAACCTACAAGAGTCAAGATTTATTGTCATGTGTCCCAAACAGAACAATGAAACTCTTACTTGCAGCAGCACAACAGAATATATAAACTTGGTATTCTGTAAAACACATAATAAATGACAAAAAAAAGTTCAGTATGTACAGTATGAAAATGCATCAAATAAATAGGCAATAATAGTTTTAGTTTAGTTTATTGTCACTAAATTATAGAGTTGTCTTGCACAGAAATAGGCCCTTCGGTCCACCATGTTCATATACGTCTGTCCACGTTCATGTACAAACCTGCACGTCTTTGGAGTCTGGGAGGAAACCGGAGCACCCGGAGAAAACCCACGCGGTCACTGGGAGAACATACAAACTGCGTACAGACAGCACATGTAGTCAGGATCAAACCCAGGTCCCTGGCGCTGTAATGCCCCTGTCCCACTTAGGAAACCTGAACGGAAACGTCTGGAGACTTTGCGCCCCACCCAAGGTTTCCGTGCGGTTCCCGGGGGTTTTTGTCAGTCTCCCTACCTGCTTCCACTACCTGCAACCTACGGCAACCACCTGCAACCTCCGGGAACCGCACAAAAACCTTGGGTGGGGCGCAAAGTCTCCAGAGGTTTCCGTTCAGGTTTCCTAAATGGGGCAGCAACTCTACCGCTGAGCTGCAATGCCACCAAAATCCACGAGGGAAGAGTTAAAGTGGTGTGGAACTGAGCGATGGTAGCAGGGTGATTTTTGGTGTTGGGTATTTGTAAAAATCTGTGAATTTGTAAACTGATGCCTCTCAATCTTGACCTTTCAATGAACAGACCCAAGATTTAAGTGCCTTTTGCAATTGGCCTCATAGTCTAACAAACACTGTGTATCAATTCCATCCTTTGCTTCTGTCAAAATCAGATCCCAGAACCTCACTTCCCCTGAAATATAATTATGTACAGGATATTTTCAAAGGCAGTACCCTGCCAGGAAAGAGGCTGCATTGTCTGGAGAAGAAGGCAAGGAAGGTAAATATCAAGACGACTGGAATACAAAAACAGAGATGTAATACTGAGGCTCTATAAGGCACTGGTCAGGCCACATTTGGAGTACTGTGAGCAGATTTGGTCCCCATATCTGAGGAAGGATGCGCTGGCTCTGGAGAGGGTCCAGAGGAGGTTTACAAGAATGATTCCAGGAATGTGGTTGAGGCACTGGGCTTGTACTCGCTGGAGTTTAGAAGGTTGAGGGGAGACCTCATTGAAACTTACAGAATAATGAAAGGCATAGATAGAGTGGATGTGGAAAGGATGTTTCCACTGGTGGGAGAGTCTAGGACCAGAGGTCAAAGCCTCAGAATTAAAGGGCGCTCTTTTAGAAAGGACGCAAGGAGGAACTTCTTTAGTCAGAAGGTAGTTAATCTGTGGAACTCGTTGCCACAGGGGGCTGTGGAGGCCAAGTCAATGGATATTTTTAAGGCTGAGATAGACAAATTCTTGATTAGAACGGGTGTCAAGGGTTATGTGGAGAAGGCTGGAAAATGGGATTAGAAGACAGCCATGATTGAATGGTGGAGTAGACTAATTTGGCCGAATGGCTTAATTCTACTCCTATAGCTTTGAACGTGGTGCACTCCAGATGAATCCTTGCTTGTCTGCCTTTCATTAATCTGGTGCAAGTCACCCTGTTTAACTAGTGAGTAGTGCATGGTTAGATGAGCAGTGGGCTGTAATGAGGTTCAACTGTATAGGTTTAGGTTAGAGGTACAGCGTGGAAACTGGTCCCTCCGCCCACTGACCAGCGATCCCCGTGCACTAACACTGTCCTACACACGCTAGGGACAATTCACAATTTTACCTACAAACCTGCCCGTCTTTGGAATGTGGGAGGAAACCGGAGAAAACCCACGAGTTCACGGAGAGAAGGTACAAACAGGCAGCACCCGTAGTCAGGATTGAACCTGGGTCCCCGGCGCTGTAAGGCAGCAACTCTACCGCTGTGCCACCGTGTAAGCTCCAGTTACACAGTCTGTGTTTGCTTTAATTCCACCTGTCAGCAGTGTAGTTTGCCACTTCCTGCTGCCTGAATCCCTGTGTCAATACCTTGCTGTCTGGGATGTAACTGTGAGACCAGCTATCGACTGGGCAGCCACTCTCAGCAATGACCGCTTCACACACATTTAAAATTCATTTGTTATTTTAAACATTACAAACTACTGAGGGGCTGCAAATTAAGTGCAATCCTTGGACTTTTCTGTTCCCAGTGGTAACTGCAGTTTCCAAACCAATTTTTAAATTTAATCCATAAAATGTCATGTCTTGAAAGCAGAGCAGTTAACTATTTTTAAATTTACTGACCAATCCCAAAACACAATTGACTCTTGCCTAAAGTGTCAAGACATCGTTGTTTTCTAACTTTTGAAGGATTGGGTCATGTTTTGATATTTATTGCATACTTTATTGTACAAAGAATATTCTTGTGCAACTATACAAAATCATGAGAGGAATAGATTGGGTCGACATTGCAGAGTCTCTTGCCCAGAGTAGGGGAATCAAGAACCAGAGGTTTAAGTTGAGGGGGGGAAAGATTTAATAGGAACCTGAGGGGTTAACCTTTTGCACAGAGTGGTGTGTGTATGGAACGAGCTGCTGGAGGAGGTAGTTGAGTTGGAATGCTTAAGAAACAATTAGGCAGGTACATGGATAGGACAGGTTTAGAGGGATATGGGCCAAAGGCAGGCAGGTGGGACTAGTGGAGATGGGACATGTTGGATGGTGTGGGCAAATTGGGCTGAAGGGCCTGTTTCCATGCTGTATAACTCTATGAAATCTGGGGTGAAAGTTGGCGAGTTATTTATCCTTGGAAAAGGACTTTCATTCCACACTAGTCTGCAGTTTTGTGTGCTGGACTAAGTGTATGAATAGGAATTAAGAGCAGGCACTGGCCTTCTGGCCCGTTGAGTGTGCTCTGGCATTCATCAACATTGTGGCTGAGCTATTTGTTTAGTATAATTTAGAGATACAGCGTGGAAATGAGCCCTTCGGCCCACCGAGTCTGCGTGATCACCCCGTACACTGGCACAATCCTACACACTAGGGACAGTTTACAATTTTACTGAAGCCAATTAACCTACAAACCCGTACGTCTTTGGAGTGTGGGAGGAAACCAGAGTAACTGGAGAAAACCCACGCAGTCACAGGGAGACCGTACAAACTCCGTACAGGTAGCACCCATAATCGGGATCGATCCCGGGTCTCTGGCGCTGTGAGGCAGCAACTCTACCGCTGCGCCATAATTCTGTCCTGTAAAATCAAAGTTCTTCTGACTGAAGGAGCTCAGCTCATGGTTGGCTAACAGTTGTTGAGCAGCTGAGTCAATGCTTTGTGGTTGCTTTCCAAACAGTAGCTACCAAATGGAGCAGGTCTGGACTGTTTCACCAGCTCACTGACTCAACATGGGCAAGCTCTGTTATAATGCTCTGTTATAATGCTGGTCGGCACTCATTGCTTAATTCCTCAAGTGAAGAGCTGTCATTCAGCAAAAACTTGGAGGATCTTTGAGGGTGTAAGTAAGGAAACATTATTTCTGGAGTGAATGAGGAGAAAGAGTCAAAGAAAAATAGTATCCAAGAGAATCTTAAGGGCCTGTCCCACTTACACGACCGTTACAGGCGACTGCTGGCACCGAAATTGAGGTCGCCGAAATTTTCAACATGTTGAAAAATCAGCGGCGACCAGAAAGACGCTACAACTCTTTGGAGACGTCTCACGACCATAGGAGACCTCTCACGACCTCTCACGACCATACAGGCGACCCCTGGTGACATGTCGCTGGGGGACCTCTCACGACCAGCCTGTATGGTCATGAGGGGTCTCCTATGGTCCTGAGAAGTCTCCAGAGTCTTTCTGGTCGCCGCTGAATTTCCAACATGTTGAAAATTTCAGCGACCTATCACGGGTGCCAGCAGTTGCCTGTAAAGGTCGCGTAAGTGGGACAGGCCCTTTAGTGGCCTTGAGGGGTGGCCAAGTGTCGCAGCGGTAGAGTTGCTGCCTTACAGCGCCAGAGACCCGGGTTTGATCCTGACCATGGGTTTGATCTCGCTCCATGACTGCATTGGTTTCGCACAGGCCCTCCAGTTTCCTCCCACACTCCAAATATCGTACAGGTTTGTAGGTTAGTGTTGCTATCCCTAGTATGTAGGATAGTGCCTGTGCAATGGGGATTACTGGTAAATTCTATATAATAGCAGGACCACTCAAGCCCACCCTGCCATTCAATATGATCACATCTGGTCTACCCTAGGCCTCATCCCTTCTATACCAGCGATCACTCTCTGCGTTATGAACTTTGTACCTGTGGATCTCAATTTAAAATGATTGTACCTAATCTTGGAGCCACGAGTCTGAGATACTTCCGTGAGTGAAACACCACCCTCTCATGTCCTCTAAGGATCTCGTCTGCTTCTACACAACCATTCCCTCATTCATCCTGGGCTTCTGTTAAACGTGTATTTCCCCCATGAAATTTCACAATTACTAATACGGGCTCTCCACAATATTATGGGGTGAAGGCAGGAGAATGGGGTTGAGTGGGAAGGATAGATCAGCCATGATTGAATGTGTGGGGAAGAACTGCAGATGCCAGTTTAAACCGAAGACAGTCACAAAAGGCCGTAGTAACTCATAAATTCATAATTGATAGGAGCAGAATTAGGCCATTCGGCCCATCAAGTCTACGCCGTTCAATCATGGCTGATCTATCTCTGCCTCCTCCGAGCTCAGCGGGTCAAGCGGTATCACTGGAGAAAAAGAATAGGTGATTAAGAAGGAACTGATTAGAGCTAAGGGCATTACCAGAGCCCCCACACACCCACAATTTGGACTGTTTATACTGCTTAACTCTGGGAGGAGGTACCGCAGCATGAAGAGCGGGACAACCAGGTTCTGCAACAGCTTCATCCCCCAGGCCATAAGATTACTGAACAATCAACAAAACCGAGGCTAGAACTTTTTAAATATCGACACTTTTTAAAAACTTTTTATATATATTTATTTTACAGAACCATGCACATGAGGCATTTTTATGGACGCACCTAGCACTTTTACTTTTACTATTTACCTGATTTGGAGAGTCAAATGCAACGAAATTTCGTTCAAGGTGCACTGTGTCTGGGTGTATAACTGAATGACAATAAAGTTTTCATTCATTCATTCATTCAACTGCAGATGCTGGAAAATCGAAGGTAGACAAAAGGGTTTCGGCCCGAAACGTTGCCTATTTCCTTCGCTCCATAGATGCTGCTGCACCCGCTGAGTTTCTCCACCACTTTTGTCTATAAAGGAATAGGTGCTGTTGAAGAAGGAAACATCCTTTTCTCCAGAGATGATAGAATGGTGAAGCAGACTTGATGGGCCGAATGGCCAAATTCTGTTCCTATGACTTATGAACATGAACTACTCCCTCCATGAAATGAATCTCCCTCAGAATCGCCATCTCTGTGATCTCCAATCTCTGAAACGTTAGAAGTCAGAGGAGAAGCCATGGGCCTTGTGTGCAGTGGAATGTCGGGGTTGTTCTGAACAGGCATAGCCGTTCGGCACACGAGCAGGTGTTGCCACGGGTCACAACTTTGGAAATTCTTCCGCTTGGATGTCAAATGGCAGTGGTTGGTTCAGCCATGAAATGCTCGAATAACATTGCAATAAGCAAGAAAAAAAATTCTAAACCTTACCTGAAGGTACTGTGATCTCTGCATGAACAGGCAGCCCCCTCAGTGTACAAGAGCCACATTGTTCCCTCATTAACAGTACCTGGACCTGAACACCAACTGGACGATGATCTTTGCACCCCAACAGCTGTTGGCTCGGCTTTCAACGGCGTTCGATTTGCTTCAGCTGAGTTAGCAATTATGTCGGCAGCTGGCGGGGGAAGGCTGCTGTGTGAAAAATGTTTGAATGCAATGGAGTTGCAGCTTTCCTGCTGCCTCAGAAGGCTATGTAGAATCTGACAGAGTGCTGAGTGAAGCCACATGCCTGCGATGTGTTTTGAGAGTAACTACGTTGACAAGTGACCTGCTGGAGTCTGGGTAACAGTAAGCGGTAAATCACAGGGCTGCTGTGTGTGTGCGCGCAGTGAGTGTATAAACTCCTGACACTTCACCTTCAGGTCACCCGAGGTCAGAGTATTCAACACCGCGTAACAAATTTGATGAATTGCATGAAAACCGCCAGTGAAAACCTGGAACTCTCATGATGATAGTGATTAGCTGGTAGCCAGAAATGCTGGAGAAACTCAGCGGGTGCAGCAGCATCTATGGAGCGAAGGAAATAGGCAACGTTGCCTATTCCCTTCAGGGTTTCGGCCTGAAACGTTGCCTATTTCCTTCAGGGTTTCGGCCCGAAACATTACCTATTTCCTTCGCTCCATAGATGCTGCTGCACCCGCTGAGTTTCTCCAGCATTTTTGTGTACCTTCGATTTTCCAGCATCTGCAGTTCCTTCTTAAACACATGACAATTAGCTATTGGTTACAACTTTGTGATTAGCAACTTATTGCATGTTCCTGCCCTGTTCCTAAAGAACTTGATTCCACTTCCATCACCTGCTCTGAACTCTGATTATTAATAAACTCTGATTATTAATAACCCATTTTCTGTTATTTGCACTTCATCAGTTTATTTATGCATGTGTGTATATATTTATATTATGGTATATGGACACACTGATCTGTTTTGTAGTAAATGCCTACTATGTTCTGTGTGCTGAAGCAAAGCAAGAATTTCATTGTCCTATACAGGGACACATGACAATAAACTCACTTGAACTTGAACTTGTTCCTCTCCAGCAGTTTGGTTTTGTTCAGTTAGTTAGTTTAGTTTATTGTCACGTGTAACGAGGTCTAGTGCAAAGCTTTTGTTGCGTGCTACCCAGTCAGCGGAAAGACATGATTACAATTGAGCCGTTTACTGTGTATAGATACATGATAAGGGAATAACGTTTAGTGCAAGATAAAGCCAGCAAAGTCCGATCAAAGATAGCCCCAGGGTCACCAATGAGGTAGATAGTAGTTCGGGACTGCTCTCTGGTTGTGGTAGGATGATTCAGTTGCCTGATAACAGCTGATTCAAGATTCCAGCATCTGCGATCTCTCGCCTCTCTATTTTACTGTTCCACTGCAAAATGTCCTCAAAGTATAGCTCCTCTGTAAAGGTTCTCCAAAGCTCTCTGGGAGTTCTGTGAGACCCTCTCTCACTGCTCCCCCTCTGTGTTTCCTGCTTGTGATCAGTCTGAAGAAGGGTGCTGTGCAAAAAGCCATCGTCCATTCCTTCCGCAGATGCTGCCTGCCCCGCTGAGTTCCTCCACTGCTTTTCTCTTTGCTCTTCTAAAATGTCCGGTTGTCACTAATTTTGACACATTCTTTAGTCAGAGGGTGGTGAATCTGTGGAATTCATTGCCACAGACGGCTGTGGAGGCCAAGTCAACCGACATTTTTTTTGATGTAGATTTGATGGGCCGAATGGTTTAATTCTGCTCCTATCACTTATGAACATTCAAGATTCTCTGTGTAAAGTAACCTGTTAAATACAAAGCTCCTGGAATTGAGAAGTAATTAGTTCTGGTGAATGTACAGGGGCATCCTTTGCCAGAATATCTTGCTGTAATCCAAATGCAGTTGTACAATCCAAAAAAAGAACAGCTTCTACAGTAGTCGCCTGTGTTTATGACTCAACAGCTATTTAGAATTGTTCCTCCCAGCGAGCTTAAGTCTTAATCCTCTGCCAAGGTCCCTCCTTGAATTGGCCCTGGTGGTTCAGCTAATGGTTCGACTCTTGTCCAAATCTACACTGAGCAGCAGTTACTAAGTTATATCAGCCAGACCTTCTCTTTGTTTATGTTTCTATGCATTGCCATTCTCTGCTGTTTAAAGTTCACAGAGGCATACCATACAGAAACAGGCCCTTCGGCCCACTGAGCCCATACTGACAACTATCAACCTCCCACTTAGACTCATCCCCCTGAATTCTCCCCAGTTCATAAGGTCATGAGTGATAGGAATAGAATTAGGCCATTCTGCCCATCAAGTCCCTCGCCCTCCCAGCCCCATTCTCCTCCCTTCTCCCTATAACCTCTGACATTTGTACTAATCAAAAGTCTACTTGTGCTAATCGAAAATCTATTTATTTATCTCTGACCTAATTCTGCTCCTATCACTTATGAACTGTTGAACACTCAGCAACTGAAAATTCAAAGTTAGAAAATTACACACTGACAGCAGATTAAACGTGGATATCCCTCGGTAATTTGACACATTCGGCTCTGAGAGAAACAGATTCCAACCTGTTAATCGCAGAATAAGCAGATGGAAGGATTAGTTGTCCGTAGAGATGTTCCGTTGGCCGATGCTTCTGGAGTGAGATGCGTGCAGGATGAACTCCGCGAGATTCACCCCACAACTGGTTTGAATGGTGCAGCTGCGAGTCTGACTGACGCACCCTCGTTCTGCAAGGATGCAAGGAATGTGTCAGGATATTTCTCGTGACCTGACAGCATCAGGACTGTGTCTGTCTTCAGTAACTTACAGCTGCAATAACATAGAACATTTGAGATTTTGCAATTCCCCAACTGAATCTTATCTCCACATCGTGGGCGGTTAATTACTTTTCTAGTTAATAATATAGCAGGGTTCCTAAATGACTAAATCCCTTCCCTCTGTGTCGGAAGGAACTGCAGAAGCTGGTTTCCACCGAAGATAGACACAAAATGCTGGAGTAACTCAGCTGGACAGGCAGCATCTCTGGAGAGAAGGAATGGGTGACGTTTCGGGTCGAGACCCTTCTTCAGATAGAAGTTTGGAGTCTGAAGAAGGGTCTCGACCTGAAACATCACCCATTCCTTCTCTCCACAGATGCTGCCTGTCCAGCTGAGTTATTCCATTATTTTGTGTCTCCCTTCCCTCTGTTAGTTCTGATGTTTCTGATCTACATCTAAATTTCACTTAATCTACATCAATGATTTGGATGAGAACATACTGGGCAAGATTAGCAAGTTTGCTGATGATACAACAGTTAGTGGTTTCGCAGATAGTGAAGATGGTTGTGAAAGATTGCAGCAGGATCTGGATCGATTGGCCAGGTGGGCTGAGGAATGGTTGATGGAATTTAATACAGAGAAGTGCAAGGTGTTGCATTTTGGGAAGTCGAACAAGGGCAGGACCTACACAGTAAATGACAGGCCTCTGGGGAGTGTTGTAGAGCAGAGGGATCTAGGAGTACAGGTGCATGGTTCCATGAAGGTCGAGTCGCAGGTAGATAAGGTGGTCAAAAAGGCTTTTGGCACTTTGGCCTTCATCAGTCAGAGTATTGAGTATAGAAGTTGGGAGGTCATGTTGCAGTTGTATAAGCCATTGGTGAGACATTAGAATATCGTGTTTAGTTCTGGGCACCATGTTATAGGAAAGATATTGTCAAGCTTGAAAGGGTTCAGAAAAGATTGACAAGGATGTTGCCAGGACTAGAGGGTGTGAGCTATAGGGAGAGGTTGAGTAGGCTGGGTCTCTATTCCATGGAGCTTGGGAGAATGAGGGGAGATCTTATAGAAGTGTACAAAATCATGAGAGGAATAGATCGGGTAGATGCACAGAGTCTTTTGCCCAGAGTAGGGGAATCGAGGGCCAGAGGACATAGGTTCAAGATGAAGGGGGAAAAATTTAATAGGAATCAGAGGGGGTAACCTTTTCACATAAAGGGTGGTGGGTGTGTGGAGCAAGCTGCCAGAGGAGGTAGTTGAGGCTGGGACTATCCCATTATTTAAGAAACAGTTGGACAGGTACATGGATAGGACAGGTTTGGAGGGATATGGGTCAAGCGCAGGCAAGTGGGACTAGAGTAGCTGGGACATTGTTGGCCGGTGTGGGCGAGTTGGGCCGAAGGGCCTGTTTCCACACTGTATCACTCTATGACTATGACTCTAGAGTAAGGAAGTGACATTTTAACCGTAGGATCTGACCTAATCCTAATCAGAGTAAAGATGTGTTGTATCGCAAAATTGGATGTCCCCCTTGCTAACCCCAAATCACGTCTCCCCTCCTGTAAATATTGATGGTTGTACATTACTGTAGATGGCAGTACAGTTATACAGGGACAACAGTGTACAGACAGCACCCGCGGTCAGGATCGAACTCGGATCTCTGGCGCTGTGAGGCAGCAACTCTGGCGCTGCACCACCGTGCCACAGCCCACCCCCCCCCCCCCCCCCCCCCCCCCCCCCCAATTCTGTCTATTGAATTCCCACTCCTCCATTCCTTGAAACCTGGAGACTTTCTATCTTGGGAATAAAAAATGAACCGGCTGCCAAAAGGCAGGGGTCGGTGCCACTTGCAGGGCTACGGAACAGGAGGAAGAAAGAATCACATTCAGCTGTGGGGCTGCAAGCTCTGGCTGCATTCCTGCCGAACCCATTCAGCTGACTCCACTGATGAATGAGAGTTTTGTAAGAACATTTAGACAACGTTTCTCTCCCTCTCGAACATACGTAGATGCAGTTACTAGAATGTGGGAACACAGAAATGATAAATGTAATAGGACAGAATACCCAGGTTATCGTGATTTAAACTTTAAATAAAGATCTTTGCTTTTTGCCAGTTTGCATTTCTCGACCCGAAACGTCACCCATTCCTTCTATGCAGTGTTGCTGCCTGTCCCGCTGAGTTACTCCAGCACTTTGTGTCTATCTTCGGTGAAAACCAGCATCTGCAGTTCCTTCCTACACTAGCTGGTCAGTTTACTTTCACTATTCATATACAAAAATACACAAATGGATACATCTGGCACTATTTGGGGATGTCAATCCCCTTTAATGACACCATATCTATTAGTTCTGATAGCTCGCACCCTTCCCTTCTCTCTCCCACGCCTGCTCTGTGTCTTGAGATGTGACGCAAGGGTGTTGTTCAACACTCAGTTACGTGAAGTTCGCAGCCAGTTCTGCAGCAGACCAGCAACCTTTGTCTCTCAATACTTAAGATAACTCAGCGGGACGGGCAGCATCTTGCGTACAGTTTTGGTCTCCTAATCTGAGGAAAGACATTCTTGCCATAGAGGGAGTACAGAGAAGGTTCACCAGTGATTCCTGGGATGTCAGGACTTTCATATGAAGAAAGACTGGATAGACTCAGCTTGTACTCGCTAGAATTTAGAAGATTGAGGGGGGGATCTTATAGAAACTTACAAAATTCTTAAGGGTTTGGACAGGCTCGATGCAGGAAGATTGTTCCCGATGTTGGGGAAGTCCAGAACAAGGGGTCACAGTTTAAGGATAAGGGGGAAATCTTTTAGGACCGATATGAGGAAAACATTTTTCGCACAGAGAGTGGTGAATCTCTGGACTTCTCTGTCACAGAGGTAGTTGAGGCCAGTTCATTGGCTATATTTAAGAGGGTGTTAGATGTGGCCCTTGTGGCTAAAGGGATCAGGGGGTATGGAGAGAAGGCAGGTACAGGATACTGAGTTGGATGATCAGCCATGATCATATTGAATGGCGGTGCAGGCTCGAAGGGCCAAATGGCCTACTCCTGCACTTAATTTCTATGTTTCTAAGATAGACACCAAGTGCTGGAGGAACTCAGCGGGACAGGCAGTATCTCTGGAGAGAAGGAATGGGTGACGTTCCTACACCACTCTCTCAATACTTACTTTGGAACAGGCCAGAGATGTGAAGGAAAGGTGGAACTGTAGATACTTCAACCAACACACTCAATCCCAATCCTCTGTGAATGATTCACAAGTTGCAACAAGCACATACGACAAAGAACTGCACAACTGCAAGCAAAAGAACTCTTGGTTTATTTTATCCAAAGGAGTGTTCTACTCAACTGTAGAATACTACAAACTGACAGGGATTTGCAACAACATATTTTATTTGGCATATAATCACGCATAAAACATTTTTTTTTACAGTTGCAGTACAGTGATGTAACTCTCACTATGTTTGATCCAAAGTACAAGTTTCATACTTACAGAGAATGCTTAAAACACACAGTGCAGATGGATGGTGGCTTTGTAGCTCCTGGCTGCAGAGAACAGAGTTGACGCCACATTCACTAATGAACAGACTTGCCTTCTTGTGTTCAGTACTAACCAGAAACTGAACAGGTCTACGGAGAGATGCAGCACAAAAACAGGCCCTTCGGCCCACCAAGTCTATGCCGACCATCAACCTCCCACTTTCACACTGATTCTACCCGGACTCATTAACCCGCCAACTCTGACGTGGGAGGAAACCCACGCAGTCACAGGGAGAACCTGTTAGCTCCACACACAGTCTGCAAGGGAGGTCAACATCGAACCCGGGTCTCTGGCGCTGTGATGCAGCAGCTCTACCTGTAGAACCACTGGGCCTTCCAGTGATCTAACCTTGCTCTCCTGCCTTGGCATCCGATTGAGGAGATGTTCTTTGCATGTGTCTGTATAAACCTTTGAGTCTTAAATAGGTGGGTGACACTTGCTGAACATGTTGTCCTGGTTGGATGTGGTTTTACCTGTATTTAATTTGGAGTTTCATGAGTTTTCATCCCACCATTCTCTACTAAGGTTCTCAGGAAGAAATGATAAAAGCCACTTAGTTTAGTTTAGAGATACAGCGTGGGAACAAGTGTGAGTCGGCACCGACTAACACTATCCCCGCACACTAACACTATCTTACACTCACTAGGGACAGTTCACACTTATACCAAAGCCAATTAGCCTACAAACCTGTTCGTCTTTGGGGTATGGGAGGAAACCGGAACATCCAGAGAAAACCCACGCAGGTCACCGGGAGAACGTGCAAACTCCGTACAGACAGCACCAGTGGTCAGGATTGAACCCGGGTCTGTGGCGTTGTAAGGCAGCAACTCTACCGCTGCGCCACCGTGCCGCCCACTTCAGGCAAACAGGCACCTGTGGGGAGGGGGGGGGGAGGGGAGGGGAGGGGAGGGGGGTGGTTCTTGGCAATGCGGTTTACAGCACCTTAAACATGGTGAGAATACCTCATTCATTGTGACAGCCAGCTGCCGACGAAAAAAAAACTGCGATGCTTCACCAACTCCAAGATCAAAAACACACCCACATACCCAGAACAGTCCCAAACATTCATCATTCACGTGGCTTATAACAATCAGGAGTAACCCTTCCATTTCTAAAGAAAGTCTGTGAATCTGTTATCTCTTTGCAGCAGGTGAAACCTATTCAATATAACTTTAACTACTTATACTTGAATGCAGCATCAATATCTTAGCATTGTTTCAACACAAGTAACAAACAACAGCAAGTTAACAAGGCGAGATATAGAATGTGTTAACATCTTTTAAGATTCCATTGTGAATGGGTCAGTGGGCAGGGAGCTACTGTCAGCGGTTGTGTGTCAGTGAGACAACTCTCATACAGAGATTCTTTACAATGCTCCTATCTTTTCCTTAAATTTTCAAACCCAGTATTGAGCTCTTAGCAGACTGACGATGCATGGAGAGATAGGTTACATCTCATTGATGTAATTTTCAAGGGCATTGGTAAAGTCTCCCCCTTGATGCTGTAACCATGAAGAACCTTCTTTGAGTTATTACTGCAGGGTGTGAAGTCTGATAGTCTAATGGGTGAGGGAGGCAGGTAGGGTTGTCATGAGCTGTGGTCATTAGCCAGAGATCAACTCCTTCTAGTTTAGTTTAGTATAGAGATATGCGCGGAAACAGGCCCTTCGGCCCACAGTATCCGTGCCGACCAGCGATCCCCCGCACACTAACACTATCCCACCCACACTAAGGACGATTTACTTTTTTTACCGAAGCCAATTAGCCTACAAACCTGCACGTCTTTGGAGTGTGGGAGGAAACCGGAGCACCCGGAGAAAACCCACACAGGGAGAACCTACAAACTCCGTACAGACTGCACCTGTAGTCAGGATCGAACCGGGGTCTCTGGTGCTGAAAGGCAGCAACTCTACTGCTGCGCCACCCCACCACCCAACTAGAATCATCTGATCACTCGTGTTCTATAAATCCCGCATTGCCAGCTGCTCAAGCCAATGGCTGAAGTTGAGAAATATTCAGCTTTCAAAAAAACCTTTCAATCAAACCCTCTGATTCTTCCCCCCTCTCATACACAAAAGCACACATGCCATGACATTCTATCCTCACTAAATACAACAGTCCCAACAATGAACTATGTATGGATGGTTGACTATTAAACTTGGTGTGCTGCACCACTGATAATGTTTATTTCCTCTTAGGGCCACTCAGAGTGAGATTAGGATTAGCTGCACACACATAACGTAGCCTCATTCATCAATGGGACCCCGAAGATGGATTGTGTGCACAATATTACACCCACTCATCTATTGCCCGAGTTACTACTTTCAGTGTCACTGACTAACACAGACCTGGCCTGCGAAATGCAACAAGTGGAATCGGCCAAAGTTGACTCTAATTAATCTATTATACAACAAGCTAAACCAGGATCACAATGCACACAAAATGTGGGCCCTCCGAGCACATGGACCGAAACTTCTTCTGTGTTCTCGACTGAACGACCTGATCCTGGAATGTATCCTGCAAGTTGTGAACCTGTGGGATTCTCAGCCGCAGAAGGCAGTGGAGACCAATTCGCTGGATGTTTTCAAGAGAGAGTTAGATATCGCTCTTCGGGATAACGGAATCAAGGGATATGGGGGAAAAGCAGGAATGGGGTACTGATTTTAGATGATCATATTGAATGGCGGTGCTGGCTCAAAGGGCCAAATGGCCTACTCCTGCACCTATTGTCTATGTTTCTATGTTGTTAACAGTGAGAACCCAACGTTCAACTCCATGGTTTCTGCTTGTGTACAGCAGACATACACTTTGCAGTAATTCTTGCACTGTCTTATCAGAAAGCTGCATTCTTGCCCATTGATCTTATGTTAACATATACAAAAATAACATTCAGATTCCTATCCAAGAGTAAAAGTTCACTTGATAAAAATTAAAATGGTTCCATTAATAAAACTGCTTATGATTGAGTGTGTGAAGTGGCAATGGATTATAGTCCCAGGATGTGTGGAAACACAGACCTTTCAATGCACGGTCTTGCAAGAACAGCCACTCATCAGAAGCAGGTGGCTGGCTACGCTGGTGAAGACAGCAGCTGATGACGTGTTTGTGAATGAACAAAGAAGGTGACGAGATCATTCTCACTTCATTTTTTGCACATGAGAGAAACATCTGATCCTAATATGAAGAATTTCAATTTGGAGGAAAAGCCTGATTGGGGAAGAATCACCAGCCATGGTGTGTAGGAAAGAACTGCAGATGCTGGTTTAAATCGAAGATAAACGCAACATGCTGGAGTAACTCAGCGGGACAGGCAGCATCTCTGGAGAGAAGGAATGGGTGATGTTTTGGGGTCGAGACCCTCCTTTAGACTGACGTGGGGTGAAGAATCACCAACTATGGTGAGTTTAAATTGCAGTAAACCTCACACCAGTGTCTGGTTGATAGTCTAATCCCAAGAAACAGAACCTGCCCTCAGCAAATATGCAAGAGGACCACTGATGTAAAGTGAAAGGTTTATTCTACAAAGCAACGTGGAACTAATTAGTCAACTAAAAATTCTCTCCCATCAATAAATCTGTCCTTCTTGCTCTGTGTCACCAACTAAAATCAATGCAACTTAGCTTGGCAGTAATCTGCTAGGAACTGTTTAAAACATTTGAGTTAAAATGGGCACCAGAGTATTTTATCACAGTCTAGTGGAAGGAGGGAATGTTGATTTTATTAAAGGAAATACAATAAAATCCATTGATATCATCTCTTGTAACAGTCTCTAAGTTAACGATAACATTGTATAATATTTCAGCCTAATTCATGGTGAAGACATTGTTTGGAAATTTCTCTTTGAGGAGACCTGTTGTGATGAGGTGTTCTTGCGTCTGTAACTGCTGGTGTGATGTAGCCGTGGTGCCTGGGAGTCTGCAAGCAAGATTGGATTCCATTGATGGACATTGAAGGAAACATCTGGACGCTGTTTGATGGTGGAGATTGATAGGCCATGCGTTCCTCTGAGTAAGGTGTTTGGTGGTTTCCAGTGAAGGAAGGTCTCCAGGAATGGGTTGGAGTTCCTTCAGTGTAGGAGCATATGCAGCATTTGTCAAAGGCAAGAAGATTTCATGTCACAGTCATTCCTGTGGAGTCAGGCACAGGGTGAGAGCTCTGGTGACATCTCTTCACTCTGAAGGTCCGCATCTTCCTTCCTCTCCCATCACTCCGGGAAGCAAAGGGAAAACAATGCCAACATATTAACATCATGGCAGCCAGGACTATACACATGCATTCGAAATGTGTAGGAAGGAACTGCACACGCTGGTTTAAACCAAAGATAGACACAAAAAGCTGGAGTAACTCAGCAGGACAGGCAGCATCTCTGGAGAGAAGCAATGGGTGATGTTTCGGGTCAAGACCCTTTTTCAGACTCGACCCGAAACGTCACCCATTCCTTTTCTCAGAGATGTTGCCTGTCCCGCTGAGTTACTCCAGCTTTTTGTGTGTGTATCTTCGGTTTAAACCAGCATCTGCAGTTCCTTCCTACACCTAGAACATGAAGCCATATTCACCCTTACACTTTCCATCTCCCGGTCCATACCTGATGGTTGGGCGGCTTCTTGTCTCCATTGACTCCCTGCAGTAGCACCGTCTCCTCAGGAACCTTCTGGTCGTTCTTCACTTCCACTACAATGTTATCGTGGCCTTCAGCTTGTGTGCTAAAGCAGACAGACAGAACTTTAGTTACTTCACCCATGGCTGCCTGCACTTCACCGACTGGGTCAAACTGAGATAATGGCGTTGACCAGCGTTACAAACCTTACATACTACAGGGTAAAGCAGCTGTACACATGGGAGTAGTCAACTCCTGATTGGGTTGTCCAGGGTATGTATTTAATATACTGTCCCAAACCCTCACAGAAATCAGTCCATGGTCGACCCTCCACTCTACTCTGCAAGATGCCCTCTCTGGGCAAATGGTTCGTCTCCAATGGCAAGAGGACCAGGGTAGATGACCAGTCTCCCTGTGTGGAGCACATTTAATTACAGCACTCTCTCAGTTCAGCTGAGAAATCCCCTTGAGACATGTCGCATAAACAATAAACGTGGCTTGTATGATGCCAAACGTTGGATGCATTTAAATGTCTTTTGCATCACCTTCCATTACCCTAGAGAACTGGGAGTTGACTAAACACAGAATTATACAGGTCCATGCAGAGTGAGATCGGGACATGTGTAAGTCTGAACATGTGCTAGAAATGAGAAACATATTAACATATAAACATCTTGCATTCTGTCTCTCCCTCTCTCCCCCATCCAGACACGCCCGTCAGGAGCACGCACACGCACAGACATGCACACATACAGACATACACATGCATGCGCACACACAGACATGCACACATACAGACATACACATGCATGCGCACACACACGCACGCACGCACACACAGACATACACACGCATAGACAATCATACACACACCCACAGACATGCACAAATACAGACATACACATGCGCACATACACACAGAGACATGCACACACACACACACACACACACACACACACACACACACACACACACACACACACACACACACACACACACACACACACACACAAACACACACACACACTCATGCATAAGCATGCACACACACACACGAGCAGTCGAGGAATGCAGGCACCCTTGTGTGTGCGTACACACTAAAGTGTAAGGAAGACCCACATGCTTTGTTTGCCAGAACGACCACAGGGAATCTTTCCTTTCTTGTAGAGGAAATAGAGGATGGCCCCCAAGATGGCGAGGAGTAGAATACACACAATGATGACCACTATCACCACTCCGCCACTGCTTTTTGCTTGGGCCACATCTAGACAAACAGAAGAGAGGTTGAGGCATTAAAATCCACATTCGCCGCTCGGAGGAAAGCTGTTTTCTTTCCCAATGTAGACAGACAGAAAATGTTGGAATAACCCAGCGAGACAGGCGGCATCTCCGGAGAGAAGGGGCGAGACTCTGAAGAAGTCTGAAGAAGAAGGGTCTCGATCCGAAATATCACCCATTCCTTCTCTCCAGAGATGCTGCCTGGCCCGCTGAGTTACTCCAGCATTTTGTGTCTATCTTCGATTTAAACCAGCATCTGCCGTTCCTTCCGACACATTCTTTCCCAATGTTCTGATTGTGAACCATGTGAAATGCAGTTGACTTGAAACTCAATCCGTATCAGTGACGCAGCTGAGGATTCTACTGAGTGATCAAGTGTGTGTTGGAAGTGTCTGAATGCAGAGGTCTGTAATGATTTGCAACACATGTCCAAATACTGCTGCGCCACCGTGCCTTTACCTTGATCATTTATAATCTACAGTATTCATGCCTTCTATATTCTGTTGTGCTGAAGCAAAGCAAGAATCTGTGGAATTCTCTGCCACAGAAGGTAGTTGAGGCCAGTTCATTGGCTAGATTTAAGAGGGAGTTAGATGTGGCCCTTGTGGCTAAATGGATCAGGGGGTATGGAGAGAAGGCAGGTATGGGATATTGATTTGGATGATCAGCCATGGTCATATTGAATGGCGGTGCAGGCTCGAAGGGCCGAATGGCCTACTCTTGCACCTATTTTCTATATTTCTAATTTCATTGTCCTATCTGGGACACATGACAATAAACTCTCTTGAATCTTGAACCTTAAAAGAATTCTCTCTGCAAATCTTTCATAATGGACCGATTTCACGAACAAAATCTGAAGATTTCGGAATAATAGCAAGAGAAGACTTTTTGAATCCTCTGGTGGTCTGGGGTCATGAGTTTCCTGACTAAAGATAAGCACGGAGCTGGATGTCCATGTTCCACAAACGGTCACATACTTCCAGCTGAGAACGGCTGCCACTGCCCCCAAACAATGCTGATCAGTGAAGAAACCAATAGCTGCGCTATTTCTGTCTGAAAGGGGCTGTGTCCTCCAGCAGTGTGTAATCTGTGACGTGCTCATGATGGGGGAGTTACATAAACACTCGATCAATTAACATATTAAGTGGAACAGGAAACGCGGGGCAGGCTGCAGGAAATGCCAGCCTTTTGTGGAAGAGCTCGAGTACCAACACCAAATACAGAAATAGGACATCTGAATAATAGACAGCAGACAATGAATAGGTGCAGGAGTAGGCCATTCGGTCCTTCGAGCCAGCACCGCCATTCAATGTGATCATGGCTGATCATCCCCAATCAGTACCCCGTTCCTGCCTTCTCCCCATATCCCGACTCAGCTATTTTTAGTTCTCTCTTGAAAGCATCCAGAGAACCTGCCTCCACCGCCCTCTGAGGCAGAGAATTCTGCAGAATCGCCACTCTCTGTGAGGAAAAAGTGTTTCCTCGTCTCCGTTCTAAATGGCTTACTCCTTATTCTTTCCTAATCTGCTCGCAAGTGACCTCCTGATTATTGTGAAGCAGAGATGCTGTCTGTCCCGCTGAGTTACTCCAGCATCTTCGGTTTAAACCAGCATCTGCAGTTCCTTCCTACACTGTTACACATTTGCTTGCTTGCCTTTTAACGTAGTATTTCTGAGACCTGAGCGTGATCCAAATCTCCAACAACCTGCTGATTGATAACGTGCTGGAAATCTTTGGTGTTACATCTGTGGCTCTCTGATCATCAGCTCAAGTCTGCATTGTGCACCTTTCATCAGTCCTTTTAGCTGCTGTAGTTTCTACTATTTACACTTGCAAAAACTACCAGTGAATTGGAATCTGCTGCACACTGAAGCCACTGCTGAGTGAACTGAGATTGGAGGAGTTGAAAAGGAGGTTTCTTTGCGGGTCAACATCTTGAGGTAGACATTGAGGAGGGTAGGGGAGAAACCGCACAGGGAACCTTTGGGAAGAACGCATCACATGATGCCAACTCTTCAATCTACTTGGAGCCAGCCAGGGATCAGATGCTCACCTCCTTGCACGATGAAGAGATAGTCATCGTCGCCATGCTGGTTGGTGCCGTTGCAGGTCAGTTGCAGCTCTCCCGTGGGGAGGGGCAGAATCAGCTCACTCACAACGTAATTCTTTTGGTGATGATACATTAACGTCTATGCACAGAGATACAAAAAAAACACAAACTAATCTGAGTAACTGTGGCAGCACAGAAAATGTTCCAGAGTCCAACAATTATAGGTTCAAGGTGAAGGGGACAAGTTTAATAGGAATCTGAGGAATAACCTTTTCACATAAAGGGCGGTGGGTATATGGAACGAGCTGCCAGAGGAGATAGTTGAGGCTGGGACTATTGCAACGTTTAGGAAACGGTTAGACAGGTACATGGATAGGACAGGTTTGGATGGATATAGGCCAAACACAGGCAGGTGGGACTAGTGTAGCTGGGACATGTTGGCCGGTGTGGGCAAGTTGGGCCGAAGGTGTGACTCTATTTAATTTCCCTCTATAAGCTGTGAAGAGTGAGCGTGGCCACGAGTATCCATGCTTCAGAGGATCGAGGGAAACAGGCATGAAAGGGTTAACGGGGCAGAGACAGGAGGGAATGCAGATGCTGTAAAGACAACACATGATGACAATCAAGCGATCTGCAGTGTACATATAGTGTAAATAATGCTTAGTGCAAGTGAAGTCCCATCCAAGATAGTCCAAGGATAGTCCGAGTTCTTGGATAAATCTTACGGATGAGACATTCCCGTTGCTCTTCAGTTGTGTTTGTTCAATGTGTGGGGCTTACATTGGGAGCCTTGTTCATTCTTTGACATGCTTCAGCTCAGTGATTCCCAACCTGGGGCCATGGCAAATTTCAGGGGGGCCACAGTAGAATTTGGGGATTTAGGGGGCCACAGGTTCAATGAAGGGGGCCACAGAGCTGCCACCCTGTTGCCTCCTAGATTTCAGTTCTAATAAATGTAAATCTATGTAGTTGAAATATTTTTGATGTTTGTGGAATAGAATAAAAGAGAATATTATGTGCAATTAATAGACACTGATATTTTTATGGAAGGTATTATAATATTGAAGTACTTTTTTTCCGCTAATAATGTCAGAGGGGGGGGGGGGGGGGGCACAGAAAAATGAAAAGATCCCAAGGGGGCCATGAGCTAAAAAAGGTTGGGAACCACTGCTTTAGCTGATCTGAGAACATGTAACATAGAACACTACAGCACAGGAACAAGCCCTCTGGCCTATAATGTCTGTGCCGAATGTGATACCAGGAGCAAGTAATCTCCTCTGCCTGCACGTGACACATATCCCTCTATTCCCTGTGTATCCACTATCTAAAAGCCTCTTTAACACCGCTATAGCACCTGTCTTCACCACTGCCCCTGGCAGCACGATTCAGACACCCATCACCTTCTGTGTAAAATCCATGCCCCACACATCTCCTTTAAGCTTTGCCCCTCTCACCTTAAAGCTATTCTTTGACATTCCACCCTTGGAAAAAGGTTCTGACTGTCTACCCTATCTGTGCATCTCATAATTGTATATCCTAATTTGAGGAAGGACATTCTTGCTATTGAGGGAGTGCAGCGTAGGTTTACAAGGTTAATTCCCGGATGGCGGGACTGTCATATGCTGAGAGAATGGAGCAGCTGGGCTTGTACACTCTGGAGTTTAGAAGGATGAGAGGGAATCTCATTGAAACATATAAGATTGTTAAGGGTTTGGACACGCTAGAGGCAGGAAACATGTTCCCCATGTTGGGGAAGTCCAGAACCAGGGGCCACAGTTTAAGATTAAGGGGTAAGCCATTTAGAACGGAGACGAGGTAACACTTTTTCTCACAGAGAGTGGTGAGTGTGGAATTCTCTGCCTCAGTTCTGGATGCTTTCAAGAGAGAGCTAGATAGGGCTCTTAAAAAAAAAAGCGGAGTTAGGGGATATGGGGTGAAGGCAGGAACGGGGTACTGATTGGGGATGATCAGCCATGATCACATTGAATGGCGGTGCTGGCTTGAAGGGCCGAATGGCCTACTACTGCACCTATTGTCTATTAAAGCTAGTCTTTGACATTCCACCCTGGGAAAAAGTTTCTGACTGTCTCCCCTATCTATGCATCTCATAATTGTACACACCACAATATATACTGCGTTACATTTATTTAGTACCACAGAGAGCTGATTTGCTCACTATATACATACCGGTGCCTTGTGTGCATTACACGTGACTACCGGTATCGGGTAACCGCGGAACACACATGTCAGGTTCACATAGGGTCCATTCTTCTGGAATTTCTCTGTGGTACAGTTGACGTGTGGCGGTCCTGCAGATAGAGACAGAGACAGAGACTGTCAAGAAGAGTTGACTCCTTGGGCCACCGCATCAACCCACCAAACCCTACAAAGCCTCGATAGACACGAAATGCTGGAGTAACTCTCGGCGGGACAGGCAGCATTTCCGGAGAGAAGGAATGGGTGGCGTTTCGAGTCTTGATCAGTCAAGATCAGTCTGAGGTTACGAGGAGAAGCAGGAGAATGGGGTTGAAAGAGAAAGAGAGATCAGCCATGATTGGAATGGCGGTGCAGACTCAATGGGCTGAATGGCCTAACTCTGCTCCTATGTAATGCTCCCATGAATGGTCTAGTGGTGATGTTACAGACGTACCTTCGACCACAATACTGATTGTCTTCTGCCGGCTCAGACTGGGCACACCAGGTATGGCAACCTTGCAACTGTAGTTTCCAGCATCCTCTAACGCAACCATGGACAGTTTGAGCCATTTTCCAGTGCTGACCACTGTCTTCTGAAAGAGATGGTTCATAAAGAACGTGAATGGGATATCATTACAATGTTAAAAATGCTCCGTGTGAAAGAAATAGAAACATAGAAAATAGGTGCAGGAGGAGGCCATTCGGCCCTTCGAGCCAGCACCACCATTCATTGTGATCATGGCTGATCGTCCCCAATCAATAACCCATGCCTGCCTTCTCCCCATATCCCTTGACTCCACTAGCCCCTAGAGCTCTATCTAACTCTCTCTTAAATCCATCCAGTGACTTGGCCTCCACTGCCCTCTGTGGCAGGGAATTCCACAAATTCACAACTCTCTGGGTGAAAAAGTTTTTTCTCACCTCAGTCTTAAATGGCCTCCTCTTTATTCTAAGACTGTGGCCCCTGGTTCTGGACTCGCCCAACATTGGGAACATTTTTCCTGCATCTAGCTTGTCCAGTCCCTTTTAGAATGTTATATGTTTTGAAAAGATCTCCCCTCATCCTTCTAAACTCCAGTGAATACAAGCCTAGTCTTTTCAATCTTTCCTCATATGACAGTCCCACCATCCCAGGCATCAATCTCGTGAACCTACGCTGCACTGCCTCAATCACAAGGATGTCCTTCCTCAAATTAGGAGACCAAAACTGTACACAATACTCCAGATGTGGTCTCACCAGAGCCCTATACAACTGCCCCTCAGTCCCCCTATAACCCCTAGATTGAGTGGATGTGGAGAGGGAATTTCTAGTAGTGGGAAACTTAAAATATTTAGTGTTTGTAGTTTATTAAGCCACTAACTAAATAAATCCATGGGACATAGGTTTAAGGTGAAGGGGAAAAGATTTAATGGGAATCTGAGGGGCAACTTTCTTCACACAAAGGGTGGTGGGTGTATGGAACGAGAGGTCGTTGAGGTGGGGACTATCCCAACGTTTAAGAAACAGTTAGACAGGTACATGGATAGACACAAAATGCTGGAATAACTCAGCGGGACAGGCAGTATCTCTGGATAGAAGGGATGGGGTGACGTTTCGGGTCGAGACCCTTCTTCACTCCCCTGCACGGGAGACCCGACCTTTTCTTTGTCGGGTCTCCGTTGTCGTTGGGGCTGCAACGTGGAGCGGCCTCCAACAGGAATGACCTGGGGCTCCAGTCGCGGAGTTGCGGATCTACTCACCATCACGGAGCTGGCCGAGTCCGGAGCGGGTGGAGCTGTGGTGGACGCTGCTGTGACCCGACACCCGGAGATTCGGAGGTTCCTACCGCAGGTCTGTGGACAGTGATGCCAGGAGCCCGCGGGTCCCTGGTGGGAGCGCTTTTCGGGGCTTCCGCAACGGCGACTTCTCCCGCCCGAGTTGCGGGGTTGAAGATTACCTGGAGCGGGGCCTTACATCACCGCCCCGCGCGGCTTGGAATGGCCGCGGGACTTTGTGAGCGCCCGCCGGGGCTCCAACACCAAGACCCGGTGCGTGGCCTTGCATCACCCGGCGTGGCTTTAATGGCTGCGGGACATTTAACATCGCCCGCCGGGGGCTTTGACTCTGTCTTTGACTCTGACATGGGGGGGAGAGGGGAGTGCAGGGGAGAGATATGTTTAAGTTTTGCCTTCCATCACAGTGAGGAGGACTCGCTGTGATGGATGTTTATGTGAATTGAATTGTGTTGGTGTGTGTCTTGGTTCTTTTCTTGTATGGCTGCAGAAACCAAATTTCGTTTGAACCTCATGTGAGGTTCAAATGACAATAAAAGGTATTGTATTGTATTGTATTGTATTTGAGAAGCTTTATTCTTACCTTGCGTTTTGTCCAGGCCACAGTTAACCGTTGTGATGCTTCCGCTTCACAAGAGATGCGCACGTTTTTCTTACCCTCTGTAAAAACGTAGGGACCTTTTGGGGTCAACACGATGGGATCCAAATCTGTTTGAAGGGAGCACAGGAAACAGAGAAGCACAAACATTCATAAGTGATAGGAGCAGAATTAGGCCATTCGGCCCATCAAGTCTACGCCATTCAATCACGGCTGATCTATCCTTCCCTCTCAACCCCATTCTCCTGCCTTCTCCCCATCACCCCCGACACCCGCACTAATCAAGAATCTATCTATTGTGTTTAAGAAGGAACTGCAGATGCTGGAAAATCAAAGGTAGACAAAAATGCTGGAGAAACTCAGCGGGTGCAGCAGCATCTATGGAGCAAAGGAAATAGGCAAAGTTTCGGGCCGAAACCCTGAAGGAAATAGGCAACGTTTCGGGCCGAAACTCCATAGCATAGATTTCCTACACTCCATAGATGCTGCTGCACCCGCTGAGTTTCTCCAGCATTTTTGTGTACCCAAGAATCTATCTATCTCTGCCTTAAAAATATCTATTGACTTGGCCCCCACAGCCGTCTGTGGCAAAGAATTCCACAGATTCACCAGCCTCAGACTATAGAAATTCCTCTTTATCTCCTTCTTAAAGGTACGTCCTTTTATTCCGAGGCTCTGGCCTCTGGCCCTAGACTCTCCCACTAGTGGAAACATCCTCTCCACATCCACTCTATCCAGTCGTTTCACTATTCAGTAAGTTTCAATGAGGTTCCCCCTCATCCTTCTAAACTCCAGCGAGTAGAGGCCCAGTGTGGTCAAACGCTCATCATACGTTATGTTAACATGGCTGCACTAATGGAACGCAGCCAGGAGCATTTGGGAGAGGGGGAAGAGGAAAGGAATGAGAAAATAAATACCCACAGTTGACTATTATCGTTTTGTTGCTAACTAATACGTTGTCCGTTTCCAGGTCCAGGACATTGCAGCCGTAAAGTCCGCTGTCATTTCGACTGAGTGCTGTCACCACCACCTTGTTACCATCGCTCTTGATAACCACCATTTCACCATCCTGTTTATCAGAAGGGAAACCGAGATCCTGTTAGCAAGATTCAATCCATCTCTTTAGTCTCAGAGTGCCTACAAGATCGTAGGTAGACAAAGAAATGCTGGAGAAACTCAGCGGGTGAGGCTGCATCTATGGAGAGAAGGAATAGGCATTGAGACCCTTCTTCAGGTTGATGTGGGGGTGAGGGTGGGGGGGGGGGGCGCGGGAAGAAGAAAGGAAGAGGCGGAGACAGTAGCCTGTGGGAGAGCTGGGAAGGGGAAGGCAAGGAGGGAGAAAACAAGGACTACCTGAAATTGGAGAAGTCAATCCCTCTTCCCATCAGAACTGCCCCCTCCATCAACTCCTTTAAGTCGAGACTTAAAATTCATCTCTACTCCCAAGGCTTTCTTGACGTCCTCTGAGGAAGGGCTATATGTATGTATTTATGTATGTACTTAATCTATGAACCACTGTTGTATAACGTTAGTACCTCCACCAATGTAAAGCACTTTGGGCAACGAGAGTTGTTTTTTAAATGTGCTATAGAAATAAATTCCGGAAGTGGCGGCGCTGTGATACAGCTGCGGCTCGCCTGCAGTCTGTCTGTTTTTACTTTTTATGTTGGTTTTTTTTGTCTAGTTTAGTACATTTTTTGGTTATTAGGTGGTGTTATGTGTGTGGGGGGAGGGTGAAACAGAGCTTTCTGTCTCTCCCTTCGGGGGAATGCGACTTTTTGTCGTATCCCCCTTCTCTTCCCCCGTCTGCGCTGAGGCCTAATGGCGGAGCTGGCGGCCTCCAACCTGCGACCGACCTCGAGGGTCCGGAGGTAGAGCCAGCCAGGACTCACCAACGCGAGGCTGGCCGTCTTCGAGCTGTGGCGACGTCCGGGTAGCGGCACGACTCGGCGCTCCGGTGAGGGCGGACGGTGCGGGGCTGAGACACTCCTGTGCGGCCGGCACGGCTACCGGCTGGAAGGCGCTCCCGTGGGGGCAGCCCGGTGCGGGGCTGAGACGCTGCCGTGTGAGTGGCCTGGCTACCGGCTGGAAGGCGCTCCGGTGAGGGCGGACCGGCTCCCGGCTGGAAGGTGCTTCCGTGGGGGCAGCCCGGTGCGGGGCTGAGACGCTGCCTTGTGGGCGGCCCGGTGCGGAGCGGAGACGGTGCTACGGCGGCTGAGGCGGCGGCGACCTGGATCCGGGGCTCGGCCGCGGGCCAATGGAGGACAATGTCAGGAGCTCGCAGGTCACAGGCTGGTGCCTGTTTTCCGGAGCTCCCGTTGCAACAGCGCGGGCAGCTTTGACCACCCCCCGGGCCGCGGAGCTTGAACCGGCCCGTTCGCGGAGCTCGGTTGAGCCGCGGGACTGACTTACCATCGCCCGGTGGGGTATCGCCTCGGCGCAGAGGGAGAAGAGGAGGGAAGAGACAGTAACTCTAAGACTTTTGCCTCCATCACAGTGAGGAGGTGTTTGGTGAACTCACTGTGGTGGATGTTAATTTGTGTTTATTGTGTTTTGTTATTATTACATGTATGGCTGCAGGCAACAGCATTTCGTTCAGACCGAAAGGTCTGAATGACAAATAAAGGATTCAAAAAATGAGGTGACTTGATTCATACCGCTGGGATATAAACTACCCAAGCGAAATATGAGGTGCTGTTCCTCCAATTTGCGGTGGGACTCACTCTGGCCATGGAGGAGGCCCAGGGCAGAAAGATCTAAGGTCTAAGGTCAGTTTATTTTAGTTCATTATTTGATTGGTATCATTACGTCAGAAGCACAGGCCTGACAATTAATTCGGGTTGCAATCCATCAAAAAGCTTATAATTTCTGCAGGATTCTACCACTTATTCTGTCAGAAACTCAGTGGGAGAAACAGTGGGGTAGTAACATAGGGTGGAATGTCACGGGAACTGTGACATTGAAAGGAAATGAACACCAAACAAACGCAAGACAATAATTAAACTCCATTTAACTTGGGCCTCTGGTTATTTAGCAATGAACCCTGTTGGCTTGCAAAGGATATACTGTATTTATACTTTGCCAACAGGATCTCGCTTTTATCACTGCCCAAAACACAAAGCAAAGTTATGGGAGGATAGCTCAAATCAAATACAACATTGCACATTAATTGTTGACGAGGTTTAAATCTCAATCTGTATTGAATTACATGACCCATGTGGTTACGAAGAAGGGTCTCGACCCGAAACATCACCCATTCCTTCTCTCCAGAGATGCTGCCTGTCCCTCTGACTTACACAAGCATTTTGTGTCTCTCTATGTGTTTGTAATAATGGTTCAGGTATTCTCGATGCATGGGTTGCGAGCAATCTGAGTATTTTAGCATTAGGGTTGTGTCTAATGTTTCATTTCAAAATAACATTTATTTCAAATTTCTTTCCATTGAAAAATATTCAAAATTCTCTGACCGCAGTTTCAGGGACGCGGTTCAAATTGTGGCCTTGGGTGCGGTCTGTGAGGAGTTTGCACGTTCCCTTTGTATGTGTTTCCCATGGAAATAGACTCGGCTTGTACTCGCAAGATTGAGGGGGGATCTTATCGAAACTTACAAAATTCTTAAGGGGTTGGACAGGCTAGATGCAGGAAGATTGTTCCCGATGTTGGGGAAGTCCAGAACAAGGGGTCACAGTTTAAGGATAAGAGGGAAGTCTTTTAGGACCGAGATGAGAAAATCATATTTTACACAGAGAGTGGTGAATCTGTGGAATTCTCTGCCACAGAAGGTAGTTGAGGCCAGTTCATTGGCTATATTTCAGAGGGAGTTAGATGTGGCCCTTGTGGCTAAAGGGATCAGGGGGTATGGAGAGAAGGCAGGTACAGGATACTGAGTTGGATGATCAGCCATGATCATATTAAATGGCGGTGCAGGCTCGAAGGGCCGAATGGCCTACTCCTGCACCTATTTTCTATGTTTCTATGTTTAACTCCAGCCAAAACCCACATTAAAAAATGTATCCAAACATGGTAAACGACTCGATTGTAATCATGTATTGTCTTTCTGCTGACTGGATGGCAAGCGACAAAAGCTTTTCACTGTACCTCGGTACACGTGACAATAAACTAAACTGAACTGTAAAAGATGTTCTAGTCGGTGAAGTGAACTGTAAATTAGGTTGTTATGTTAGCCTGGAGATTTACAGTAGATTACGTAAGGTCACTTCTGAGATAACTAATTGGATTCAAAATTGGCTTGATGGAACATAGAACAGTACAGCACAAGAACAGGCCCTTCGGCCCAGAATGTCTGAATGTCTATTGTCTACCATATCAAGCCTTTCATAATTTTATATACAGGAGTCAGAGGGTGGGACTGAGGTTCTGATTGGAGCCTCATGACCAGTGCTTAGTTTAGTTTAGTCTAGAGATACAATTCGGAAACAGGCCCTTCGGCCCACCGAGTCCGTGCCGACCAGCGATACACTAGCATTATCCTACACACACTGTAGATAATTTACAATTATACAGAAGCCAAATGAACCTATAAACCCACACATCTTTGGAGTGTGGGAGGAAACCGGAGCACCCTGGGGAAAACCCACGCAGGCCACGGGAAGAACGTACAAACTCCGTACAGACAGCACCCGTAGTCAGGATCGAACCCTGGTCTGTGATGCTGTAAGGCAGCAACTCTACCGCTGCGCCACCGCGCCGCCCTAATGTGAGATGCTACTGGGATCTGTGCCGGGACCAGTGTGGTTTGTCATCTGTTACAACGATGGGGATTACAATTCAGTTCACGTGGTTAGTAACTTGCAGTGACTCCAAAATTGGTAAAATGGTGGACAATGATACAAGGACCTGGTTCCGTGCTCTCTGGCTCCAACAAGTGGCAAAAGGAGGGAGTTGCAAGGACCAAGGAAAATTTACATAGACACTGGTGGAAGTGGACTAAGACCATTATTGCACAGGAAGCAAGTATAGCTCAATGGGCTGAATGGCCTGTCTTCTACAAATAGCCACCGTGCCATTATATGTTCAACAACTTTGTTACATTTCTTACAATTTACTGAACAATTACCTTATAGCGGTGTATAAGATCACAAGAGAAATAGATCGGATAGACTCCTAGAGTCTCTTGCCCAGAGTAGGGGAACCGAGGACCAGAGGACATAGGTTTAAGGTGAGAGGGGAAAGATTGAATAGGAATATGAGGGGTGACTTTTTCACACAAAGGGTGGTGGGCGTATGGAACGAGCTGCCAGAGGAGGGAGTTGAGGCTGGGACTATCCCAAGCGTTTAAGAAACAGTTAGACAGGTACATGGATGGGACAGGTTTGGAGGGATATGGAGCAAACGCAGGCAGATGAGACATGTTGGCCGGTGTATGCAAGTTCCACGCCGATGATTCTGCGACCCAGCCCAGGCCCCATAAATAATCTCACCAGGATTTTGAAGAAGGTGTAATCAACGCTGGATGTTCCATCAGACTGACACTCCATGGTCATGTTGTCCATCTCCTTCAACACCTTGGGGTGAATCAGAAATTCTGCGTTCTCTGGTGGATCTGGCAATGGGGCAAACGGAACACAGTTTATGCACTGGACCTGGGCCACGGGCTCACTGCAGGAACTCCCCACTGCAGTGGAACACAGTGACAAATAAACTCACTGGTAAAAATTCAGCCTATATTTGCATGTTAGCTTCTTTACGTGGCATTGAATGCGCTAAACTCTTTAGACTTTTACTTTGGGAGCGGCGCAGCGGTAGAGTTGCTGCCTTACAGCGCCAGAAACATAGAAACATAGAAAATAGGTACAGGAGGAGGCCATTTGGCCCTTCAAGCCAGCACTGCCATTCATTGTGATCGTGGCTGATCGTCCCCTATCAATAACCCGTGCCTGCCTTCTCCTCATATCCCTTGACTCCACTAGCCCCTAGAGCTCTATCTAACTATCTCTTAAACCCATCCATTGACTTGGCCTCCACTGCCCTCTGTGGCAGGGAATTCAATAAATTCACAACTCTCTGGGTGAAAATTTTTTTTCTCACCTCAGTCTTAAATGACCTCCCCTTTATTCTAAGACTGTGTGGCCCCTGGTTCTGGACTCGCCCAACATTGGGAACATTTTTCCTGCATCTAGCTTGTCCAGTCCTTTTATAATGTTATATGTTTCTATAAGATGCCCCCTCATCCTTCTAAACTCCAGTGAATACAAGCCTAGTGAATCAATCTTTCCTCATATGACAGTCCCGCCATCCCAGGTATCAGTCTCGTGAACCTACGCTGCACTGCCTCAATCACAAGGATGTCCTCCCTCTAATTAGGAGACCAAAATCGTACACAATACTCCAGATGTGGTCTCACCAGAGACTGAAACCTGGGTTCGCTCCTGACTACGGGTGCTGTCTGTGTGGAGTTTGCACATTCTCCTGGTGACTGCGTGGGTTTTCTCTGGGAGCCCCGGTTGCCTCCCACACTCCAAAGACATGGTGTGTGGGGACCAGGCACAGAGCAGGAATTGGTGTTGAGGATCAATTGAACACCATCGTACTGGAATGGGAGGTGTTTAAGAGGAGCTGAGTTTCTTATTCACACTCCGTTAGTGTCCTTGTGTCCTTACGTAGAAGGCAAATGCTTTGTGAGGCGGGTCTGGGCACTGTACACAAAGGGCACGGCGGGCTGCGGCCTGCATGGGGGAAGCCAGCCCTGCTTGTCCCCTGGAGACCGGAGGCCAGGCTTCCACCCCCAGGGGGACAAGGGTGGACCAAAGGCTGGAGGCCCTGCAACAGCCTGGGGCTCCCCTGCATTGGGCACCGCTCCATAAGACCAAGAGCGCTGTCTGGACTATGGAAAGGAACCAATGCCTTGGTGGACAATTTCTATACACTTTGTTTATCGGCAATTGTGCTTAGATGTGGCAACACTTTACTGAATGCAATAAAATAGAATCACTGTGTTTTTGCACATGTGAGTCCATCAGGCAACTAAATCATCCTACCACAACTAGAGAGCAGTCCTGAACTATGTCTGTACGAAGGAACTGCAGATGCTGGTTTAAACCGAAGATAGACACAAACAGCTGGAGTAGTATGTATTAAGGCCATAAGTAACAGGAGTAGAATTAGGCCATTTAGCCCATCAAGTCTACGCCATTTAATCATGGCTGATCTATCTCTTCCTCCTAATCCATTCCCCCCCTTCTCCACATAACCCCTGACACCTGGATTAATCAAGAATCTATCAATCTCTGCCTTAAAAATATACATTGACTTGGCCTCCACAGCCTTCTGTGGCAAAGAATTCCACAGAATCACCACCCTCTGACTAAAGAAATTCCTACTCTCCTCCTTTCTAAAGGAACGTCCTTTAATTCTGAGGCTATAACCTCTAGTCCGAGATTTGCCCACTAGTGGAAACATCCTCTCCACATCCACTCTGTCCAGGCCTTTCACTATTGTCTTTCCACTGACTGGTTAGCTATCAACAAAAGTTTGTCACAGTACACGTGACAATAAACTAAACTGTGACGGTAAAGGGCCTGTCCACACCTGCTGATTTTTTCGGCAACTGCCGGCACCATATCAGGGTCGGCAAAAGATTTTGAACATTTCAAAATTCAGCGGCGACAAAAAAAAATGTTGCGACGCTTGGAAAAAGTTGTCAATACGTTGTCACCGCCGCGTCACCCTGATACGTCAGTCAATTATGCCGGCAGTCGCCGAAAAAAATCGGCAAGTGGGACTTGCCCTTAAAGCACCACTGACGACTCATTCCAGATTAGAGTTTAAGAAGGAACTGCAGATGCTGGAATATCGAAGGTACAAAAAAAATGCTGGAGAAACTCAGCAGGTGCAGCAGACTGGATAGACTCGGCTTGTACTCGCTAGAATTTAGAAGATTGAGGGGGGATCTTATTGAAACTCACAAAATTCTTAAGGGGTTGGACAGGCTAGATGCAGGAAGATTATTCCCGATGTTGGGGAAGTCCAGAACAAGGGGTCACAGTTCAGGGATAAGGGGGAAGTCTTTTAGGACCGAGATGAGAAAATAATTTTTTACACAGAGAGTGGTGAATTCTCTGCCACAGAAGGTAGTTGAGGCCAGTTCATTGGCTATATTTAAGAGGGAGTTAGATGTGGCCCTTGTGGCTAAAGGGATCAGGGGGTATGGAGAGAAGGCAGGTATGGGATACTGAGTTGGATGATCAGCCATGATCATATTGAATGGCGGTGCAGGCTCGAAGGGCCGAATGGCCTACATCTGCACCTATTTTCTATGTTTCTATCTATGGAGCAAAGGAAATAGGCAACGTTTCGGGCCGAAACCCTGAAGGAAATAGGCAACGTTTCGGGCCGAAACCCTGAAGGGTTTCGGCCCGAAACGTTGCCTATTTCCTTCGCTCCATAGATGCTGCTGCACCCGCTGAGTTTCTCCAGCATTTTTGTGTACCCCAGATTGTAGTTATCTCTGTGATGCTGATCAATAATCATACTTTATGAGCCAAGTATGTTTTGCAACATATACGAGGAATACTCACAGCTTATGGAGATGTTGATCTTTGCAGACTCCTTCATCATGTCTATTCCTACGGGCATCCTGTAGCTCACCTCACAGTAAAACGTGGCGTCTTTGTCCCGTTTCACCGGTAGGTACGACAGCGTGCTCTTCATGGTGTAAAGGCCGTTGGCTTCCTCAGTGGCCTGCAATTTCACAGAAATCCCTAGCGGAAAATATATCATCAGAAAGAGAGCAGTCCGGCCCACTTTTTTTTCTTCTTTTTTTTCTCTTTCTTTTTTCCCCCCCCCTCCTTTTTATTAGTTATTCTATTAGTTATTTATGTTATGACATCGGTTGGAAGCTGCATACCAAATCTCGTTGCGCTTATGTGCAATGACAATAAAATATATTATTATTATTATTATTATTCTCCTCTCTTACATCTTTTGGTAGTCTAACTCTAGGGGTCCTATCTTTTCACCTTTCACTTTTTCTCTGTCTTGTTCTCTACCCTTATTTTGAAGTTAAGATAGATAGATAGATATAATTTATTGCCACACAACCAGGGTTGGTGGAAATTTGGGTTGTCAGCAGCAGTACAATAATAAAGAACACACAATAAAACTGTAACACAAACATCCACCACAGCATTCATCACTGTGATGGAAGGCACAAAAATTTGGCCAGTCCTCCTCCATTTCCCCCCCGTGTACAGGACCAGAGTCCAGTCAGTCCAGGATCGGCTCTTCCTCACCGGAGACCGCGGCTTTAGATTGTTGTAGGCCGCAGGCCGGCGGTCGATTTAAAGTCCCCGCCGCAGCCAGAAGCACCGTAGACTGCAGGGCCGGCGGTCGAAGCTCCCCTCCAGGGGTGATGGTAAGTCCATGCCGGACCCGCGGTAGAAGTTGGCCGCGGGCCGGCAGTGATGGCTTCTTCTTCCCCCGGGTCCCCCACGAGGGATGCCGGGCTGTAGACGCCGCACCAGCTGGAGCTCTGCAGACCGCGGCTTCAGGCTGCGACTTCAGGCTGCCGGCTGCCCCGGGCCAGCGAAACGGAGCGCTCCCCTCCAGCGAGCCCCAGCGAGGGTCGCCCGCTCCACGCCGAGAGTCCACGCTGCGCCCGCCGCTGAAGCCCCGGGCGCGTCTCCGGGAAAGGCCGCGTCGATCCTTGATGTTAGGCCACGGGGGAGGCGACCTGGAAAAAGTCGCCTCTCCATGGAGGAGGCGACCGAAGCGGTTTCCCCCTTACCCCCCCACACCACCCCCCACACAAAACACACAAAGAAACACAAAATACACACTTTAAAACATACTAAAAAATAAAACAAAAGCTGGAAAAACTGACGCGCTGCTGACATGGCTGCACACAGAGGAGCGCCCCCTACAGGAACTGAAACTGTACATGAATTGAACAGTTCAATTGAATTAAAAGATTGAAACTGAAGCTGTACATGAATTGTATAATTTTACATGCCGGATGTTTTATTCTTGTACAATTGCTTCTAATAAAAGTAATTTTTAAAAAGAGAGAGCAGACCGAGAGGGTTTTGCGGCACGGTGGCGCAGCGGGAGAGTTGCTGCCTTTCGGCGCCAGAGACCCGGCTTCGATCCTGACTACGGGTGCTGACTGTAGGGAGTTTGCACGTTCTCCCCGTGACCTTTTCGTACCGCTCCATTTTTAACATTTTATAACTTGATACATAAATCGAGTAAAAGAGAAAAATGAATGAAGAAAAAGACATTAAAAAAAGAGAAAAAACACCTGAACTGACGAAGAAGTGCAAGAAGAGAAAAAAAGGAGATATGTCCCACTGTCCTCCCTCTCCCCCCCCTCACCCATCCCAAGCATCGGTTTTAAATTTGTGTTCAACCATTCTGTTGTTGAAGAAATTCAGTGAAAGGAGACCATGATTTAGAGAATTGGTCTGATTTATCAGCCAAGAACAGAAACATAGACATAGAAAATAGGTGCAGGAGTAGGCCATTCGGCCCTTCGAGCCTGTACCGCCATTCAATATGATCATGGCTGATCATCCAACTCAGTATCCTGTACCTGCCTTCTCTCCATACCCCCTGATACCTTTAGCCACAAGGGCCACATCTAACTCCCTCTTAAATATAGCCAATGAACTGGCCTCAACTACCTTCTGTGGCAGAGAATTCCACAGATTCACCACTGGAACTGTTCTTACAAAGACTCAGCAATATAGCCTTGCTTTTATATCCTAGTCCTCGTGTCTCTAGTATCAGACCCCCAAGGCCGACACTGGGTGCAGTCATTAAAAGCAGCTTACATGGAGAGAGGATGCAGTCTCCTCAGGTAGCACTTGCCAGAGATAACAGGATTAGGTAGCGGAGATAAGATAGTGGCGTAAAATGTTACGTACTGTTGCGCATCTGGGGGTCGGCGTGAAGTGGGGTGCGGTCTTTAAACCAGGTGACATTGGGGGCAGGGTAGCCGTTCCTGGTGACACAACGTGCAATCTAAAAGAGAAAGAAATATTCCAAGACAAATTTTAAAAAACAATTCTAAACCATCCACATTCTGCTGCTTCCGGTGTTCCCGATGTGGGCTCTTGTACATCGGCGAGACCAAACGAAGACTCGCCGACCGTTTCGCTGAAGGGTGCCACGGTGGTGCAGCGGTAGAGTTGCTGCCTTACAGCGCCAGAGACCCCGAATCGATCCAAACTACGGGTGCTGCCCGTACGGAGTTTGTACGTTTTGCCTGTGACCTGCGTGGGTTTTCTCCGGGTGCTCCGGTTTCCTCCCACACTCCAAAGGCATACAGGTTTGTAGGCTAATTGGGCTTGGGTAAAACTGTAAATGTCCCTTGCGTGTGTAGGATAGTGTTAATGTACGGGGATCAGTGGTCAGCACGGATTCGGTGGGCCGAAGGGCCTGTTTCCACGCTGTATCTCTAAACCAAACTGAACACTTTCACAAAATGACTTAATTGCCTGTAAACTTCCAGATGTTTTTAAAAGAGTTTAATTGCATCTTCTCTCTACCTTCTCTCTCAGATACGATAGTGAGGTGTGAGAGACTTTTAGATAGGCACTTGGAAGTGCAGGGAATAGAGGGATGTGGTCATGAAAATGGAATTGAGATCAGGCTTCATGTTGAGCACAAACATTGTGGGCTGAAGGGCCTGTTGCAGTGCTGTATGCTGCAGCCTTTCTTACCTCCTTTGCTTCTGTCTCTATCAGCGAGATGGTCCTGGAATCTTTCTCGATCACAGGCATGTCCGGAGCAGCTGCCGGAGATTAGAGGATGTTAGTGAGAGTGGGGCACGGGCACGTTAAAGCAGTCACACAAACATCAACATTTAGTCTTGAAGATCAAAAACAAAAACTTCAAATGTTGGAAAACGGAAATAAAACTTTGGAAACGGAGTTAATGTTTCAGATCTGAGTCTGGGGCGGCGCGGTGGCGCGGAGGTAACGTTGCTGCCTCACAGCGCTTACAGCGCCAGAGATCCGGGTAAGAATCCTTACCGTAAACTTTGAGCAGGGTTTCAGCCTCACCACTGCCCACGGGGCCAGCACCAACCTGGCAGTGGAAGGTCCGCTCGTCCCTGCGCACGACGGGGTCGATGGTCAACGTGTACATCTTATCCACTTTGATTCGATGCGTGTAGTCGGTGCCAGCATCAACAGTACTGTTCTCCATGTCCTGAAAGTAGATCCGCTGGCGAGCGTTCTTCTCCATCTGAAAGCAAACGCATCTTCGCAGTTTCAAATTTGCCCAGTGGCAAATGACAATAGACAATAGGTGCAGGAGTAGGCCATTCTGCCCTTCGAGCCTGCACCGCCATTCAATGTGATCATGGCTGATCATCCCCAATCAGTACCCCGTTCCTGCCTTCTCCCCATATCCCCTGACTCCGCTATTTTTAAGAACCCTATCTAGCTCTCTCTGGAAAGCATCCAGAGAACCGGCCTCCACCGCCCTCTGAGGCAGAGAATTCCACAGACTCATCACTCTCTGTGAGAAAAAGTGTTACCTCGTCTCCGTTCTAAATGGCTTACTCCTTATTCTTAAACAGTGGCCCCTGGTTCTGGACTCCCCCAACATCGGGAACATGTTTCCTGCCTCTGGTGTGTCCAAGCCCTTAACAATCTTAGGCCATTCGGCCCATCAAGTCTACTGCGCCATTCAATCATGACTGATCTATCGTTCCCTCTCAACCCCGTTCTGCTGCCTTCGCCCCATTACCCCAGATACCTTTACTAAACTCTGCCATAAAAATATCCACTGACCAGGTCTCCACAGTTTGCGTTTGATTTATTGTCACATGTACACAGGTAGTGGGAAAGCTATTGTTGCATGCTAGCTAGTCTGCAGAAAGGCAATACGTGATTACGTCTGCCACAGCTGTCTGTCGCAATGAATTCCACAGATTCACCACCCTCTTACTAAAGAAAGTCCTTCTCATCTCTTATCTAATGGTACGTCCTTTTATTCTTGCCTGAATTCAGACCACCTCTGGCCACTTGCAAGACCCAGTCTGAACTCTGTCTTGCTGTTTCTCTCAGCTGCTACACGATGTTTTCCAAGAATGTGCACATTGGATGCCAACTCTGTGCTAAACAGCCACAAAGGAGAAGCTCAGTGCCGGAGGCCATGGTGTAAGGTCAGGATTCGGGCCGGACTCTCAGGGAGAACTGGGAAACCATCACACAGATGACCTTGGCTTCAATCCTTCGTGAAACACAAGCCATGGGTGGAACTAATGCTGAACAACTAAGTACTTGTTTCCAATCTCCCAGTGTTTGCTGAGCATGGACATTTTGGATCAGGAGATACCTCTTCATCAACCAATCTCTAATGAATGCAACATGGTTTATCTGTGACACATCCTCACAGCCCACATTGTCAATAAAATGTTAACCCACGTTCCAGCAAAATACATCCATGAAGTTATTTTCTGAAGCCTTCTCTGGCTCTCCCACAGCTCCGGGCATCATAACTTCAGATAGCCCTTGCTTTCTCTCTCCATCCCCTTCCCCTTCCCAGTTCTCCCACTAGTTTTACTGCCTCCACCGACATTCTATCTTTGTCCAGCCCCCCTCCCCTGACACAATCTGAAGAAGGGTCTCGACCCGAAACGTTGCCCATTCCTTATCTCCAGAGATGCTGCCTCACCCGCTGATTTACTCCAGCATTTTGTGTCTACCTTCGATTTAAACCAGCATCTGCAGTTCTTTCTCACACACTGTGGGGAGGTCAGTGTCCCAGTCACAGACCCAACATTGGGGACTCCATCAGTGCCTGGGATACTGTGCAATGGACAGGTGGATAGCGACACGATCAGCTGGTAAGGATCAAGTTGATCATACTCACAACAAACCACTGGACGTATTTTGTTGTGTTTGGGGTGGAGATTGTCGGGACACATGGAATGCTGATGGCTTTCTTGATCTCTGCCTCCAGTACAGGTCGTGTAGACACTTGAACAGTGGCGATTATTCCTGTGGACAAAGAGCAAAGACATTTGCCTCCAAAATATTTTCTTTGCCGTTCTCAATTTCCTTCCTGCCCTGGAAACAAAGTTTGTCTGCACAATCTCATTTATCATGGTTATAGTTGCTAGAATGGCACTGTGGTGCAACGTTAGAGCATCCCGGGTTCGATCCTGACTACGGGTGTTGTCTGTACAGAGTCTGTACGTTCTCCCCGTGACCTGTATGGGTTTTCCCCGAATGCTCTGGTTTCCTCCACACTCCAAAGACGTGCAGGTTTGGGTGTTAATCAAGTGAGCTGGAGATGGTGACACTTCAGTTTCAGAAAAAAGAAAGGGCTTGCGTGCATTTGTAGCTCCAACACAATCCTTGGAAAACCCAAAGCCTTTCCAGCTGTGTAAAGATTTTAAATATCGGCCTTTTTATAAATCAACTTGTGCACAAGCTCCCAAACAGTGTGATAAGGATCAGGGAATCTATTTTAGGGATGATAGAGATCTTCCTAGCCCACTGAGCCCGCACCAACCAGCGATCCCCATACACTAGCACAATCCTACACACTAGGGACAATTTACAGAAGACAATTAACCTACAAACCTGCACATATTTGGAGTGTGGGAGGAGTGTGGGAATAACGGGGAGCTCATTTAAGACTGAGGTGAGAAAAAACTTTTTCACCCAGAGAGTTGTGAATTTATGGAATTCCCTGCCACAGAGGTCAGTGGAGGCCAAGTCACTGGATGGATTTAAGAGAGAGTTAGATAGAGCTCTAGAGGCTAGTGGAGTCAAGGGATATGGGGAGAAGGCAGGCACGGGTTATTGATCGGGGACGATCAGCCATGATCACAATGAATGGCGGTGCTGGCTAGAAGGGCCGAATGGCCTCCTCCTGCACCTATTTTCTATGTTTCTATGAAACCGAAGATCTCGGAGAAAACCCATGTGGTCACAGGGAGAACGTACAAACTCCGTACAGACAGCACCCATAGTCAGGATCGAACCAGGGTCACACTAGCACTGTAAGGCAGCAACTCTACCTCTGCCCTACCTTGCTGGCCCTTCTCTCCATCTGGGAGAGGCAGGGCATTGGTTCAACCTGACCGACAGTGCAATGGGGAAACTCTGAACTCTTGCCTTGTAAAGCACATTAAATCCCCAAACAGAATTTGATGGAAAAAACTGAGAAACTAAAGGGCCTGTGTCCCACTTGGTGATTTTTTTCGGCGACTGCCGGCGTCATATCAGTGTCGCCAAAAGATTTTGAACATTTCAAAACCCAGCGGCGACAAAAAACAATGTTGCGACACTTGAAAACACAGCGCGCGTCACACGTCATCGTGCCGCAAGTTTCCCGGTGACCTGACACGTCAGTCAATGATGCTGGCTGTCCAGGTGGGACAGGGCCTTAAGGGTTGGACAGAAATGGTCATTCAGAGTAGATTAAATAAATGGCCCATTGAGTTGGCCACACACATTCACGCACACACTCACCGCACATGGATGGACACACGTGAGGCAAAAGGATGGGGAAACACACACACACACACACACACACACACACACACACACACACACACACACACACACACACACACACACACACACACACACACACACACACACACACACACACACACACACACACACACACACACACACACACAAACACACACACAAACACACTGCCCTCCATAATGTTTGGGACAAAGACTCATCATTTATTTATTTGCCTCTGTACTCCACAATTCTGAGCTTTAATTCTGAGATTTGTGATGGAAATAAATAAATAAATGCCCTGAAATGGGGGACTATGTATAAACACTGCTGTAATCTCTACATGGTGAAACCAAAATGTTTACAAATTGCCTTTATTAAGTAAGTAAGTAAGTAAGTAAGTAAGTAAGTTTATCGGCCAAGTATTCACATACAAGGAATTTGCCTTGGTGCTCCACCCACAAGTAACAACATGACATACAGTGACAGTTACCAATGACTCAGAAAACACTAAACATTAATAATAATAAGACATTAATGATAAAACACCATTGATCACGCATGTGAACCAACAAAATACCAGATCAAAGGGAGGCGACAGATCTGACAATGTGCACTTTAACCACATGTGATTTTTTTTTCTATTACAAATCTCAAATTGTGGAGTACAGAAGCAAATAAATAAATGATGGGTCTTTGTCCCAAACATTATGGAGGGCACAGTATGCACATACACACACGTGCCCAAACACTCTGATACAAAGAGGCATCCATGCACTCACACACAGTCGGTACAGCTGGATCCAGATGTTACCAATTAAGGACATGTGAATGTGCTCAACTGGTACCAGTTGCAGGAATGCACGCCTGACCACCCTCGCTCTCCCCGCCTGCTCTCCATTTGCTCCTTGACAGGAGGTTTTAAATGAGTCTCACAGCCTGTTTGGAACAAAATCAGCCTTGACATTTTTGGCAGCGAGCTCTCAATAGCTGCATTCATGCTGTTTATCCTCACTGGCTGGCAATCAGCTGACTTGCTCTCAGCATCAAACATGTTGTGTACATTGGTGTTAAGGTTAAAATTAGACACTGGCAAAGAGATCCGTTAACCTTTCCACCATCTGCAGCAAAGCTAAACAAAACCTGCAGCCATGTGTAACTAGTAAAGCCATCACCAGCAGATGGGTCAGGACCTCAGCTGTTCCCACTGTAGAGGTGTGGCGGGCTGGCAGCAGCACCACTCCTGTGGGGCAGAAGGGCCTGGTTCCATGCTGTATTTTTATCATTATCGGGCGCAGCGATAGAGTTGCTGCCTTGCAGCGCCAGAGACCCAGGTTCCATCCCGACTACGGGTGCTGTCTGTACGGAGTTTGTACGTTCTCCCCGTGACCCGCGTGGGTTTTCTCCAAGATCTTCAGTTTCCTCCCACACTCCTAAGGCGTACAGGTTTGTAGGTTAATTGGCTTGGTGTAAATGTAAAAATTGTCCCTAGTGCATGTAGGTTAGTGTTAGTGTGCGGGGATCGCTGGCCGGCACGGTGGGCCGAAGGGCCTGTTTCCGTGCTGTATCTCTAAACTAAACTAAAATATGACTGGCGGTGATTACCCAGTCGCCAGGCGGAGGGACCGAAGGCAGCCCGTGTTTGTGGAGTCAAGTACTGATGGAAGAAAAAGTCGATGGGAAATCAAAATTGTCCAGCAGGTGTTCCACAGACATGACCAGCGCTCCAATCTCCAGCGAACCAGAACCTCCCCACTCATGTGTAGACAGACGTGAGGTTTAAGTGTTCAAGAAGGAACTGCAGATGCTGGATAATCAAAGGTAGACAAAATAGCTGGAGAAACTCAGCGGGTGCAGCAGCATCTATGGAGCGAAGGAAATAGGCAACATTTCAGGCCGAAACCCTTCTTCAGTCTGCCTATTTGCCTATTTAGTTCGCTCCATAGATGCTGCCGCACCCGCTGAGTTTCTCCAGCTATTTTGTCTACGTGAGGTTTAGGTTTTGGTTTAGTTTTGGAGATACAGGGTGGAAACTGGCCCTGCAACCCACCAAGTCCGCGCCGACCAGGGATCATCCCGTACACAAGTTCTATCAGTCCAACTTGCCCACGCCACCCAACCAACATGTCCCGTCGACACTCGTCCCACCTGCCTGCCTGCCTGCCTTTGGCCCATATCCCTCTAAACCTGTCCTATCCATGTACCTGTCTAAATGTTTCTTAAATGTTGCGATGGTTTGGTGGGATGAAGGTGAGCTGATGTCTCCATGACACCTCCACCCCGACAGCCGACGCAGCCTTTGGCAAAACCTAACGCGCACACAAACTGGTGAGAGTTTATTGTCACTCGTACCGAGGTGGAGCTGAAACACAGAAACATAGAAAATAGGTGCAGGAGTAGGCCATTCGGCCCTTCGAGCCCACACCGCCATTCAATATGATCATGGCTGATCATCCAACTCAGTATCCCGTACCTGCCTTCTCTCCATACCCCCTGATCCCTCTAGCCACAAGGGCCACATCTAACTCCCTCTTAAATATAGCCAATGAACTGGCCTCAACTACCTTCTGTGGCAGAGAGTTCCAGAGATTCACCACTCTCTGCATGAAAAATGTTTTTCTCATCTCTGTTCTAATAGACTTCCCCTCTATCCTTAAGCTGTGACCCCTTGTCCTGGACTTCCCCAACATCGGGAAGCTTTTGTTGCGCGCTAACCAGTCAGTGGAAAGACTGACTATACATGATTACAATCGAGCCGTCCACAGCATACAGACACAGAAACACAGAGCACAAAGGTCCAACTCAAAACAAGACACAAAAAGCCGGCGTAACTCAGCAGGTCAGGCAGCATCACTGGTCTTTTTTTTTATGAACCAGCATCTGCAGTTCCTTGTCCCGACACACTGAAAATATCAAATGTGGTTTCCTTCAGTGGCTGCAAACTTGTGCCTACTCTCTGCTCTGTGTCACCACTGACTTGGCAAAGTATTTTGCTTGTTTGATTAATTGTACCCACTGGGTGTTTTAAATCTGCAGATGGAGCAGCAGTGTACACAGGAATATATGCTTGAAGTGTTCTATACTTGTGAATGTGTTGCGTGTTATAATTGGACGAACATTGGGATTTCTGTGTTAATTCCGTTTGTGAAATGGAACACCGCGCCAGAGGTCCGTGTTCACCCGCTCCCTGATGCTCCACATTCATACACTCAGTCACAGAGTCGTACAATGTGGAAACAGGCCCTTCGGCCCAACTTGCCCACACCAACCCAACATGTCCCATCTACACTAGTCCCACCTGCCTGCGTTTGGCCAATATCCCTCTAAACTTGTCCTATCCGTGTACCATCCTAACTGTTACTTAAAATTTAAATTAGTCCCTGCCTCAATTACTTCCTCTGGCAGCTCGTTCCATACACCCACCACCCTTTGCATGAAGAAGTTACCCCTAAGGTTCCTATTAAATCTTTCTCCCCTCACCTTAAACCTATGTCCTCTGGTTCTCGATTCCCCTTCTCTGGGCAAGAGAATATGTGCGTTTAACAATCCCTCCATCAGTCTGAAGAAGGGTTTCGGCCCGAAACGTTGCCTAATTCCTTCGCTCCATGGATGCTGCTGCACCCGCTGAGTTTCTCCAGCACTTTTGTCTACCTTCGATTTTCCAGCATCTGCAGTTCCTTCTGAAACAATGCATTTAACAATCTATTCCTCTCATGATTTTGTACCACTCATCCTCCTGCGTTCCAGTCCCGTTATGATGCTACTTATAATCACATAGAATTCTGAGAACCGTCCTTGAACTTGTGAGAAATAATTCATATAAACTTGGTGTCGAGAGTCTGGCTGACCTGCAGTGGGGAGGTGGTGGAGGCAGATAAGATCGTGGCGTTTAAGAGGTGTTTAGAGAGCTGGGGGAAGTACAGGGCTATGGAGGGATAGGGATCATGTACAGGCAGAGGAGATCAGTTTACAGCATCATGTACGGCTCAGATATTGTGGGCCAAAGAGCCCATTCCTGTGCTGTACTATTCTCCGTTCTATGTGTTCTGTCACTGTCCAACAATACATTCAGACTACACTATCCACAATCCCAGCCCAGCAGACAGAGACGAGAAAGCAAAACTCAATAACTCAATGGAAATTAGCCATCAAGGTGATGCCATGTTAGAAACATAGAAAAACAGGTGCAGGAGTAGGCCATTCGGCCCTTCGAGCCAGCACCGCCATTCAATATGATCATGGCTGATCATCTAAAATCAGTAGGTAGACAAAAGTGCTGGAGAAATTCAGCTGGTGCAGCAGCATCTATGGAGCTACGGAGGCAACGTTTCGGGCCGAAACCCTTCTTCAGACCTTCGCTCCATAGATGCTGCTGCACCCACTGAGTTCTCCAGCACTTTTGTCTACCTTCGATTTTCCAGCATCTGCAGTTCCTTCTGAAACATCTAAAATCAGTACCCCGTTCCTGCTTTCTCCCCAATCCAGTGAATTGGCCTCCACTGCCTTCTGTGGCAGAGAAGTCCACTGTGGCATTATATTATATAAGCACAGCAGAAAAGTGTATCTAAAAGTGTGCATTGTGGTTAGAAAACTAGAAGCAGGTCAAGCTTTGGGTCCACACAATCAAAGCAAAATCTCTGACCAACATTAGAGAGAGCGAGACCCTCTAGTGTAACGATCCTCAACTAGAATAACACAGGAAATGGTGGGGCCACAGGGGAGAGAGAGAGTTGGCTGTTGCATAGTAAGACTGGGAACTGTGACTTGTTTTACTAGCAGGGAAAGTTAGTTAAAAAATAGATGAACATTAATTGCACAGTGAAACTGCCTCTCGGCTGCTCTGCTGATATTTTCATTAGGTGTCTGAACTGCGGGTGGCTAGTGGGCAAACGGGGTTTATGGAAGTAGAACTCTGAAGCTGTTCCTGGCCAAATAGACTCCAATCCTTTTAAATCAAAGAGGCCCACTCTACCTGCACACTGACAGCACAACCATGGTGGGAGTCACGGAAACCGGTTGAGTTTGGGAGGTTTGGGAAGGCCACCTTTCTGTACGATCCTTTGGGCCAAAGGTGCGTCTTTTTTTTTACAAACCAGCACCTGCAGTTCTTTGTTCAAGAAGGAACTGCAGATGCTGGAAGATCGAAGGTACACAAAAATGCTGGAGAAACTCAGCGGGTGCAGCAGCATCTATGGAGCTCCATAGATGCTGCTGCACCCGCTGAGTTTCTCCAGCATTTTTGTGTACCTGCAGTTCTTTGTTTTTCAGAAGTTCATAAATTCATAAGTTCTAGCAGCAGGTTTAGGCCATTCGGCCCATCTAGTCCACTCCGCCATTCAATCACGGCTGTTCTATCTTTCCCTGTCAACCCCTTTCTCCTGCATAACCCCCGACACCCCACCATCAAGGTTATCTCTGTCATTCCATGGGCTGGTGCAGTAATCAGTTGCATGGTTTTCTTTCCCATGTTCTCCAGAGATGCTGCCTGGCCAGCTGAGTTACTCCAGCACTCTGCATCTTGTTTGTTGTAAATCAGCGTCTACAGATCCTTGCTTCTAGAAAGAGAAGGCCTGCGCCTGTCCTCTATCCATCCCGGCCTCACTGGATCAGTGCTGGGAGGTTGCTGCTCCACACTTGTGTTTGAGTTTAGTTTATTGTCACGTGTACCAAGGCACAGTTGCGTGCTAACCAGTCAGGCAAGTGGGAATAGTTGGCTGGATCTACTTGGTCAGAATGGATGAGTTGGGCTGAAGGGCCTGTTTCTGTATAGTATACCTCTAACTCCAGGACAAGATAATGAAACTATTGCAACAAATGTTAACCACTCACTCAATGTACATAGTTTAGGACCATACGTTTTTCCAACCTGCCTACAACACACTCACCCTCTTCCTCTCTAGAAGATAAATTGGTTTTGGTCGCACATAAACAAGAGTGAATCGGTCATAGAGGAGGTTGGCACGGTGGCACAGCGATAGTGTTACTGCCTTACAGTGCCGGAGACCCGGGTTCGATCCTGATCTTGGACCTTGTCTGTACGGAGTTTGTACGTTCTCCCTGTGACCCGCGTGGGTTTTCTCCGGGAACTCCAAAGACGTACAGGTTTGTAGGTTAATTGGCTTTGATAAAATGGTAAATTGTCCCTAGCGTGTAGGATAGTGTTAATGTATGGGGGGATGATCGCTGGTCGGTGTGGACTCGCTGGGCCAACGTTACACGCTGCATCGTTAAACTAAAATAAACTCAATTAGCACATACACTGAGCTGTTCCTCAACCAAGATCCGATCAGTTACTTCCCAGTTTCTAGTGTTTGCCCAAGACCAGTTTTATCCCAACCGGCTCTTCCTGGGTTACGTAACTGTGGTCACGAACAGCACGGGCGCATCTTGCCCAATGGCCACGTCCTTCTTCCCCAGCCAGAGTCCTCCACCTTCCCACCCACCACTACACTGGGACCACCAGCTACACTGGAGTTACCTGCTACACTGGAACTTCCCTTCCCCAACTCAGGACTACCCCCCTGCTGTGGCCCCTCTCTGACCCCCTAATACTCCTCCATCTTTCACCCCGCATGCAATCTCCTTGCTGTGCATCCTCACTTGGGTACACATTCATCTCCTCCCCTCATTCCTCCCCTCCCTTCTTCTCTCCTCCCCTCACCTCTCCCCTTCTCCCATCCCATCTTCTCTTCCCTCCTTCCCTCCTTCCCTCCTCTCTGCTCACTCCTCCCCTCCTCTCCCCTCTTGGCTCTTCTCTACCTCTCCTCCCCTCCATTCTTCCCCCCTCTCCTCCCGTCTCCCCCCTTCCTCTCCTCTCCACCTGTCTCCCCTCTCATCAGCTCCCCTCTCGCCCTCTCCTCTCCCCTCTCATCCACTTTCCTCTTCTCCCCTCTCACCCCTCCCCTCTCTCCTCTCCTCCTGTCTCCCCTCTTGCCCCCTCCCCTCTCCTCTCCTCCTGTCTCCCCTCTCGCCCCCTCTCGCCCCCTCCTCCCCTCTCCTCCCCTCTCGCCCCCTCTCGCCCCCTCTCCTCTCCTCTCCTCTCCTCCCCTCTCCTCCCCTCTCCTCTCACCACTCTCAGGCTGTGAGACCAATTCATCTCTGAGCAGTGACATCACAGGAGGCTAAAACTCTTCTTTGTGTAGAACAGGAAGTGGAATATTAGCACTAATCACCAGGGCCTGGTGACCAATTAGTCTCTGCTTTGTAAAAGCAGCTGTGTCTGTTTGATCGGCCTTGATATCAGTTCCCCTCTTGCCCTGTTTCAACAGGATGCAGCCGGCCCTCAGTTCCAGCTCCAGTTCCAGTCTAAGTGATGTTGCTTGCACCCACTGCACACTGTCCTGTGTAGGATGGGCACCTAACCCAACATCACACCCTACACAGACACAAAAAGCTGGAGTAACTCAGCGGGACAGGCAGCATCTCTTGAGAGAAGGAAAGGGTGGCGTTTTGGGTCAAGACCCTTCTTCAGAATTCTTCAACAGAGTAGTGGTGTGTTTAAGAAGGAACTGCAGATGCTGGAAAATCGAAGGTACACAAAAATGCTGCAGAAACTCAGCGAGTGGAGCAGCATCTATGGAGCGAAGGAGATAGGCAACATTTCGGGCCGAAACCCTTCTTCAGACTGTTATGTCTTTGCTTTACCCTCACTTAATATCCACACACGTCTTCTCCAGAGGGACATTAATCATACAAGACTTGACTTTGCTAAGGTGAATCTTCGTGGTGTTGTCTCCAGCGCCTTCAAGGTCGGCTGCAGGGGGCGTTTGCCCCGGGACACAGAGTTGGCCGGGCGGGCGAGGAGAGGTATGTGGGTTGGCGGGCCGAGCCGGTCGAGGGTGACGGAGGAGGCACTGCAGCAGCTTGGGGCTTGCCTAGATCTGGAGCCGCCCCAGTAAATCGAGCGCACGCACGCACGCACGCACCGTACTTTGGACTTTTTGTGAAAGGCACTAAAATAGGGCGACTGGTGCACGTGTGAGTTACGCAAAAAAATAATTTCATTCGGCAGTGCACACCTGGCGTGAAAGAACCATTGAACCAAGAGGTGCTGAGGGCAATTACACCATTCTTGAGGCAACCCAGCCAAACGAGCAGAGGTGTTCAGAGTGCAGAAGTGGAGCGATCTCTTTACTCAGCGGGTGGTGAACCTGTGGAATTCCCTCCTGGTTATCAGCTGGCACTCTCATCTGAGTCAACATTTCTGGGTTCAACTTTTTAGTTGTAGAGACACAGTGTAGAAACAGGTCCTTCAGCCCACTGTCCGCGCCAACCAACGATCACCTATACACTAGTTGTATCCTACACGCTAAGGACACTTCACACAAGCCAATCAACCTACAAACCTGTACATCGTTGGGATGTGGGAGGAAACCGGAGCATCGGGGAGAAACCCACGCGGTCACGGGTTTGCGAGCTAATTGGCCTCTGTAAATTGCCCCTATTGTGTGGGGAGTGGATGTGAAAGTGGGATAACATAGCACGAGTGTGAACGTGTGATCGCTGGTCAACATGGACTCAGCGGGCCGAAGGGCCTGTGTCCATGCTGTATATCTAAACCTAAGAGTGTTTCGACACAATTTATCTCTCAAAGAAGCAGAGCTCGCCTCGGCAATACGCAAAGAGCCGCCAGGCTTCTTGTGCCGACAGAGTTACAAGCAGTTAATAGAACAGTCTTATCTTCTCGCGGGGGTGACCCCGGCCCGCCGCGGCACGTAGGGTCGCCAACGTTCTCGCTCCCAAATAAGTGACAAAAGGTCAAAATATGGGACAAATTTCCGACGGCAATTCATTGACCGACTCGGCCGTGGCTGGGTGAATGATGAGTTAGCCCGGGTGCTGGACTGCACACAAAGCCCAGCCGGCGGGGCAGCTGAGGAGTTTTGGCCCTGGCCGCGCGACGTCGCGCGCAAAGTCCAACACATGAACCGATGATCGGCCGTGAGAAGGAGGGGTGGTGGTGTCGGCGGTAAGCGAAGGTCCGAAGATCGGACAGCTGGCCGGGCTGCCGACTGACCGACGAGGCCACTGGCGAGGTGCTGCTGCTGCACTCCATGGGCTGCACTACGTCGGGACGGGTGAGGCGGGGCCGGACGGGGCGTTCCGACCCGACAGTCCCCTCGACCCGAGTAGCAACAGTCAAATACGGGACAAGGGCTGTCCCGTACAGGACAAACCAATTTAGCCCAATATACGGAGATGTCCCGGCTAATACGGGACAGTTGGCAACCCTAACTGCTCGTGACTGCAGTCGTAAAGCACCGTGCCCCCCCTTTGATCTCGCCGGCCCCGCGCTGGATCCACCGTTTGTTCTCAGCGGCCCTATCTGGTCAATATCACCTTCCTGTGCGTGAAGGTTTACAAAGCACGGGGTTGGCCGCTGAACTCGCTACATTTCAACAGTAACAATACTTCAAAGATGTTCCATGGGCCGTAAAGTGCTTTGGGGATATCCTGGAAACAGCCAAAATCAAACAATATTAGCAATTCTGAGCTGCCCTTAAAGTTTCAGCGGAATACAATGCAAGTGGCTAAAAATACAACTGCTCTGCGGCATGCAAGTGTATAAGATCATGAGAGGAATAGATCGGGTAGACGCACAGAGTCTCTTGCCCAGAGTAGGGGAATCGAGGACCAGAGGACATAGGTTTCAGGTGAAGGGGAAAAGATTTACCAGGTATCTGAGGGGTAACTTTTCCACACAAAAGGTGGTGAGTGTATGGAAGGAGCTGCCAGAGGAGGTAGTTGAGGTTGGGACTAGTATCCCAACGTTTAAGAAACAGTTAGACAGGTGCATGGAGAGGACTTCGGCCCGAAACGTTGCCTATTTCCTTCGCTCCATAGATGCTGCTGCACCCGCTGAGTTTCTCCAGCATTTTTGTGTACAGGTTTGGAGGGATATGGACCAAACGTGGGCAGGTGGGACCAGTGTAGCTGGGACATGTTGGCCGGCGTGGGCAAGTTGGGCCGAATGGCCTGTTTCCACGCTGTATCACTCTATGACTCGATGAAGGTGTGGCAGAAAACGCACTGACTGTTCTGCCCACACTGTGGAACAAACAGTCGGCAAAGGCAGTCAGGAGACAGCTACTTGCTTGTTGCATCTCCTGTCCCCCATTGTTTTACATAGACACAAAATGCTGGAGTAACTCAGTGGGTGCGACAGCATCTCTGGAGAGAGGAATGGGTAACGTTTCGGGTCAAGACCCTTCTTCAGACTGAAGAAGGGTCTTGACCCGAAACATTACCCATTCCTTCTCTCCAGCGATGCTGCCTGATCGCTGGGTTGTTCCAGCATTTTGGGTCTATCCTCGATTTAATCCATCATCTGCAGTTCCTTCCTACCCATTGTTTAACATTCTGAACTGAAGGGAACCCTCAGGAAAAGAGGAAGAAAACTAAGTAGGAGACTTAACCCTTGCTTTCCCTTTCTCTCCGTCCCACACCAACTCGTTTCACTGTCCTCCCGAATTTTGGTGACTGCACGCCTCGTTGCCACCTTCCCCTCAGCTAACATTGAATATTCCTTGACCATCGTCTGCTTTGATCTGGCTTTTTCACGCCTCACCCGTCCACATCTCTACAGTCTCTCTCTCTCTCTCTCTCTCTCTCTCCCCTGACTCTCGGTCCGAAGAAGGGTCTCGACCCGAAACGTCACCCATTGCTTATCTCCGGAGATGTTGCCTGTCCCGCTGAGTTACTCCAAGCATTTTGTGTCTATATTAAGTAGGGGAAGTGTAGCCTGCTAACCTACTGACTGGAAACGGCTCAGGAAGGAATTAATGAAACACTAAACGGGCCTGACCTCGCCAGTTTAAAATATCAGCAGGAAATGGAGCCCTTTCCCCATAAAATAATGAGAGAACTAATGAAAGGCTTATTATTTACTCTCAATCTGTTGTGAGGCTTTCTGCCAGATGGCACAGAGATAAAGATGCTTAAAACTCATATTTCATGTGAAAGGGAGTGATCATTTGCAAGTCACTTGAATCTGTAAATTCTTTTGATCCCATTATACATCTTTGGTATTGTGTTGGATTATTATTGTCATGTCCACCGAGATACGGTGTAAAACTTTGTTTTGCGTGCTAACCAGTCAGCGGAAAGTCAGTACATGGTCACGATCGTGCCGTTCGCAGTGTACAGATACATGATCAGGGAATAACGTTTAGTACAAGGTAGAGCCAGTAAAGTCCGATCAAAGATAGTCCGAGGGTCACCAATGAAGGAGGCAATAGTTCTGGTCTGCTCTCTGCTGTGGTAGAATGGTTCAGTTACCTGATAACACCTGAGTGGGAATGGGATTGGGAATGGGATTGGGGGTGGGGGTGGGAGTGGGATTGGGGGTGGGAATGGGGGTGGGGGTGGGAATGGGAGTTGGAATGGGAGTGGGAGTTGGAATGGGAGTGGGAGTGGGAATGGGAGTGGGAATGGGAGTTGGAATGGGAGTGGGAATGGGAGTTGGAATGGGAGTGGGATTGGGGGTGGGATTGGGGGTGGGATTGGGATTGGGATTGGGAGTGGGATTGGGATTGGGATTGGGAGTGGGGGTGGGAGTGGGGGTTGGAGTGGGATTGGGGGTGGGAGTGGGATTGGGGGTAGGGGTGGGATTGGGAGTGGGGTTGGGATTGGGAGTGGGGGTGGGAGTGGGAGTGGGGGTTGGATTGGGGGTGGGGGTGGGAGTGGGTTTGGGGGTGGGATTGGGGGTGGGGGTGGGAGTGGGAGTGGATGGGGTGGGGGTGGGGTGGGATTGGGAGTGGGGGTGGGAGTGGGATTGGGATGGGAGTGGGATTGGGGGTTGGAGTGGGATTGGGGGTGGGATTGGGGGTGGGAGTGGGATTGGGGGTGGGAGTGGGAGTGGGGGTGGGATTGGGAGTGGGGTGGGAGTGAGGGTTGGATTGGGGGTGGGAGTGGGATTGGGGGTGGGATTGGGAGTGGGGTGGGATTGGGGGTGGGAGTGGGATTGGGGGTGGGGGTGGGATTGGGATTTGGAGTGGGATTGGGGGTGGGAGTGGGAATGGGAATGGGGGTGGGATTGGGGGTGTATTGGGGGTGGGTGTGCAGTCAGTAGATGGTGAAGTAAAGGTTATTAAGCTCACACACGAACATCCTGAGAAATGATTGTATAAACAACATTACATCATGGCAACCATCACAATGGATTTCCTAACTGTTACAACTCAACAATGAGTTCCACAATTACACATCGTAACTGCAGCCCCCTTTTGTTCTGATGGCAGCTGTTCGTAAAGATCCTGTTATTTCCATTTCAACCTTCTCTAAACACATCTGTTGACATCTCCATTCTCTTTTGCCTCGCACAGTTGTTCCTTCGGTCATTTAACCTCTTCTGTTCCTCTTTTGTTCTTTTACAGTTCATGAATCACCTCTCGGGGCAGGGCAAACCTTAGTAACCAGCCAGGCCATGGGTACACAAGATCAGAAATGTATCTGAAGGATAACTATCACTCCACCCTGTCAGTCATCACCTAACGGTTTGGCACCACTGCAGGTCATAGTCTACCTGCCCACAGCAGGGACACAGAAGTAGTTAAAGCAGCAAGCTTGCCACAATTATCCCAGCACCACACACTGCCAGCAGACTTATGGCTCTGTCCCACGGTGCGAGTTCATTCCAAGAGCTCTCCAGAGTTAAAAAAAAATCAAACTCGTGGTAAGCACGGAGAATGAACGTAGCGGGTACGTCGGAGCTCGGGGACGTCTCGTAGCGCTAACGGCAGGTACTCGGGAAGACTCGCGGACGGCAGGTAAGCACGGGAAGACTTGTGAAGATTTTTCAACATAATGAAAAATGTCCACGAGAGCCCCGAGTACTGACGAGCAACCATTACCGTAAATCTCCGAGTTCGAATCAGGGCAAACTCGGGAGAGCTCTTGGAATGAACTCGTACCGTGGGACAAGGCCATAACAGAACCTCCAGCTGAACCACCAAGAAAGGATTACGTCAAAAGCCCTCTTGGCGATCACTGAAAACCATTAACGGGAGGCAAAAACGCTGGAGAAATTCAGCGGGTGAGGCAACATCTATGGAGCGAAGGAATAGGTGACGTTTCGGGTCGAGACCCTTCTTCACCTATTCCTTCGCTCCATAGATGCTGCCTCACCCGCTGAGTTTCTCCAGCATTTTTGTCTACCTTCAATTTTTCCACCATCTGCAGTTCTTTCTTAAACATTTTAGTTCAGCTTAGTTCATCGATTAGTTTAGCTTGGTGACGCAGGCCCTTTGGACAACCAAATCCACACTGACCAGCGATCCCCGTGCACTAACACTATCCTACACACACAAGGGACAATTTACAATTTTACCCAAACCAATTAGCCTACAAACCTGCACGCCTTTGGAGTGTGGGAGGAAACCGGAGCACCCGGAGAAAACCCAAGCGGTCACAGGGAGAATGTACAGACTCTATACAGACAGCCCCTGAGGTCAGGATCAAACTTGGTTCTCTGGCTCTGTATTAAGGCAGCAACTCTACCGCTGCGCTGCTGTGTTAATACACAGAGCATTAAACAATGCCCCTAGTGACAAATCCTTTAACAACGGGGCTTGGTTCTGCTTTTCCTGGATCCACGACACATTCCAACATCTGCTGCTCAGCAGCTGTGTCACTCAAAGAATGTTAATCCATGCTTTGGAAATTTAAAACGACACTCGATGCTTTCACCTTCCAACCTCCCCCACCTACATTCATGAAATGCACAATGCAGCATTGTCTGCGATGGATTGCCGGCTTCAGAATTGCAATGTTCCTTTCCCAGGTCATATCATTAAGGACACCAAGTTATCTGCAGTGTCGACCAGTCTCGGTCTTGAATCCACGGCAATACATGCAGGTCTAGTCAAGGCCCATTGTCTGCATCCCGTAAATGAGTGAATGGAATAAAGGCTTCATTCTCGCAGATGTTCGAGGGGACATGAGCAGACTGAGCGGGGATTGTGCTGGGATTGTGGGAACCCTGCAACTTCCCTCAGTCATCTGGGGCTTTCAGATTCCCAGGGAGTCTGTAGAATCCTCTGCCTCAGAGGGCGGTGGAGGCAGGTTCTCTGGATGCTTTCAAGAGAGAGCTAGATAGGGCTCTTAAAAATAGCGGAGTCAGGGGATATAGGGAGAAGGCAGGAACGGGGACTGATTGTGGATGATCAGCCATGATCACATTGAATGGCGGTGCTGGCTCGAAGGGCCGAATGGCCTACTCCTGCACCTGTTGTCTATTGAGTTAGATGTCACACTGGAACATTGTGAGCAGTTTTGGACCCAATATCTGAGGAAGGATCGTAAGGTCATAAGTGACAGGAGTAGAATTAGGCCATTCGGCCCATCAAGTCTACTCCGCCATTCCATCATGGCTGATCTATCTCTCCCTCCTAACCTCATTCTCCTGCCTTCTCCCCATAACCTCTGACACCCGCACTAATCAATTCCACAGATTCACCACCCTCTGACTAAAGGTGGACTAAAGGGTCCAGAGGAGGTTTACAAGAACGATCCCAGGGATGATGGCGTTAACGTATAAAGTGTGTTTGACGACACTGGGCCTGTACTCGGTGCAGTTTAGAAGGATGAGAAGGGGACCTGATTGAAACTAGTGAAAGGCCTGGATAGAGTGGATGTGGAGAGGATGTTTCCATTAGTGAGAGAACCTATGACCAGAAGCCACAGCCCCAGAATAAAAGGACAGCCCTTCAGAAAGATGAGGAGGGTGGTGAATCTGTGGAATTCATGGCTACACACGGCTGTGGAGGCCAAGTCAATGGATATTTTTTAAGGTGGAGATTGATAGATTCTTGATCAGTATGGGTGTCAGCGGTTATGGGGAGAAGGCAGGAGAATGCGGTAGAGAGGGAAAGATAGAACAGCCAAGATTGAATGGCGTAGAAGACTTGAATGACATAGAAGATGGGCCGAATAGCCTCATTCAGCTCCTATGACTTATGACCTTATGAATTTATGAACACAGGGGTCAGGATTGAGATTTGGTCCAGTTTGGCTAGTCAGTGCGGAGAGGGAGTCCTCTGGCATTGAGTTTTCCTCTGTTCCCCACCAGTTAGGGGGAATGATTCAACAGTGTAGGAACCAGTTATACTAAGGTCAGTTACTGTCAGTATTTCTGTATCTTTGTCCCAGTTTGTGGGTGGGATTATACATGGAGAAGGGGGTGTCTACATTTTTAGTGGGCAAGCGCAGACTCAGAGATTGGATTTTTAGTTTGCCTCGAGGGATGGTGAGGAGAACAGTTTTTTTCCTTCATGTTCACGTTCATGTCATGAGACACCACATGGAAGAAACAGCTAGTAAGAACGATTTAAACAATAGACAATAGGTGCAGGAGTAGGCCATTCGGCCCTTCGAGTGATCATGGCTGATCATCCCCAATCAGCACCCGTTCCTGCCTTCTCTCCATATCCCCTGACTCCGCTATCATTAAGAGCCCTATCCAGCTCTCTCCTGAAAGTATCCAAATTATTTCTTTGTTTTGTATTACTTCAATAAAAGACCAATTAATCAAGAAACAATGACTGGAAGATTTGTTTTTGCTATCTGTGAGACAAGAGACAATAGGTGCAGGAGGAGGCCATTCGGCCTTTCGGGCCAGCACCGCCATTCAATATGATCATGGCTGATTATCTAAAATCAGTAACCCGTTCCTGCTTCATCCCAGATCTGTTCTTACCAACTAATGATCCTGTCCCACCAATGCGAGTTAATTCAAGAGCTCTCCCGAGTTAAAAAAAAAAAATCAAACTCGTGGTAAGCACGGAGAATGAACGTAGCGGGTACGTCGGAGCTCGAGGACGTCTCTTAGCGGCTCGTAACGCTAACGGCAGGTACACGGGAAGATTCGCTAACGGCAGGTAAGCACGGGAAGACTCGTGAAGGTTTTTCAACATGTTGAAAAATGTCCACGAGAGCCCCGAGTACCGACGAGTGGCCATTACCGTAAATCCCGAGTTCGATTCAGGGCAAACTCGGGAGAGCTCTTGGAATGAACTCGTACCATGGGACAGGGGTTTTACTGTGAAAGTTTGGTGTTGGCAAGGGAGCTAGTGTTATCAACCAGGCATCAAAATGGCTGGATGTCAAATATGTTTTTCAGCACGTAATTATTAGTGGTATACTTAAGCTAATTAATTCACCGACAGCTGCAAGGCTCTTACCGTACATATTAATGGCTAATGTACCCTGCAGTTATAAAAGTAGGACTGTGCCTCAAACAGCTACTGTGATTGATATCCTTGTCAGACGCCGCTGTCTTGTATAACTTACACTGCAATTCCTGGGGCTGTTCTCAAATGCTGAAACTCTTTCAAATCCCAAACACCAGGGGGTTTAAGATCTGCCTCTGCACACACCTGCCTCCAATAAATACTTCACTTGAAAGACATGACGTCTGCCTCCATAGCAACCACTATCTAAAATCTGGGTAAAATCGCAGCTCTAACCTTATTGTTGGACGATCTCGGGATAGAAGTGGCAGGTGCGTGCGTGCGGGAGGAGAGGGAGCACTGGAACCAGCGTGCCAACTACAGTGTTAACCGATCCAGCTTCTGTTCTTCATCCGTAGTTTGTAATCTATTCGGACAACTTTACCATCATGCCTGTCGGCTTTGATGTTTGTAGCTGGTAGAGTCGGCCTTCTGGGCCTGAGCTGCCGACTGTATCAAGTCAAGTCAAGTTTATTCGTCACATACACATACGAGATGTGCAGTGAAATGAAAAGTAGCAATGCTCGCGGATTGTGCAAAAAAAACCCCCAATCAAACTACAAGCAGAATGGAACAGAATCACATATTCACATATTCACATATTACATATTTGTGGAAGGGAAGAAAAAGGAAATAAAACAGCAATTTTTAAAAGCCACCACACAACAGTAGAATGGTACAGTCAAATTAGTCCCTGGAGAGATAGGAGTTTACAGTCCTCATGACCTCTGGGAAGAAACTCCTTCTCATCCTCTGCGTTCGCACAGCATGGCAACGAAGGCGTTGGCCTGCTAATCACCTGTGTTGGAAGGAACTGCAGATGCTGGTTTAAACAGAAGATGGACACTAAAGAGAGAGCTAGATAGGGCTCTTAAAAATAGCGGAGTCAGGGGATATGGGGAGAAGGCAGGAACGGGGTACTGATTGGGGATGATCAGCCATGATCACATTGAATGGCGGTGCTGGCTCGAAGGGCCGAATGGCCTCCTCCTGCACCTATTGTCTATCGTCTGCCACTGTGGCACCATGCCGCCCTGTAACACAAATGCATTAACGTTTTGAAATGTCTTTCAAAATGAGCATGAGTAGCCAGACATGAGCCTGCACAAAGTGGTTTTGCATCAGTGCGATCAACCCTCAATAACCTATAGCATCAGCGGAAGCACAGGAACTGCTACAGTGGGTGCAGAGACCTCGGGAACTGGTACCACTTGGAATGATCTCTCTGGGTCAGGCCCCTGATTATTGTTGGCAGCCTAGTTCCATAAAGATTCCTTTCCCACAATCTTGCCAACCCCTAAATGCCTTCACTATGTTCAGCCTCTTGAAGATTTCTCTTTCAAGTTTTATTTGCAAGCATTGAATTTGGGAATCGAGCTAGAATTACACTTGATCACTTGGAGAACTTTTACAAGATACAGAACTCCACATTTCAGCAGTTAGCTTTTCCTCCCTAAGATTGCAGCTGATTTGAAACAAAAATGGGTTCTGATATTTCTATTGTCGTCAGAGTTTAGTCTTTTTAAAGATGAACCTGAGGGGCAACTTTTGTCCCACAAGGGGAAGTGGGTGAATGGAACGGGCTGCCAGACGTGGTAGTTAAGGCAGGTACTATCACAACATTTAAGGAACATGTGGGATGGAAAGGTTTGGAGGGATATGGGCCAAATGCAGGCAGGTGGGACGAGTGTAGATGGGGCATGTTGGTGGCATGGGCAAGCTGGGCCGAAGGGCCTGTTTCCATGCTGTACGACTCTATGAAACATGGGCTAGGATGCTCCAATATTTCCATGACATGTCTGTAAATTGGTTGCTTTATCATCTATCTGAATAACATCACGCTGCTAAAATTAGACTACATTCTTTATGTCAATATCGGCATCAACGTGGAGACTGAACATCTCTCTGCGAGGGGAGGAGAGGGTGGGCCATTTTGTGATGTCTAAGCTCTCTGAAGCCAATGGGCAACATGGTGAAATGGTGATTACCAAACCCCAGAGCTCCAGCTGTGAGGAGAGGTGCCTCGTGCTCACCACTGTGGACAGGTTCAGATGTTCGTAAGTTCTAGGAGCAGAATAAGGCCATTCGGCCCATCAAGTCTACTCCACCATTCAATCATGGCTGATCTATCTTTCCCTCTCAACCCCATTCTCCTGCCTTCTCCCTATAACCCCTGACACTCTTACTAACCAAGAATCTGTTTATCCCCACCTTACAAATATACATTGACTTGGGCTCCTCAGTCAAATTCCACAGATTCGTCACCCTCCGACTAACACAATTCCTCCTCATCTCCTTTCTCACGGTACATCCTTTTATTCTGAGGCTATGGGCTCTAGTCCTAGACTCTCCCACTAGTGGACACGTTCTCTCCACATCCACTCTATCCAGGCCTTTCACTGTTCGGTAAAAGCTTCAATGAGGTACCCCCTCATCCTTCTAAACTCATGTCATGATGGAATATGGCAGCCTAGTCACAGTCTCACTTGACTTTGTCTTGACTTGGATCAGGGTAGTTTGTTGTAATGAGAGAGAGAGGAAATTAAGTCAGAGGGTCTTAAATGTGAGTTTGAACTGTGGAAATTGAGCTGGGAAGGGGTGGTGATAAACTGAAGGAATTAAAAGACCATGGTCATGTTGAATGCAAGTTAGAATGATGCTGTTGAGGATTTGAGGGTGTGGACCAAATGGGACTGACTTAGATGGGCATCCTGGTCGACATGGATGAGTTGGGGTGAAGACCCTGTTTCCGTGCAGTGTTAGTCTGTGACAGTCTACGAGGATAAACACCATTAACAACTGGGCCTCCTCCATGGCCAGAGCGAGTCCCACTGCAAATTGGAGGAGCAGCACCTCATATTTCGCTTGGGTAGTTTACTCCCCTGCGGTATGAACATTGACTTCTCCAATTTCAGGTAGTCCTTGCTTTCTCCCTCCTTCCCCTCCTCTTCCCTTCCCAGCTCTCCCTCCGCCTCTTCCTTTCTTCTTCCTCCCCCCCTCACCCCACCCCCACATCAGTCTGAAGAAAGTTACCCTTTGCTCCATAGATGCAGCCTCACCCGCTGAGTTTCTCCAGCATTTTTGTCCACCTTCCGTTTAACAACTGCTGTGGTGTGTTTGGTTGGGTGGGTGGTGTGTGGCTAACTGGTGCAGTGCGGAGTTGAGAAGAGAACTGACCAGCTAGTACATACGTACAATTTTAATAGCAAAGCTAATTTTGAGCTATTTCTGTGGATTTTCTAGATTCGTTTTTTAGTTGAGTTTAGTTTATAGTTTCTTGTTCCAGGGAAGAACATCGACTCCTGTGTTCTCTCAGTACCAAACGCAGGACATCTAACTGCAGGCTGCCACTGCATCTATGTGTGGGAATCATTTAATGAAAACTTTGTTAGATGTGCCTCTGATGTGATGAGCGGAACCAGCTGCGGCTTTAATGTGCTTGTCGGTCACGGTTCAGAGTTCAAGGAAAGGATATTTCTTTCAGGGAAAATAAATAATGAGGTGTGTCCATCTAGCACACAAGGTGGCCACTTGTGCAGGCTGCTCGGCGAGATAGTTGCCCAGTTGTACACTTGCCAACTGCCCCAGGACTCATCCCCATCGCACCCGGGTCCCTGGCGCTGTGAGGCAGCAACTCTACCGCTGCGCCACCGCGCCGCACTTTGTCTTATCGAGAAGGAGTGGGCAGGCGGTAGAGTTGCTGCCTCACAGCGCCAGGGACCCGGGTGCGATCCTGACTACAGGTGCTGTCTGTACGGAGTTTGTACGTTCTCCCCGCGACCTGTGTGAGTTTTCTCTGGGAGCTCCGGTTTCCTCCCACACTCCAAAGACGAACAGGTTTGAAGGTTAATTGGCCTGGTGAAAGTTTGTAAATTGTCCTGAGTGTGTGTGGGATAGTGTCAATGTGCGGGGATCGCTGGTCGAAGCAGACACGGTGGACAGAAGGGCCTGTTTCCGCGCTGTATCTCTAAACTAAACTGAACAACCTCTCATTCCAGGAATCAACCTAATTAACACACACCACACTGCTTCATAATGTCCCTTGGATGTGGAGCTCCAACCTGCTCACTGTGGTGTAGGTGTGGTCTCACCAACACCTTGTATCATTGCACCTAGGCATTTTTACTATCTTTAGAGATTCAGTGTGGAAACGGAACCTTCAGCCCACACGCACCAGCGAGCACCCCGTACACTGTCTAGCACTATGCTTCACACTAGGAATAATTTACGCTTCTTACCGAAGCCAATTAACCTACAAGCCTGTACGTCTTTGGAATGTGGGAGGAAACCAGAGCACCTGGAGAAAACCCACACGGCCACGGGAAGAACATACAAGCGCCGTACAGACAGATGTCAGGATCGAACCCGGGTCTCTGTAAGGACGCAACTCTACCGCGGCGCCAACATGTCCGTATAGCACGGAATGCAACCGGAAATCTATTTAAACCCGCACAAGTAGGGGTTACATAGAAACATAGAATATAGGTGCAGGAAGAGGCCATTCGGCCCTTCGAGCCAGCACCACCATTCATTGCCATCATGGCTGATCGTCCCCAATCAATAACCCTTGCCTGCCTTCTCCCCATATCCCTTGATTCCACTAGATCCCTTGATATAACTTTCTTTTAAATCCATCCAGTGACTTGGCCTCCACTGCCCTCTGTGGCAGGGAATTCCACAAATTCACAACTCTCTGGGTGAAAAAGTTTTTTCTCACCTCAGTCTTAAATGGCCTCCCCTTTATTCTAAGACACAAACGTTCACTGAGCATCAGGACTTCTTAATGAGACACAAAGTGCTGGAGTAACTCAGCGGGACAGGCGGCATCACGGGAGAACATGGATAGGTGACGTTTTGGGTCGGGACTTGTATTGGGGGAGGGGGGTGTAAGTTGGAAGAGAGGTGGGGGTAGGATAAAGCCTGGCAAGTGATATGTGGATACAGGTGAGTGGGGGGGGGGGGGGGGGGGGGGGGTGGTGTTGGGGGATTGGTAGATGGTTGCATTTCAGAACGGTTGGATTGAAGTTTCAGTGAATGTTGCAAGAAACTCGAACAAAAATCCGGTAGTAAATGAAACAAAAACATCAACATTTACATCCATAACCTCTCGTCCAGAGCACAGGAACAGGTCAACAAACAAGAGGTCACCTGTGGCAATGTTTCCTCTAAGGAGCTCATTCACCAGAGTGGAGTATTTGAACTGCGGTCACCGAATAAAATAAATAATCTGGAACACCGTCAAATTACACAGCTGCTTGGATGCCAAGGAATGATTGGGGAGTTTTCACCATGGGGAACATGCCTCGTGAAGCTTTATAACCTGATCACCCCCGACTTCCCACCCATCCCTCCTCCCCCATCAGTAACAGCTCAAGGAGAATGAAGAGCTGCCAACGTTCACAGCTCAGTATCCATGCAAAACTCACTCTCTGTGCCAGAGAGATATCACACTGAATTACAGCCAAGTTCATAGAATCCATGGTCGGACACAAAAAGCTGGAGTAACTCAGCGGGTCAGACAGCATCTCTGGAGAAAAGGAATAGGCGATGACGATTCGGGTCATGATCTTTCGTCCCATTGTCCATTGTCCACTCCTGCAGTGCGGGCTTTAGACTTTACTTGAGATTCTACGGATTCAGCGCGGAAACAGGCCCTTCGGCCCACCGAGTCCGCGCCGACCAGCGATCGCTACAAACCTGTACCTCTTTGGAGTGTGGGAAGAATCCAGAGCACCTGGAGAAAACCCACGTGGTCACGGGGAGAACGTACAAACTCCGTACAGCCAGCACCGGTAGTCAGCATCGAACCTGGGTCTCCGGCGCTGCAAGCACTGTAAGGCAGCAACTCTACCTCTGCGCCCCCTAATTTTATGCCCAATGACTGCACTGAACCTTAATGGGCAAAGTCTGGTAAAGCTTCCTCTGTTTGTAAATAAACAATGCTCATGTTCATAAGTGATAGGAGCAGAATTAGGCCATTCGGCCCGTCAAGTCTACTCTGCCATTCCATCATTGGTGATCTATGCCTCCCTCTCAACCCCATACTCCTGCCGTCTCTCCGTAGTCCCCGACCCCCACACTGATCAAGTCAACGTTAACTGTGACAATCCCATTGGAAGCCACATGGCTCATTGGGATAGTTCTAATTGCAGCGTGCGTGTGTGTTGAGAGTGGCACTCCATTCGTCCTGCACTATCAGAGGTCAGTGAAAGTGATTAGTGAGAGCACTAGCTATAACGGTACTTTGGACAAATATAGCATTGGAAGTTGAAGGGAGACCTGAGAGAAGTAGAAAAAATGATGAGAGGCAGAGATAAGGTAGACAGTACGAACCTTTTCTCCAAGTTGGAAATGTCAAGGACTAGAGGGCGCAGCTTTAAAATGAGAGGGGCAAAGCTTAAAGGATATGTGGTGAGTGCCTGGTACACTCTGCCAGGGGTGGTGGTGGAAGCAAATAGGAGGTTTTTAGATTGGCTCGCGACTGTGCAGGAAATAGAGGGATAGGGATTACATGCAGGCAGAGAAGATTAGTTTAACGGCATGGTGTGCAGCATATTGTGGCTTGAAGGGTCTATTCCTGGGCTGTATTGTTCTTAGTTCTAAACTGGGGTTAAACATATGCTTATAAAAAGCTCTAAAGAATTCTGCGGTACTATTTCAAAGAAGTACATGCAAGTTTCCCAGGATCCTGATCAATATTTATCCCTGGATAATATCCGTGTGACACATTCTCACTATGCTGTTGGAAGAACATGATACATCAATTGGTTTCCCCGGCTCCTATATTAAAACAGCGATTGGACTTCAAAGGTACTTGAATTCCTATAAAATGATACGAGACATCCCGAAATAGTCGTGAGAGGCTGCTCTGTAACTGCAAAACTGTTCAATTGAATGGAGCATATTATTCTAGTTTAGTTTCGAGATGCAGCACGTAAACGGGCCCTTCGACCAGCGATTGAAGTCCTCGCCGACCAGCGATCACCCCTACACTAGTTCTATCCTACACACTGGGGACGGTATACAAAAGCCAATTAACCTACAAACCCGCTCATCTTTGGAATGTGGAAGGAAACTGAGGCACCCAGAAAAAAACGTGCGGTCACAGAGAGAACGTACAAACTCCATACATGTGTCTCTGGCGTTGTAATGCCCCTGTCCCACTTAGGAAACCTGAACGGAAACCTCTGGAGACTTTGCGCCCCACCCAAGGTTTCCGTGCGGTTCCCGGAGGTTGCAGGTAGTGGAAGCGGGTAGGGAGACTGACAAAAACCTCCGGGAACCTCACGGAAACCTTGGGTGGGGCGCAAAGTCTCCAGAGGTTTCCGTTCAGGTTACCTAAGTGGGACAGGGGCATAACTCTGTTTCTCTCTGCAGAGATGTTCGGTAAAGATTGTAAATTGTCCCTAGTGTGTAGGATAGCATAGTGTACGGGGATCACTGATTGGCACGGTCTCGGTGGGCCGAAGGGCCTATTTTCACACTGTATCTCTAAACTAAACTAAAAGATGAACATGTGGCTCGTACATTGTTATATTCTTGGTCAGGCAAGAAATCTGAATTCACGCATGTTCCCAACAGGCTCATTGAATGCAAGATAATACCTCACTGACACGTAACAATGGGAACAACTGCAGCTATCGGTCGATCGGTAGTCTCTCCAACTGAGTGGAATTGAAAAGTGACGCTTTGATCCTGATGGCCACTTGAGTAAACTCTGCGATGTTCTACTCGTGGGCCATCCCTCGTGTCAAAGACACTGTATGGTCACCCATTGTATTGGCAGCACGGTGGCGCAGCGATAGAGTTGCTGCCTTACAGCGCCAGAGGCCCGGGTTCAATCCTGACTATGGGTGCTGTCTGCACGGAGTCTGTACATTCTCCCTGTGTCCACTTGGGATCTCTTCCCACACTCCAAAGACGTGTAGGTCTGTAGGTTAATTGGCTTCGGTAAAGATTGTGAATTGTCCCTAGTGTGAAGGATAGCATGGTGTGGGAGGGATCACACGGTCTCAGTGGGCCGAAGGGCCTATTTCCACGCTGTATCACTAAACTAAACTATCTGAAAAAAACTGAAGAAGGGTCTCAACCTGAAACCCGAAACGTCACCCATTCCTTCCTGTCCCACTGGGTTACTCCAGCTTTTTGTGTCGATAAAAGATCAACATATGGCTCGTGCATTGTTATATTCTTGCTGAGGCAAGAAATCTGAACACATGCATGTTCTCTGTTAAAAGAGTGGGATTAGGCCCAGGAATCTAACACCTCAGTCTCTTTTACACCTTATTAAAAAAAGCACAACTAAATCACAACGCCTCTCAAACATTAAAAAATTGCATTTCCTATCCTTGATCCCCCTAAAGTACACACATGCTGCATATATTTTCTCATCTAGCATCTCGATATTTTTAAATCAAGTCGTCCTTTTCCATATCTCCGTCCATAGAAACATAGAAAGTAGGTGCAGGAGTAGGCTATTCGGCCCTTCGAGTCAGCACCGCTATTCAATATGATCATGGCTGATCAACCAGAATCAGTACCCCGTTCCTGCTTTCTCCCCATATCCCTTGATTCCGTTAGCCCTAAGAGCTAAATCTAACTCTCTCTTGAAAACATCCAGTGAATTGGTCTCCACTGCCTTCTGTGGCAGAGAATTCCACAGATTCACAACTCACTGGGTGAACTTCTAGGAACCTCAAGACCATCAGACTCCTCATCTACCTCAATTCTGCCCCCCCCCCCCCCTGTAGTTTCTGCATCCACTGTATCTCTCATCGGCAAGAAAACCAAATATACAGTAAAAAATCCTGGACCTAAGTACACAAATGGCTAAATCTGTATCAAAGCAAAATTATCAACATGTGGCTCCAATTAGACATGAAAATGTTATTTCCCACTCCTCTTGTTCACTGCCAAAACACCGCAAACTTCACAGACTGTCGGAGGTTAAAACCAAACTAATTTTCCGTTCGGGTAGTAAGGGCTCATTTGATACCATGGTAGAAGTTTAAAAAGCTGTGCATCAATAGATAATAGACAATAGGTGCAGGAGTAGGCCATTCGGCCCTTCGAGCCAGCACCGCCATTCAATATGATCATGGCTGATCATCCCCAATCAGTACCCCGTTCCTGCCTTCTCCCCATATCCCCTGACTCCGCTATTTTTAAGAGCCCTATCTAGCTCTCTCTTGAAAGCATCCAGAGAACCTGCCTCCACCACCCTCTGAGGCAGAGAATTCCACAGGCTCACCACTATCGGGTTGGAACCCTTCTTCCGACCCGAAGAAAATCACTTATTCCTTTTCTCCAGAGATGTTGCCTGACCCGCTGAGTTCCCCCAGCCTTGCTGTGTCCATCTTCAACATAGACCAGCATCTGCAGTTCCTTCCTACACCTTGGAGAATTGCTGATGATGGACAATAAATATGAAAGCAGATGGGCCAAAGTCACAAGAGGCTCATTTCATGAACGGAAAGCACAGGAGACTTTCCACCAGCACTCGGGCCATGGGCAGCTGTGACACTGTACACAATACACAGGATATCCACTTGGTCCCTGCTTCTTTCCTAAACGGGGGGCGATCTCAGGTCTTGGTTTATTTTGGTACATGGTGCATGATTGTATGCATGTATTTTGCAAATGATCTCACTTCATGCAATTACTGTTAAATTCAATTTAAGCTTCTCATGACAGAACCAGATGGTCGTCAGTTCCTGCGCTATTGAGACAGCTGAGTTTAGCCGACTGGGCCACTCTAGCTCACTCCAACACCCTGGGGTTGAGGAAACACCGGCCATCATTCCCATACCCATTCTCACATCAGGTGAGAACAGGATGTAATAACAAAGCCCGGTGGCACAGTGGTAGAGTTGCCGCCTTGCGACGCTAGAGACCTGGGTTCGATCCTCACCACGGGTGCTGTCTGTACGGAGTTTGTACGTTCTCCCTGGTGACCGCGTGGGTTTTCTCCAGGTGCTTCAGTCTCCTCCCACATTCCAAAGGTGCGCAGGTTTGTAGGTTAATCGGCTTCTGTATAGATAGAGCTGGTGTACGGGTGATTATTTGGTAGGCACGGACTCTGTGGGCCGAAGGGCCTGTTTCCACGCTGTATCTCTAAATCTAAAGCTAAGAATAGCAGATGTTGGTTTATGCAAAAAGAAAGACACTAAACGCTGGAGTAACTCAGCGGGTCAGGCGGCATCTCTGGAGAAAACGGATAGGTGATGTTTTGGGTCATAACATAGAAATTAGGTGCAGGAGTAGGCCATTCGGCCCTTCGAGCCTGCACCGCCATTCAATATGATCATGGCTGATCATCCAACTCAGTATCCTGTACCTGCCTTCTCTCCATACCCCCAATCCCTTTAGCTACAAGGGCCACATCTAACTCCCTCTTAAATATAACCAATGAACTGGCCTCAACTACCTTCTGTGGCAGAGAATTCCAGAGATTCACCACTCTCTGTGTGAAAAATGATTTTCTCATCTTGGTCCTAAAAGACTTCCCCCTTATCCTTAAACTGTGACCCCTTGTTCTGGACTTCCCCAACATCGGGAACAATCTTCCTGCATCTAGCCTGTCCAACCCCTTAAGAATTTTGTACGTTTCTTAACAGCTCTTCGGGAAGAAGGATCCCGACCCAAAATGTCACCTCTCCACTTTGTGTCTTTGGCATAAATCAATGATGCCTCCCTCAATAGTCCTTGAAAAGGTTAATTTCACAGCGGATTGTGTAGCTCTGCACGACATTTTAACTGCAAAAAGACCGAATAGCAAGCTAATATAAAGTTACAATGTAAAGGAAGTTGTTGAAGACAAAGTTTCTCAGATGCTTAAAATAACAATGACTGCGTTCAGCCCTGTAGTGAACATTTATTGCAGGGTGACCAAAGGGCTGGTTGACAAGGAAGAAAGATGCCTTTCTGTTTCAAATCAACCGCCCACATATGCCCTGGGGCAACAACACAGGTCACAAGTAACAGGGTTTGGGGGAGGCAGAGACCCGGGTTCGATCCTGTCCACAGTACGGAGTTTGTACATTCTCCCCGTGACCTGCGTGGGTTTCCTCCGGGTGCTTTGGTTTCCTCCCACACTCCAACGACGTGCAGTTCTTTTAGGTTCATCGGCTTGGTAAAATTGCAGACTGTTGCCAGCGTGTGTAGATAGTACGAGCATGCGAGGGGGGGGGGGGGGGGGATCGCTGGTCGGTGGGCTCTAGGGAGTGTTTCTGCGCTGTATCTCTAAACTAAACTAAACTAAACTAAACTAACAGCTTCAAAAAAAATGCAAGCCCTCGGGAAATAACCGGGATTGTTGTCACCTCAGGGGAGGAGAGTGGTTTTTGTAATGGAATAGCTGAGATGGGATCTTGTTAGCTGAGGACAAGTAATTACCAAAGCCAAGAGTAATTGCATTTAGCTTGACAGCATTGGAGTGATGCCACAGACTAAGGAAATTACTGAAATAGAAACATAGAAAATAGGTGCAGGAGTAGGCCATTCGGCCCTTCGAGCCAGCACCGCCATTCAATATGATAATCCAAAATCAGTACCTCGTTCCTGCTTTTTCCCCAATATCCCTCGATTCCTTTAGCCCCAAGAGCTAAATCTTAGGCTAAGAGCTATACAATACAATACAATTCAATTTATTGTCATTTGGACCCCTTGAGGTCCAAACGAAATGTCGTTTCTGCAGCCATACATTACAAACAAATAGACCCAAGACACAACACAGTTTACACAAACATCCATCACATCGCTGTGATGGAAGGCAAAAAAAAACTTATCTCTCCACTGCACTCTCCCCCCCCGATGTCAGTCAGAGTCAAAGTCAAAGCCCCCGGCTGGCGATGGCGATTGTCTCGCGGCCATTAAAGCCACGCCGGGTGATGCAAAGTCGCGCACCGGGTCTTGGTGTTAGAGCCCCCGGCGTGCGCTCGCAGAGTCCCGCGGCCATTCCAAGCCGTGCGGGGCGATGATGTAAGGCCCCGCTCAGGTGCTCTTCAACCCCGCAACTCGGGCGGGAGAAGTCACCGTTGCGGAAGCCCCGAAAAGCGGTCTCCCAGCAGGGACCCGCCGGCTCCCGGTGCCGCCGTCCGCCAAACCCGCAGTTGCAGCCTCCGAAGCTCCGGAGGTCGGGTGGCAGCAGTGCTCAACCACAGCTCCACCCGCTCCGGACTCGGCCAGCCCCGTGACGGTGAGTAGTCGGCAGCTCCGCAGCTGAAACCCCAGGTCGTTCCTGTTGGAGGCCGCTCCACGTTGCAGCCCCAACGACAACGGAGACCCGACAAAGAAAAGGTCGGGTCTCCCGTGCAGGGGAAAGATTTTAAAGTTACCCCCTCCCCCCCACACCACCCCCACCCCCCCACACACATACCCCAACAAAAAAAATAACAAAAACTACATAAAAATTAGACAAAAAATAATAAAACACAGACGGACTGCAGAGGCCGCTGCTGACGAGAGTCGCGCCACCCACCGAAGAGCTAAATCTAAATAGGAAAGTCCACGCCCAAGATGGCATTTGAAAACAAGGACAAGGATTTATAAATGATGGGATTGCTGAACCTGGAGTCTGTCTAGGTTGGTGAGCATAGTTTAGTTTAGTTTATTGTCACGTGTACCGAGTTACAGTGAAAAGCGCAGAAGTGAAAGAGACATAGAGGCAGTACAGGGTGCTGAATTTGCGTAATCAGTCATCAACGTATTGAATGGTGCAGCAGGATCGATGGACCGAATGGCCTATACCTGCTTCTATTTTTGATGATGTTATGCTTCTATTTCATTACTAAACATTGAAATCAGATTCATGATTTTGCAATCTTCCTGGTTTGTGTGTCTCGGGTCAAGGTCATTTCATGGTGTGATCAAAGTGCTCTGTGGATCATAACTCAAGCTCACACAAAGGGCTTATACCCTGTGATTGTGGGGAATCTTGCAGCTACATAGTCTGGTGCCAGGGCCGTTAACATTGCCAGCTCCACGTTACCCTCCTCTAAGAGCCACGGTACCAAACGTGCCCACAGCAGCTGGCAGCTTCAACTTGCTAACAAGCACAAGGCCCACAGTGGGGGCTTCAACACAGCCTTGCATCCGCATCCCCACTCATTGCCCTCCAGCTTCACTGGGTAACACCCTCAAAGCTTCCACCATCTTCCAGCCATTCACCCAATATTCAAAGTTCATGTCAAAGCCACATTTACAATGTGGGCATCATTCTGACACACAGCCCCAACGTGCCACAATCAACAATATTCGCATGGTGTAACAAATATACACACACTACAATGGCGCAGCGGTAGAGTTGGCGCCTTACAGCGGCAGAGACCCGGGTTCGATTCTGACTACGGGTGCTGTCTGTATGGAGTTTGTACGTTCTCCCCGTGATCTGCGTGGGTTTTCTCCGGGTGTTCCGGTTTCCTCACACGCCCCAAAGACGTGCAGGTTTGTAGGTTAATTGGCTTTGGTAAAATTGTAAATTGTCCCTAGTGTGTAGTATAGTGTTGGTGTACGTACGGGGTGATCGCTGGTTGGTGCGGACTCGGCGGGCCGTAGGGCCTGTTTCCGCGCTGTATCTCTAAATTCTAATGTTCAAATCAGCAAAAACAATGTGGGTATGTTTAGCAATTAAGATTTTTGCTCAAAAAACAGGCTGGAAATGCCCAAGACTGGAGGACACAGCTACACGGTGAGAGGGGAAGAGCTGAGTGGAGATGTGCGGGGCAGGTTTTCTTTCCCATAGAGAGTAGCGGGGTATTGGAACACTTTGCCAGGGAAGGTGGTGGAGGCAGATACGATAGTGGCGTTTCAGAAGCTTTTAGATAGGTGCATAGAAGTGAAGGGAATAGAGGGATAGGGATCATGTACAGGCGGATGAGATCAGTTTAACTTGGCATCATGTTTGGCACAAACATTGGGGGCATTATGTTTATGTGTATATTGAACTGAACTGTTCTGTATTTTTGTGTACAATATTCTGTTGTGCTGCAGCAAGCAAGAATTTCATTGTCCTATCTAGGACACATGACAATAAACTCTCTTGACTTGACTTGACCTGTTTTACTGTGCTGTACTTAGAAACATAGAAAAATAGGTGCAGGAGTAGGCCATTTGGCCCTTTGGGCCAGCACCGCCATTCAATATGATCGTGGCTGATCATCTAAAATCAGTACCCCGTTCCTGCATTTTCCCCATATCCCGTAATTCCTTTTAGCCTTAAGAGCCAAATCTAACTCTCTCGTGAAAACATCCAGTGAATTTGCTTCCACTGCCTTCTGCTGCTGAGAATTCCATAGATTCACAACTTTCTGGGTGAAAAGTACTGTTCTGTTTGATGTAAGCACCTTAAGCAGAGAATGGGGTTGAGAGGGAAAGATAGATTCAGCTGTGACTGGATGGTGGAGTAGTCTCGACGGGCCGAATGGCCTAATTCTGCTCTAATGACATAAACAGATAACTAAAGGATTTGCTGATTTGATGGGGGGGGGTGGGGGGGGGGTGTGGGGGGGGGGGGGTGGGGTGGGGTGGGGGGGTGGAGAAAGGGAGCTGGTCAGGGAGTTGTGATTCTTGGACAAGATCAAAAAGCACTTGATCAGGCATGGGGCGTCAGACATCTGCAATTTTCTTCCCCTAAAAGTCTGAGGAGCTGAATGTAAACTGATTTCAATTTAGAAATGTCCAATTGATTTTTGCTTAGGTTAAGTGGATATGACTCAGATGCAGATCACATTAAGTGATAAAACTGCTGCCCCTCATGAGGGTTTAGGTTCTGACTCACCCCGTGAGGAGTGTGTAGGAAGGAACTGCAGATGCTGGTTTAAACCGAAGACAGACACAAAAAGCTGGAGTAACTCAGCGGGACAGGCAGCATCTCTGGAGAGAAGGAATGGTGAAGAAGGGTCTCGACCCGAAACGTCGCCCATTCCGTCTCTCCAGAGATGCTGCCTGTCCCGCTGAGTTACTCCAGCTTCTTGTGTCAGTCTTTGCCCCATGAGGAACTATCAATGCAATCTTGCCTGACACGTAATGATGGTTATGTTGAGGGTTTATGACACACTAGAACTATTAACCACGAGCTGAAGCCCTCAAAAATAGAACAGCAAAGATCATGGGGGAAACTTAAAGATTATTAATAAACAATAAAGTCCATACAAACAAGACTTTAAATGACATATTTCTTATCAGCAATGAATGCCATAACAAAACCCACAAAAGCAATTTTGCGTCATTGAATTTTGGGATAACAAAGTACTGAAGTAAACTGATCACAAGGCAGTGATCAGATGTTGCCGTCCCCTGTGGCTCTGTTATTTACAGATTTAATATCACTATGATACTAGATAATGACCAGGCGGAATTCACACAGACACTCACGCTAAGAGGATAGCCTGGCCCATTGTGAGTGTGACTCCTCCACACTATATTCCATCTGCCACTTACTTCTCTGCCCACTCTCCCAACCTGTCCCAGTCCCTCTGCAGAGTCCCTGCTTTCTCTGCACTACCTGCCCTTCCACCTATCTTCGCATCGTCGCCAATCTTGGCCACAAAGCCTTCAATCCCACTAATATATCCAAATAGTTTCATATACACCGTGAAGACTAGCGGTCCCAGCATCGACCCCTGCGGAACCCCGCTAGTCACTGGCAGCCGTCCAGAAAAAGCACCCTTCATTGCCATTGAGATAAACATTTGAGATAAAATGCATTGCATTTGCCTTCAGTGGCAGAAAGGGCACGTCTCCCAGCTGAGCCAGCATCCGGGGCAGAAAGCTGTTACGTACAGTAAGGTGCTGTTTCCTGAAGGGAACTGAGAAAGGAAAGGGGGGGGGGGGAGCGGGATTGCGATTGTGAAGAGAAATTCAGTTGGAACCGTTACTCAATCGCATCCAAAGCCCTTCTGCAATTTAACGATTACATCCGTCACGGTGATTGTTAGGAGTCAGTTTCCTGTGTGACTGGAGATTTAATCTAAACACTAATCCCTCTTCCAGAAGCATGTGCAGAGTTAAATAATAAACAGCCAGCAAACAGGACAATGTTCCCTTGCCAGACACCCTGAAACTAACCTTGGTTTTAAACACTATAGTTTAGCTTATTGTAGACTTCTTTGACTGGGAAGCATGCAATAAAAATGCTTTTCACTGCACCTCGTACCGAGCATTTTTATTGCATGCTTCCCAGTCAAAGAAGTCTACACAGGATTACAATCAAGCTGTCCACAGTCTACAGATAGAGGATAACGGCTATATTGTTTGGAGCCAGATAAAGTCCAATCAAAGATAGTCCAAAGATCTCCAATAAGGTGGATGGGAGGTCAGGACCGCACTCTAGCTGGTGAGAGGACGGTTCAGTTGCCTGAATGAAACTGTCCCTGAATCTGAAGATGTGGATTTTCAAACTTCTGTTCCTCTTGCCCAATGGAAAAGGGGAGACGAGGGAGTGACTGGGGGTGAGACTGGACCTTGATTATGCTGGTGGCCTTGCCGAGGCGGCGTGAAACGTAGATGGAGTCTGTGGTTTGCGTGATGGTCTGGGCCATGTCCACTAATCTCTGCAATTTCTTGCGGTCTTGGATGAGCTGTTCCCAAACCAGGCTGTGATGCATCCCGATAAAATGTTTTCTACGGCGTATCTGTAGAATTGGGTGCGGGATGTTAGGGGCATGCTGATCTTCCTGAGCTGTCTAAGGATATAGAGATGTAGGTGATCGCTTCGATGTGGCTGGTCCGGGACAAATTGCTGTTGATATTTATTCCAAAGAACTTTAAGCTTTCGATCATCTCCGCTTTGGTGCCGTCAACATCTACCTGGGCGTGTGTTCCGCTTCGCCTCCTGAAGTCGATCAAAAGGCTTGTAGATTGTCCCTAGTGCGTGTAGGACAGTGTTTGTGTATGGGGGTGATTGCTGGTCGGTGGTGACTCGGTGGGCCGAAGGGCCTCTTTGTATCTCTAAAGCCTAAAGTCTAAAGAAAGCAGAAATGCATCCCGGCAATCCAGGACTCCAAAAGATCCAAACCAGGGGAGGTCCCGATCGGGATGTAGTATAAATACTGACACACTGTACACGCCACACTCTCCCTTTCATTTCCTCCTCAAGTTCCAACTATTCGTTAAGGGCCTGTCCCACGAGCATGCAACCTGCATGCGACAAGCGCGACCAAACCGGAAGCGGGGGGAGGTCGAGTGAGTGACGCGAAGTTCGAGCGAAGTCCGCGGGAAGTTTGCGCGTGACGTATGGCGTCAAGACGCTGCGTACGCCCGTCGAGGCGGTGCGTACGGCGTCGAGGCGGCTGCGGTCCGGCAGGCCTTTGCCGCGTGGAATTTTTGGACACGGTCAGTTTTTTCGGAACCCCGCGCGATGTCGGGACCAGCTCCGCACAACTCCATATGGCTCCGGCGATCGAAGTGGGACCGGCCCTGCGAGGCCGTACGGCTCAAGCAACCACATTAGGTCGCGCCTGCCGCATGGAGTCGCATGCTCGTGGGACAGGCCCTTAAGCAATTAAAAGTAAGAGTTTCCTGTATGTCACAACCTTGTGCTGATCGTTGCAGTCCTATGTTGCAATGATTCCTTTCAATTAGTAGCACTTTGCAGAACAAGTGGGATGCTTCTCTTGCTAAATTCTAAGGCTGCGTTTCAAAATAACTTCAGTCCCTCAAAGCTGTGAAAGGCAGAGTGTAAACTTCGCCTAACATGTTGGAGAACCAGGTGAATAAATCCTTGGGTCCATGGCACCAACTTCATTCCCTTAGCATCTGCAAATCAATGCTTGTATCTGTGCAAACTGGAGCAGTTGGATTACTGATGAGATTATGTTCTTGAGTGTGAGTTCACCTTATTGACACGCATACCCACATACAGTGAAAAGCTTTTGTTGCGTGCAAACCAGTCATGGAAAGACAATACATGATTACAATCGAGCCATGTAGTGTGCAGACGCATGATAAAGGGAATAGCGTGAATAACGTCTAGTGCAAGATAAAGTCCAGTCAAATCTTATCATAGTCCGAGGATCTCCAGTGAGGGAGATAGTAGCTCAGGACTGGTCTCTGGTTGTGGTAGGATGGTTCAGTTGCCTGATAACAGTTGGGGTGAAACTGTGGGGTGGGAAGATTGCAACCTTCACGTGGTCCGCCCTGTTTCAACGAATGCAATCAACCCGGTGTGCACAAGCAAATAAGATCAAATAGTACAAGTTGTCCCACAACTTTAGGCTGTGCACGCCATACGCAAGAAGAAGAAGAAGGGACAAACTGTCCCTGAATCTGGTGGTGTGCGTTTTCACACTTCTATACCTTTTGCCTGATGGGAGAGGGGAGAAGAGGGAGTGGCCAGGGTGCCAGGTATAGATATTTCTGGTTTCATGCATGTGTAACATTTCCAAGTAGTCTGTTGTACTGAAGAATTCGCCTTAGAAGTCCAAGTAATCAGTACTAGCATTCTTCCACCTGGTGCACAAAAATACTGTCACGTACAAACACACACTGTGGTATTTATGCAAAGACAGTGGCATAGCAGTACAGCTGCTGCCTTACAATGCCAGAGATTTGGGTTCGATCATGACCAGGGGTGCTGTCTGTGTGGAGTTTGCACAGTTAATTGGCTTGGTATAAATCGAAAATGTAAAATTGTCCCTAGTGTGTGTAGGATAGTGTTAATGTGCGGGGATCGCTGGTCGGTGCGGACTCGATGGGCCGAAGGGCCCTTTTCCTCGCTGTATCTCCAAACTAAACAAAACTTATTTATCCCATACTTGTGAAAACTTGCCATGCTGGGAATTTATCACACCGAGCCCGTGCCAGTAAGTGAGCAGAATGAAATGGTAGCCAAGACGGCAGAATTGCCACCTAGTAATGTGTTGCTGACCTTAAAACTGATCCAGTTATAGTCATAGAAACATAGAAAATAGGTGCAGGAGTAGGCCATTTGGCACTTCGCTCCATAGATGCTGCTGCACCCGCTGAGTTTCTCCAGCACTTTTGTCTACCAGAGACTCTGAGTTTGGTTAAGAACAGTTTGAATGTAAACCTTCGAGCGTGCAGCAGATAAGCGAGGGAGGGGGGGGTGGGGGAAGGCACAGTAACTCCTGAAGCAAAGCCCAGTGGAGAGCTGCTCCAGACATGGAGGCTCCTCTCTCACCAGTTGAGTCTGCAGAGGCTACTCGGGACAAAGGCCCTTCTCAGTGCAGGTGTGGGTCAGCAGACACACAACAGCTGCAGTCTCTCACTGTCGAGTGGATGACATTACACCTCCACAACCCCCAGCCAACTCCAGCCCGACCACCCGACCCTGCAGCCGGAGGAGAAATGTGATATTTTGTTTTTAACCCTAACGTGCCTCTGAAAGTGAAGTACAACAGCAGCGCTTCTGTGAAGTTCTATTTCACAATTTTCCATCTTCCCTCCTCTGCTCCCTTCTTCCAAACTGAAAAACAAACTGACTCAAGCTGAAAGAGATGTTTAAGAAACAACTGCAGATGCTGGAAAAATCGAAGATAGACAAAAATGCTGGAGAAACTCAGCGGGTGAGGCAGCATCTATGGAGCGAAGGAAATAGGCGATGTTTCGGGTCGAGACCCTTCTTCTCGAGACCCGAAACGTCGCCTATTTCCTTCGCTCCACAGTGTACAGATACAAAGGGAATAAAGGGAATAAATGTTGGAGTAGAGGTTTAGAAGAGTGGAGCGATTGTAATGCATGATTGCAGATCCACTTGTGGGACCAGCACTCAAAGAGGCGCATGGCTTGCGTGCCATTTTGACCTATAGGTTCCTAATGGCAGCTCGTTCGTTCCTTTGCATTGTCCTCTCCCTAGTGGACTTCCATTATTCCTACCTCAACGACAAGACAAGGATTATGCATGAACACTGCCATGTTCCACACACTGAGAAACAGTGCCAACAACTTGTACGTATATAGCACATTCAACACTTCAAAACAAAGTTTCAAATTATAATTGGCAATGTCCTGGAAAACCCTGAACAATGTAAGGAACAATCAGCTGTTTATTCTCCCAATGGAAAAGTGTTTCTCACGCCTCTCGACCCAAAACGTCACTTGTCCATGTTCTCCAGAGATGTTCTCCGGAGTTTGCCCTGATTCGAACTCGGAGATTTACGGTAAAGGCCACTCGTCGGTACTCGGGGCTCTCGTGGACATTTTTCAACATGTTGAAAAATCTTCACGAGTCTTCCCGTGCTTACCTGCCGTTAGCGAGTCTTCCCGAGTACCTGCCGTTAGCGCTAAGAGACGTCCCCGAGCTCCGACGTACCCGCTACGTTTATTCTCCATGCTTACCACGAGTTTGATTTTTTTTTTAAACTCGGGAGAGCTCTTGGAATGAACTCGTACCGTGGGACAGGGCTATTACTCCAGCACTTTGTGTCCTTTTGTGTACGAACCAGCACCTGCACTTCTTTGTTGCTGCGGTTTCTCACACTTGAAGGGTTAATATTTCACCCGCCAGACACCATATTTCAGATATGAAACTTCCGCAGATGCTCACAAACTGAGCAATGCCAAAAGGTGCCAGGCTTATGTGACAATGCATAATCAATGATAATTTTTCCAAATACAGTAATATAAAAAAATATCCAAATTTCAAAATCAACCAAGGTAGACATTTGGAAGTCCCTCTGCTTTGTTTCCAGCTGACGAGGTCGCTGACCAATTTGTTCTCCAGCTTCTGATGCTACACGTTCTTGCTGCGAAAATGATTGATTTCACTCACAACATTCCCTCTCTGGAAAAGATCCAAGGCCACGTCAACTGTGAAATCACAAGTTCCAGGCGTCTTTCACTAGTGGCACAACACTGAAAAGCCACTAAGTAAGGTTGACATGATGATATTGAGGCAACTATCAGAGCCATGGTGCTGAGCAGCGAGTCCTGTGGTGGATAAAAATGCTGGAGAAACTCAGTGGGTGAGGCAGCATCTATGGAGTGAAGGAATAGGTGACGTTTCGGGTCGAGACCCTTCTTCAGCCTGATATGGGGAGGGAAGAAGAAAGGAAGAGGCGGAGACAGTGGGCTGTAGGAGAGCTGGGAAGGGGAGGGGAAAGAGGGAGAAAGCAAGGACTACCTGAAATTGGAGAGGTCAATGTTCATACCGCTGGGGTGTAAACTAATGGTTAGTGACTGTAGGGGAGTAATCCTGCTGGAACCAAGTTTGAGGACATGGATTCAGAACCACAAATAACACCAGGAGGCCCAGGTGGATATCGAAGCAAGGGCTGGAGAAGGTGACTTGGAAAAACAAAGCAGAGCACTCACCTAACGCAAGCAAGCCACCTAACCTAACGCACACCAACCTCTCCCGACATCCATGCCCAGGCCCTGATGGGAATGGCCAAGTGTGGATCAGGATAGCAATTCCTCTGCACCAACTTTCACATCACGATTGCCCAATTTTTCCAAAGGGTGGGATGAATGTGGGATACATTAAGAAGATATACGTAGGAAGGAACTGCAGATGCTGGTTTATACCAAAGATAGGCACAAAATGCTGGAGTAACTCAGCGGGACAGGCAGCATCTCTGGAGAGAAGGAATGGGTGACGTCGCCCATTCCTTCTCTCCAGAGATGCTGCCATATAACCATATAACATATAACAATTACAGCACGGAAACAGGCCATCTCGACCCTTCTAGTCCGTGCCGAACACATAATCTCCCCTAGTCCCATATACCTGCGCTCAGACCATAACCCTCCATTCGTTTCCCATCCATATAACTATCCAATTTATTTTTAAATGATAAAAACGAACCTGCCTCCACCACCTTCTCTGGAAGCTCATTCCACACAGCTACCACTCTCTGAGTAAAGAAGTTCCCCCTCATGTTACCCCTAAACTTCAGTCCCTTAATTCTCAAGTCATGTCCTCTTGTTTGAATCTTCCCTACTCTCAGTGGGAAAAGCTTTTCCACGTCAACTCTGTCTATCCCTCTCATCATTTTAAAAACCTCTATCAAGTCCCCCCTTAACCTTCTGCGCTCCAAAGAATAAAGCCCTAACTTGTTCAACCTTTCTCTGTAACTTAGTTGCTGAAACCCAGGCAACATTCTAGTAAATCTCCTCTGTACTCTCTCTATTTTGTTGACCTCCTTCCTATAATTAGGCGACCAAAATTGTACACCATACTCCAGAATTGGCCTCACCAATGCCTTGTACAATTTTAACATTACATCCCAACTTCTATACTCAATGCTCTGATTTATAAAGGCCAGCACACCAAAAGCTTTCTTTACCACCCTATCTACATGAGATTCCACTTTCAGGGAACTGTGCAGTTATTCCCAGATCCCTCTGTTCACCTACATTCTTCAATTCCCTACCATTTACCATGTACGTCCTATTTTGATTTGTCCTGCCAAGATGTAGCACCTCACACTTATCAGCATTAAACTCCATCTGCCATCTTTCAGCCCACTCTTCCAACTGGCATAAATCTGTGCCTGTCCCGCTGAGTTACTCCAGCATTTTGTGTCTATCTTAAGAAGGTATATGGTACACAAAAATGCTGGAGAAACTCAGCGGGTGCAGCAGCATCTATGGAGCGAAGGAAATAGGCAACGTTTCGGGCCGAAACCCTTCTTCCTAACGTCACCTTTTTCCATTCGCTCCATAGATGCTGCTGCACCCGCTGAGTTTCTCCAGCATTTTTGTGTACCTTCGATCTTCCAGCATCTGCAGTTCCTTCTTGAAAGCTAAAGAAGATATATGTTGTACTTTTGAAAATTTTGAATATGTTGTACTTTTGGAAATTTATATTCTAGATTTAAGACAGGTTTATTGGTTAAACCTTTCTTCTTCTTCTTCTTCTCCACATCAAAGCCACAGGTTTTCCTGTTGTCTACTTCCCAATGCAGCCCAACAAATGCCTTGCCTGTTTACTGTTAATCATCCCCATCTCCTGCCAAAAGCTTCTCCTGGAGACCCGTCACCTCGACAATAAAACACAGTAAATTATTCAAAGAGAGTTTTGCAAGAACATTCACCATGTGTACCTGATGAAAGGCACGTCTCCAAACACATTAGCACTCCGTTGGCACTCCGAGGTAAGCTTTGAAATATTGATTTATTTTTGTTCAATGTCCACGTTGCAAGCAACATCCGCACGCCACTGTTTTTCCACGAGTTATGCTTACCTATTTTTTTTTTTTTCTCCGTAAATGTTTTTTTTATTAGATTTTTAAACAAATGTACAATTTACAAGGGAAGGTAGAAAGCTCAAACAATTTAAAAAACACTTAAACAAAATTATCAAATTAAAATATTAACATTTTTATCTATAATATATTCAACCTCCTGCGGTGACCAGCGTTCATAGAAGGCCCCCACAGTCACCGTGGACACCGCGTGTTCCCTCTCTAGGGACACGCAGGCACGGACGTAACCCCGGAAAAGGCGCAGGCAGCTGAGCGCTGTGCAGCCATCGACTGCCCGCTGCCTGGACCCGCGAATGGCCATCTTGGCCAGGCCCCGGAGCAGACCGACAGGGAGACCCCCTCCTCCCTCCCGACCCTCCCCCCTCTGTACCGGGTGCCCATAAATTAATAGTGTTGGACTAAAATGTAGCCAAAACTTGAGGCGCAGCCCCTTCAGATACTCGAACAGGGGCTGCAACCTCTCACACTCTATGTAGATGTGGAACAAGTTATGCTTACCTTGGGATCACAGTCGGTGATTTACTGGTATGTTTGGGCTTGGGCTTTAGAGGTACAGCACAGAAACAGGCCCTTCGGCCCACTAAGTCCGAGCTGACCAGCGATCACCCCATACACCAGCAATAGAGGTGAGGAGATATTTCTTTAGTCAGAGGGTGGTGAATCTGTGGAGGCCAAGTCAGTGGATATAACAGGCAGAGATAGATAGATTCTTGATTAGTATGGGTGTCAGAGATTACGGGGAGAAGGCAGGAGAATGGGGTTGGAAGGGAGAGATAGATCAGCCATGATTGAATGGCGGAGTAGACTTGATGGGCCGAATGGCCTAATTCTACACCTATCACTTATGACTGTCCTCCATAGATTCTGCCTGACACCCTGAGTACTTCCAGCCATTTGTGTTTTGCTCAGGATTCCAGCATCTGCAGCATTTGTGATCCCGCTACATTATATTTAAATGACTATCTCATCTGCTGGGAATGGTTCAGTTAGCAAACGCTATCCTGCCTTTGTGATAACCAAACATGGCAAGGTTTAGTCTGGATTGGGTTCAAGTTTAAAATCTTTGAAACTTTCACAGCCTGTTTGACCAAAACACAACCATTTTTAGAGATTAAAATCTCCCCCCCCCCCCCCCCACAATTACCCGTTCAATTGTACCTCATCCCTGAACTATTACCAATTAGTTTTTACTGCAGACTTTAGCTATTCAGCCTGCAAGGAGATTTCGATACGGTACGATACAACTTTATTTCTCCCAGGAGGTAAATTGTCTATTGACTGTCCCAGACAGTCAATAGACAATAGGTGCAGGAGTAGGCCATTCGGCCCTTCGAGCCAGCACCGCCATTCAATGTGATCATGGCTAATCATCCCCCAATCTGATCATCATAAAGCACAACTAGATATATGAAACATGAAATTAAAGTGACAAGTGGAAAGTCCAGGATTGGGTATGTGCAAAGATTGGGGATGGGAGGTGGGGGGGGGGGGGGTGGGGTGGAGGGTGGAGTCAGTCTACCCCACGACAGAAGAGGGAGGAGTTGTACAGTTTGATAGCCACAGGGAAAAAAAGATCTCCTGTGGTGTTCTGTGCCGCATCTTGGTGTAAACAGTCAGAGAGTGATACAGTGTGTGGACAGGGCAACCTGCAGCATGAAATTCGCAATTCTACAGGAAATAAATTGGCCGCTGAGGAAAAAACACACAATATGGACACTATGAACAAGAAACTCGCCGGAAGTAACTGAAGAGAAGTGATCACTGTTTACACTGAGAAGGGCATAGTATTGTGTGTACTTTCTGGAAACCAACAAAGAAAAGACAGTCAAGCAGTAAGAACATGCAATGTCCATTCACCAAGGCGTTGCCAGAAATGTTGTCAAGGATTAATGAATATTGGAGTCAGTTAACTGGAGGAGAGAAGGCTAAGATAACATTTAGCAGAGGATTTTAAAGTTACTGGAGACTTTTGTCACTATTACAATGGGCGGAGTTTTTGGCTTCAACCTGGTTATAGAGTTATGGAGTGATGCAGTGTGGGAACAGGCCCTTCGGCCCAACTTGTCCATGCCGACCAACATGTTCTAGTCACTGCCGTACGTGGAACGTGTGTTTGCCTTGAAGGAGATGCAGAGAGGTTTATCAAAAATGCAAAGAGGAGTGTAGAAGCTCTGAGAACCAGCACACACCCAATGGGCCAAATGGTCTTCTTTATTAGAAGATAAGAGTATATCTGTCTGGCAAAAAGTACTGGATGAACAAACACTCCATCTTTTGGGAGGATTAAAGACATTAATTTCATTCCCTGCCATAAACCATCTATCAACCATTACACCCCTCTGTCAACTATCTTTAGGCTTTAGAGATACAGCACGAAACAGGTCCTTCAGCCCACCTAGTCCACACCGACCAGCAGTCACCCCGTACACTAGCACTATCCTACACACTAGGGACAATTTACAATTTTCATGTCTTTGGAGTGTGGGAGGAAAACGAAGCACTGGAGAAATACCACTCGGTCACGGGGAGAACGTGCAAACTCCGTACAGACAGCACCCGTGGCCAGGATCGAACCTGTATCTCTGCCGCTGTAGGGCAGCAACTTTACCATGGTACCGTAGTGAATCGAGATGGTTCACACCGTTGGTGGCCTACTTGCATCAGAGCTTCGCCACGATATGGTTTTACCGTCTGTGCTACTAATACTGGACCGGCAGGTGGTAGGAATTGGTTGGAAAGACCATGAAATCTTGTGTGTGAAACTCTGCGGCTCCAGCGATAACAATCTACTCCCATCCCTTCCCTCCATCTGCTGCGATCTGGCAACAAATGAAAGCACAGAAGGCAACAAGAAAGCAAACAGATTGATGCCTGGAATGTGCTGGTTACAGACGGACATATGTGCACACTTAGTGAGATACTCGCTGGCAAAGCAACAACTCCCCCTACAAGATGCTGTCAACTACAACAGTCATACTCCTTCTATCCAGAGATGCTGCCTATCCCCGCTCAGTTACTCCAGCATTTTGCATCTATCTTCAGTCATATTTCAAACCCAGTCCCAAGTGCATCTCAAGAACAGGCACATTTTGATTATTTAAAAAAAAAGTTATGTTAGAAAATCAAGCTAAATGAATGCAGTCATATTGAACTCTTTCAACATTTATAAATCATTCTTCACACTAGGTTTTTGATTTTCTGTTTTTGGATTGAATTCTGTTTTTAATTTGTGTCTGTGATGTCTTTATTACTTGTTATATTCCGATTATATGTTATTCCGATTACTATGTAAGGTGTCCTTGAGATGTCTGAAAGGCGCCCATTAAATAAAATTTATTATTATTATTATTATTTGTGTGGGTACCTGGACATGGATAGGGAAGATTTAGAGGGGTATAGCGCACGCTCGGGCAGGTGGGACAAGTGTAGAATGGGCATGTTGGTCGGCATAGACAAGTTGAGCTGAAGGGCCTTTCCATGCATTTTGACTCTATGGCCGGCCATTAAACAAAAGTCCCATTGATTCTAACAATATAATATGAGCAATGGAAAAGCAATCAGAAAAAAATTGAAGTTTTCATATGGAAAACAGCCCATGCTTAGACACAAGGTAGACAAAAGTGCTGAAGAAACTCAGCGGGTGAGGCAGCATCTATGGAGCAAAGGAAAATGCAACATTTCGAGTCGAGACCCTTCTTCAGACCCTACTTCATCATATGGCAGATTCACGTCTAAAAAAAGTCTGAAGAAGGGTCTCGACCCGAAACGTCGCCTATTTCCTTCGCTCCATAGATACTGCCTCACCCGCTGAGTTTCTCCAGCATTTTTGTCTACCTAAGAAATTCTTTTAACTCTTTTGTTTTCTGTTTCCTCCTATCTGTGTTTAACATTGAGACTGTTATACAATTGGAATTCAACCCCAATGTCATCAGCAGAGAAGCTGCCAACAAACTGATTGCACAGCAATCAATTACCTACACATGTAAGTCAGCCAGTAATTTGGAGAGTAATTCTGGTGGGTGACTTTCACTCAATAGTCTCACAAGCTTCACATCAAGGCCAAATTCACACATACAGCTGACACAGCAAGGGGAGATATCTGCAGATTAAAGCAGCTGCCGACACCAACATTCTGCTGGTTCTAATTTCACAATAGAGCAACTGTCCCGGCACTGTTTCATACTACAAATTAATTGGATTCTTCTTGGCCTGTAGAGAAATGTTAAATTAAATTCGGGCGGCACGGTTGGGCAGCGGCAGAGATCCGGGTTTGATCCAGACTACGGGTGCTGTCTGTACGGAGTTTGTACGCTCTCCCCGTGACCTGCATGGGTTTTCCCCGGGTGCTCTGGTTTCCTCCCAACACTCCAAAGACGTACAGGTTTGTAGGTTAATTGGCTTGGTATATATGTAAAACAAATGTCCCTAGTGTGTGTAGGGTGGTGTCGCAGGCGATGCGGGGATTGCAGGTCGGCGTGGACTCGATGGGCCGAAGGGCCTGTTTCCACGCTGTATTCATAAACTAAGCTGAATAGAACCCACCTCAGATGTGAACGACTGCTTGGCCCCATCTTTGCCAAGCAGGGTCAGAGTGAATGACGCTAAGTCACCCTGCCTCTAGGATATAGCTCGCGCACAATACAGTGAATTGTGCGAGTACGAGAGAGGGCAAGTGGTAAATGGGACTGAGTTCAGCTGCATTCCGTGGCCTGCACAATGGACCACTTTACTCAGCAGCAAACCCACAGCAGAGGCTGCTGTTTGACAGACCCAGTTCTACTCTCCCCCTACTGTTTCACAATCAGAGAGCTATCCGGAAAACACTTGGTGGTCTATGAAGAGACATGCCTTGAACATGTTAAGCAATTGCATCGGGGACAGATCACAATTGTCAGGCCGACATTTTAATGGTAATTTCATACTTTATATATTCCATTTTGTTTCTGGAGGAGCGGCCTTCGATAATGGCTCCAGGCTGCTGCATCCATATTTCGGTTTATAATAATATATCTTTTTTTATATTGTCATTGCACGTCAGTGCAACGAGATTTAGTAATGTTTTTATATGGAAAACAGCCCGTTTTATGCATGTTTTAGTCCAATTTACCACTGAGTGTGACATGCAACGATGAGAACAAACCTTCTGAACGCAGACACAAAATGCCAGAGTAACTCAGCGGGACAGGCAGCATCTCTGGAGAGAAGGAATGGGCGACGTTTCGGGTCGAGACCCTTCTTCAGATGGACGTTCTCAAGCCAGCGTAGAAATCGAACAGAATTTCTTTGTCAAACAGTACAAGTAATGTATTTTGAAACCCGCCAGTCCCTGTATCAGTGCTTCCTTCTTCAATAGACATAAGAGTTATACAGCACGGACACAGGCCCATCGGCACAACTTGCCCACACCAGCCAACATGTCCCAGCTACACTTATCCCACCCACCTTGCAGCATTTGGTCCACAGTTTGAAGAAGGGTTTCGGCCCGAAACGTCGCCTATTTCCTTCGCTCCATAGATGCTGCTGCACCCGCTGAGTTTCCCCAGCAATTTTGTGTCCCTCCAAACCTGTCCTCTCCATGTACCTGTCTAATTGTTTCTTAAATGTTGGGATAGTCGTCAGGGTCATAGCTGAGTCTCTGGCGCTGTAAGGTGGAAGCTTTACCGCTGCGCCACTGTGGTTATGGAAACATAGAAAAATATGTGCAGGAGTAGGCCATTCAGCCCTTCGAGCCAGCACCACCATTCAATATGATCATGGCTGATCATTCAGAATCAGTATTTAAGAAGGAACTGATGCTGGAAAATCGAAGATACACAAAAATGCTGGAGAAACTCAGCGGGTGCAGCAGCATCTATGGAGCGAAGGAGATAGGCAACGTTTCGTCCCGAAACGTTGCCTATCTCCTTCGCTCCATAGATGCTGCTGCACCCGCTGAGTTTCTCCAGCATTTTTGTGTACATTCAGAATCTGTACCCCGTTCCTGCTTTTTCCCCCCGTATCTCTTAATTCCTTTAGCCCTAAGAGCTAAATCTAACTCTCTCTTAAGCACGGGGTGATCGTTGCACACTCATGCTCTCAATCAACTGCTTCTAAAATCAACAGATTGCTCCTGAACCCAGAACAAAGCCGGAGCCTTGAGGCAGAGAGCGGGCGTGAAGTTTCTCCGACACTTTCTGCCAATGGTTTTAAACCACACGCTGCCTTCCTGGCTTTTATTTGCGGTGGCCAACAGGACAAGCAGGGGCTTGCTTTTCACTTTAAAATAAATGCTACAGGTTTTTAAGCAGTCTGTAGAAACACAAGCCTTGGCTTTCATTCATCTGCACAGACCATTTCCATCCATCATCTGCTGCTGGAAATTAAACCACTTCTTTCTACTCAGTATTGGGTATCGGCTCTCTTGTTTCCACTCTCTCCCCCGGGCAGTGAAAGACGTGCCTGTGTGAATTGTATTAACACAGGTTGATCGTTGCACACTCATGCTCTTGATAAAGGCGATGTTGTTGGTCAGAAGATGGACACAAAGTGCTGGAGTAACTCAGCGGGTCAGGCAGTATCTCTGGAAAGAAGGAATGGGTGACGCTTCGGGCCAGAACCCTTCTTCAGATGCTTTTGGTCAAATGCGAATCAATGTAAGATTGGAGATCAAATTCCGCTGGGGGTTGCTCAGTAACGCTAATAAACCCACGTACACAACGCACGTGCTTTTCCACACCCACACTCACTCACACCCACCCACCCACAGACAGACAGACACAGACAGACAGACAGAGACACACACACACACCCACACCCACAGACACACACACAGTCTTGTCCCTTAGCTGCCTCCATCTCTGCCCCCCCCCCTCCCCCTTCATGATCCACACCCACCTGCATTCCCCCCCTCAAGCTGACTGGATAGCTCACCAAAAATAAAGCGTTTGACCTTATCTCGGTACACGTGACAATAAACTAAACCCAACTAACTAGGGCGGCACAGTAGCGCAGCGGTAGACTTGCTGCCTCTCAGCGCCAGAAACACGGTTTCAATCCTGACTACGGGCGCTGTCTGTATGGAGTTCATACGTTCTCCCTGTGACCGCACACTGGCACACACACACACACAGACTCGCACAATCACTCAGACTCTTACACAGAGGCACACACACACACACAGACAGACAGACAGACACAGACACACACACACAGACAGACACACACACAGACACACACACACACAGACAGACACACACACACACACAGACACAGCCACAAATACATGCACAGAAACACACTCACAGAGACACATCCAGTCTCCATTTGGCCCTTATCCCTCCAAACATTGAAAGCCCTGTCCCACGGTACGAGTTCATTCCAAGAGCTCTCCCGAGTTTGCCCTGATCCGAACTCGGAGATTTACGGTAATGGCCGCTCGTCGGTACTCGGGGCTCTCGTGGACATTTTTCATCATGTTGAAAAATCTTCACGAGTCTTCCCGTGCTTACCTGCCGTTAGCGAGTCTTCCCGAGTACCTGCCGTTAGCGCTAAGAGACGTCCCCAAGCTCCGACGTACCCGCTACGTTCATTCTCCTTGCTTACCACGAGTTTGATTTTTTTTAAACTCGGGAGAGCTCTTGGAATGAACTAGCACCGTGGGGCAGGGCTATTAAACAGCAGAAGAAATTAAGGAAAGAATGATGTGTCCACTTCAGGGACAATACACAAAGAACACTGAAAGACCACCGTTCCCATGGACAATGAGCAAACCATTTAACAATTTCCTCATTGCCAGAATTCTAAAAATGCTGTGAAAAATGGATAGAGTGGTGGAGAGTTGAAACTGGTTCACTGTTTAAAACCACGCTGTGTTAATGATCATTCATTGTCCACAGCTCACCACAGGGGTCAACGAGGTGAAACTGAGTCAATGACTAAGCGCCACATGGGGTGCATGAGTTTGAGCAGAATGCTATCTCTCCCCTGACGCGGGATTTCACAAAGCTTCAGCAACCATAACAATGGCATGAGTCAGTTTAAACAGCGGCTCCATGTTGGGAGTGTTCGGAGCGCGCCACTGTAACAGATATGAGGTTTTGAGGTTAGACATTACTGGAAGCAAGGCAGTTTATCCTCTGGATACTGACTGGTACACTGAGTTCTGAGTGAGGCATGTACCAGTGATGAAAGGGAATGACTATGGAGCTGACGTATACATTAAAAGCTTCAAAGCACCACTGTCCTCATCCATCCAACACAACAGTCCTATCATGGCCAGTTATGACCGACGGGGGGGCCTACGATCACACCAGCCAAGGGGCATCAAAAGATCACTTATCCTACATTGCTTTTTAAAAATGTGTTTTAAATTATTCTTAAGAGTCATAGAGTCATACAGCGTGGAAACAGGCCCTTCGGCCCAACTTGCCCACACCAACCAACATGTCCCCATCTACACTAGTCCCACCTGCCTGCGTTTGGCCCATACCCCTCCATGTACCTGTGTAAATGTTTCTTAAACGTTGCAAGAGTACCTCCCTCGACTACCTCCTCACCCTTTGTGTGAAAAAGTTACCAGATTCCTATTAAATCTTTCCCCTTTCACCTTAAACTGATGTTCAGCGGTTCTCGATTCTCCTACTCTGGGCAAGAGACTCTGTGCATCGACCCGATCTATTCCTATCATTCATTTTGTGTATAAGCAGAAGAATGAGGGGTGATCTCATTGAAATATGCAAGGCTGGGGGGCAGGGGAGGGGATTGGCAGGATAATAATTAATTGGGTGTATTTAGAACAAGAGGATATAATTTCTGTGCAAGGGCATCCCTTTGTCACGGCACCCATTTGCCACGCAAGCCCGAGAGCTACTCTGCACGACACCGGCTGACGCTTCTAAGGCCGCCTGGGTCAAGACGAGCAGGAGAGACCAGTGGAAGTCAGCGGAACCATCTAGGCTACACCATTACATCAACGACCCCACGGACGTCCCGGGCCAGGACCTGCCCCGAAAGCAGTGGACAACCCTCAACCGCTTGAGGACAGGCGTCGGACACTATGGAGTAGCGATGAAGAGGTGGGGCCTCGTGGACAACGCCTCCTGCAAGTGTGGGGACCCAACACAGACAGTGGAGCACATCGTCACCAGTTGCCCCAAACACCGGCCACCGAATGGTGAACGAGGTCTGATTGACCTAGACGATGACACCAACGTTGGCCTGGCTCGCCTCAACGGAGCTGCAGGTCTAAAAGACATACGACAGAAGAAGAAGGATATCCCATTTAACTTGGAGACGAGATAGAATTTCTTCTCTCAAAGGGCCATGAATGTTTGGAATCTCTATCCCAGTCAGTTAAGTAGGCAGTGTCATTTAATATATTGAATGTAAAGATTGGGAGATATTTGAACCACAAGTGATTTATGGTGTGGTGATGATGCCAACATTGGATCGGACATGGTCTTAGTGAATAGTTTATGTCTGTTCACGTTTCCCATTTTCCTTGCCTAAATATACCGCTTCGCCAATGTACACATTGCCACTTCACACCCATTTCCAAGTTTTACACTTTTTAAGAAATGGTTTCTGGACTTCCACAGTCACAATGTCGAAAGCAAACAGCATCACAGCTTGGTCTGGGAGCAGCTCATCCCAAGACCGCAAGACATCGTGGAGAGTTGTTGGACGTAGCCCAGTCCATGCCTGCCCACCATGGATTCCATCCACACTTCATGCTGTCCCTATAAAGCAGCCAATACATTCAAGAACCTTTCCCACCCCAGTCATTCCCTCTTTTCCCCTCTCCCATCGGGAAGAAGATACGAAAGCTTGACAGTAGGTAACACCAGATTCAGGAATAGCCTTCTTCCCCTCTGTTATCAGGCTACCTAACGGTCCTCCTATAAGCAATCCAATCCAATCCAATCCAACTTTATTTGTTAAGCACTTTAAAACAACCAACGTTGACCAAAGTGCTGTACAGAAGAATAAACAAGACATCATAAACAGACAACATAACAGCTCACATGAGGTGCAAAAATTACATATGAAATACAACAATAAATTAAAAGACATAAAACATGAGTAAAAATAATAGCCACGCAATAAAAGCAATCAAAATAAGAAATTAAATCAAGTAAATAAAGTCGACATCTTACTGGGTATCAAAGGCCACGGAGAAGAGATGGGTTTTAAGAAGTGATTTAAAAACAGACAGAGAAGAGGCCTGTTTAATGTGGAGAGGCAGATCGTTCCATAATTTGGGTGCCGACACAACAAAGGCACGGCCCCCTCTGAGCTTCAGCTTAGTTTTAGGCCCACTCAGGAGCAGCTGATTATCTGACATGAGAGAGCGGGCGGGTGTATAAGGTGTAGAAGCTCAGATAGATAGGGCGGGGCAAGACCATTCAGGGATTTAAAAGCAAATAAAAGAATTTTAAAATGGATCCTAAACTGAATAGGCAACCAGTGGAGTGAGGCTAAAATGTGCGAAATGTGCTCATGTTTACGTGTGCCAGTTAAAAGACGTACAGCTGCATTCTGTACCATCTGGAGACGGGCGATGGAGGACCCACTAACCCCCACATACAGTGCATTGCAGTAATCCAGCCGAGTGGTAACAAAGGCATGGATTACAGTCTCAAAGTGCTGCCTTGACAGAATTGGCTTTATTTTGGCCAGCTGCCTCAAATGGAAAAAGTTTGATTTAACAACAGCCTTGATCTGACTGTCAAATTTAAGCTCAGGGTCCACTTTAACCCCTAGGTTTTTGATGCTTGGTTTGATATACTGGGCCATTGAGCCCAGATCTATGCTTTTCACTGTAACTCGGTGCATGTGACTATAATAAACTAAACTAAACTATAACTAGGGTCCAGTCCCAAACTTGCAAGCTCCCACATTGGGAATTTACACTTAACTGTGATACTGAAGTGTTGTAAACTATAGTTTGCACTCTGGTATTTTACTCTTTTCACTACAGTTGCACTTGCGTATAGATTGATTGTACTTATGTGTAGTACGATTTGATTTGTGTAGGAAGGAACTGCAGATGCTGGATTAAACCGAAGATAGACACAAAAACATAGAAAATAGGTGCAGGAGTCGGCCATTCGGCCCTTCGAGCCTGCACCGCCATTCGATATGATCATGGCTGATCATCCAACTCAGCATCCCATCCCTGCCTTCTCTCCATACCCCCTGATCCCTTTAGCCACAAGGGCCACATCTAACTCCCTCTTAAATATAGCCAATGAACTGGCCTCAACTACCTTCTGTGGCAGAGAATTCCACAGATTCACCACTCTCTGTGTAAAAAACGATTTTCTCATCTCGGTCCTAAATGACTTCCCTCTTATCCTTAAACTGTGACCCCTAGTTCTGGACTTCCCTAACATCGGGAATAATCTTCCTGCATCTAGCCAGCCAACTCCTTAAGAATATTGTAAGTTTCTATAAGATCCCCCCTCAATCTTCTAAATTCTGGCATGTACAAGCCGAGTCTATCCAGTCTTTCTTCATATGAAAGTCCTGCCATCCCAGCTGGAGTAACTCAGCGGGACAGGCAGCTTCTCTGGAGAGAAGGAATGGGTGACGTTTTGACAGAATGCAAACATAGGCATTTCCACTGTGTCCTGGTCCACACCATAATAATGCACCCAGACCAATAACACCATGTGATGAAGTGCAACACATGCTATTTGAATTGGGATTTCCATCTAAGAGTCAACATGACGTTAGATATGATTATTTACATCAGATCATTTAATAACCTGATGCAAATAACCTCATCTAACGTATTTAATAACCTGAAAGATTGCTACTAGTAAATCATTTCGGCATTTTAATATATTTTAGGACTATAAAAATACTAGAATGTTTCAGATTTGATTTTCACTTTGTGTATTTTGGTGGGTAGATGCCAGGTACAGCTTGGACTGTATGGGTTAGAGATGCAATGGGGTTTAGTTACATACACACGAATCACAAAGTGGTGATACAGGTTAACGAGGTTTGCAAACACTGATGTCTAGAAGTAACCAAACCCTTACTTCTCGACGTAGAGGATCAAAAAATCTTGTAATCAATGTTGTAAAGTGCCTTGATAAACCAATGGATTGAAATCTTAAGTCCAATCACTTTGTATCTTTGGTTCCTTGCGCAAAACGTGAGTGAGAAAATTAAACACTTGGAACTCAGTTTGGATCTACTGTCTGGTCAAGTACAGTCAGCAACTACAGACAATGCTACAATTCCGCTACAAGTCAATCTGATGATTTAGTTCATAATAAAGTATTGAGGTATAATAATCCAGATTCATTCTTCAACAGCCAATATTAAATATGTTACCGTTCTCAGTTTTGGTTCATTATACTAAAGGTTATGACGGCATTAGGGGTGACCACGCTTTTGCTGCACCTAGACTATTGAACAGTATCCCTCTTCCCATCAAAATGCCCCCTCCATCAACTCTTTTAAGTCTAGACTTGAAACTTATTTCTACTCTCAAGCCTTTCTTGAGGTCCTCTGAGGGAGCGCTGTATGTATGTATCTATAATAATAATAATGGATGGGATTTATATAGCGCCATTCTAATACTCAAGGCGCTTTACATCGCATTATTAATTCACTCCTCAGTCACACTCGGTGGTGGTAAGCTACTTCTGTAGCCACAGCTGCCCTGGGGCAGACTGACGGAAGCGTGGCTGCCAATCTGCGCCTACGGCCCCTCCGACCACCACCAATCACTCACACACATTCACACACAGGCAAAGGTGGGTGAAGTGTCTTGCCCAAGGACACAACGACAGTATGCACTCCAAGCGGGATTCGAACCGGCTACCTTCCGGTCGCCAGCCGAACACTTAGCCCATTGTATGTATTGTTGATCCATATACCACTGTTTGTAGCACGTTAGTACCAGCACTAATGTAAAGCACTTTGGTCAACGAGAGTTGTGTTTAAATGTGCTATAGAAATAAAAATGACTTGACTTGATTAAAATAATTGTGAAGGCTGAGAAAGATCAAAATATGTAGTGATGGATGTCAGTCTCAGTTGGAGCCAAGTTACAACACAAAAGCAGCAACTATCCTGGCAGGGAGATGCACATTTTTGGTAAGCCTTTGTTGGTCAAAGTAAATGGCCGAAAGCCAACACTTTACTCAGGCCCTCAAGCATCTCGACAATCCTGTTGGATAATGTCAGATCCAAAATCAAACCATTTCTTCATAGCATACAAAATCCTTTTGTGCTTCTGAAATAAATTTGTTAACAAAAATTGCAGCATTTAGTTTAGTTTAGAGTAGAGACACAGCGCAGAAACAAGCCCTTCGGCCCACCGAGTCCACTTCGACCAGTAATCCCCGCACATTTACAGTATCCTAGGCACAATTTAAATTTTTATCAAAGCCAATTAACATACAAAGCTGTACGTCTTTGGAGGGGGGGAAACCGAAGCACTCTGTGAAAACCCAGGCAGGTCACGGGGAGAACGTACAAACTCCAGATGTACAGACAGCACCCGTAGTCAGGATCGAACCCAGGTCTCTGGCGCTGTAAGGCAGCAACTCTACCGCTGCACCACCGTGCTTGAAAATTAGTGGAAATTGACACCAGCCTGACCAAGAGGTAGAAAACCCCACAAAATAGCTGAAACATCTTTAGAAGATGTAATTTATCTGGGGAGCAGTGGGCCAAATGTCCACCTGATTGTGATATGTTTCATGTACAATTTTCAACAGTGCTTGCTCGTACATTGGCACTGCCTGTAATAATTATAAATCACTCGCATACTATGGGACGACGTGCAGGAAAGGAGAAAGTTGTAGAGAACGGGAATGTAGGCATGGATAGCCAACCAATGGAGTTTCCATTAGATCCTGCCCTGCATTATACCACCTGTGCTCTTGGTATAGTTCAGTTGAAAGAATGCTAAACATTCATGATTCTCTCATTCAATTTAAAAGAAAATATTAGAAGGGCATGAAAAGCAAATCAACATAAAAAACCCACTTCTGTTACATTTTAGGGAGAACTTTTCTCAGAACCATTTCCCAAAGTCCAAACTTCCTTCCTGGGGAATATAATAGGTGAAACTTGAGTTCAAATCTGTAAGTTACTTTTTATAAAGCAGATTTTATTAGCAGGACTAAAAATAACTTTTCACTTCAGCACGTTCCACATTTACTTAGTTTCCAGCATTCTTCTCTTTCTCTCCAAATCTAGAGTGGAAATGTGTGGGAAGGAACTGCAGATTCTGGTTTACAGCAAAGATAGACACCAAATGCTGGAGTAACTCAGCGGGGCAGGCAACATCTCTGGAGAGAAGGAATGGGTGATGTTTCGGGTCGAGTTGCTGCCTGTCCCAATAGACAATAGGTCCAGGAGTAGGCCATTTGGCCCTTCGTGCCAGCACCGCCATTCAATGTGATCATGGCTGATCATCCACAAACAGTACCCCATTCCTGCCTTCTCCCCATATCCCCTGACTCCGCTATCTTTAAGAGCACTATCTAGCTCTCTCTTGAAAGCGTCCAGAGAACCTGCCTCCACCACCCTCTGAGGCAGAGAATTCCACAGACTCACCACTCTCTGTGAGAAAAAGTGTTTCCTCGTCTCCGTTCTAAATGGCTTACTCCTTATTCTTAAACTGTGGCCCCTGGTTCTGGACTCCCCCAACATCGGGAACGTGTTTCCTGCCTCTAGTGTGTCCAAGCCCTTAACAATCCTATATGTTTCAATGAGATTCCCTCTCGTCCCGCTGAGTTACTCCAGCATTTTGTGTCTATCTCAAGTCAAAATGCCTGCTATGGGACCAGACCTTACCCATATTACGTTCTGCGTATTTATAACGGGATATCCATACTTTCCCGAAGAGTTTGCAAGATGATTTACTGACATTTTTCTTTGAAGGGAGCACTGGAAGGGAGATTAAATGGTTGAGTAAAATGCTCTCTCTCCTCTAGCACCTGGGCTACAATCTTGCCCAGACACATGGAATGAAGATGTCTCTCGCTGCTCTTTGTGAAATTAGCCCGAGACATTCCCCACATGCTTCTTCAAAGGCACTGATCCAAGAATAAGTTAGTGGTGGACAAAAGTGCTGGAGATACTCAGCGGGTGAGGCAGCATCTATGGAGCGAAGGAAATAGGCAACGTTTCGTCCATAGATGCTGCCTCACCCGCTGAGTTTCTCCAGCACTTTTGTCTGCCTTCGATTTTCCAGCATCTGCAGTTCCTCCTTGAACAATTTACAGTGGTAGATGTGATGATGGAATTATGCCAGGTAAATTAGAGGATATCTTTAGTTTAGCTTAAGTCACGTGTACCGAGGTACAGTGAAAAGCTTTTATTAGTCCCTGTAAGTAAAATAAGGTAAGAATCACACAAAGCCAAAGGTCTGGGCGCAGGTGGATGGGACTGGGGGAGAGTGCGTGTTCGGCACGGACTAGAGGGGTCGAGATGGCCTGTTTCCGTGCTGTAATTGTTATATGGTTATAAGTGCAACTGATAACTGTGGAAATTTCCTTGAAGTTTTCAAGTTACTTGCCAAATGTGACCCAGTTGCTAATCAACATCTTCACAAAGTTCAACAAGCAGATGGCTATGTCGTGTCTTATCTTTCTCCACAGAACCAAAATGAGTTCATCCAATTACTTGGTGATCATATCCGAACAGATATCTTTCAAAGAATTTTAAATGCCAAGTATTACTGTATCATGTTTGATAGTACACCAGATATTTCGCCTACCGACCAAATGTCCCAAATAATTCGGTATGTGCATATTGAAGATACAGAAGGCACAGTTGAGGAGCCCTTTATCGACTTCATTCAGTTACATGGGAAATCAGCTAATGAAATTACAGAACACATTTGTGACAAGTTGCAAGCAGATGGTTCAAGTTCATGTTCAAGTGAGTTTATTGTCATGTGTCCCTGTATAGGACAATGAAATTCTTGCTTTGCTTAAGCACACAGAACATAGTAGGCATTTACTACAGAACAGATCAGTGTGTCCATATACCGTGATATAAATATATACACACATGAATGAATAAACTGATAAAGTGCAAATAATCGATAATTGGTTATTAATGTTCAGAGTTTTGTCTGAGCCAGGTTTGGTAGCCTGATGGCTGTGGAGAAGTAGCTATTCCTGAACCTGGACGATGCAGTCTTCAGGCTCCTGTACCTTCTACCTGAAGGTAGCAGGGAGATGAGTGTGTGGACAGGATGGTGTGGGTCTTTGATGATATACTCCCAGCCTTTTTGAGGCAGCGACTGCGATAAATCCCCTCGATGGAAGGAAGGTCAGAGCCGATGATGGACTGGGCAGTGTTTACTACTTTTTGTAGTCTTTTCCTCTCCAGGGCTCTCTACTGTGCACCTGTAGAAGTTAGAGAGAGTCCTCCTTGACAAACCGACTCTCCGTAATCTTCTCAGGAAGTAGAGGCGCTAATGAGCTTTTTTGATAATTGCGTTAGTGTTCTCGGACCAGGAAAAATCTTCAGAGATGTGCACGCCCAGGAATTTGAAGTTCTTGACCCTTTCAACCATCGACCCGTTGATATAGATGGGGCTGTGGGTCCCCATCCTACTCCTTCCAAAGTCCACAATCAGTTCCTTGGTTTTACTGGTGTTGAGGGCCAGGTTATTGCGCTGGCACCATATGGACAGTTGCTCGATCTCTCTTCTATAATCTGACTCATCCCCATCAGTGATACGTCCCACAACAGTGGTGTCATCAGCGAACTTGATGATGGAGTTCGCACTATGACTGGCTACGCAGTCATGAGTATAGAGTGAGTACAGCAGGGGGCTGAGCACGCAGCCTTGAGGTGCTCCCGTGCTGATTGTTATCGAGGCTGACACATTTCCACCAATACGAACAGACTGTGGTCTGTGGATGAGGAAGTCGAGGATCCAGTTGCAGAGGGATGCGCAGAGACCCAGTTCTGCGAGTTTGGTCTAAAACTTGAGTACTGCTATGCACAAGGATATGATAATGCTGCAACTATGGTGTTCAGAAACGTATTCTAGATGTAAACCCCAAAGCAGTGTTTGTGCCATGTAACAATCACTCATTTAATCTTGCTGGTGTACATGCAGCTAGTGTTGAAACAAAATCTGTGACTTTTTTTGGCACTGTGCAAAAAGTGTACACATTTTTCTCAAGCTCTACACACAGGTATCAAAGGTATTTTATTGGTCACATTCACATACACCTAGGTGTAGTGAAGTGAAATGCTTGTTGCCATTTTGCAGCACATAAAGAAGGAATACAGACATAACATTAATAAGAGTTTTAAACATAAAGAACATCCCTCCACAATGGTTCCCACCATGAGGGAAGGCACAAAGTCCAGTCCCCAACCCCAGTTCACCCATAGTCGGGCCTATTGAGGCCTCCACAGTTGCCTCTACGGAGGCCCGATGTTACAGGCATTTCTTGCCGGGTGATGTTGCTCCGGCGTCGGGAGAGTCCTCTCAGCGGCTTGGGAACCCTGGAATGGCCGCTTCCGCACTGGAGGCCGCGGCTTCCGAAGCCGACAAGGCCGCGCCGGTTGGAGCTCCACTACTGGCGATCTCATCTAGAGATCCCAGGCTCCCGGTGTAAAGTTCAGCGCCGCCGCCCGCAGCTGATCGCTCCACAGTCCCGCAGCTCCGCGATGTTTTCCTCAGCGATCTTCAGCTCACCGGAGCTCCAGCATGGCGACCCAGGCAAGGCATCGCCCGCTCCGCGATAGCGCTCCAGCGCTGTGCCGCCGCCGAAGCCGAGGTTCTGGGCGGTCCCCGACAGGAAACGCCGCTCAGGCCCGCTGGTAGGCCGCGAGGACGGGTCGAAGCTGCAGCCCGCAGAAAAGCTGCCTCTCCGACCAGGTAGGGTCCTTCCCCCCCACACAAAAAAGTCAAGACCTCCAAACAAAACACTTTAACTAACTAAAAATAAACATAAAACGGTGAAAAGACAGACAACTGCTTGGCCGCGCACAGGTCAGCGCCCCACTCTGTGGAGAACGTGTACAGGTACAAAGTGCTGGAGTAACTCAGCGGGTCAGACAGCATCTCTGTGGAGAACGTGTACAGGTACAAAGTGCTGGAGTAACTTCTTCCTACGAGGCTCCCCAACGTTCCCGCTCCCAAAATAAGGGAGAAAAGCGTCAAAATACGGGACAAATTCCCCGACGGCAATTCATTGACCGACTGGGCCGTGTCTGGGTGAATGATGAGTTGGCCCCGGGTGCAGGACTGCACACAAAGCCCAGCTGGCGGGCCAGCTGAGGAGTTTTGGCCCGGGGGGGGTGGGGGGCGCCCGCACAGTCCGGCGCTCCGTCCAACTCGTGAACCAATGATCGGCCCGTGAGAAGGAGGGGTGGTGGTGGTGTCGGCGGTCAACGAAGGTCTGAAGGTCGGACAGCTGGCCGGGCTGCCGACCGACCGACGGGGGCCACGGGCGAGGCGCTGCTGCTGCTGCTGCACTCCATGGGCTGCACTACGTCAGGGACGGGCGAGGCGGGGTCCTATCCAACAGTCCCCGAGTAGCAGCGGTCAAATACGGGACAAGGACGGTCCCGTACGGGCAGGGCCGGTGCTAGGAATTGCGGGGCCCAATTAGAAAATTGATGGCGGGGCCCCTACTCTAGAAAAGTAAAAATTTATGTATGTTTATATTTCGTGTAGTATGCTCGTCTTTAACCAAAAAAAAACATTAAATGCTTGATATACTAAAATTTTGAAAAACTATATGAAAGTGTCACACATCTAATAAAATTAGCGGCACTTTGAAAGATTGAATGTGTGTGTGTGTTTATGAGTGTATGCGATTGTGTCTCTGTGACTGAGTGTGTGTGTTTGTGTGTATGCGTCTGTGTGTGCGTGCATGGCCGGCCTTAGGGGGTTTAAACGGTTTAGAGATGTTTAGAGGGCTTCAGATGGGTTCAGGTGTGTTTACAATTGTTTAGGCAAGGCAAGGCAACTTTATTTATATAGCACATTTCATACACGAGGCAGACTCAAAGTGCTTCACATAAAAACATGTCATACAATAAAATGAAATAATAAAATGTAATAAAATAGAAGAACTAAAAGAAAAGAAAAGCAAAATTAAAAATGCATTGTAAAAAGTGCAAAAGTTAATAGTGCAATGTAGTTAAGATTTAGCTGAAAGCTAAAGTAAACATAAAAGTTTTCAGTCTTGTTTTAAAAGTGGTCAAAGTTGAGGCAAGTCTTAAATCTTCAGGAAGTTTATTCCAGCTATTTGGTGCATAGTAACTAAATCCTGCTTTCCCATGTTTTGTATTTACTCTGGGAATCACTAGCAGATTGGTTTCAGAAGATCTTAGCGGTCTAGAAGGCTTATATAGTGGAAGCATGTCAGTGATATACTTTGGTCCTAAACCATGTAGTGATTTATAGGTGAGCAGCAGGATTTTGAAATCAATTCTCTGACATACAGGGAGCCAATGTAAGGGTTTAAGAATTGGTGTAATGTGTTCAAATTTTTTGGTCTTTGTTAGAACTCTAGCAACAGCGTTCTGAACAAGCTGTAGCTGCCTGACAGTTTTTTTCGGAAGACCTGCAAGGAGACCGTTACAATAATCTAGCCTACTAGTAATAAAGGCATGTACAAGTTTTTCTAAGTCTTGAGCTGACATGAGTCCTCTTAATCTTGCTACGTTTTTGAGGTGATAGTAGGCCGATTTTGTTACTGATTTGATGTGACTGTCGAAATTTAAATCTGAATCCATAATGACCCCAAGATTTCTGGCTTTGTTTGAAGTTTTCAGGGACAGAGAGTGAAGGTGTTGGGTTACTTTAAGCCTTTCTTTTTTAGCACCAAAAACAATTATCTCCGTTTTGTCCTTATTTAGTTGGAGAAAATTTTGGCACATCCAGTCTTTGACTTGCTCAATGCACTGGCACAACAGATCTATGGGGCGATAGTCATTTGGTGATAGCGCTACATAGATTTGAGTGTCATCGGCATAGCAGTGGTGGTCAATATTATTATTTCGCATGATTTGCCCTAGTGGGAGCATGTAGATGTTGAATAAAGAGGGCCCTAAGATCGAACCTTGCGGGACTCCACACTTGGTTGGTTCTTTTGGAATACTGTGTACAGTTCTGGGGTCCATACTTAAGAAAGGATGTACTAGCCCTGGAGGCAGTGCAGCGAAGGTTTACAAGATTAATTCCTGCAATGAGGGGATTGACATATGAGGAAAGGTTAAGTAGGCTGGAACTCTACTCTTTGGAGTTTAGAAGAATGAGAGGCGATCTCATTGAAACATATAAGATCGTGAGGGGCCTTGATCGGGTGGATGCACCGAGGATGTTCCCAATGATCGGGGAAACTAGAACTAGGGGACATAGTTGCAGAATAAGGGGGGGCTCTTTTAAAACTGAGATGAGGAAGAACTTCTTCACCCAGAGGGTGGTTAATTTATGGAATTCACTGCCCCAGGGAGCAGTGGAAGCAGAAACATTAAATATATTTAAGTCTAAAATAGATGGTTTTTTAGCTGCCAAGGGGATAAGGGGCTACGGGGAGAGGGCAGGGATATGGACCTAGGTATGGTTAGTATAGTAAGACCTGAGTGATCTCCTGGACAAGTGTCGATCGCCTGGATTGGGGTCGGAGAGGAATTTCCCGGATTTTTTCCCCGAATTGGACCTGGGTTTTTATCCGGTTTTTTGCCTCCCCCAGGAGATCACGCGGTTCTTGGGGTGGAGAGGGGTGATAGCGGTATAAAGGGGAGGGTAGTGTCTTGTGTTCTGTGTCTTGTGTCTACTGTTTGTGGGTAAGTGTGTCTGTTTAGTGTTCAGCCATGAGCGAATGGCGGTGCGGGCTCGACGGACCTGGTGGTCTACTCTCGCACCTACTTTCTATGATTCTATGATTCTATGATCAACTGCAGATGCATCCATCCTCTTTCGGGACGGAGCCACACGCAATGCCACCCGTGGCCACCCTGTGAACTAGTTCCGGAGGCCATGGGAATTTCACCCGCGCGCTATCGTGGTTTTTCCTAGATTAAAGGAAGTGCCAGACCATCGGTTGCCGGTAAATGGGCGGTGGACCTGTACACATCTTCTTGCGAACCACATCCAGATTGATATCCAAATTACGGTGGAATTCATGTCTGGCGTTAGGGCGAGCTTGCAGTTGGAACATGGTTACTTAAAAAGGGCGGCACGGTGGCGCAGCGGTAGAATTGCTGCCTTGCGGCGCCAGAGACCCGGGGGGTTCGATCCCGATCAGGGCTGCTGTCTGTACCGGTTTATGTACATTCTCGCCGTGATTTTCTCCGAGATCTTCGGTTTCCTCCCACACTCCATGGACGTACAGGTCTGTAGGTTAATTGGTTTGGCATGAATGTAAAATTGTCCCTAGTGTGTGTAAGGTAGTGTTAGTGTGCGGGGATCGTTGGTCGGTGCGGACCCGATGGGCCGAAGGGCCTGTTTCCCCGCTGTATCTCTGAACTAAGCTGCACTAAAAAGCCGTTCAAAAAGGAACTGCAGATGCTGGAATATCGAAGGTACACAAAATGCTGCGGCACCCGCTGAGTTTCCCCAGCAATTTTGTGTACCTGCACTAAAAAGCCAGTGCTTTAGTGGTGATTGCAGTGGGTCAGTCACACCAGTGTGAGCATGAGGACTGGGGTGAATGGAGGACACACAAAGCGCCTTGAGAAAGAGATGGCCGGGTGAGTGGGGGTGACGAATGGCTGTGAAGGGGAGCCCATCCCACATGCTCCTACATCCATCCTGCTCCAAAGGGCAATGTGGCCAGAACACACTAGAGTGAGACAACTCGCACCTTCTGCAGGTAGAGTCGCAGCCTTAACCCTGCTCCACTAGTAAAGGTGAATGTCGTAGTCTTTCCAAATACCTAGCCCCCGGCCTAGATCTGAATCAATGTGTCACGGGGTAAGGCATTCCTTTGCACATCACACTAAGGCAGAGTGCACACGGAAGTCAGACTAGTCCAGAACTGCAGCTGGGTAATCCTGAGAGACGGAGATTGGGGGAAGGACGCACAGTGCGGAGGTCTGTAATGAGAGAAGCATGTGGCTGTGATCATAGTGATTGAGTGGAGGTGGGAGGGTTGGAGAGTGACATTTAAGAGAGGCCTATTGTAAATCTATGGATGCTTCAGGCATTAAAGGCTGGAGACTAGGATAAGATGGGTATTTGAGGATTGATTGAGCGTGACATTTTACTGTTCCACGTGAAAGTCTATCTGTGCCAACTGTTCGTGTCTCAGCCCGGGTCACCCTCATCCCCAAATGAATGAGCGGTTGGGCCTGAAACAGCCCCCACTTGTTTGCTGTGCCAGCATTTGCAAACAACCCACTCCTACAAGCCAAGTTTTAGTTTAGAGATACAGCACGGAAACAGACCCTTCGGCCCACCGAGTCTGCTCCGACCAGCGATCCCCACACGTTAACACTATCCTACACACACTAGGGACAATTGACATTTTTACCAAGCCAATTAACCTGCAAACCTGTACGTCTTTGGAGTTGTCTTTGGAAAACCCACGCGGTCACGGGAAGAACACTCAAACTCCGTACAGACAGCACCTTAGTCAGGATCGAACCCGGGTCTCTGGTGTTGTAAGGCAGCAACTCTACCGCTGCGCCACCTCGCCACCCCTCAAGACTCAGTGGGTCAGACAGCATTTGTGGAGGAAATGGACAAGCTTAAGGTCGGGGCTCTTCTACAGACTGAAAAAGGAGGGTCCCGGCCCAAAACGTCACTTGTCCATCCATCCCCTCGAGAGATAAAACATTTTTGTTCTAGAACGGAGTTGGGCAAGATTGGCAGATACATTGTAGTTCTTGTTCTGTTACACCATAAACTGCTGATGTAGGAGAGAAAAGTATTTCAAGAACATAATAAAAGATGTCCAGAATAATTCTACTGCTAACTTCACTTTTGTGTAGATATACCGCATGCAAACAGGCCCTTCGGCCCACTAGGTTCATGCTGGCCATGGACCACCCAATCACACTAGTTCTGTGTGATCCCCCTTTTCCCCCCCACACACTAGGGGCAATTTACAGAGGACAATTAACCTACAAACCACATGTCTTTGGGACGAGGGAGGAATCCGGAGCCCCAGGAGGAAACCCATGTAGTCATAGGGAGAACGTAAAACTCCACACAGACAGCACCCGAGGTCAGGATCGAACCGGCGTTATTTTTCAGTGCTTGCCCTGGAATGTTCAAGGGTGGCTCAGATCCAAAAATTCAAGCATTAATGTTGACAACCCTCGGCTGCGTGAGGAAAGTACACATTTCTTGATATTTCTCATTTTAACATAAATAATGTCAAGGATGTGTAGGAAGGAACTGCAGATGCTGGTTTAAACCGAAGATAGACACAAAAAGCTGGAGTAACTCAGCGGGACAGGCGGCGTCTCTGCAGAGAAGGAATATGAGACGTTTCACTATCTTTAGCTTTGTATCTAAATTAAACATACTGTTTAATTGGACGACAAACCGCAGTTTCCACAAGCCATTTTCATTTGCTATCTAAGCTGGGCTTCTTGCAAACTGTAAACTTTGGCCAATTTAACATTTTCATAGTTATAAATGAGATAAACAGACCTGCAGATATTTCCTCAATGATATGTGCCATTTTGAAACTATAATTCAGAATTTGCCAACACAAAGTGGCATGGCTGTTTAGTTTGGTGTAAGGATATACCACGAAAATAGGCCCTTCGGCCCACCGAGTCCGCGCCGACCAGCGATCCCCAGACACTAACACACTTTACACACATTAAGTTTGCTGATGACACTGTGGTGGTGGGCCTGATCTCAGACAACGACGAGAAGGCCTACCGGGAGGAGGTGGCTGGTCTAGCACTCTGGTGCCAGGATAACAGCCTCCTCTTGAACATCAAAAAAACGAAGGAGCTGATCATGGACTTTAGGAGGGCACATCATCCGAGGACATACACTCCATTGAGGATAAATGGGGATCCTGTGGATAGGGTGAACTGTTTTAAATATCTGGGAGTCCACATCTCCGAGGATATGACATGGGCATCACACGCCTCAGCACTCGTGAGTAAGGCAAGGCAGCGCCTTTACCACCTCAGGCAATTGAGGAAATTCAGAGTGTCTCCGAGGATCCTCCAGTGCTTCTACGCAGCGGCGGTGGAAAGCATCTTGTCCGGAAATATTACCATCTGGTTTGGGAACTGCTCTGCCAAGGACAAGAAGGCTCTGCAGAGAGTAGTGCGATCGGCCGAACGCACTATAGGAACTTCACTTGCCCCCCTGCAGGAACTATACATCAGGAGGTGCAACTCCAGAGCCAACAATATCATGAGAGACACCTTCCACCCCTGCAACGGACTGTTCCAGCTGCTACGGTCAGGCAAACGCCTCCGTTACCATGCGGTGAGAACGGAGAGGTTGAGAAGGAGTTTCTTTTCAGAGGCTTCGGACTGTAAACGCCTATCTCACCAGGGACTAACTTTACTGAACGTTTTTCCTTCCATTATTTATTATGTAAAAGAATATGTGTGTTATGATTGTGTTTATAGTTTGTTTGGTTGTTTGTCTTTTTGCACAAATGTCCGCGAGCATTGCCACTTTCATTTCACTGCACATCTCGTATGTGTATGTGACAAATAAACTTGACTTGACTTGACTTATCCTACACACACACACACACACGGGAGACAATTTACAATTATATAATGCCAATTAACCTACAATCTGTACGTCTTTGTGGAGCGGGAGGAAACCGGAGAAAACCCACGTGGACCGCATGGAGAACGTACAAACTCGGTAGATAGAAACTTAGAAATTAGGTGCAGGAGTAGGCCATTCGGCCCTTCGAGCCAGCACCACCATTCAATATGATCATGGCTGATCATCCAACTCAGTATCCTGTACCTGCCTTCTCTCCATACCCCCTGATCCCTGATGAGAGGGGGATGTGAGGGTGGGGGGGGGGGGGAAGTGAGGGTGGGGGGGGGGGGGAAGTGAGGGTGGGGGGGGCTGCCACTCATGCACCAGGCAGTAGACAGGACTGTTCGATGAACTTTTGTGACTTTGTCAGCGGTAAGACATGGTGACACTTGCGTACTGCCTGGCTGAGGTCTGCTGCATGAATTTACCGGGTTTTATACAAAACAAAACGTTCCACTGTACCTGGGTTACCTAGTAGGTACATGTGACCATACAGTATCATTAAATTCATTGAATAATAAAGGAATTGAACATTCTGCAAAGAAACGTACTATCCAAAATAGTTCAAAGAAGGAACATTCATGCACAGCCTACGAGTTAAGCCCCAAAGTACTACTCCCCATCTAAGGGTTGCTAGTTTGTACCTGATTTGGCACTAGCTGTAATGAATCCCAGGGCCAATGCTGCACTGGTCTGGGTGAGTTACAGTGAGGCTCCACTACTCAAATACCTAAAACATGACCCCTGGTGGCAGGAGCGAGCAGCGCAGCGACCATCAGAGGAGATGCTCTCAAGGCTGAGTGACTCATCCAACACTGCCAACTAACCCGGGCAGCGTGGAAGTGGGAGAGTTTGGGGTATAAAAAAAAACTATATTGAAGCCTGCAACAAAAATGATCATTTTAGAACTAAAGAGATTCTGCCCATTGGAATTTTTTTTCCAAAACAGAGCACAAATACCAGTGAGTTACATTAGAAGGGTCTCGACCCATTCCTTCTCTCCAGAGATGCTGCCTATCCCGCTGAGTTACTCCAGCTTTCTGTGTCTATCTTTAGTTGCATTACTTTCTGGGAATGCTCAGCTGGGAATCAGAAATGGGAAATTATTTTCAGAATTGAAGAACCAATGCACACAGTGGAAGTCAAACTGGATCATAGTTGATATCTGGATTGGACGATGCTGGCTAACAATAATTGCAGAAATTAGTACCGGAGATACAACAAGGGGCAATCCCAACTTGAACAAATGGGAATAAATTGGGAAGGAGGGAATTGGGAGTAAAATTCCGTGTGAGGGACTAGAACTGTCTGTATTCTTGTAACATGCAGTGAGCGAGTGATCGCTGAGAGTGGAGGTTCTGGGGTGGGGCTGGTCAACTCCATCTTAGAAGCTAATTGTGTCGATTGTAATTGAAACTTCACGGGATATAATTCACAGTTGCTCGTAAACTCACCATTAATTGAAAGAGGGTTTGTTTTTTTTAAGGGTTAGGGTTTTTTTGCACAGCCATAAAACTCCTGCTTAAATCTTGCAATGTCCTCAAACCACCACGTCCCAAGGGAGTGGCAATCGCCAGACTTAAGACTCCTCACACTCAACCGTTCACACAATCAATGCACATAGATGGTGAAAAGATATAGACATACAAAAAGGAAGCAAAGATGAGTTGCTCCAGGCTGGTTTATATCCACAGGCAACTCCTTCGTTCACCCTATCCTCTCCCCTACTTTATTTGAGATGAATTCAAATGAATTGCCATTCGCCCAGTTTGAGTTTCCATTCATAAGGGCATAAAACATTTAAAATTAGTCAAACACTAAATCCGAGTTTGAGAATTTATTAACAAAATCCAAACAATCTGATTTGATATTTAGCACAGGAATATTCCCCCTGGCGATTAAATTGCACAGAAAGTTCTCCAGGTGAATTGGCCAGCCTAAAGAAGGACTCCAGCAACTCCCAAAACAGAATCATTTTCGGATGTTCCTCCTTAGTTGTTCCTCCACTCAATGTCTCAAATCGTTGACTTTCCCTGTTGCATCTACCAGGTTTTCTGGGAACCCAGACTGTTGGTATATATCGGTCCTTCCTCAGTCTCCTGCCTTGCGCTAATGTCCTTGCCCAGTTCTCCACCCGCGCCTTGCAGAAAGAAACACAGCCTCGCCTCTCTCTCTCTCCTGTGGCATCAAGTCCCGGTTACCGCTCACCTCCCGGCTCCGCGTTTAAAACGCCGCAGAACCTCGAGGAAAAGTTCTGATCCACCCCGACCCACGCCGGATTTTTGGTGTTGAGAGACCCGAGGACACAAGACGGGACAGGAGCACAAGCGCTCACGCAACAGCCATCTGTCTCCTCGCTGTGGAGGAAGGATCTACAGATGCTGGGTTAAAGCGAGGATAAAGACAAAACGCTGGTCTAACTCAGCCAGTCCAGAGATGCTGTGTGTGTGTGAGCCAGCTTTTTGTGTCTCCCCATCTCAATACAACAGGTTCCCACCAGCATTCACCATTGCACATGAAGGTTGAAGCCTGCGAGCTGATCAAGCACAAATCGAAATCTTCCCTCTCTGCAAACGAACAATCTTTCCCCAATAAAATTCTACAAATTCCAGCAATCCTTTTTTTCTTCTCTTCTCCCGGTCTAATCTGAGACCTTTCCCGCGGAATGTACAAGACGGTGGTAATCGGCACCTGGGGGTGAGAAGGTGCCTCCATCCCGCAGCCCAGCCTGGACCTCTCTCCCCCCCGCCTTGCCGTCTCTCCCTTACCTGGGATTGTGAGGACTAGTGTCACCAATGCTGGGGTTAGGCACACGCTGCCGCTCGCCGCTGCCCGCCCCGCTCTCACCGCCGAAAACATGTTTCCACCTAGAGCCTGCACTGGAGAATGAGAAGCCGAGAGAGGCAGCGGCGCTAGAGTGAAGTGAGGCGCTGGTGCCAAGCCAAACCCCACCCACCACCACAACACTAGCCCGCCTCCGCTAGACACAGCCATCCCAAACCCCCCTCTCTCTCTGGGTGTGTAGGAAACAACTGCAGATGCTGGTTTACACCGAAGACAGAAACATAATGCTGGAGTAACTCAGCGAGTTAAGTACCAGGGAGATGACAATAGACAATAGACAATAGGTGCAGGAGTAGGCCATTTGGCCCTTCGAGCCAGCACCGCCATTCAATGTGATCATGGTTGATCATCCCCAATCAGTACCCCGTTCCTGCCTTCTCCCCATATCCCCCGACTCCGCTATTTTTAAGAGTCCTATCTAGCTCTTTCTTGAAAGCATCCAGAAAACCTGCCTTCACCGCCCTCTGAGGCAGAGACTTCCACAGACTTACCACTCTCTGTGAGAAAAAGTGTTTCCTCGTCTCCGTTCTAAATGGCTTACTCCTTATTCTTAAACTGTGGCCCCTGGTTCTGGGATCATGACACTTATTCAAATGGGCGACAGATTTTACTGTTTAAGATGGAACTGCAGATGCTGGAAAATCGAAGGTAGACAAAAATGCTGGAGAAACTCAGCGGGTGCAGCAGCATCTATGGAGCGAAGGAAATAGGCAACGTTTCGGGACGAAACGTTGCCTATTTCCTTCGCTCCATAGATGCTGCTGCACCCGCTGAGTTTCTCCAGCATTTTTGTGTACCGACAGATTGTACTTATTGATTCCCCTTCCAATTTACAATTGTCGACTTAAAACATACAAAGGCAGAAACAAATAAACATTTTACTCGTCAATGGTGCAGAAGCTAGACACAAAAAGCTGGAGTGACACAGCATCTCTCGAGAAAAGGAATAGGTGACGTTTGGGGTCTGAACCCTTCTTCAGACTGAAAGATAGAGAAGATCAAAGGTGTTCCTTGTCTAACAACGAGAAACAATGAAGGTGTGGCTGGCAGGGCACCAACCTGACCTAACACCTCTTCACCAATCCAACAGACTGAAGAAGGGTCTGGACCTGAAATGTCACCTATTCCTCTTCCCGAGAGATGCTGCCTGACCTGCTGGATTACTCCGGCATGTTGTATCTATCTTCGGTGTAAACCAGCATCTGCAGTTCCTTCTTGCACTTACAGCATAATTGCCAGAACTGAGCTCCCAATCGCAGTCCCAAACTAGGAACAAATTGGCCCATCTCTTACACCAAAGGAAACTCAAATCAAGTCCCAGTCTAGGTTTAAAAAAATAATAATGTCATCACCACAGGCCAAGGCTGATATTTCCATCCTGGCTAATACCCTACTGTCTGTACCCTGTAAGTAACAGCTACCTGCTTCGTACTGGAGTTGGGCGTTTCAATGCCAGCGTGTGGAGATGGGGGCTCCTGTAAAGCCCAGCCTGTGAATGCGGGAGCAGGACAACAGACAGCCAACCATGTCATCTCTGGGTGCCTGCTCTACCACCCACCAAATGGAGCTACGTCAGGGCCTAGCAGACATTGACGCCAACAGAGACAACAAACTGGCTGCTCAACACCCGGCTTGAGACCTAACTATTCCTTTGGTTTATTTATGTTTCATTCACAAGAAGAAGAAGACCCACTTGGGCCTTGATGTTCAAATACAAGTATTAAACTTCTGAAGAAGGGTTCTGACCCAAAACGTCACCCATCCTTTTTCTCCAGAGATGCTGCCTGACCCGCTGAGTTACTCCAGCACTTTGTGTTCATCTTAAGCATCAAACTAAATGGGTTCAATTAACAGTGAGAATTCAAATGCATGTATCTGCATTTTTTAATAGAATCATTAACTGATGGAAAAGGTGGGCATGATAGCATTGCCCTTATTCATCCAACCTAGATCTTCCAAAGCCATCCATCAACTTAACAAGATTTGTTTTCCTGGACCTCCCATTCATCAGGGCAGTCAGTCTTTGTTCATCTCCACACCGCCCAGATGGTCTTTGTTGAAAGGAAATGCAATTAGTCCCTATTCACATCCACGTAGCTCAACTTAATAATCAGCTTCCCCTTTCAATCCTCTTTTTTTTAGAGATACAGCATGGAAACGGGCCCTTTTGGCCCACCGTGTCCACGCCAACCCATGTTCTTCCTATTCACTAGCACTATCCTACACACTAGGGACAACTTAAAATGTTTTACCAAAGCCAATTAACCTACAAACCTTTGGATTGTGGGAGGAAACCGGAGCACCCGGAGAAAACCCACACGGCCACAGGGAGAACATACATACTCCACAGAGACAGCACCCGTAGTCAGGATCAAACCCGGGTCTCTGGCGCTGTAAGGCAGAAGCTCTAAAGCTGCGCCACCGTGCCGCCCTTATACACCTTTCCTCTTAACGCTAAATTCTGGTTCCATCTATTTCACCGCAGCGGTTCCCTCTGTTTTCCACAGTTCCTGTACACTGTTGTAAATATTTGGCATACCGTCACTTGTATGGTTCTTTCTACCAATAAGTTAATTGACATTCACATCCCTACCAATCAATAGGACAAGATGATGAGTAGCTAATACCATGGATAATCTTAGACATGTTCACACTCTATAGACCCTCGCACACACTTTCCAAATGAGACACTTGCCATATTCCCTTCATTAACGCCCATCATTAATTAGGTGCTCTTTCCACCAGGGACAATCCTACCCTCAGCTCTCTGCTACCTGAAATAGAAGTCTCATTCAGCTGTCTTTTTGAAACCTCATTGTTTCACCACAGAGTTAAAAATCGACATGTTGAGAGTAGGACTAATGTGCTGCGTTATTTTGAGAAGTCGTATGTCAAAGCTGATTGCTCTCTAATGATTCAGCAGCATTACCACAGGTGACGCGTTGAGTTATCCAATGCTCGCGGAGTGAGATCATGTTGATGTCCAGGAATCCATGAAAAAAAACTAGCGTCTCTTGCTAAGAAGGGAGGAAAATCGAATCTCATTTACAACACTTTGCAGTGCAGTGATGATGATTCAGAAGTGTACTTGGGCATTGGAATAGTAGACAGAAAATGAAGAGGGAATGGGAGTTCTGGCTAAGATTAATCTGTTAATTAATATTCTTTATTCTTAATATTCTTGAAGGAGATCCTTCACCCCTGCAGCCATTAGATTTTATAATTCGAACCGCTAGGCTGGAGGGGATGCTTTTTTTTTTTGCATTTTTTAATTGTTAATTATTGGTCTTTTTAAGTATTTATTGCTCTCAGGTAGTGCCCACATTGTATTTTATGTATTTTCTGTCTGCGTTCGTTTTGAATGTGTGCGTTTGTTGGTTGGGGGCTTCTGGACATCTGAATTTTCCTGAGGGGATCAATATAGTATTTATTATTATTATTAATATTATTCCAAAGTAACGTACCTGATTGTGTAGTCTAGTTCCGAGATACTGAGTGGAAACAGGCCAACTGCATTCAGGCTGACTAAAGGACATGTCCCACTTTCACGACCTAATTCACCACCTCTGTCGAGTTTGCCCTTGACTCATACTCGCAGCATGGTCGTCACGAGGTCGTAGCAGGTCGTAGGTAGGTCGTAGCAGGCCGTGATGCTAGTCATAGGTACTCGTGGCATCAAGTAGGTCGGGGCGTTTTTCTAGCCTGATGAAAAATGTCCACGAGTAAAAAAGGTCGTGAATTAGGTCGTGAAAGTGGGACAGGCCCTTAACGCTCACCTTAGTTGTTTAAGAAGGAACTGCAGATGCTGGAACAATCAAAGGTAGACAAAAATGCTGGAGAAACTCAGCGGGTGAGGCAGCATCTATGGAGCGAAGGAATAGGTGACGTTTCGGGGTGACCCCGAAATGTCACCTATTCCTTCGCTCCATAGATGCTGCCTCACCCGCTGAGTTTCTCCAGCATTTTTGTCTACACCCGTACACTAGTTCTATGTTAATGCAGTTTCACATCCTACACACTAGGGGCAATTTACAGAAGCCAATTAACCTAAAAACTGTACATCTTTGGAATGTGGGAGGAAACCGGAGCACCCGGAAAAAAAACCACGCGGTCACAGGGAGATCGTGCAAACTGCACACAGACAGTACCCGTAGTCAGGATCTAACCTAGGTCCATGGCACTGTAAAGCAGTGATTCTACCACTGCACCACTGTGCTGCCTCTATCTAATGAGTATTGGCAGTGGGTTATTTTGTGGGTATTTGCAATGTGTTTCTGCCACAGGAGTTTGGTAGTTTAATGATGAATTTATTTTACTCCAAAACTGAATTTTGGACTATTGTTCCAGACATGTGACAATAGACAATAGGTGCAGGAGTAGGCCATTCGACCCATCGAGCCAGCACTGCCATTCAATGTGATCATGGCTGATCATCCCCAATCAGTACCCCGTTCCTGCCTTCTCCCCATATCCCCTGACTCCGCTATTTTCAAGAGCCCTATCAAGCTCTCTCTTGAAAGCATCCAGAGAACCTGCCTCCACCACCCTCTGAGGCAGAGAATTCCACAGACTCACAACTCTCTGTGAGAAAAAGTGTTTCCTCGTCTCCGTTCTAAATGGCTTACTCCTTATTCTTAAACTGTGTGGCCCCTGGTTCTGGACTCCCCCAACATTGGGAACATGTTTCCTGCCTCTAGCGGTGTCCAAACCCTTAACAATCTTATGAGTTTGAATTGCACGGTATAGATGGGGATTTTAATGTTAAGCAATTAAAGAAATATTAGCAGTAACAATGATACGGCCAGGTTGTTGTAAAACCCCAAGTTAGCTAATGCAGTATTGATAAACAAAACAATGGCCAATGCAGATGACATGTGGAGGACATCATTTGACCATGGAGGGGAAGTCAGAAGGGCTGGTAAAAGTTAGAGAAATTAAGAAACATTTAGAGAGGTGCATGGCTAGGATGGGTTTAGAGGGCCAAACGCAGGCAGTGGGACTAGTGTAGATGGGACATGTTGGTCGCTGTGGACAAATTGGGTTGAATGGCCTGTTTTCATACTGTATGACTCTAAATCACTCTAAATAGGGAGGGACTTCTTCTTCTTGCATCTGGCGTGCACAGCCTAAAGTTGGAGGACAACTTGTTCTATTTGATCTTATTTGATTGTGCACGCCGGGTTGATAGCATTCGTCGAAACAGGGCGGACCACGTGAAGGTTGCAATTTCCCATCCCTAATTTGTGGAATTGAATATAAGGGCAGGAATTTTTATAATTGAAGGAATGTTGCTCTGGTAGCTAATAGTGTCTCTAGAGTGGATGACAATGCATGCGAGTTAAGATTGATATTTTATTAAAAGGTTGATGACTCATACGTAATTCTTGTTAATGACCCACATCTTCTCATCACAATTTAGATGTCACACTAGTGCAGCTTCTGATTCAGTGTGAGAAACCACAGGGCGATCAAAAGATTAAATTCACAGGTCACGAACCTACGAATTACTCCTGAAATGTTCACCATTCCCTGTCGTCCATTCAACGGCCAATCTTAAATGAATTTGTGAGTGGGGAACACTAACACCTATGACAAGGCCAGTGTTTTTCTCCTCAATGTGTAACCTAGCTTCTAAAGATACTTTGATCCTAAACTGAGGATATAAAAATAGATACAGATCTATCTATTGGATCCACGGCAGATTCAACGCCAGACCTTTCACCCGACTCTCGTCTGACACTCAGTCTGAAGAAGGGTCTCGACCCGAGACGTCACCCATTCCTCCTCTCCAGAGATGCTGCCTGTCCCATTGAGTTACTCCACAATTTGGGTCTTATCTTTTACTTCTCTTCCCTTCATTGAGGGACTCAGTGAAACAGTGAATCACTTGCACTTCTTCCAGTTTAGAGCTCATTATATCAAATATTAGAGGGTGTAGCTTTAGGGTTAGAGCTGGAGGGTTCAAAGAAGCTGTGCAGGGCAAGTAGGGAGGCGGCATGTTGGCTCAGCGGTAGAGATGCTGCCTTACAGCGCCAGAGACCCGGTTCGATCATGCCTATGGATGATATCTGTATGGAGTTTGTACCTTCTCTCTGTGACCACGTAGGTTTTCTCCGAGTGCTCCAGTTTCCTCACACGCTCCAGTGTCGTACAGGTTTGTAGGTTAATTGGTTTTGGTAAGGACTGTACATTATCCCTAGTGTGTGTGTGTAGGATGGTGCTAGTGTACAGGGAGTTCATTGGTTGGCACGGACTTGGTGGGTCAATAGACAATAGGTGCAGGAGTAGGCCATTCGGCCCTTCAAGCCATTCAATGTGATCATGGCTGATCATCCCCAATCAGTACCCCGTTCCTGCCTTCTCCCCATATCCCCTGACTCTGCTATTTTTAAGAGCCCTATCTAGCTCTCTCTTGAAAGCATCCAGAGAACCTGCCTCCACCAGAGGCAGAGAGTTCCACAGGGGTCTGTTTCCGCACTTTATCACTAAACTAAGCTAGACAAAAGTTTTTTTCCATGGAGTCTGAAGAAGGGTCTCGACCAGAACTATTCCTTCGCTCTATAGATGCTGCCTGACCCGCTGAGTTACTCCAGCATTTTGTACTTACCCATAGACATAAGACTGGATGAGTTCATCCCTTGGTGGATTAAGGAGTTTTGAATGAAATCCCAACAGATAGTACAAGAGAGCCTTTGAAATGCAACTTCAGATAGTTAAGTACAAAACATGGTCCAGGAAATGCTAGTTGAAAGCAAGAATCTTGGACCAGGTTGTGATTGATGTTGCTGCCAGACAAAGAAAATATCTACAAAGTTTAATTTATTTCAACATTGGCGGGGATTTGCCTTTCAAGTAGAAATGTGGGTACGCACTATGCAAGTATTATAGGTTGAAACATAATCAGAGCTGGTGTGTGCTCAGACTTCTAATTTATGCTGCTGCAAGCAGTAGTGATTGGCAGCAAAATGTATCAGCCGTACCTCATTGTAACTATTGGACAGATCGGTGAACGAGAGTGATAATCTGAAATTGCATTAAACCCTGACAGGCGGGTCACACCCAATTCAGTCAAGTATTTCACCAATGGCTATGCACTCACCTCCAAGGCTATTCACTGTTGTGGTGGAGGAAAGAATAATAAAACGAGAATTTGTTGCTTGCGTCTAATTTCAGAAAGCTAGACATTCCTAATGATTTCTCTCCCAGGCTGGTTCCCACATATATGGACTTGACGTCTTTCCATCTGCTCTGTCAACTCGCTGCTGGAGGTAGTCCTAATGTCAAAATTAATAAACACAGGTGGTGATCAGAAGATTGACAAATACAAGGGAGAGAGAGAGAGAGACAGAGACAGAGAGAGACACAGAGAGAGAGAAACATTGGCAATATAACAATGTTTTTTTATCATGCCAATAAAGTTTTTAAATTGAAAATTGTAATTGAATTGAGAGACAGAGAGAGACAGTTAGAGAGAGAGAGATAGAGAGAGAGAGAGACAGAGACAATTAGAGAGAGAGAGAGAGAGAGAGAGAGAGAGAGAGAGAGAGAGAGAGAGAGAGAGAGAGAGAGAGAGAGAGAGAGAGTGTAATTTTCAATAAGTGTCAGGAACCCAACAAATCTGTCAAGAGTCCAGGATGGATAGAAGATCACAAGGAAGGCACTCATTAGCATTTGGAAGCTGGTAATGTTGAATGCTGTGTGTTGGACGGAACTGCAGATACTGGTTTATATCGAGGCAATATGCTGGAGTAACTCAGCGGGTCAAGCAGCATCACTGGAAAAAAGGAATGTGAGGTTTTGGGCCAGAACACCTTTTACAGACTGAAATATAGAGAAGGCCAGCGCTAAACAGGGCTGGCAACAGATGACCTCAGGAAGGGCGGACCCCATTATGGCCCATTGTTGGCTGGGGAAGATGTGCCAACGGCAGGGATACAAGGATGAGAAGAATGAAGCTACTAGGACAACTAGGATAGCGGAGGGGGGAGAGTGGGGGGGGGGGGGGGGGGGGGGGGGGGGGGGAAGGAATGCCGGAGTTACTTGAAATTAGAGAAATCGTTGGGGTGGGAGATTGCAACGTGGTCCGCCCTGTTTCAACTAATGCAATCAACCTGGCGTGCACAATCAAATAAGATCAAACAGAACAAGTTGTCCTACAACTTTAGGCTGTGCATGCCGTACGCAAGAACAAGAGAAATTGTTGTTCATACCATTGGGTTGTAAGCTGCCCAAGTGAAATATGAGGTGCTGTTCCTCCAAAGTTTAAGGTAGACAAAAATGCTGGAGAAACTCAGCGGGTGAGGCAGCATGTATGGAGCGAAGGAAATAGGCAACGTTTCGGGCCGAAACCCTTCTTCAGACTTTAAACTTCAAGCTCCAAAGTTTAACACTGGTTGCAGAAGATGTTAGTATGAGCCCATGCCAAAGAGATAATGAAAGATTTGAGTCATTTCAGTGTGAGAGAGAGAGAGGGAGAGAGTAAAAATATCAATAAACAAACTAAGAAAAAGGAATAGAATGAGAACAAACCACAAGAAATATAATGAGAAATAGATAAAGCACTAGTAAAAACTAAAACAAACTCGGAAAAAATGTATCTTAAAACATGGAAACCAGATAAGAAGTAAGGGCGGACAAGAGACACAAAGGCAACATACACAGGAAATTAGAGAATAGATTCCAATGATGAAGGGTGTTGTGGGGATTTTTTTCTATGCATTTCCTCGTGTTAGCCTTGGGAATGCGAACATCCAGGATGAATTTTGGATTTAATAAGTGGTTGAATGTGATTATCACAAAGTCAGATTGTAAAATCCAGAAAGACAGATCTCAGAACTGAATATGCGTATGAATGAATTATTAATGGGCCTGTCCCACTCACGCGACTTTTTCGGCGACTTGCCGGCACCCGTCATAGGTCGTTACAGGTTGCCGAAAATTTTCAACATGTTGAAAATCCGTCGGCGACCAGAACAAGGTACGACTCTTTGGGCAACTACTCACGACCGTACAGGCTTCACCCCGCGACATGTCGCCAGGGTGTCGCTTATATGGTCGTGAGTCGTCTCCTCAGTCGCCCAAAGAGTCGTAGCGTCTTTCTGGTCGCCGCTGGATTTTCAACATGTTGAAAATTTTCGGCGACCTGCAACGACCTATGACAGGTGTCGCCGAAAAAGTCGCCGAAAAAGTCGCGTAAGTGGGACAGGCTAGAGGGATTTAGCTCAAATGGAGGCAAGTGGGATTAGCTGAGGAAGGCACCTATTGGACTTGGACAAGTTGGGTCAATGGGCCTGTTTTTGTGCTGTATAACTCTGTGACTATCACAATAGCCTCGAGAGTGACCTGATGCCATTGATGCATCATATTGATGCTATGGAAGGAGATATATAGTGCGGGGAAATATTCAATGATTTGATCGCACTAACTAAGCTAAGATGTTTCATCCATCCTATTTAAGGGTTTGCTGTTAACAATCGGTATTGTGACAATTTTGGCACAATCTTAAGATCATCTTGAAAATATAGCTAAAGAAAAATAACAATTTTGAACAATGAGGGTGACAAAGCCTCATATTTGTGAATCCCGTGAATAAATCAATCATGAATGACTGTGTGACAGACCAACAGAGAGCAAAGACATGGCATATGGAATATCAGGATTACTTGCACTACAATGACTATTACATAGGACATCTGCTGTCTAAGATTTGTCATAGGAATATCCCCAACATATACAAATCTCTGGGGGAAGTCCTTGGTGACAGATGAGAGAGCTCAGTGTAAAATATTAAAAATCTGAAAAGAAATCATGTCAGATGTTCTTGTCTAAACTCGACACGGGGATTAAGGAAAAATTAAACTCATAAAGGGACGCCTTGATAAAGATCACAGCATGAGAAGGGGAATGGAGAGGAGGGGGAGGGGGCAGGGGGAAGCGTGAAAATTACGAATGAAATGGAGACAGAAATCCATAAGCTGCACAAAGTTAATCGGAGAATCACAACAATGAAAGGAACATGTGGAAAACAGAAGCAGCCAGAGGCAATGAGAATGTGGTAGAACAGAGAGAGTGAGGGTGCAGGAACATAGTTCCACAAAAGTGGTGACAAAGGTGGACAGGCTGTGAAGGCGGCGTTTAGCACACTCATCTTCATCGGTCAGCGTATTGAACTCAGGCGTTGGGATGCCATCTTGCAGCTCCACAAGATGACGGTCAGGCCACATGTGGAGTAGTGTGTGGGTGGCATGGTGGCGCAGTGGTAGAGTTGCTGCCTTATCGCGCCAGAGGCCCGGTTCAATCCTGACTATGGGTACTGTCTGTACGGAGTTTGTACCTTCTCCCCGTGTCCACGTGGGTTTTCTCCGGGTGCTTCGGTTTCCTCCCACACTTCAAAGTTGTACAGGTTTTGTTGGTTAATTAGAGCCATGTTGGACAGATACAGTGTGGAAACAGGCCCTTCGACCCAACTTTCCCACACTGGCCATCTACACTAGTCCCACCTGCCTGCACTTGGCTCATATCCCTCCAAACCTGTCCTATCCATGTACCTATCTAACTGTTTCTTAAACGTTGGGATAGTCCCTGCCTCAACTACCTCATCTGGCAGCTCGTTCCATACACCCACCACCCTTTGTATGAATTTCTGTAAAATTGAAAATTGTCCCTAATATGTAGGATAATCCTAGTGTACTGGGCGATTGCTGGTCGGCGTGGACTCGGTGGACCGAAGGGCCTATTTCCTCACTCCATCTCTAAAGTCTAAAAGCTCTAGAGAATCTGTAGGTCTTCCCGACCACATATGTTGATGCTGGTTTAGGTACTGTAGCTCATGCTCACTTCTGGAAAAAGTGATGTCCCTCTTAGACGGGCTGGAACTTTATGTTAAGACATTTCCACCATTACTTACTTAGCAATCTTCCAAAATGAGTAACTGTACCAGGCATCGCAACAAATTCATTCTGCACTGTTGCGAAGAGGTCTTGATAGACGCAGTAATCTGCTCCAACTCTTGCTTGTCCTTGGGAATGAAATGCAGCCCTATGTATAGAGTTTATCTGATGCATGAACAAAAAATACATTATCCATTAATCATAGTCGGAGGGTCTCAGAGCATGGAAACAGGCCCTTTGGACCAACTTGCCCAACATGCCCCATCTACACTAGTCCCACCAGCCTGCTTTTGGCCCAAATCCCTCTAAACCTGCCCTATCCACGTCCCTATACTGGCCATTTAATTTTCAAGGATGTAAAAGAAAGCTTTGAAATCCTTGAATTCAGTCAGTTCTCCTGCAGGTGAATTTTCATCCACTGTGTTACATTCAGCTGACTAGGTCCAAGGATCTGGACCTACCTAATCCTTCCTGTATCTCCAAATCTACGATCTCATCTCTTGTTGTTCCTTTTAAGATAATCCCTTTACTGATCAGGGTTTGGTTATTGGTTCCTGCTTTATATCATATTTGATTGGTAGCACAAAGTTTACCCATTTAAAGGGTATGTTTTGCGGTATTGGAAGTGCTTTGTAAATACAAGCTGTTGTGGTATCTAATCCTGGTTATATTTGAATGTTTATCCACTGTCTGACTGGAATTCCCACTTATGCCTGGCTTGGTTGTACCTGATGAAAGAGTGCATCTTGTAATGAAGTATCCCATTCTTCACAAACAACGTATTTTAATTGAAGGCAGAGAAGATGCCTCCAGTTATGGGACAATCATGGTTTAAAAGCAAGGTGTCACTCCCGCTCACACTCCCACCACCGCCATTTGGTTTTTGAGATGAGGTGAATTTCTTTCTCATTGAGGATCTTGAGTGTTTGAAACATGGAGCATTGTAGAGATACCCAGTACTATGGAGATGTGAAGAAGGGTCGCGACCATGTTCTCAGAGACGCTGAGTCCCTGGACTTTACCTGGACTTTACCTTGTCTACACATCTGGACGCCCGCAGCGGCAGCTGCGGAGGGTTGAGGTCCCGATCACGGGGGAAATGGACGAGGACTGGCCAAATTTTGTACCTTCCACCACAGTGATGAATGCTGTGGTGGATGTTTGTGTTCAATTTTTATTGTGTGTTCTTTTTTCATTGTACCGCTGCTGGCAAATTCATTTCACTTGCACTTTATGTGCAAGTGACGAATAAAACTGATTGATTTATTGATTACTCCAGCACTGTGTGTCCACAATGGGGGTGTCCCTGGATTGTTCACAATATAGTCTGACCCAATCTACCAGTTTTACTATTCCAACATCAGAAGATTTCTACATTCAGATATCGTCATCCCATTGGTACGGGATCTATTTTGCATGACAAAAAAAATGTGTATTTTTCTGATACCCGTCTAGAATAAATAAAAACGAAGCTTACAGTAAGATAATTGTATTAGAGTTTCAGAGAACTATTGATCGGCATGGAATTCAATTCTCAAAGCAGTAAGATAATCTAAGAACAGCATTCAATCGAATTTACACTGGTTGAATGTCAATCGTTGGGCTTGAATTTATCTTCTGAACCTATGAACAACATCAACAACTTATGCGTTATAATCCATTGTTAATAACATCCACATTATTCACTGTGTAAAATTCACATGTTAAGACTTAAGTAACAATGATATATTTGTAATGGGAAAGTGCCCTATATCTCAGCCATACCTCAGGTGTAGCTCAGGCCCTCGAATCCTGGCAACATCCTCGTAAATCTTCTCTGCACCCTTTTCAGATTAGGTAGCATCTGTAAAAAGGAGAAAGAGCCTCCACTGCCTTCTGAGGCAGAGAATTCTACAGATTCACAACTCTCTTGGTGAAAATGATTTTCCTCATCTCCGTTCTAAATGGCCAACCCCTTATTCTTAAACTGTGGTCCCTTGGTTCTGGACTCCCCCAACATCGGGAACATGTTTCCTGCTTCTAGTGTGTCCAAGCCCTTAATAATCTTATATGTTTCAATACGATCACCTCTCATCCTTCCGAGTGTCTGTTGTGTGGCATGCAGACTGGAAGGCTACATGGAAGGCCAGTGATGAATTTGCTTAGTTGGGAAGGAGCAATATTGAGGTCCGTTTATTGGGGATGGAACAAGGAAAAGCAGCAAGCTTCCCCAGCTACATGCTATCATCTGACCGTAATGAGGACTTATACATGTGCCGAGAACAGTATTGACCTTACTGTGATTCACGTCACCATGGAACTGCCCGATAACGGTTGCTGTCATGAAATATTGAGCAACGTAGCTGATGGCTTTCACACTTTTGTATTTCGCCAAGAATCGGGCTGTCAGGAATAAATGGAGAAAAAAATGAACATGTTTAACTAGTCCTTTCAGTAGCAGTTAATTACCCAGATATTAAGCAAGAATACTGCATCCAGATTTTTCATGAGATGGCTGGAGAATTACCCTGAGATTTGAGATCGTGTTGAAGACTGGTCTCCAGCTAATTACTGTGAATCATGGATGTGAAGTAGCTGCTTCTGTGGCTCTTTGATAAGTGTTTCTATCTGATTCATACTGTCCTGTTATTTGCACCCCTTGCTCTTACATAAATTGCCAGCTCTCTCACGTGACAAAAGCCATCGGTTGCATCACAGATTCCACATATTCAATGAAGATTATTCATCGGGAGAAGAATGTGCTCGGGAACAAGACTCATTTATCCGTACGAGAGGCCCAGCAAGGCTTAGTAGCACCTTCTGAAATTCTGTTCTGGACGATTACTACGAACCATAAGATTATATCAGCTTTCCGACAGATGGAGGTGCCTTTAAACATTTGAGTAAGCCGTGTCTCATTTCCTGTTTCCTTTGATTGTACTTCTGGAATGTTTTTTCTACCTTGGATCTGCTATTTTAATGCAAGTTGTCACTGCCACCAAATGTCATTGCAATGATATCATCAGATGGCTGATGAATCTGATGTGAAAATCAGCTGTATGTTTGCATGTTGCGCAGAGTGGAAGGAAGTGGCTGTTAAGATCTCGGTAAAGAATTGGACAATTTTACTGGAAATAAGAGGACGGTCTATGAACAAGGAGTAGCCTTTCCAGAAATCATCCCCAGCAAATAAACTTCTTCTTGCGTATGGCGTGCACAGCCTAAAGTTGTAGGTCAACTTGTTCTATTTGAAGGCAGACAAAAATGCTGGAGAAACTCAGCGGGTGCGGCAGTATCTATGGAGCGAAGGAAGTAAGCAATGTCTCGGGTCGAAACATTTGTTCTATTTGATCTTGTTTGTGCACGTCGGGTTGATTGCATTAGTCGAAACAGGGTGGACCACGTGAGGGTTGCAATCTCCCACCCCAGCAAATAAACTAACAGGACAGGACAGAAAGGTCAGTGTGGGAATGGGAGGGGTAGTTAAAGTGTTTAGCAACCGGGGGAATCACGTAGGCCCAGGCGGGCTGAGCGAAGGCCTGGGCCTACACGATCTCCCGGCTGCCACACTCGAAATCCCCTCCCATTCCCACACTGACCTTTCTGTCTTGGGCCTCCTCCACTGTCAGAGTGAGGACAAACGTAAGGAACAGCACCTCATATTTCAGTTGAGCAGCTTACACCCCAGCTGTATGACTATTGAATCCTCTAACTTCAAGTAACCCTTGCTTTCCCTCTCTCTCCGTCCCTCCCCCATCCTAGTTCTCAGACTAGTTTCACTGTCCTCATGATCCATTTTACTGTTTGTATGCCACGTTGTCACCTTCCCCTTCAGCCAACAACGAACCATTCTGCATTTCCCTGATCAATGTCTGCTTTGATCTGTCGTTTCCCCACCTTACCCTTCCGCATATCCCTAGTCTCCCTCTACCCTGACTCTCAGTCTGAAGAAGGGTCTCGACCCAAAATGTCACCCACTCCTCTCCAGAGATGCTGCCTGTCTCGCTGAGTTACTCCAGCATTTTGTGTCAATCTTTGGTGTAAACCAGCATCTGCAGTTCCTTCCTGCACAATTCCACTCTGAGTTTGGTACACTTGTGCCAGATCAGTACCCAAGCGGTTAATGCTAGTTTAAGTAATATTTCTGCTGTGATTAATATTTCTCTCCCCAGTGAAAAATATCACCATGGCGATTGGACGCACAGCTCCTGTATGCACCGCCCCATTTGTGAAATTGTAGATAATCTTACAAATATTATTAAAATAAGGGCCCATGGGACTTGGCTAATCTCATTTCTGAGGTAGTTCGATGATTCATGGATTTGAAAAACATGGCAAGTTAGATTTTGCTTATAACGGATATAATTTCACTACACTGGGATTATTGGTATTGGTAGCTGTTAGGTAATACTGCCCGGAACACTAAATTTATAAAAGATTTTTACATGGATGCCCAAAAGGCCGTCACAGCCAAATTACTTTTAATTAACTAATGCAATGGACTATGGCAATCAATTTGTACACAAGATCTCACAAAGAGCAGTGAGAAAAATACCCAGGTTATTTAAGAAGGGTCTCGACCCAAAATGTTCACCTATTCCTTCTATCCAGATGCTGCCTGGCCTGCTGAACTGCTCCAGCATTTTGTGTCTATCTTCTTTTATTTGGTTTTGTTGTTTTTGGTTTTAATGTTGACTTGCTTCTCCCCACACTCCTCCTGGTTTGGAAACTACTGTTTTATTTACTAGGGCCTAAATGTTGGCTGGTCCTTAATCGCTTTGGCAAAATCTCCTTTTGTCATTTACACGTTTGTGGATGGTGTTGGCAGGTTAGTGGTACTCTGGTTTCTCTTCAGATCGTATAAATCTTTCGCCTTTTACTAAAGATTTCCATGGAGAGGAACACTAAAGCGCCTGCCCCACTTAGGAGACCTAAAGAGCAACCTCTGGTGACCTTGCCCGCCACCCAAGGTTTCCATGAGGTCACCGGAGGTTTTGGTCACTCTCCCTAATGGTCGAAAGTGGTTTCCGCGTGGTCGAGGCTTCATCTAGGTTGCTGCTATTTTTTCATCATGATTAAAACCGGCCTCGACTAAAAATAGGTTGCCGTTTTAAAAATGGATAATTTTTTTGTCGCAGGTCTAGTCGAAGCCGGTTTTCTTCATAGTCGAGGAAGGTTTTCAACATATGCATGGGAGGTGGTAGGAGGTTGCAGGTCACCTCGACCTTGATTATTTTTTGGGTGGCGGGCAAGGTCACCAGAAGTTGCTGTTAAAGGCTGCCTCGACAACAGTCTGTCTCATCCCTTCCTTCTTTGTTGCTTTTTAGTATGTATTAAATGTATGTTTTAGTGTTATTTAGCTTGTTTTATGTGGGTGGGAGGGGGGGGGGGAGTTGGGGGAGACTTTTTTAAATCTCTCACCTCGACGGAGATGCGATTTTTTCCCGTATCGTATCTCCGTCCGCACTGCGACCTAACATCGAGGAGCTGGATACCTCTGCTGGAGACCGACTTCGGGAGCTCTAACCATGGAAGCCTGCGGGACTTAACATCGCGGAGCTGGCGATCCCTGTCGGAGATCGACCTTGGAGCTCCAATCAACTTTAACATCGTGGAGTTTGCGTTCCCTGGTTAGAGACCGACTTCGGGAACTCCGATCCGCAGGGGCTTCGACTGCCCCGACACGGGAGCTTCGATCGCCCTGACTGCAGATGCTTCAACTGCCTCGACCGCGGGAGAATAAAGAGGAAGAAGAATAGATTTTATTGCCGTCCATCACAGTGAAGAATGTGGGGAATCCACTGTGGTGGATGTTTATGTTAACTTTTATGTAGTTGTGTGTCTTGTTGCTTTATTTAGTATGGCTGTATGGTAATTCGAGTTTCACTGTACCTTAATTAGTACGTGACAATAAACTGACCTTTGATACAGGTGAAATGCGGGCGTCTGCGGTCAGAATTTGAATTCTTCATTGATCTAGTTTCTTTCTCAGGAACGTTTCTTCATTGCTGGCCCCGAGTTGATCCTATCTGCCGGTGCTCCTTGTATAAACATGTGTAGCTTACCCTGAAAGTAGCCATATAACAATTGTATTACTGAACTAATATTTCAGGTATTTTGGCCCTTCAGCCCAAATCCGCGCTGACCAGTGATCCCCGTACACTAGCACTATCCTACAGACTAATGACAATCTACATTTTATTTTACTAAAGCCACTTAACCAACAAACCTGTACGTCTTAGGAGTGGGAGGAAACCGGAGCACCCGGAGAAAACCCACCTGGTCATGGGGCGAATGTACAAACTGCGTATAGACAACACCCGCAGTCTGGATCGAACCCAGGTCTCTGAAACTGTAAGGCAACAACTTACTGCTGCGCCACCATGCCACCCAATTTTTGACTAAAATTCAGTGAATATAATGCTATACCCTATCACAGCATATTTTGGTCGGAGGGCCGTGAATCTGTGTCATTCATTGCCACGGAGGGCCATGGAGGCCAAGTCAATGGATATTTTTAAGGCGGAGATTGACAGATTCTTGGTTAGTACGGGTGTCAGGGGTTATGTGGAGAAGGCAGGAGAATGGGGTTAGGAGGAAGAGATAGATCAGCCATGATTGAATGACGGTATATACTTAATGGGCCGAATGGCCTACTTCTCCTCCTAGAATTTATGAATATTGTTTATTTACAAACAGAGGAAGTTTTACCAGGCTTTGCCTATTAAGGTACAGTGCAGTTATTGGACATAAAACAGGGTCGAATCATGAACTTATTACAGCAGCTTTAGAGTTTCAGGTTAAGATAAAATCCAAAAATAATATCATGCCAACATTGTTTTTATAAATTCATATACCATGAAATTTGAGAGGAAAACCAACTGGAAGATGAATATCCTTTTAAGGAAATGGGTTCTAAATGCATTCTTCCATCTGGAATTACTGATATACTGGACACGTTGTCGTTCCATGCCCCTGTTGTTCTTACTTGTATGTGGAGTAAGCAGCGTAGACATAATATTATGTTGCTGGAATACAAAGGGGAGGAAGTGATGCCCAGTTAAAAACAGCCATGGTCAGACCCTATCTGAGTCCGTGATACAGCTTTGGGTTTCCTCAGTTCAGGAAGGATTTATTGACCTTAATGGGAAGTCAGCACAAACTCACCAGAATAAATTTGACATACAGGATGCCTTCCTTTATCAGTCAAGGTTTTGTTGAGCAGGAAACGTTAGTTCAGTCTTCAGTTCAGTGTTATAGTGTATGGGGATCGTTGGTCGGCATGGACCCGGTGGGCCGAAGGGCCTGTTTCTGCACTGTATCTCTAAACTAAACTAAACTAAAGGTCAGGCAGCATCTCTGGAAAACATGTATGGATAGGTAAAGTTTCAGGCCAAAGAAGTTCCCACCCCAAAACGTCACCTATCCATGTTCTTTGGAGATGCTGCCTGAACCACTGCATTACTCCAGAACTTTGTGTCTTTTTTTAGGATGACCAGCATATGCAGTTCCTTGTTACTACAAGATGACATGTTGTTTACAAGTATCGAGGCTTGCCTATTCTTCTGGTGAAGATGTTCAAATATGTTGATGGGAAAGGCTTAGAGGGATATGGGTCTTCTTAGAGGGGTTTGGGTCTTCTTAGAGGAATATTAGATTAGATTCAGATTAGATTTGTTTTATTGTCATTCAGACCTTTCGGTCTGAACGAAATTTTGTTTCCCTCTTAATGCAGGAAAGTGCGATTAGCATCAGTCAGGAGGCATAACTGTTAGCACAGGCAAGATGGATGAAATGTTTAATTCTGAGTCTAAAGACCTTCATTTGGAAGAGGGGCAGGAACAGAAAGATAGAGGGCTAAGTCTGCTGATGGCGTTAAATGTGGCAGAACAGAATGAGAATGTGGTTAAAATATTCAGGATCCTGAGCATCATAAATTAACATAGACCGAGCGAGAGTGAGGAAGTGATGATGGACCTCTGTAAAACCCTTTCTCCTGCAACTGAAATATTGTCTCCAATTATGGGCATTACACTTTAGGAAGGATGCAAACGTGAATAAGAGTTTTACTAAAAGGCTTTCAAGGATGAGGGGCCTCAGTTATGTAAATAGATGGAGGAGTTGGGACTGTTGGCCTTAGAACAGAGGAAATTGTGCGTGATTTGATAGAGATATTTAAAATTATTAAGGCCATCTAAATTATTAAATCATTGGGCAGTGGAAAAAGTGATGCTATTAACATTGACAAAAATGGTTCAGAAGGAATAGGATCATTGCTGTTGAAGTTCATCTCTGAGTTCATTAACATTAAAGACACTTGACATTTATTTGATTAGTGGAGAAGATCAGTGCTCCTAAGAGGACTGGACACTTGAAACATAACCATGTATGTGATGAGTTTAGAAGGTCATTTGTTAGTTTTCTTGGAAAAAAATTGAGTTAAATCCAAATCTGGACAAATTGAAAGACCTGTTAAACTGTTTCTCACCATTGGTAAACTTCTTGAGTGTTCCTGAAAAGGCCGACAGTACTGAGGTTGTACTTTGAGCAGCTCTGGCATAGGTTTAGTTAACGCTTAGTTTAGTTTAGAGATACAGCGTTGAAACAGGCCCTTTAGTCCACCGAACCTGCATCGACCAGCACTAACAATATCCTACACACACTAGGGACAAATTACAATTATACTAAGCCATTGAGCCGACAAACCTGTACGTCTTTGGAGTGTGGGAGGAAACTGGAGATCCCGGAGAAAACCCAGGCAGGTCACGGGGAGAACGTACAAACTCCGTACAGACAGCATCCGTAGTCAGGATTGAACCCAGTTCCCTGGCGGTGTAAGGCAGTGACTCTTCCACTGCGCCGCCGTGCCATCTAGGTAACTGAGTTGAGGTGGATTGGGTGTTGAATGAACAAAGCAATTATTTTCCTGTCTGAAGAAGGGTCAGATAATTGCAGTTTTGCAGATCTGAAGGCCTCGTTTTTCGGAGATCAGATTATTAAAGTGCAGGCTGTAGTACATAGCGCAACCAAAGGTTCATTGACAGCAGGGGTTTGCAGGACAGTGAGATGACCAGTGCAGGTTCAGAAACCATTGGAGTATTTGGAATACAGCTGCGCCAAACATGGTATTTTTACAATGTAATGGATGAGACTGATTAAAGTACAGCATGACAGGTCATGTTTGTTTCAATGCAAGTAATCTCCCTACTCAGATCACAGCCAAGCAGCCAAGATGGTGCCCAAACCAGGCGGCCCTCTGCGTGCTGGTCCCAGCAGTGGATCTGCAATCACTCATTACAATCCCTCCACTCTTTTGTAATCATGTATAGTCTTTCCGTGACTGGATGTCATGCAATGAAAATGTTTTCACCGTACCTGTGACAATAATAAACGGAACTAAACTCAACTCAACTGGGTACAATTGCAGGTGTTTTTCACAAATCAGGGGGAGGGCAAATAGCCTCTAGTCCTACAGGAGAGAACGCAGCCAACAACACCGAAGATAGACACAAAATGCTGGAGTAACTCAGCGGGACAGGCAGCATCTCCGGAGAGAAGGAATGGGTGACGTTTCGGGTCGAGACCCTTCTTCAGATGTAGTCAGTAACACGCCCACCAGGGTATTATGGTCCAATGGCTCTCAAACATTTAAAGGCTGAACAAGTATTTTGGATGCTTACTTTACTTTTTTTTTAATCATTATTAAAGATAGGAGGAAACGTTTGTGATGCCTGTAAATTGGGTGTAGCCCCTTTTAAAAGAGGTGCCTATAACCTAACATTTCTGACTGGTTCAAAACAGTTGCTTATTTAAGTGAAGACACACAGCTAAAAAATGCTTTGTCTGCTAAATTATTTTGTCTGATAAAGGATTTTGTTAGCTTAATCTATCGGCCACTCTTTGACCAAGATACTGATGTAATCCTGTAGGCCTGTTATCACAGCGACCTTTTCACCCAGTTGCAGGGAGTAATACCACTTGCCGCAGGGACCTTTTGGTCAAGACAAGAGACAGGTGATGCAAATACGTTGCTGTTACTATGCATAACCATTCACACATTTCTCATTTTGTAGCTTTCAAGGTTAACATGGGCATATATGCATTACTGTTAAGGACACAAAGTGCTGGAGTAACTCAGCAGGTCAGGCAGCAGGTCGGAAGAACATGGATAGGCGACGATATGTGACGTCTTAAGAATAAGGAGTAAGACATTTAGAACGGAGACAAGGAAACACTTTTCCTCACAGAGAGTGGTGAGTGTGGAATTCTCTGCCTCAGAGGGCGGTGGAGGCAGGTTCTCAGGATGCTTTCAAGAGAGAGCTAGATAGGGCTCTTAAAAATAGCTGAGTCAGGGGATATGGGGAGAAGGCAGGAACAGGGTACTGATTGGGGATGATCAGCCATGATCACATTGAATGGCGGTGCTGGCTCGAAGGGCCAAATGGCCTGCTCCTGCACCCATTGTCTATTGCCTATTGTTTTCTTTGGTCTGAAGAAGGGTCCCTACCTGAAAATTGACCTCCTTCTGTTCTCTCGAGGTTCTGCCTGACCTGCTGAGTTACTCCAGGGCTTTATGCCCTTATTGTGCTCTTATACGCTTGCGCAGTTCCTTGTTTCTACAGAATGGTCTACTGATACTTCTATTTTAAACTGTTAACCAATTATATAATTGTCAGCTCTCCAGTTTTTGTTTGGAGGCTATGGGAATTCCCACGCTGTCTCTGGTCTCCATATAACATCGGAATTCTTTAAAATTCCCAACTGGATACAATCCACTGCTGTTTGGAATCAGTTTGGAATCAGATCCCGCTCCTTCCCGTACCGGACACTGAGCTCTCTAACTCACATTTTTCAATCTGAAGCTGCCACCTCTTATTTTCCTTCTGCTCTTTGTTCACTTATTTCCCCCCTTTGACAGTAAGGAGATCATATTCTCAGGGGCCAAATACCAACAAAACAGATGCAGAATCAATATATTTTTTTGGTCCCATGTCAAGAATGATAGGTTGTTAAATCTCCATTCTGTTGAGCTTTTCTTGATGAAGTAACACAATTACAGAATGAAGATGTGCTTTGGTTCATTGGAAGGGTTTTTATAAGGTTGTTTATGATTTTGGAGGCGGATTTGCCAAACTGTACACTCCCAGCATCAGACAGCATGGGTACGAGACAGGATCAACATTCTGGTATCAACTTTTTGCATTCCATTTCAGCATGGGTCCCTCAGAAAGTAATTCAGTACACATACTGTCTATCGCCATGGTGAAAGCTCAGAAAGTTTAAGAACAACCTTTGACCAAGACTGTGAGGCAGCGGTTGGTAAAGACACTGCCTCACAGCGCCAGAGACCTGGGTTTGATCCCAATCCCGGGTGTTGTCTGTGTGGAGTTTGCACGTTCTCCCTATGACAATTTTCCTCCAGGTTCTCCGGTTTCCTCCCATATCCCAAAGACATGTGGGTATGTAGGTTAAGTGGCCTATGAGTGGTCGCAAAAGTGGAATAACATAGACTAGAATGAATGGGTGATTGACGGTCGGGTGTGGATTTAGTGGACCTGTTTCCATGCTGTATCTTTAACAAAAAATAAGACAGCAGGGACAGGGCTTCAAGTTTATGGATCAGTCTGAATTGTACAGAAAAATGAGATATTGCAAGTCTGTCACTGAAACCTCTTTTTTAAACAATCGGAGCTGCACAGCATATATACCCTGGGAATATTGCAATAAAATATATAATCATACTAAATCTCTGTAAGGGATGGGGTTACTAATCAGGAAATTAGGTTGCGATTCATGAAACTCTATCTTCATATGTTTCAGATGATGAATTAAAAGGCATGCAATGCTCCAAAGGCGTGAGCTGCTCTGCAATCACTGATGAGGTAACATGGTGCTGAAGATCTGTTTCCGCACACACATATTTTGAGTTCTCGACACACCATCCTGATCTTTCACAGTCTCCTTTAATCTGCGGCTCTTCCGCCACAGTCACAGCAGATGAACGGGAAATCCACCTTTATTATTATTTAACACAATCACCGACTGTTGCTAAATTTGGACTGTAAATCCTGACACTTATGATTGCTTAAACCTTATTTCCTGACATCTGCTCACAACACTTGTACAATCTTCAGGAAATACAATCTTTGCTCTTATTTTGTGCATAAACGGCTGTTATATAGTTTAATCTACTCTTTTCCTGGATGGCAAATGCACCCCATCCATGCCATCACGGCTCAGAATTTGTAAGAAACCATAAGGGTCAATTCATATGTGCCACTTTTTCATAAAATCTGAAACAATTCACAACTTTCCAGGCAGTGGTGCACTGGCACAGTTGCTGCCTTACAACACCAGAAACCTGGGTCCAATCCAGACTATGGGTGCTGTCTGTATTTCTTCCCTGTGACCGCGTGGGTTTTATCTGGACACTCCAGTTTCCTCCCACATTCCAAAGACGTACAGGTTAATTGGCTTCGGTAAAATTGTAAATGATCCCTAATGTGTAGGGCAGTGTATGGGGAGATTGCTGGTCGGAGTGGACTCGGTGGGCTGAAGGACCTGTTTCCGCACTATATCTCTAAAGTCTAAAAGAATGTCTAAACAGATGCTGGTGGACACAAAATGCTGGAGTAAAGCCCCTGTCCCACATAGGAGACCTAAACAGCAACTTCTGGTGACCTTGCCCGCCACACAAAAAAAAATCAAAGTCGAGGTGACCTGCAACCTCCTACCACCTCCCATGCATATGTTGAAAACCTTCCTCGACTATGAAGAAAACCGGCTTCGACTAGACCTGCGACAAAAAAATGATAGATTTTTAAAACGGCAACCTATTTTAGTCGAGGCCGATTTTAAACATGATGAAAAAATAGCAGCAACCTAGATGAAGCCTCGACTACGCGGAAACCACTTTCGACCATTAGGGAGAGTGACCAAAACCTCCGGTGACCTCATGGAAACCTTGGGTGGTGGGCAAGGTCACCAGAGGTTGCTGTCTAGGTTTCCTAAGTGGGACAGGAGCTTAACTCAACGGGACAGGCAGCATCTATGGAAAGAAGGAATGAGTGACGTTTCGTGTCGAGACCCTTCTTTAGACAGATTTAAACCAGCATCTGCAGGTCTTTCCTACACATTCTAGACAGATGCTGCTGAGAGGGACCGATAGGTAATAAAAGGGAATTTAAAATTAAAGAGCTGATTTAACATCAAAAATGTGTACAACCTACGTAGACCCAGGACAAGTGATACACAAGATGGCACAGTGGTGCCATTTGTAAGGTAGAGTTGTTGCCTTACAGAGCCAGAGATCGGGGTTTGATCCTGGCTACAGGTGTTGCCCATACGGAGTTTGCACGTTCTCCCTGTGACTGCTTGGGTTAGCTCTGGGCGCTCTGGTTTCCTCACACACTCCAAAGACGTACAGGTTTGTAGGTTAATTGTGGCTTCTGTAAATTGTAAGTATGTAGGATAGTGTTAGTGTTTGGGGAAGCGTGGAATCGGTGGGCTGAAAGGCCAGTTTCCACGCTATATCCCCAAAGTCTAAAGTAAAGTCTTGTAAAAAAAGTAAAAAATGTAACGTGGTCCCTTTAAGAGTGCCCATCTCCGCCCAAATATTCTACATTGGGAAGATTTGCTATTCTGAGCTCACATTTGTATATTTCTGCAGGGAGAACTTGCAGATTTTATACAGTTTCCAGGGAGAATTAGACAAGCCCTATTGATGTTTAGGAGAGGTTTACTTTGGCACAAGGAGAGGAATGATTAGTTTCACTATATATGGAAGTAAAACAGTCTACCTACCGAACCGGGGCTGACTTCCTTGGAATGCAAGATGTCAGGGCAAATATTTCTTACGAATTCTACAGCTTTATCTGTTTTGCAAGAATGAAGCAGAAACGACATGCCAATCAGATTTAAATATTACCGGGAGGGGGGAAATGTGCATTTTTCCCCACGGGTTTTCAATTGACACAAACTCCCTCTCCAGCTAGCAACGCAGTGAAACAGAACAGGGCTGCATGTGCTTGTAGTTTTTCTCTGTATTGTGCCAACAGTGAAAGTGGTCGGTAAACTGCGATGTTTTAAATCTGCAATTAACTTGGAGATTGAAGTTCAGGCTAAAAGGAATGATGGCCTTTTATAGAAACAATAATCCAAACAAATGTTATGTACTATTACTTTACTTAGTTGCACTGAGTTTAATGACTTGGAAAAGAAGCAGGTGAACCCAATGCGTTGAGAGAGAGATAATTGGTATGTGACAAGATAAACAAAGAGATAGAAGAATTCCTTGTTGCTGTGATAGGAATGAACCAAATGAAACATGAAAAGCACATTCCACTCGGTGCTCTGCGATGATCTTACTGTCTTAAGTGCCTCTCCCACTTGGGCGTCATTTGCACGTTATTTTTCGCGACATTATGTACACGTCGCGACGCACGACGCACGCGTGGTGGCGTAGGCAGTGATGCGCGCGGTGCCCCAGGATTTTGGGATTCACAAAATCTTTGCGCGCCCCCTGCGTGACGCGCAAATGACGCCCAAGTGGGACAAGCCCTTAAGAGACTGCTGGTGAAGGCTAATTCTTGCAATTGTCAGACAGATGACAATCTCGTCAGCGGCAGAGGCCCGGGTTCGATCCTGACTATGGGTGCTTGTCTGTACGGAGTTTGTAAGTTCTCCCCGTGACCTGTGTTTGTTTTTCCCAGGGATCTCTGGTTTCCTCCAAAGACGTACAGGTTTGTAGGTTGATTGGCTTGGTAAAATTGTAAATTGTAATTGTCCCTAGTGGTGTGTGTAAGTGTTTGAGGATCGCTGGTTGGCGTGGACTCGGTGGGCCACAGGGTCTGTTTCCGCGCTGTATCTCTAAACTAAACTAAACTGAACTTCTCCATACTTCTCCACCAGATGAAGGTGCAAAATCTATGACAAAGTGGAACAAATAGTGCATTGCTGAATACCTAGAGCTCAATTCTCTTAAGACAGTGGAATTGATTGTAGACTTTAGGAGACCTCACCCCACTCACCATCAACAACACCACAGTCACTTCTGTGGAGTCTTTTAAGATCCTTTTAAGAGCAGGCAAGATCATCTCTGACCCCTCTCACCCTGGCCACAAACTCTTTGAATCACTTCCCTCTGGAAGGCGACTCCGGATTGTCAATTCTGCCACAGCCAGACATAAAAACAGTTTTTATCCACGAGTAGTTGCTCTACTCAACAGCCAAAAATCTGTCGCCACCCTTTGATCTGGTATTTTGTTAGTTCACATGCTTGATCAATGGTGTTTTATCATTAATGTATTATTATTATTAATGTTTAGTGTTTTCTGGAGTCATTCGTAACTGTCACTGTATGTCATGTTGTTACTTGTGGGCGGAGCACCAAGGCAAATTCCTTGTATGTGAATACTTGGCCAATAAACGTACTTACTTACTTACATTACTGTAAACAGTAGGTTCATCTGATTGAGGAGAAGACCCAATGATACAGCATACAGGTAAATGGACACAAATCGTTCACATCATTGCAAAACTCCAAGGATGCAACAGGGTTGAGGGCGAATAATGTCCCAAAACTTGGGAAATTGGTGATAGAAAGAAAGTGCTGGAGTAACTCAGCGGGACAGGCAGCATCTCTGGAGAGAAGGAATGGGTGATGTTTCTGATCCAGACCCTTCTTCAGACTGCAGAAGTCAGAAATTGGAGATTTGAAGAGTTTTAACGTATCAATAAACCAATGGAGAACTGCTATCAAGAACAGGCCATGTCAGCAGGCTGCAATGCTAAAAGTGTGACAAATAGTGGGTAGAACCCAAAGAAGAGTTAAAAGTAAAAATATTTATGTGAGAATCTGCATCAACTGTAGGTCATTAAACTATATTTTATAAAACAACTAAAAATGGATGTAAGGATACCAGTGCATCACTTTAGACTTGTTTTACATCATTGCAGTCATGGCCTAACAGCTGAGAGCATTGTTCTGGTTAAAGAAGCTCCTGTGACTGGTGGGAAATACAGTACTTGCCTGTTCCAACTAAACCACAAGAGGAAAACTTGACGTTTTGCTGAGGAGATCATTGATAACGGAGTAGTCGGATGCAGTCAAGAACTAAACTTTCAATCACTGTGTTATTAAGAATCCACCCTTTACTGATATGCACTGCATTCTGTTGTTAAGGAATGCTTGTGTGATCATAAATGAGTGCTGCTTTTTTTTGTATGTTAATTTTTAGAAAAATCAAAATATCAAATCCCTAAAACTGCAACATTTCCTTTTTAAGAGAATTTTTCCCTCAGCTTTTCCCGAAGGCAGAGCAGAAATAATTCAATCAAAAATCATTTCCTAATAGGGGTACAAACTAGTAGTACACACTGGCACTGCAAGCAGCTATTTTATGGAGCACAGAATCAACAATGAATAATATTGCAGGGAATGACGTGGATTTAAATAGGTAGCAAGCAGATTTACATCAAATACCAAACGGACTAAGACCCTCTGAAATCAGTCAATTTTGTATGTCCTCGTGTTAGTGACCACCCTGGTTTATTATCGGACCCCGCTGAAAGCAACAACATTAAAAAAATGTATCTGGATTAAAGCAAAATCGCGGCTTTACTGTTTTCTTTAACACTTTCATCAAACATAAGAACAGTACAGGCCCTTCGGCCCACAATTTCTGTGTGTTTGTATGTTTTCCCAGTGACTGCATGGGTCTTCACCGAGTGCTCCATTTCCCTCCTACATTCCAAAGATGTGCAGGTTTGTCGGTTAATTGGCTTCAGTAAATTGCCCCTCGTGTGTAGGATAGAACTAGTGCATGGGTGATTGCTGGTCGGAGTGGGCTGAAGGGTCTGATTCTACGTGGTATCTCTAAACCTCAACCTGATTGTCCAGAATGCATCCAATGCGGCTCAGCCTGCCCTGGGCATACCAGTCCCCAATGGGTTTTGTCAGGTAGAGGTCTATTTCGGAGTGAGATAGAGTGCAATTGTATTGTCCTTGCACAATACGCCAAACACTTTGGTCATCTACGGAACAACTGAATTGTCTCAGCCCATCACCAAGTTTGCAGCCACTACAGTAATTCCCCTACTGACCTCTTATCCTTTTAGCAACCCCACTCCCTGAGGCCTCATTTTCTATATAATCTCCCTCCCTCCCTCTCCTATGCTCACTGCCACTTACTTCACCATTGCCACCAGTTCTTAGTCAATCATTGACCTGATCTTTTCTGAATCTTGAGGGTGATTCCTGTTTCTCAATCCTTCCTCCCACCTGCATTCATGCACGGTAAATACCGCTTCCCTTCCTTCATCTTCCCTCCCCCACCCCCCATCATTCTGATAAATCACATGGCCATCTGAAGGTGACACCATTCTGAGCAGCATCACTTGGCTCAGGCTTTGAGCTCTTGGCTTTTTACCCAGTACTGTATCTCCAGTATCCACTCCCGGCCCTTCCCTGCACTGCCTACTGATTGAGTCTTTCAACCATCGCCTGATATCTGTTCTCTCAAATGTAGATAAATCTCCTCATTCATGACCCACCCCTGGTCAGAAAAGGCTTTCTTGTCATGAGTGAAAGCTGTTTTTTAATACCTTTAATCCACTTAATGCATTTTAACCATGAGCCTTGGAGAACAACATTGTTTTCTGAGTCACGGCCATAGACTTGGCAAGAGAACCTTTCTAAAAGTTGAATGTTTGGATGACCAGTAACAGCTTTCTTGGCGGCAGGCCAGAAGCATTCTCTAAGTATCTTAAAACGCATAATGCATTCTATAATCTTTGCCAGTCTATAAGAGCCAGCTTTCATTACTGCCGGGTGTCCAGCATAAGGTCTGAGCCATTTTGATGGTTGGAAATATTTTATATCTGATGGCTAAGCTGCAAATATTGAATCTTTGCTCACAGTTTGTAAGTAGGGACGGGCTAATGTTGGGAATCATCTTTAGTATTGGGGTATGGTAAAGCAAAATTGGTGAATCAGGAGCTTTCATGTTCCTGTTGATTTCAAATTTCATTTTAACTTTAACCTTGCTGTTTCTGGGATAGCCTAAAGCTGTCCTTGTTTAATGCACTTACGAGATGAGGACATTGCCAACAAGATTAATTCCTGCTCATTCTGGAGAAGATGAACTACTGTAGTTCTACAGCGTGTGCCTGAATGGAGTCTGGGTCTTGTTACATGCAGGCATGGGCTACTTCATATTACAACAAGGCAAATGGAGTGGAGCTTTCAGAGATCATCATTTATAATGGAATATAGGCCATTGGGGGTAGTTAGGTCTGGGATACAGCCTTGAGAAGCTCTGCTGAATTGTTTTGGGCTGAGATGATGGACCTCCAGGAATTGCAACCATTCTTTTGCGGCGTAATACACCACCCAGTGGAGTGATATCCCCTTGATTCATGTTGATTTCAGTATTACAGGGCTCCTTGACTCCATACTGACTCCACTCTGATCCAATATCCAACTGGGTCTGGTGTCAAGTGATTACAGTGAAATCCAGACTGTGCAAAAAAACAAGCATTAGTTCAAAACACAATTAGTAAACAAGTACATGGTAGTGCAAGAGACGTTCATAGTGGTTGGTTGAAGAGTTAGGGTTAGGGTTGTGTAGGCCTGTTCCACAACTTGATGGTTGTGGCTATTCCTGAATCTGGTGGTGGACACACAATGTTGGAGTAACTCAGCGGTACAGGCAGCATCTCTGGAGAGAAGGAATGGGTGACGTTTCGGGTCAAGACCCTTCTTCAGACTGAATGTGGTGGTGTGGACGTCAGGCTTCTGTACCTCCAGTTCTGGTGGAGCTGCGAGTCGGCTGCCTCGCCTGCAGCGGGTTCGTTGTTTCAACTTTTTGGGGGGGTTTTAAGTATGTACAAAAGTATGTTTTAGTGTTTCTCTGTATGTCATGAGTGGAATTACATCCTTTGTACAACATCTTGACCAGAACAGCGCAGTTTTCCAAGTGTCCCCTAACTAATGTTTTATAAAGTTGCAACGTGTCTTCCCAACTCATATTCTATGTCACAGCCAATTAAAGGGAGGAAGTGGAGAGGATGTTTCCAGTAGTGGGAGAGTCGAGGGCCGGAGGGCATAGCCTCAGAATAAAGGGACATATCATTAGATTGAAGCTGAGGAGGAATTTCTTTAGCCAGAGGGTGGTGAATCTGTGGAATCCATTGTAACGTGGAGATTGGATAAACAGGTCCTTGATTGGTAAGGGTGTCAAAGGTTACGAGAAAGCAAGAGAATGGGGTTGAGAGGGAAAAATAGATCAGCCATGATTGAACGGCAGAGCAGACTCGATGGGCAGAATGGCCTAATTTTGCTCCTATGTATTATGGTTATGCCACATGCCTTATTTAACACCTTATCCACCTGTCCTGCCAATTTGGGGTTAATCTACTATGTCTGGCTTTCATGCTACAAGCAGCAAACTTCCCGACTGCTCCTGAAAAGTGACGGGGCACCAGTTCTCCAACCTGCAGTCTGTGAGGCTTCTGTGACCAGTGTTGATCACATTGGTGGCACTGTTTCAACAAGGACAGTTAGGTCTACAGCTGCAACTCCTTCGGAAGAACAATCAGCTTGTGTGACTCACAGCAAAATTAGCAGGATAAGGTTTGTCATCATGATGACCCAGGTTCCGATTCAATCCAATTGTATGTAGGTCCTTCTTTTACAAAATGTTCATTGTTCTGTTTCCATGATTGGAAAGAACAAAAATAACAGAAGAGGAAACAAACGATCATTATAAAAGAATGCAGTTAAAAAAAAAAAACCCGTTCATCGTAAATACATTTTTCCTTGAAGCCCCACAAGGGCATAAAAAAATTCACCTCAGTCACTGAACAAGAAATGCATCAGTGTTTGTCGTCAAATGTACCATATTTACTGAGCAAAAATCAGCATATTAACAATGATTCAAAGTGGCTTTTGAATAGGCTCCGATTCAAAGATTGATGAATTAAATATAATTTACAAAATTAAGAAAGAGGGTGGCACGGTGGCGCAGCGGTAGAGTTGCTCCCTTACTGCGCCGGAGACCCGGGTTCGATCCTAACTACGGGTGCTGTCTGTACGGAGTTTGTCTGTACGGAGTGTGCACAAACTTAAAGCACACGGCATTGGGGGTTCAGTATTGATGTGGATACAGGACTGGTTGGCAAACAGGAAGCAAAGAGTAGGAGTAAACGGGTCCTTTTCACAATGGCAGGCAGTGACTAGTGGGGTACCGCAAGGCTCAGTGCTGGGACCCCAGCTATTTACAATATATATTAATGATCTGGATGAGGGAATTGAAGGCAATATCTCCAAGTTTGCGGATGACACTAAGCTGGGGGGCAGTGTTAGCTGTGAGGAGGATGCTAGGAGACTGCAAGGTGACTTGGATAGGCTGGGTGATTGGGCAAATGTTTGGCAGATGCAGTATAATGTGGATAAATGTGAGGTTATCCATTTTGGTGGCAAAAACAGGAAAGCAGACTATTATCTAAATGGTGGCCGACTAGGAAAAGGGGAGATGCAGCGAGACCTGGGTGTCATGGTACACCAGTCATTGAAAGTGGGCATGCAGGTGCAGCAGGCAGTGAAGAAAGCGAATGGTATGTTAGCTTTCATAGCAAAAGGATTTGAGTATAGGAGCAGGCAGGTTCTACTGCAGTTGTGCAGGGTCTTGGTGAGACCACATCTGGAGTATTGCGTACAGTTTTGGTCTCCAAATCTGAGGAAGGACATTATTGCCATAGAGGGAGTGCAGAGAAGGTTCACCAGACTGATTCCTGGGATGTCAGGACTGTCTTATGAAGAAAGACTGGATAGACTTGGTTTATACTCTCTAGAATTTAGGAGATTGAGAGGGGATCTTATAGAAACTTACAAAATTCTTAAGGGGTTGGACAGGCTAGATGCAGGAAGATTGCTCCCGATGTTGGGGAAGTCCAGGACAAAGGGTCACAGCTTAAGGATAAGGGGGAAATCCTTTAAAACCGAGATGAGAAGAACTTTTTTCACACAGAGTGGTGAATCTCTGGAACTCTCTGCCACAGAGGGTAGTCGAGGCCAGTTCATTGGCTATATTTAAGAGGGAGTTAGATGTGGCCCTTGTGGCTAAAGGGATCAGAGGGTATGGAGAGAAGGCAGGTACGGGATACTGAGTTGGATGATCAGCCATGATCATATTTGAATGGCGGTGCAGGCTCGAAGGGCCGAATGGCCTACTCCTGCACCTAATTTCTATGTTTCTATGTTCTCCCCATGACTGCGTGGGTTTTCTCCGAGATCTTCGGTTTCCTCCCACACTCCAAAGATGTACAGTCAAGTCAAGTCAAGTTTATTTGTCACATACACATACGAGATGTGCAGTGAAATGAAAGTGGCAATGCTCGCGGACTTTTGTGCAAAAGACAAACAACCAAACAAACTATAAACACAATCATAACACACATATTCTTTTACATAATAAATAATGGAAGGAAAAACGTTCAGTAGAGTTAGTCCCTGGTGAGGTAGGCGTTTACAGTCCGAATGGCCTCTGGGAAAACTCCTTCTCAACCTCTCCGTTCTCACCGCATGGCAACGGAGGCGTTTGCCTGACCGTAGCAGCTGGAACAGTCCGTTGCAGGGGTGGAAGGGGTCTCTCATGATATTGTTGGCTCTGGAGTTGCACCTCCTGATGTATAGTTCCTGCAGGGGGGCAAGTGAAGTTCCCATAGTGCGTTCGGCCGAACGCACTACTCTCTGCAGAGCCTTCTTGTCCTTGGCAGAGCAATTCCCTAACCAGATGGTAATGTTCCCGGACAAGATGCTTTCCACCGCCGCTGCGTAGAAGCACTGGAGGATCCTCGGAGACACTCTGAATTTCCTCAATTGCCTGAGGTGGTAAAGGCGCTGCCTTGCCTTACTCACGAGTGCTGAGGCGTGTGATGCCCATGTCATATCCTCGGAGATGTGGACTCCCAGATATTTAAAACAGTTCACCCTATCCACAGGATCCCCATTTATCTTCAATGGCGTGTACGTCCTCGGATGATGTGCCCTCCTAAAGTTCATGATCAGCTCCTTCGTTTTTTTTATGTTCAAGAGGAGGCTGTTATCCTGGCACCGGAGTGCTAGACCAGCCACCTCCTCCCGGTAGGCCTTCTCGTCGTTGTCTGAGATCAGGCCCACCACCACAGTGTCATCAGCAAACTTAATTATTGAGTTGGAGCTGAACCTAGCCACACAGTCATGTGTGTACAGGGAGTACAATAGGGGGCTGAGGACGCAACCCTGGGGCGATCCTGTGCTCAGGGTGAGGGACTTCGATGTATTCCCTCCCATCTTGACTACCTGGGGCCTGGCGGTGAGAAAGTCCAGGACCCAGGCACACAGGGAGGTGTTGAGCCCCAATTCCATTAGCTTCCCGGCCAGTCTGGTGGGGACTATCGTGTTGAAGGCTGAACTGTAGTCTATGAACAGCATCCTACAGGTAAGTAGGTTCAATGGCTTGGTGTATGTGTAAAAATAAATTGTCCCCAGTGTGTGTGTAGGTTAGTGTTAATGTGCGCGGGGATCGCTGGTCGGCGCGGTCTCCTCAAATGAAACTTGGGCGGAAAATGTGGTGCTGGGATTTAACTCAGCACAAATATTCCCCGAATGTGTAGAAAGGAACTGCAGATGCTGGTTTACACCAAAGATCGTCACAAAATGCTGGAGCAACTCAGTGGATCAGGCCGCTTCTCTGGAGAAAAGGAATAGATGATGTTTCAGGTCAGAACACTTCTTCAGACTGCCAATATATCCCAAATATTTCCAAATTTAGCAGATTAAATGGTAGCACAAGACTTGACTTGGTATAGCTGATTGTTCCAAGCCTTTTAAAAAAGATTTTCATAACTGGCAATATAAAGTTTACAGCCAAGCTTGCAAAATAGTGGCAGCATCCACACAGTAGAGGGAAATCAGTTAACCACAGCTGTGCATCCTGCCCTTACACTTTAAATATTTGCTCACAACCCCTTGTTTATAAATTGTATGTTAAGCACTTTATATTTTTGAAATTGTTACCTCCTACTTCTTCCATTCCTTTATTACTGCTCCATTATGAAACCCAATTAACTACCACACCGTGGTGGTAATTATCTGAGCTACAATCCTTCTCGAACTACAGGAGCCCTGCACGATCTGTAAATTTAAGCAGATTGGGCCAAAATCTCTGGGCAAAAGGTATAGAAGTGTGGAAACGCACACCTCCAGATTCAGGGATAGTTTCTTTCCAGCTGTTATCAGGAAACTACCACAACTAGAGAGCAGTCCTGAACTACTATCTACCACATTGATGACCCGGGGACTATCTTGAATCAGACTTTACTGGCTTTACCGTGCACTAAATGTTATTTATTCCCTTATCATGTATCTATACACTGGCTCGATTCTAATCATCTATTGTCTTTCCACTGACTAATTAGCACGCAACAAAAGATTTTATCTGCCATTCGGTACACGTGACCAAAAGTCAGTTCTGTATCCAGTTGGGTAGCTCACTGTGGGTCCCTTGTGATCTAACCTTCCAGATCAGACGACTGTCAAAGGCTTGGCACAAGGTCTGTGTGGCCAACGTCTACTGTATTGTCAATCGTCTTGAGCATCGCTTCAAAAAACTCAATCAAATTCATGATTCCCGTGTTCAAACCTATGCTGAATATCCCCACTTAGTCCTTGTCTTTCCCAATTCATCTTAGATCCTCACTCTTAAAATCTGCAATAACTTTCCCAACCATTGATATTAAGCTCACTGGTCTGTAGTCCCCAGACTTTTTCTTGCAGCCGTTTTTAAATCTAGTGTTTTGTGTTCATTTTTTTCCAAGTGTTAGAAATCCGTTTGCGGAGAAGAAATAACAACCTGAATTTATTTCATTCCTTTTATTGTTGTAAAATCATGAGCAGTAGCCTTTCCAATCAAAATTTTACACCAGGCAAATAATGAACAGATATTTAGTGATATCTGGTAAAGGCTGCTGATGTTGGAGCAAAAATAAACAAACCATTGGAGAAACTCAGCAGGTCGGGCAGCACCTGTAATATATCCAAATTTCCAACAGACCTTCAATTCCTACTGTGTATCTCTTAATTAGTAAGTCAGAATATACTAATTAAGGGATACACAGCAGAATGGATGGATGGCTGTTGGAAAAAAGTCCTAAAATAACTAAATATTCAGCAAGCAGTTGCAAGTGAAGTTCAGGAGGAAAATGGAAGGGCGAGAGAATGGGAGAGGAGAAAGGATATGAAAGAGAGGGGTGGAGATACAGATGTGAGGTGAGAATGAGGGAGAGGAGGAGAACCAGACAGAGTAAGAGATAAGATGGAGAAGAAAGGCTTAGACACCCTCCAAAGTTCCCTGGATGTTCTTCAATTGACATCAACAGTTTTGTAACACCTAGATCGGAGTCCTAAATAGATATAGAAACAAGCAACTGCAGATGCCGGTTTACCAAGGTATAAATGCTGAAGTAACTCAGTGGGTCAGTAACTCAGATGTTTCAGGTCGGGGCCCCTGAATAGATATGGCAAGCAACATGAATAAGGAATCTTGGGATGAGCCAAAGATATGTCCAACCGGGTAAGAAGACCTCGGGTAGATCAGTGGTTCATCGTGGGATGTGGTGAGTGAGGTAGAGGCAGGGACAGAAGTGACGATTATCGTGACACTAGTGCTGAGGAACTGAGCTGGTCAGGCAGCATTTCTGGAGACCATGGACAGGCTCAATCACTCAATGGTAATTAACCAGGTACAGTGAATCTCTTTCATTTTGCATACAATTCAGTTAGATCGTACAGTATAAGGCTGGACCCTTCTTCAGAAAGTTATATTTGCATCCCCACTGAGATTACCCCCCCCCCCCCCTACTTTTGTTGCTATCCTCCCAATGCAGTTAAAGGATAACAATAATAATAAAAATCAGCAGAATCGATATGTAACGTTGCTGCCAATTGCACTGAAATCAATGAACTTTGTGTGAGTATATTTCAGGGAGGAGCAGAGCTGCTTGCTGTACACGGGCCGGGCTACCTGACAGTGTTGGCTCCCTGCAGCCTCCCGCCATACTCGGCCCGGGTTGTCCACTACCGGCGCCGCCGTCTTCTCCTCACACGGGCCGGGTTGTCCACTACCGGCGCCGCCGTCTTCTCCTCACACGGGCCGGGTTGTCCACCACCGCCGCCTCCTTATCCTCCTCACACAGGCCGTGTTGTCCACTACCGGCGCCTCCTCACACGGGCCGGGTTGTCCACTACCGCCGCCTCCTTATCCTCCTCACACGGGCCGGGCTACCTGACAGTGTCGGCTCCCTGCAGCCTCCCGCCATACTCGGCCCGGGTTGTCCGCTGTGGGAGCCGCCGCCGCCGCCGCCTCCTTATCCTCCTCACACGGGCCGTGTTGTCCAGCTCCGTGTTGCCGCTTCACTTGAGTCGGCCGGTTTTCCCGCCCACCCGGGCCGGGCTGTCCGCTCGGACCTCCCTGGCGCGGATCGCCCCGATTGGCTGCTCCGGGCCTCTGTTGATGTTTGAACGGCGCTGACGGTTGCGGCGGCGGGGGCGGGACGGGACGGGACGGCCAGAGAGAGAGAGGTCGGGCCGGGCCGGGGGACAGAGAGGGCCCGGGCCGCCACCGCCACCGCCATCGCCACTCACTGCGCCTCTCCGCCATGGCCGGCTTCCTCAGCGGCCTCCTCAGCGGCCTGGGCCGGGCCCTCGACCTGCTCGGCTTTTTGCTGGAACTCAACTTCTGGCTGGTGTCGACGGCGGTGGCCGCGGTGTCGGGGCTGCTCCACCTGCTCGTCGCCATCCCCGGCGCCACCGCCTCCCTGCTCGGCCTCTGCTACAACCTGCTGAGTGTGCCGGTGCTGGAGGCGGCCGAGCTGGCCCACTGCGGCCTGCAGCTCGCCATCGGCCTGCTCTGCAACCTGCTGAGGGCGGTGTGCGGCCTGGCCGAGAGCATGAAGATGGTGGGACACCTGTTCTCCTACCTGAGCCTGCGGGGACGCGAGGAGCTGCAGCACGGCCTCGCCACCACCTTCTGCTCTGGACACCTCCTCCTCAAGCAGCTGTGGGACGCGGCGGGCATCCTGATCAGCCTGGCCGCCTACCTGGTCAACACTATCATCAACATGTTCCTCATTGGGACACAGAACCTGCTGTCGGCGGCCGCGGCGCTGGGCGACCCTTTGGTCAAGGTCGTGGAGGCTCTGGCATCAATTCTGACCTATTTGTCCAGCAGTGTGGTTGGAAACGTTATCCTTCTCTGGACCCCATGCCAGTTTGTGATCGAAGTCCTCATCTCCCTCTCCAGAGTCCTGGCCGACTTGTTTCTCCTTAATCTCTACGGCCTGGCCATCACCTTTCTCGTCATCTCCAGCACAACAATCTATGCAAACCCAGAGATAATATTGAGGATTATTACCCACCTGACTCTCCATTTGAATACTGTTCCAAACCTTAATCGGATAAGAAGGGATGTCCTACATATCTGTAGGCTGGTAGTGACCAATGTCCAGTTAATGTTCAACTCGGAGACTTGGAGGCAATTGTACAGTCAGCTGCAGAGACTTAACCCAGGGTATGTGAACTTCTGGCCACTTGACCAAATAAGGCGGATTCAGGCTTATCCTGAAAGGAACTTGGAAGACCAAACAGCTGTACATCAGCAACCAGGTAATCAGCTGGAACAAACAAATTCCAACCCAGTCCAAGGGGATAACAACACTACCAGGGGGCAGCAGCAACAGCAACAGCGGCTGACTGTGGACCAGAACTCTCTACCTGGAGAAACCGGAGATGCTCCTTTGAGACCAGCACGCACCAAGGACAAAAATGGCAATATCCCTGTGGAAAATGAACTCTGGAAGCTCTTGAAGGAGCAGGAAGAACGAAAGAAATGTGTCATCTGTCAGGACCAAGCAAAGTCTGTGTTACTGCTTCCATGTAGACACCTGTGTCTCTGTCAAGGCTGCACGGGTATCCTCATGCAACAGCATATCTACCAACGCAATTGCCCACTTTGCAGACAAATGATTTTACAAACCCTGGATGTGTATTTCTAATCAACTGTTTGAAAAAGCTTGGACACTGGTAAGGCTGTTGTGTGTGGCAGATATTTTTTTTAAACACAGCATAATATTTCATTGGTCCAATCATTGGAGTGCGAGGCAATCGCAGATTCAAATTTCTATGCAAATCCTGAGCCGTAGATGACACAATACGGATGTACTTTTTTCATCCATGATTAAACCAAGCACGGCTGTAAAAGAATGTTACATTAAGAATTACCTATTACGAGGCAATAGGACCAAGACTGGCTGCTTTCCTTAATTTGTTTACTAGCCTAACCACCTACAAAGATATGAGCCGTTTATTTTATTTGTCTAGGAGTTGGGATTTAAAAAAAAGAGTTAACCAATTTTAACAGGTTGGAACTTATGTGAGGTTTTACTTTTGTCAAAAGTTAGCTGCACAAGGTAAGGCCTCAGTAATTCTGTATAGTACACTCTCTTTGTAATTTTGTTTTCAATGTGAACCTTTTTGAGATTGCAGACATTTGGATTGTATTTGACGCAGTTTTGAAACATTAGGCATTTCATGTCCGTTTTGTTGTTTTAATGCTGTCCCACTGAAGGCAGCATGTTTTTTTTAACCTGGTGTTTAAAGTTTAACTTAACAAAACCAACTGAGAGAATGAATGGGTCCAATTTGGAGACAATGGGTCCATTGAGTAGATGAGGTACCATGCGAAATATGTTTGTTTCTGTTAAGTTACCAAGCTCCATCTTGCAACTTCTCTTAACAATTCTTAAGCAAGTCTGCATTACTGAGCAGTTGGGTTTAAAGGAGAATTTTATTTGTCTGCTCTTTTTTTTTTTTTTTAATCGCTACTCACCAAGGAACAAGTGATGTCTTTACTATACATATTTGAAGCACTGCTTATGGATTTAGTAACCACAAATTACTTCATTTGGGACCCATTTGTATTTTATTTGAAAACAATTTCTTTGTCTTGGAATGGAAACTTGTGACAGAATTGTTCCTGGGGCATTGATGCTGACATGTATTACATTAACTGATAAATACATTTGTTAAATTAATAACAATTTATGTTTTCTTCAAGAATCAAATGTTTATCATTGCAGAAATTGGCTGAGTAATGCGTGCTTTCTGATGCATAAGTATGATCATCCTGAGATTTCAAAGCAACATCTTTCATCTGCTGTAACTTAAATAGCAGCAAATGTTGTTTATGACAGCATAACAGTGTCTGTTCCAGAATGACACCCAAATAGATTAAATAATTGCTTTCTTGTCTGGTGGATGGCAGGCCAAGTAAGCCACAGTCAGCATTTTGGCAACTACTTTTGGAGATCTTTGACTGCAAATGATGATCAAGGTTTTTTTTTTACGTGGTTTTGCTTGGGACCCATCTTTGCAGTATAGTTGGGATTGGCAATTCATTGAATGGATTAGGTTTGGTTATCTCTGATTATGGAATTTGAAAATGTTGTTGAAAGTTGTGGGCACAGCCGTGATTAGGGAGAAGAGACAGCAGCACACAATTCACTTAGAATCAGTGATTCTATTCTGGCTCTTGGTCCTTGATTTTAAATCCCATTCCTATGTGAGTACAACAAACCATTAAGGAGTTAATTGTTCAAATGAAAATATCCAGCAGCTTTTATGAAGAGAAAAAAACACAGTTAATGCTTCAAGTCAATGATCTTTAATTGGAGCCATGGGGGAAAGAAACAAATGTTAAGATTAATAAGAAGAAAGTACAAAGGAAATTAGAGGGAACGACAGGATAAATTAAATGATTAAGAGAATGATGGTCCACTGCTTGTTTCAAGCTCTTTCTAGCATCTGAAACAAAGACCTGAAAGGCACCAAGGAGCCCATTATGTTTTATCTTGCATATTTCATTTTTCCTTGCAACATCGAGGGCACTTTGGCCAATTGAGTCTATGCCAGTTCTTGCAGCAATCACAATCTCAACCCTCTACCCTTATAATCTTTGCTGTAACCTATTCTCTCCACATTTCCATCAACTATTTTTCTACTACTCGCCTACACATTAGGAGTAATTTGGATTGGGCAATTGACCTGCCAACCACACATCTTTCGAAAGAAACCAGAACAGCTGAGGAATCCCATGATCTAACTGGGAGTCTGTGCAAACGTGACACAAATCAGAGGTCAGAGCCGTAGGCATTGGGTCGGAGGGTCTGTTAGTAGTAATACTAGCTGCATCATTGTGCTGCCCTTTACTTCTCCGCGCCACAAGGGCAGAAGCAGTTCTTCTGCCTCTCCAGCCCACAAATCTCACCGATTGTGGTCAGATTTAGACACCCCCCCCACTTCACTGAAATGCAATGAAATCACTGCCAACCAAGGGGTGCTGAGATCGTCTTTGTCTTTATGGCCAAAATTCTGCTCCTACTCACAAGAAAGCAATGTATCTGGTCAGGAGTTAGGAGCAATATTAGTTCATTATTTATCACCCAGATATACTCAGTTTGGCTGGGTGTGTGGTCCTCATATTGAGCTCTTGCTAGCCCCCCCCCCCCCCCATTAACAATTGATCTGTGGAATTGAGCCCATATTATGTCCATGCTTACCATGAATTTAAATCGGTTTTAGAAGCAGAGAATTGGAATTATTGCAGTTTTTAGGCTTTATGCTATTTTCCTTGGTGCTTAGAGAGTGTAGCTACTTACAGCATAACTGGTAAGCAAAACATCCTTAAAGTACTTGTGGCCCACTGGTATAAAATAACTTGCATGTCCTGACCTTTGTTTAGGAATTAAAGGCAGTCAGTATAACTTTTCCCCACCTCTGCTCCAAAGATGACTTCTCAGGTGAAGAAGCTAAGCCAGGAAACAAGCCATGCTGACTGAAGGTTTTCAGTAATGGGGTGAAATGATTCCAATTACGGGCCATGTGCTAAAATTCTACTTTTGATACTATCCAGTAGTTCCTACTGAAAGTGGATATATATGAACATGGGGCGAAAAGAGTGATCATGCTTCTAAAACACACTTTTCCTAGCAATTAAATGAATCTTTAGTTTAGGGGATTTTTTTCTTTGTAAGTTGAGTGACTTTTATATTGGACGATACATTCACCATAAGAGCTAGGAGCAGAATTAGGCCATTTTGCAATCAAGTCTACTCTGCCATTCAATCATGGCGGATCTATTTTTCCCTCTCAATCACATTCTCCTGCCTTCGCCCCATAACCTCTGACACCCATACTAATCAATTCAATGCAGTTGTAGTTAGCGTAATATTTTTTTTTAATAAAGCGAGTTAACAGAGATGTTCATTTGGTCAAAGATTTTCAACACAGCAAGAGGAGGGCAGTACCCATTGTGATATTCTTTTCCTGTGTTTAGTTGCTGTACTTGTTTCATTAGGTTGACTGGAACATGGCAGTGGAGGTTACTGAGCAGCAGAGATCAATTGGTGCATGGAAAATGAACCTTTTGTTGATAGTCTTTTTTTAAGCTAATTTATGTTGTATTTTTGTATAAGCCATGAACATTGTTGTATTATTTGATCTGTAACTGATAGCTGCTGTGTTAAAATCAGCGTCACTGTGCTGCACTATGTTTAATTCAGTGAGCTGTGTATGTAATTGTTTGAAAAAATAAATTGTATTTTTCATTATTGATTAATTTTGTCCTTGTAACATCATTTGACATAATGCAATGTAAGACAGCTATTATATGCTTCAGTCTGTCGCTTTAACTTTGGCATCAAGATAATGCTGTCACACACTGCTAATACAGCCTAATTTATGTGGAGTGAGTAACTGCAGATGCTGGTTTAAACCAAAGACAGACCTAATAAGCTGGAGTAACTCGGCAGGTCAGGAGCATCTCTGGAAAAAGGAATAGGAGACATTTTGTGTCAAGACCATTCAGCTTATTGTAAGCATCCGACTTTAAACATGGCATTGTGATTGATACATTTCTGATTGCATTTTCTGGCATCACATGGAAGAAATGAATGTCTTCAATGCCCATCACCAAGAGAGGTATGGCAGCACCACCTCTGATCATTTCTCTGGCAGTATGTAATCTGCTCCAAGACCTTACGTTCTGGAACAGCATGAATAGAAAAGAGGCCAACATAGCGAAGGAAACTTAAGGATGCTAGGAGAGGCAATAAGTAGATTTATTATATGTTTAGCTTCCAAGGCAGACCTAGCTGAATTTAAAATAAACATTGGGGGTTGTAAACCAGTCTAAGACCAATAAAACTAATCCTGAGGTAAGGGTTATTTATTGCACTCCTTGATTAATTATTTCAAGAATGTAATATCTGTATGTAACCACTGAAACATAGAATATAAGAGGCTGTGAATCTTTAGAACACTTTGGGTTCTTTCAGAGTTTTTCCCAGTGTGTACTGTTAAGGTCTTGAATAAACTGAGTTAACTGACCCACTGCTCTATGATATGTCCTTTGTGTCTGTTCCCATCTGAGCTGTAATTAAGATGGCAACTGGGCCCCACATGAAAATTAGATTCAACACTAAATTCCCAACACTGGTAGTGCAGTAGAGTTGCTGCCTTACAGCGCCAGAGACCCCGGTTTGATCCTGATTACAGGTGCTTGTCTGTACTTAGTTTGTGCGTTCTCCCCCTGACCTGTGCCGGTTTTCACCGGGATCTCCGGTTTCCTCCCACATTCCAAAGACGTACAGGTTTGTAGGTTAATTGGCTTGGTAATAATAATAATAATATATTTTATTGTCATTGCACGTCAGTGCAACGATATTTAGTATGCAGCTTCCAACCGATGTAAAAGAAAAGTTAAATAAATAAATAAATAAGCTGTGTGACGTGACCATCCGAGGGAGACAGTCCAGGGGGGGTGGGGGGCACTCAGCAGGGCCGGTTCAGAGCCGCTATAGCTCTGGGGATAAAGCTGTTTCTGAGTCTGGAGGTTCGGGCGTAGAAGGCCTTGTAACGTCTGCCGGAGGGAAGTAGTTCAAACAGTCCGTTACAAGGGTGTGAGGAGTCTTTATGGATGCTGACTGCCTTCCTGAGGCACTGTGTGTGGTAGATGCCCTCCAAGGCTGGTAGCTGTGTCCCAATGATCCTCTGCGCTCTGTGGACGACGCGCTGAAGAGCTCTCCTCTCCGCCTCCGTGCAGCTGAGATACCACACAGAGATGCCATACGTTAATATGCTCTCTGTGGTGCAGCGGTAGAACGTTGTCAGTATAATTGTAAATTGCCCCATGTGTGTGTAGGATAGCGCTGGAGTGCGGGGGATCTCTGGTCAGCATGGACTCAGTGGGCCAAAGGGCCTGCTTCCGCGCTGTACCTCTAAACTAAAAATTAAACTAAAAGTTTAACTGTTCAATTCAAGGTAGAAGTTTTTTACGAAGGTAAGACAAAAAAATCTGGGGAGAAGCTGAATTTCATTACTCCTTCATTGCAATGACGATGACACCCAGTGTTTAAGGCATTTTGGAGAAGTCCCAGCTGCTGAGAGAACCTGTATGGATATGAAAAGGCCTGCCTGTCTACTTCTGACAAACCACATTGAATTTTGTGAAGAAACGGACTCAGTTGACAGGTGATGGCGTTGAGTGTTATTTACTTGTACTTCGGGAAGTCACCCAACAAAGTCCTTGTGATCTGGAATTACGGGCAGATTATTAGCCTAGTTAGGAGATTGTTGAAAGGGCAGGGAGTAGAATAGGAATCAAATGCAAGATGTGACTGGTACTGTCCAATGTTATAGCCATTGAAAGGGCAAAAGTTTATTTTTTCATTGTATTTATCAATGAGAGGGCAGAAAGCTACTGTTACATAAATCAAAAACCTGTAGGTGTTGAAAACCTGACAAAAAACAAAATGCTTGAAATACTCAACAGGTTAGGCTGCATCTGTTGTAAGTAAAAAAGAGTTCATGTTTTTGCCGTGTAAACGGCATCCAGCTACTCCCCAATGCAACTTGCAACAAACGTTTTCTTCACTTCTCCAGCTCTGATGAAGAGTCATTAACCCGAGACGTTTATTCTGTCCAGTTCCCCCGTTCAGCTCCTGACTTGCTGAGTATTTCTGGCACTGACTGGTTTTAATTCATTAATATAGAGTTTGCTTATTCCATAAGCAGTTTAAACTACAAGGAGACGTCAATAAACTAAAGAAAAACTGGCAAAATAAATAAAATATGTATTGTTCTTAACGTAAATGTGTAGAATCAATAGATGGGGAGTGAGTTGAGAATCTTGAACTTGCTGATCAACCTGCACCCATCCATCATTTGGCCATCCCTTTACCTCCAGAGATGCTGCTTGACCTGCTGAGTCCTTCCAGCAGTTTTCCACACTATGTCATTTGGTTTTAACAAACTGCAGCTCAAACTCAGTTTCACCATTATTTCATGAACTTGCTGGATTTACATGTTAATTGCCCATTAAACTCCGCGCAGGAACTTATTTAATAGACATAAATGTCTCTTTAACAATCTGATCAATATTAACTCAATGCCAGTCAATCTCTCCATCCAAGACAGATACGTTCGTTCTCATGCTGTAACTTGATAGTGATTTCAAAACGTACAAATTTTACATTGTAAATCCTATTTCCCTTTCTCTCTTATTCCAATCCCTTTTTGCATTGAGTTTAATCTAATCCAGCATCTATGTTCATCATTCTTCTGATTCTGTTTCAGTTCATTGGCTCGGGAGATATAAAGACTGAAACAGATATAACCATACTCACTGAGGTAGGTGTTGGATGCCCTGTTACTTTAGTGGATTGTCATTTTATTTCCTACAAGTTGTAACACAAAAATATTTGAGCTGATCGGTACAGGGGAAAGTCTTACATTGGTAATAAGATTCTCTGTGAACAGTAAGATTCACCCCAAAGTACAGAACTAATCTGCTTTGTGATAGACACAAAATGCTGGAGTATTTTGCAGCATTTCTGGAGAGAAGGAATGTATGACGTTTCTGGTTGAGAACCCTCTTCAGGCTAACCCTAATGCACGGTCTGAAACGCCACCCATTGCTTCTCTCCAGAGATACTGCCTGAACCGCAGAGTTACTCCTGCATTTTGTGTCTATCTTCGGTTTAAACCAGTTTTTTCCTACACATTTAATCTTTGTGATTTTACTGCTTTTCATAAACCAAAGGATGGTGTTGCATACATTACAGTGATCCAACAGAACAGTTTGAATAACTTGCACTGGATAAAACCAGCTATAAAGAGCTTTGATTCAGGTTGAATATTCCATAAATATTTTTATGCGGTAAACCCAAACTGTCACTGCATGAGTGATGAAATTCCTCTACCTTCCGTCAATTTTATGGAATGGAGATTATGGAGAGGTTGTGGAGTTTTACCTCTTGATGCTTATGAAAAGCTCTTGGTCAGGAAGGCTAATAACATCTACCATGACAATTGTGATGAAGGCTGTAAATATAATCTGCGAGAAACCTCCACTTCCATCCAAACTACTCACTTAGACGACGTGAAAGAGGTAAACAAAAGAAGAATCAAGCCATCAATGATTGCTGATGAGGGATAGACAGAGTTGACGTGGATAAGCTTTTCCCATTGAGAGTAGGGAAGATTCAAACGAGGACATGACTTGAGAATTAGGGGACAGATGTTTAGGGGTAACATGAGGGGGAACTTCTTTACTCAGAGAGTGGTAGCTGTGTGGAATGAGCTTCCAGCGGAAGTGGTGGAGGCAGGTTCGATTTTATCATTTAAAAATAAATTGGATAGGTATATGGACGGGGAAGGAATGGAGGGTTATGGTCTGAGTGCAGGTAGATGGGACTAAGGGAAAATAAGTGTTCGGCACGGACTTGAAGGGCCGAGATGGCCTATTTTCCATGCTGTAATTATTATATGGTTATAAGATTTGCAGCAACAGAAAGCAACGGCAGATGTGATTAATTTTTGATATGCTTTAATCGCAGTCTCATTGGTTTTCTGGTTTTAATAATGTATTTGCTCCCTTGTTTGTTGAGTAAGAAAACTCTTTGATCTCCATGCTGCAATATGTAGCCCTCCATTTAATTAAACTTACTATGATTCATGTTCCTCTGCTTACCTATCTTGTTCTTTTTAATCCCAAACAAGTTTAAGGTGAGAGGGGAAAGATTTAATAGGAACCCAAGGGGCAACGCTTTTCCACAGAGGGTGGTGGGTGTATGGAATGAACTGCTAGAGGATGTAGTTGAGGCAGGTACTATTGCAACGTTTAAGAAACATTTGGACATGGATAGGATAGGTTGAGTGGAATATAGGCCAAATGCAGGCAGGTGTGACTAGTGCAGATGGTTGATGTGGGCAAGTTGGGCCAAAGTGCCAACATTTACATCAGCTCCTCCCAAATTCTACCACACAGCCCCACACTAGAGGAAATTTACAGTGCCACTTAACCTATCAGTTTGGATGTAGGAGCAAAATGGAAATCCACACGATATTTACAATTCAGACTTTAGAGATACAGCGTGGAAACAGGCCCTTCAGCCCACTGAGTCTGTGCCGACCACCGATCACCCTATACACTTGCACTATCCTACACATGAGGGGGAATTTACAATTTTATCGAAGCCAATTAATCTACAAACCTTTGGAGTGTGGGGGGAAACGGGTGCACCTGGAGGAAACCCATGCAGTCACAGGGAGAACGTACAAACTCTGGTCAAAATGCAACAGTAGTCAGGATCAAACCTGGGTCTCTGGGGCTGTAAGGCAGCAACTCTACTGTTACGCCACTGTGCCGCCCTCCCGGTCAATGGGAGATTGTGCAAACTCTGCATGAACAACTCCAGAGGTCAGGATTGAACCCATGACATTGGAACTGTGAGTCTGCAACTCAACTAGCTGTGCCTTTCAGCCAATGATCCACCACTGCCTGGATCACCAGCAGTGGAGGTTCTTGAGAACGACTGTGAGCAAATTTGGGCACCACATCTGAGGAAGGATGTGCTGGCTCAGGAGAGGGTCCAGGGAAGGTTTACAAGAATGATTCCAGGAATGCCGAAGTGTATCACCAATGGGGCTAGGTTTGAATTTCTAAAAGTTCCATTCTTCTCCTTTTCCATAGATATTGTCCCTCTGCAACCTCCCACCCTTGCACTTCCAGATCCCAAGGACATCCATTTACTTTGTCCGTAGACAAAAATGCTGGAGAAACTCAGCGGGTGAGGCAGCATCTATGGAGCGAAGGAAATAGGCAACGTTTCGGGTCGAGACCCTTCTTCAAGGACATCCATTTACTTTAAATTCCCTTTCATGTCAGCATTGACAAAAAAAAACTCTCTCCAGAATTACTCTATCTGACAGCCACTTCTTCCTCTTGGCTCGGATTACTCAGCTCGCTGTCATTGTGCAATACCCAAGTGTCTTATGCTTCTAGACAGTAAACATAATTTCCTACCACATTCCGCTTAATAAAGCTCCTTTTACAGTAACAGCAAGTCCTATGATTTCTCTCCCTATCGAATTAACTCCCGGATCTGCTTCTGTTTTCCCACAATTTGCCTTTTCTGCTTTCCTGAAAGATGGTATATTTTATTTAGATCCTGAATCTCCGAATCATTCCTTCACGCCTGTTCCTAGTTTAGTTTAGTTTATTTAATTTATAATTGTCACGTGTACCAAGGTATAGAACATTTGTTTGCTTGTTATCCAGTCAAAGGAAAGACTGCACATGAATACAATCAAACTGTCCATTGTGTGCACAGATAAAGGATAAAGATAGACACAAAAAGTTGGAGTAATTCAGCAGGTCGGACAGCATCTCTTGACAGAAAAGGCCATAACTCTCATGGGGCTTTTTCACGGGGCGACTTGACGCAAGAGTTAACCAGAGTTTAACATCGTGGGAACCTCGTGCGATAACAGTACGGCATTCGTGGACCACCGTGGACCACTGTGGCGCTAACGGCAGGTAATCGTGTAACTTGGTGACTCGGGAGAAAATTCAAGCAAGCTTGAATTTCTCCAAGAGTGACATGTGGTTGAGCATTGCAACATTATATGAACGTAGTGGCCAGTGCGATAACCGTGCGATATCCGTAATAACTCTTGCGGTTACCGTGGGAACTCCTGCGAACGGTAAACCCGGAAGCTGGACAGAGGGGACAGAAGGTGAGTAAAAAAGGTGTTCTCAATATCCTTTAACTGGCGAAAACGTTGGAACTAGTCGTTCGGTGCGAGTTGATTAAAAAGTGTTTGGAAATTTCAAACTTCAAATCAAATGTCTCTCAAACCTGCTGATTGTATCTGATTCCACTTTTCATAGCAAGTTCCACTTTTCGACACAAAATGCTTGAATAACTCAGGCAGGAAGCATCTCTGGAGAACATGGATAGGTGACGTTTCGGTTCCAGTTGGGAAAGAGGAGGCAGGATCAAGCGTGGCAGATGCTGCTTTAAATCGAAGATATACAAAATGCTCCTCAGCGAGTTACTCCAGCATTTTGATCTCTGGATGGAAGGAATGGGTTTCCCAAACTCACCCATTCCTTAAACCCATTCTTTCTCTCCAGAGATGCTGCCTGTTCCTCTGAGTGACTCCAGCATTCTATGTCTATCTCAGGTAATAGATGGACACTGGCGAGGGGGCAGATGGTTTGAACAAAGACCCTAGATTAAAGCATAGTCTGTAAGATAGGATTGTGAAGCATGGGGAAGGAATGTTTGGGGGGAGGGGGGGGATGAGAGGGGTGAGGGGAGGGCTGAAAGAGGTGCGAGTCTAGATGGGCCACAGTGGGGTGGGGTGGGGTGCGGGCGAGGGAAGGGTAAGAAATGGGAGGAGAGAGAGGTTGTTAGAGGTTACCTTGTGGCTAGCATCCGTCCATCCATGAGAGATGATGGTGTGGCTTTAGAAACATAGAAAACAGGTGCAGGAGTAGACCATTTGGCCCTCCGAGCCAGCAGCGCCATTCACTATGATCATGGCTGATCACCCAAAACCAGTACCCCGTCCTGCCTTCTCCCCATCTCCCCTGATTCCGTTAGCCCTGAGTGCGAAATCTAACTCTCCCTGATAGGAGTAGAATGAGGCCATTCGGCCTATCAGGTCTACGCCATTCAATCATGGCTGATCTATCTCTCCCTCACCCCATTCTCCTGCCTTCTCCCCATAACCTGTGACACCCGCACTAATCTCTGGGTTAGGCAGCAACTCCACTATTGTGCCGCAGTGCCGTTCCAAAATTCCCTGTCTGCGTGTGTTTTAATATCCCAGCCCAGCTTTAAACCTGGGAATGGGAAGGGTGATTTTACAGAAAATAGAACAATACAGGAGGGGACCAGTAAATGGTCAATTAGGGGAGGGCACCAGTAAATGGTGAATTTGGGGAACGCACCAGTAAATGGGGAATTAGAGGAGCGCACCAGTAAATGAGGAATTAGGGGAGCGCACCAGTAAATGAGGAATTAGGGGAGCGCACCAGTAAATGAGGAATTAGGGGAGCGCACCAGTAAATGAGGAATTAGGGGAGCGCACCAGTAAATGAGGAATTAGGGGAGCGCACCAGTAAATGAGGAATTAGAGGAGCGCACCAGTAAATGAGGAATTAGGGGAGCGCACCAGTAAATGGGGAATTAGGACAGCAGCAGTGATAGTCATTGTTTGTGTTATGTTATGCACGGATATTACACTGGTGTGAACTTGTTTAATACGCTGTGCAGCAAAACTGGACCATGAGTTTAAGATCAAAGATTTGCGTGTAAATTGATATGACTGATAGACACAAAATGGACCCTTCTTCAGACTCTCTCCAGAGATGCTGCCTGTCCCGCTGAGGTACTCCAGCTTTTTGTGTCAATCTTCGACAGATTGGGTTTGCTGTAAATGTCTGTATGTTAATATGTGTGTCTTTTCCTCTTGGACATTACTTTGTTTCTGTTGGTGGCTCCACATTTTATGATAGCCTGAAGTGTGATAAAGCTTTTACCTCAGCAGTTTGATTGTCAGTGCTTGTTTACCTCATTGTTAAATAAATATATATTTTTTACTATCAGCTTGATGTCTGCAATTCTTCATTAACACATCACTACAAGATGAATGTCTCTAATGTTATAATCCCTCTCATGCTGAAACACAAAATAGTTGAAGGGAGGTGATATAATCACATTTTCATTAAGTTTCATTTTTGAGTGTTCAGGTCCATCAATTGTTGAGCTATTTAAACGTTTGAAAGTTTCACCTCTCGGTAGAAAATAAAATAAGCCAATCAGCACGGTAAATGTGAGACAAAGTCTTTATTCCTATTTGACAATATAAAAAGACAACTTCTTGCACATATTGAGAGAAGGTGCATCACACCAAACATTAGTCTATAAAAGGGCCTCGCAAACACGAAAATCAACAAATGAGGCACGCTAGATTATTTTAAACACATTATATTCATTAACCTCCGCAACAAGCCTAAACTCAGGCATTAAAAGGGACAATGCAATGTGCTAAATGGCAGGTTTTGCGGACGAACTTCTTATAGGAAGCACTTTTCAGAGGACAACACTAGAAAGTCAGCTTATTTGCTATGCATTTCTGCTAACATGCAGTAGTGTTCCTGTGGTTGGCTACCCATCAATATAGCTGTCCTGCCACGGCACACTCCCCAATTGTGAATTGTAGTAAGCGCAGAGATGGCCTCTTTGCTCTTTCACACCCAGTGAGACTTCCTCTTAATTCTCTTTTTAATTAATCTCTCCCTTCTGCCTTCACGCAAGCGTCCTCGATGCACATAGTGGGCTGCTGCATACAGCGCGTCAATGGAAAAAAAAACACCATCCTGTACTCGAAACTACTTAGTATAGGCATGTCTCCAAATGAGCCAATTCAACCAAGGGAGGATATTTATAGTGTGTGGAAAAAAAAGTGACATCATTTGTGCCACGTGTAGTTCACAATGTTCATTCAAGATTTAACGGGAAAGCTCGGGAGACGGACAAGTCACTCGCACAAATAACGGAAATGCCGAGTACCGTGGGAACTCTTTATCTACACCCCGTTATATCGTGTGATATCGTGCTAGACCACGACCACTTCACTCTGGTTACATCTTGCGTCAAGTCGCCCCGTGAAAAAGCCCCATCAGTCTGAAGAAGGGTCTCGACCCAAAACGTCACTTACCTGGATATCTTTTCTCTGGATATGCTGTCTGACCTGCTGAGTTATTCCAGCTTTTTGTGTCTATCTTTGGTTTGAACCAGCGTCTGCAGTTCCTTCCTACAGTCAAAGGATAAAGATACAACATTTAGTACAAGATATAATAATATTGTAGTCCAAGAAAGTCCGATTAAAGATAGTTCAAACGTGGGAGGTCAGGACCGCACTCTGGTTGATGAGAGGACGGTTCAGTTGCCTGATAACAGCCGGGAAGAAACTGTTCCTCTAAGATGTATGATTCATTTTGAAGAATGCAGGAGAGTGATTTGTGCACTATGGTGAAAGCTGATCCACACTCTGTAGCCTCGCATCTATGGGCAACGGTCCAGAGTATTTCCATTAATTAAACTTTAGACTAATCTACATTGCAATCGGAACACTCCTGTCTATATCTGGAAAAAAAAAAAGACTTTACAACAGGTTGATAATTTCTTCACATGACCAGACAAGCACAACACCCACACAATCCTTCTTCAGGCAGAACATTATCCCATAACCATATTTAAGAGAGGGGTGATATAGAATATGTTGACATTGATGTAAATGGGACAGAAGATGAAAATATTTCCTCACAGTCTGATAGATAATGTGCTGAGCAAAGTACACACACATGCATTCTTGTGCAAATTGCTTTTGAGTAATTGTCTCAGTTGTTACTTTCCTGTTTTGAGCAGTGTGTATCTTTGGTGTGTACCATGTAAAAGCTGCGGCCCAGAAAAATATGTTAAATTTTAGCTTATTTAGATTAATTAGCATTACTTATTAGATAAACCAACCCCTCTAAACTACAAAGTGGAAGACAGATGACTCCCTTGTATAGCTCACTTTCAAAATATGCAGGGAATGTTTTGCAGTCTGTATTCCAGGCACCGCATAGCTCGTTAATGACTGTATCAAAGAGAAAGTGGTACAAAAATGAGTTGGAAAAGTAATCAGTGGAAATTGATCTCTCACTTGACAAAACTGCAGCCAACTATTTATTAAGACCAGGCAAATGTATTACTCTGGTTTCTGCAGCTCACCTTATTTTATTTTTATTACACTTTTTATGTCTACTTTTCATTCGGGTTTTTCACAAAGAGTCCAATCCCTATCCCCACCCTTCAGTGGGGTGGGAAGGAGCATATTAGTTCAAGACCAATGATGAGTGCATCATCTCGGGTGACCTTCCACAGGAGCTCTGAAGAGGTGCTGTATTTTGTCATTGGTGCAACCCAGACTCTCCATCATCTCAGGTGGTCAGTAAAACGAAAATTCTGTGAAGAGCAGGGGAGTGCTTTTCTCAATGTCCTGGGCAATATTTATCCCTTAACCAAAACCTAAAAACAAATAGAGTCATAGAATGATACAGTGTGGAAACAGGTCCTTTGGCCCAACTTGCCCACACTGGTCAACATGTCCCAGCTACACTCATCCCACCTGCCCGCGCTTGGTTCATATCCATCCAAACCTGTCCCATACATGTACCTGTCTAACTGTTTCTTAAACATTGGGATAGTCCCTGCCTCAACTACCTCATCTGGCAGCTTGTTCCATACACCCACCACCCTTTGTGTGAAAAGGATACCCCTCAGATTCTTATTAAATCTTTTCTCCTTCACCTTAAACCTGTGTCCTCTGGTCCTCGATTCACCTACTCTGGGCAAGAGACTCTAGTGCATCTACCCGATCTAATCTTCTCATGATTTTATACACCACATTTATTGTTTAGTACAGGAAGGAACTGCAGATGCTGGTTTATACCCATGATAGACACAAAGTGCTGGAGTAATTCAGCAGGTTCGGCAGCATCTCTGGAGAAAATGGATGGGTGATGTTTCAGGTCGAGACCCTTCTTCAGTTTTACTGCATGGCTGTTTGTGGGCGATTAGTCTGCACAAACTGAAAGGAAGGTACTTCATTGGCTATAACTCGCTTTGAGATATCTTAAGGCGATATGAAATTATTTTTAAACAAAGGAATATCTATTTCAACATTCTTTCTGAAAAATGCATATTTATTCTGGGGTATGTCATAGGAAATTAGACACTTCTACCTATCCTTTCATTTATACATAAGCTTGATTAATGATAGGTACATCTTCAGTTCAGATAAGAACTAATGGAGAGACATTTTAAAAACATTTGGACAGATACCTGGATAGGAAAGGTTTGGAGGGTTATGGACTAAATGCGTGCTGGTGGGACTAGTGTAGATGGGTCATCTTGGTCGGTATGGACTTTTGGGATGAAGGCTCTGTTTCTGAGCTGTATGACTCTAAGACTATGACAAGGAACCACATGTATTGAAATCTTGAGGAAAACACAAGGTGCTGGAGGAATTCAGCAGGTCAGGCCACATTCAGACAGTCTGAAGAAGGGTCTCGACCCAAAACGTCACCTTTTCCTTCGCTCCATAGATGCTGCCCCACCCACTGAGTTTCTCCAGCATTTTTATCTACCTTTGATTTTTCCAGCATCTGCAGTTCCTTCTTAAATGTTTTGGGAAGGTAGTGTTTTGGGTCTGGACTCTCATTCGGATTAGAAATAATCGAGGTGGTTTCACTGCTGATTTGGTTGAAGATGGCGCATGGTTACGGGTTAGCTGACATTTTGTTAAAAGTGATCTTGAGTTTATTTGAAAGCACAAAACTTAATTGAACATGTTGATGTTCTTCAAATCGACACAGTGTGATCTGTTCATCAGCAATGACACCGTACCAGCCACCATAAATCCCTGGATTCCTCTTTCCCTTGGGGGGGGGGGGGGGTGGTCATGTTACTGATGTATTATAATACGTGTTCCAATGTGGTAAGCATCACAAGGGCAACAAGATGAAAGCAGAAATTAACAGTTTATGGATTGCTCTCATTCATTCTCTGGTTTTCGCAGCAAAATATTTCTATTTTTGAAGTTGGCTTCTCTAATGTTTGTCTCAGTTCTATATTTTTTTCTGGACACTATCTGCAGAGTTTGAGTGATCTGCTGCCAGGAGTCTGCCCTCAAGGCTCTGAATGTTACTCAGACTCATGACTGGGTGGAACAGGGATCCTGATTGTGTTTGTTCCTGGCTGTGGCATGTGAATGGCTTCCACTTCACACCATCCCATCCAGACACAGTAGTTTAGTTTAGTTTGGAGATACAGTGTGAAAACAGGCTCTTTGGCCCATCAAATCCACGCTGACCAGCGCTCTACATACCTCACCCTCCCATCATATACCTGGAATCACACCGCCCCGTGTGTTAGTTAAACGGAGCCACCTATGGAATACAGTATGACCCACGACTTTCATGGTTAAATGAATGCTTCTTGCTCCCCAGTGTGATTCATTAACCAGAATGGGCAGCCTTTATATAAAGCAGAAATTTACATATCAGTGTGCCGATGCTTGCTGATTGTCTCTGTGATGGCAGACAATGTGCCAGATTGATTTGTGACACTCCCAGCTGTCCTCTGAGAGTTGATCAGCACATTCACTCCCCACTCTTCTAATGATGTAGCATGATTGTGGAAACTGTTCAGATTGAGGTGAGTGCAAACTAATTACTAATTATCTCAGCCCTGAAGCGCTTAGCGACTGGTCAACTCCCAAACATTATTCATAATTCTATTCAGCAGTAAATTTCTTGCCGTTTTCAATCTTGATAACAAAAAAATATTTTTCATACTAATTTCTCCTGTTTTAATTGTTGCTTTATTTTGAAGTTATTCTCAATAGACAATAAGTGCAGGAGTAGGCCATTCAGCCCTTCGAGCCAGCACCGCCATTCACTGTGATATATGCTCATTCAAATATATTTGTCACACCGGCTTTATTGTAAATGTACACTGCTTCCATGCTGAATCTTGCCTTGTGTGGATTGTCATACATTCTGTTTCACACTTTATAATTGTCTCCCAATCCTGCACACTTAACGCACAGAGCCTTTTGCCCAGAATAGGGGACTTGAGAACCAGGGAACATAGGTGTAAGATGAGGAGGAAAAGATTTAATGGGAAGCCGAGGGGTAATGTTTTTATACAAAGGGTGGTGGGTGTATGGAACAAGCTGCTGGAGAAGGTAGTTGAGGCAGTACTATCGCAATGTTTAAGAAACATTTAGACAGGTACATGGATAGGGTAGGTTTAGAGGGATATGGGTCAAACGCAGGCAGGTGTGACTAGTATATATGGGGCAGTGTGGGCAAGTTGGGCAGAAGGACCTGTTTCCATGCTGTATGACTCTATGACTATAACAATCATTCTCTCTCGTGTTCAAGAAGGAACTGCAGATGCTGGAAGATCGAAGGTACACAAAATTGCTGGAGAAACTCAGCGGGTGCAGCAGCATCTATGGAGCGAAGGAAATAGGCGACGTTTCGGGCCGAAACCCTTCTTCAGACCATTCTCTCTCTCTCTCTCTCTATTCTTTTTTTTCTTTATTTCTCCCACTCTCTCTCCCACACATTGTCTTGTTCACTAAGAGTCTTGTGCATTCTTCTGAGCACCAAACATTCAGCTGTTGAGGCACATTAGCTTGTTGAATGATTTATTTTACAGGATGAGGATGATCTAACCTTGAAACCACCAAAGCACATGATTGAATCATCTTCGATTCAGTAGTTAAGAAACCTGAGTCATCCTACATACTGACAAGAGATAACGTGATTATCAAGGGACTGCAATAAAGTAGGTAGACAAAAATGCTGGATAAACTCAGCGGGAGAGGCAGCATCTGTGGAGCGAAGGAAATAGGCAAAGTTTCGGGTCGAAACCGTTCTTTAGTCCCGAAACTTTGCCTATTTCCTTCACTCCAAGCCAAGTCAAGTCAAGTTTATTTGTCACATACACATACGAGATGTGCAGTGAAATGAAAGTGGCAATGCTCGCGGACATTTGTGCAAAAGACAAACAACCAAACAACCAAACAAACTATAAACACAATCATAACACACATATTCTTTTACATAATAAATAATGGAAGGAAAAACGTTCAGTAGAGTTAGTCCCTGGTGAGATGGGCGTTTATAATCCGAATGGCCTCTGAGAAGAAACTCCTTCTCAACCTCTCCGTTCTCACCGCATGGCAACGGAGGCGTTTGCCTGACCGTAGCAGCTGGAACAGTCCGTTGCAGGGGTGGAAGGGGTCTCTCATGATATTGTTGGCTCTGGAGTTGCACCTCCTGATGTATAGTTCCTGCAGGGGGGCGAGTGAAGTTCCATAGTGCGTTCGGCCGAATGCACTACTCTCTGCAGAGCCTTCTTGTCCTTGGCAGAGCAATTCCCAAACCAGATGGTAATGTTCCCGGACAAGATGCTTTCCACCGCCGCTGCGTAGAAGCACTGGAGGATCCTCGGAGACACTATGAATTTCCTCAATTGCCTGAGGTGGTAAAGGCGCTGCCTTGCCTTACTCACGAGTGCTGAGGCGTGTGATGCCCATGTCATATCCTCGGAGATGTGGACTCCCAGATATTTAAAACAGTTCACCCTATCCACAGGATCCCCATTTATCCTCAATGGAGTGTATGTCCTCGGATGATGTGCCCTCCTAAAGTCCATGATCAGCTCCTTCGTTTTTTTGATGTTCAAGAGGAGGCTGTTATCCTGGCACCAGAGTGCTAGACCAGCCACCTCCTCCCGGTAGGCCTTCTCGTCGTTGTCTGAGATCAGGCCCACCACCACAGTGTCATCAGCAAACTTAATTAATGAGTTGGAGCTTAAACTAGCCACACAGTCATGTGTGTACAGGGAGTACAATAGGGGGCTGAGGACGCAACCCTGGGGCGATCCTGTGCTCAGGGTGAGGGACTTCGATGTATTCCCTCCCATCTTGACTACCTGGGGCCTGGCGGTGAGAAAGTCCAGGACCCTGGCACACAGGGAGGTGTTGAGCCCCAATTCCATTAGCTTCCCGGCCAGTCTGGTGGGGACTATCGTGTTGAAGGCTGAACTGTAGTCTATGAACAGCATCCTCACGTAGCCCCCCTTCTGGCTGTCCAGATGGGAGAGAGCGGTGTGCAAGACCTGGGAGGCCGCATCGTCCGTGGATGGTGCGAGTGTATCTAGATGCTGCCTCACCCGCTGAGTTTCTCCAGCATTTTTTTCTACCTTAAATTTTCCAGCATCTGCAGTTCCTTCTTAAACGTAATAAAGTAGGTGTTGTTTTGCCATCAGTTCATTATTTTAATATGCAGATTTTTAAATAGTTTCATTTTAAGATCTGTGTGCTCTGTTTAAGACTGAGGGTGCAGAGGGAAATGTCTGCATTTAAACACAAATAAACTTAGTAATGGACACATTCAAATAAAAGCACAAAATGCAGATCCCAGAGTATCTGAGGGGCATTCTCTTTTAAGTAGTTTGCTCATGGTCCCTTTCCAAATTGGCTCATAGTTTGATTTGGTTCAAATGGAGCTGTGCCAAGCGCTGCAGCAGGGTTGTGTGTGATGTTGTTCTTGCAGGTAGCCAGGGAGTGGGAGTCACTGTCTATATTGTTGTACTCTTCCTGATAAACCCCAGGCTTCTCCAGACACCACTGAGTTTAATTCTGTACTTGCCTTGAAAGGATTTAAGTTCCATTTTGTAGAAGGCATTTAATTCTAATCCACGCATTGTATCTGGAAGTAATTTCGGATTTGACAAGTGGAACATATCAAATATTAACCCCCAGCACCGTATCATGCTACAGAATAAATGTTTTATTAAACACTAGCCTTTGCGTCTGTTTTTTTTCCTCTGGTTAAGTATAGTTGCTCAGCTGTGCATTAAAAGAACAATCTGCTATACTTCCTGAAATTGCATAGAGTCATAGAGTGATACAGCGTGGAAACAGGTCCTTCGGCCCAACTTGCCCACACTGGCCAACATGTCCCTGCTACACTAGTCCCACCTGCCTGCGCTTGGTCCATATCCCTCTAAACCTGTCTTACCCATGTATCTGTCGGAAATGCATTCGCTGGCATGTAGCTCCCTGACATTGGATCCATATCCATTTCAAGATTAACTGTTTCTTAAATGTTGCATCTCCAATGATGATCTTGAATAATTTGTATGTTAATGAGGGATTGAAAAAAAGATTTCAGAGTAATTTACATAATCAGTGCTGATTTTTACTTTAGAGATACAGCATGATAACAGTCCCTTCGGCGCACTGAGTCCGCACCGACCACCGATCATCCCGTACACTCGCACTGTCCTACACACATGAAGGTCAGGTTACAATTTTACAGAAACCAATTAACCTACAAACCTGCACGTCTTTGGAATGCGGGAGAAAACCGGAGCGCCCGGAGAAAACCCACGCTGGCACAAGGAGAACATACAAACTCCATACCGCCAGCACCTGTAGTCAGGATCCAACCCGGGTCTCTGGCTTATAAGGCAGCAACTCTACCTTTGTGCCACTGTGCCGCCCACACCTGTCCTTAAAGCCACAGTATTAACATTGCTGGGGTTCAGTCACGTTTCTGGTCATCTATGGCTCTGGGCTGATGATGGAAGACTCAGCATTAGTAATGTCACTGATTATATGGGAATAGCACAAGAATTATATACTGAAGATAGACCCATAAAGCCGGAGTAACTCAGCGGGTCAGACATCATCTCTGGAGAGAAGGAATAGGTGATTTTTCGGGTCACCTTGTCTGAAGAAGGGTCACATATTCCTTCACTCCAGCGAAGCTGTCTGACCCACTAAGTTACTCCGGCTTTTAGAGTCTACCTTCAGTATATATTTCTTGTGCTATTCCCATTATAATGATCGCATGTGCAGTGCCCTGTGTAAACAAGACCCTTCACTGTCTACCCAACCAAAGAGATTCATATTTGTGACAGTGGTGTGAAAAATCAATTATTCACTGGTAACGGTTTGACATTACTCACAGCATTGAATGGGATCTCACTTTCGGAAATGCATTCGCTGGCATGTAGCTCCCTGACATTGGATCCATATCCATTTCAGGATTAACTTGCATATCCTAAAACAATAACCACTTTCAGACAGTTTGTTCCATATTAGGCTTTCCAGAATTTGAAAACAATTCAGCTAGCAGGGAAAAAACTAAAGACCCTCGAGTTGCATGGCAAGATCTTGGTCTTTGACTATGAAGCATAATTCATGGGGTTGCAGCTGTCTGGTTGTGTCACGGTGCAGTAGCATGTTGGATTATCAATGCACTTTGTCACTGAGCTCAGGACATGAGACAGCACCGATAATTGACTGATCTTTAGTTTAGTTTATTAGTTTGGAGACACAAACGCGGAAACATGTCCTTCGGCCCACCGAGTCCGCTCTGACCAGCGATAGGGAGGTTTCATGGCAGTCGGGTCACGACCCATGACCCGTACTGTTGCTACGCTACTCCAAATGGATTACACGCGATGAACTGCAGGTAGGCACTTACCATTGTTTCCAGCGTAGCGGGCCCCTTAAAACCCGCTGAAATTGTCAATTTGTGCGCTGTAAATAATTATGGAAATCGGGATAAGCGTGTGAGACATTTAGCCTACTTCAGAATTCCAAAAGTGAGGAAAAATTACGGTAGATAAAAACGAGAGCTGAAGGGACAACAACAGCCAGAGTGCTTGGCGAACATTGGCCATTTGCTAACTGCATTTCATCAACTAAGGCATTATTTGTGTTTTTTCTTGATTCCTTTGGTATCTAAAAAGTATCAGAAGTGATAAATCTGGCTGTAATTTTTTTAAATCGCCCATGTTTTCCAAGTGGGTTTTTACATACAAAATGAAAACGCATCTGAAGAAAAATTTACAGCCAGATTTATAACTTCTGAGAATTTTTAGATACCAAAGGAATCAAGAAAAAACACAAATAATGCCTTACTTGATGAAATGCAGTGAGCAAACGCGATCATTCCCAATATTTTCAATGTTTACCAAGCATTTTAGCTGCTGTTGTCCCTTCAGTTCTCGCTTCTCTATACCTTTATTTCGCTTCACGTTTGGAATTCTAAAGTTGGGTACATGTCTCTCACACTTACCCCAACTCCCACAATTTTTTTCAGCGCACAAATTCAACGTTTTGGCGGTTTTTAACAGGTAGGAAAGTACGCGTTTCTAGCATTAATAACATATACCGGAAGTGACGGATGTCTTCCAGTTGGATTTAGCGGCTCCGTGCGTCGCGCCCTATGACCCAGTGACCTTTCGTGCAACTCCCCTATACCTCGTCAAGTCGTCACTTTTATTTCTATAGAACATTTAAAAAACAACTCTCGTTGGCCAAAGTGCTTTACATTGGTGGAGGTACTAACGTTATACAACATTGGTTCATAGATTAAATATCTTGATTGGGGCTTTGTCCAGGCGGGAGACGATGGGCAGCCAAACACAACGGCGCGGCCATCTTGCCGAAAATCATTAACGCTTGTAAACACACACTAGGGACAATTTACATTTATACCAAGCTAATTAACCTGCAAACCTGCACTCCTTTGGAGTGTGGGAGAAAATCCTAGATCTCGGAGAACACCCATGCCGGTCACAGGGAGAAGGTACAAACTCCGTACAGACAGCACCCGTAGTCAGGATTGAACCTGGGTCTCTGGCGCTGTAAGGCAGCAACTCTACCGCTGCGGCACCATGCCGCCCTATTTGTGTGGATTATTCTCCTGTTCCGAACAGTTACTAGTATCAGTCTGGAGAAACTCAGCAGGTGCAGCAGCATCTATGGAGCGAAGGAAATAGGCAACGTTTCGGGCCGAAACCCTGAAGGAAATAGGCAACGTTTCGGGCCGAAACCCTTCAGGGTTTCGGCCCGAAACATTGCCTATTTCCTTCGCTCCATAGATGCTGCTGCACCCGCTGAGTTTCTCCAGCTTTTTTGTGTACCTCCGATTTTCCAGCATCTGCAATTCCTTCTTGAACAGTGTTGGTGTTTTTTAATACTGATTTTAAATGTGTATATGTGGGGGGTGGTGGGGGGGGGAGGGGGAAACTGTTTAAAATCTCTTCCCTGTCCGGGAGACCCGACCTTTTCCCTGTCGGGTCTCCGTTGTCGTTGGGGCCTAGCACCGTGGAGCGGCCTCCAACCTGAACGACCCGGGGGCTCGGGAGACTACGGAGCTGCGGACTACTCACCATCGTGGGGCTGGCCGGCCTCGGAGCGTGGGGAGCGGTGGTGACTCGCTGCTGCTGCGACTCGACTCCTGGGGCTCGGAGGCTCCAGCACCGCAGCCGCAGGTCCGGTGGACTGGGACATCGGGAGCTCGCGGGTCCGGGGGGAGAGAGAGACCGCTTCCCGGAGCTCCCACAACGCGACTTCTCCAGCCCGTGTCGCAGGGTTGGAACGACCCGGAGCGGGACCGTACATCACCCGGCGCGGCTTCATGGCCGTGGGACATTCCAGCGCCCGCCGGGGGTTCCAACTTTGAGACTTTTAGACCGGGAGCGGGGCCGTAAATCGCCCGGCACGGCTTAAAATGGCCGTGGGACTTATCATCGCCCGCCTGGGGCTTGGACATCGGGAGAGACATGAAGAACAGGGGAGAGAAAATACTTTGCCTTCCATCACAGTGGGTCCACTGTGACGGATGTTTGTGTGAATTAAATTGTGTGTATGTCTAGGAATTGTCTTTGTTTGTATGGCTGTGGAAACAGAATTTCGTTTGAGCCTCACTGAGGCTCAAATGACAATAAAAGGTATTGTATTGTATTGTAATGTATTGTATTGTATTGTATTGTATTGTATTGTATTGTATCAGTCTTGTCACTTTGACTAAGAGGTGAATCTCTGGAACTCTCTGCCACAGAGGGTAGTTGAGGCCAGTTCATTGGCTATATTTAAGAGGGAGTTAGATGTGGCCCTTGTGGCTAAAGGGATCAGGGGGTATGGAGAGAAGGCAGGTACGGGATACTGAGTTGGATGATCAGCCATGATCATATTGAATGGCGGTGCAGGCTCGAAGGGCCGAATGGCCTACTCCTGCATCTATTTTCTATGTATCTATGTATCTAATGTCAGATGGGAGGAAATTCGGGGTAGAGAGAAACAGCAGTAAGCCAGTTAGATCTGGCATGCAATTAAAATGTATCATTATGCTGTTTCCTTATTGTACTTGAGAGAATTATTTGTAGAGAATGAAGGTAGGGGTATTTTTACCGAAGCCAATGAACCTACAAACCTGTACGTCTTTGGAGTGTGGGAGGAAACCGGAGCACCCGGAGAAAACCCTCGTGGTGATGGGGAGAATGTACAAACTCCGTACAGACAGCGCCTGTAGTCAGGATTGATAGATTCTTGCCGCAAGAAATGCAACACCTGTCCCTTTACCTCCCCCCTCGACTCCATTCAAGGCCCGAAACGTCGCCTATATCCTTCGCTCCATAGATGCTGCTGCACCCGCTGAGTTTCTCCAGCATTTTTGTGTACCTTTGATAGAATCTTGATTAGCGCGGGTGTCAGGTTATGGGGAGAAGGCAGGAGAATGGGGTTGAGAGGGAAAGATAGATCAGCCATGATTGAATGGCTGAGTAGACTCGATGGGCCGAATAGCCTAATTCTGTCCCTACAATTTTTGAATTTATGAAGCGATGCTGTGGTGAATTGGTAATTACAAAGTTTGAAATGCAACCCTTTGGTAGATCAAATGTTGGCCTAATTCTGCTCCTGTGGCATGATGAATTTACCTTCCCTCGTGTGTTGTTAGCGAGGCAGCGCCTGGAGATTGTGTCTGGGTGCAGCAGGAGAGGGTAAAGTGGAGAGTGGGTGCAATCTGTCCGCGTCAGGTTCAGCTGTGCCTCGGCTAGTAATGACAGTCCCGCTGTTTCCCCGAGGTGGTGACTGCCCGACCCCAGCCGGCAGATTAACGCGCTGTGTCGGAAACAACTGCAGATGCTGGTTTAAACCGAAGACACACACACACAACAAGCTGCAGTAACTCAGCGGGACAGGCAGCATCTCTGGAGAGAAGGAATAAGTGAAGTTTCGAGTCGAGACCCTTCTCCACCTAGACTGCAGCTAACAATGGCCCGTTTCCTTCATCATCGTTACTTTTTTTTGCAAATCTTTCATTCATTTGTTCTATATCTCCCTACATCACCGTCAATATCTCTCGTTTCCCTCTCCCCTGACTCTCAGTCTAAAGAAGGGTCTCGACCACAAACGTCACCCATTCCTTCTCTCCACAGATGCTGCCTGTCCCGCTGAGTTACTCCAGCATTTTGTGTCTGTCTTCTGATTAACGCGGCGATGCTCACTGCTTGCCCGTGTTAGACGGGCAAGCAACTGCCATGTATTAACGCGGCCAGAGCAGGCATCTATATATTGGAAGGGGAGAGGTGCAGCAGCGACTGATACTATCCCCTTACAGAGGGTAGTGGGAACTGTAGTCTGCGGGCGGTGAAAACTGAACAGTTCCCAGTCGTTGTACTAGTTTCACTGTTGTCCTGTGGAGTTATATTGTCTGTCGGGAGGAACTACTGATGCTGGTTTCCAGCCAAGATAGACTGGATATACTAAATGCAGGAGTAACTCAGTGGGACAGGCAGCAACTCTGGAGGGAAGGAATGGGTGACATTTCCGATCGACCTATCCAAAGATGCTGCCTGTCCCGCTGAGTTACTCCAGCACTTTGTGTCGATTGTCTGTAACTCAATGGACAATAGGTGCAGGAGTAGGCCATTTGCCCCTTCGAGCCAGCACCGCCATTCAATGTGATCATTGCTGATCATCCCCAATCAGTACCCTGTTCCTGCCTTCTCCCCACATCCCCTGACTCTGCTATTTTTTAGAGCCCTATCTAGCTCTCTCTTGAAAGCATCCAGAGAACCTGCCTCCACTAAGGCAGAGAATTCCACAGAACTCGTTCTCACCTAGCCCACAGCTAAGGCCCGTTTCCTTTATCATCGTAACTTTTTTTGCTATATCTTTCATTCAGTTCTTCTATATCTCTCTATATCACCGTCTATGCCTCTCGTTTCCCTTTCCCCTGACTCTCACTCTGAAGAAGGGTCTCGACCAGAAACGCCACTCATTCCTGCTCTCCAGAGATGCTGCCTGTCCCGCTGAGTTACTCCAGCTTTTTGTGTCTATCTTCGGTTTAAACCAGCATCTGCGGTTCCTCCTTACATATTTTGTCTGTGATATTAACATGTGGGACGAAAAATAGTCAGTGGCAAGAATCCCCCTCTCCCCCCCCCCCCGGAGCAGAGATGTAAAATAATTCAACCCCAGTCTCCGCTTCCCCTGGCAATTAATGTTGAGACACAAGGAACTGCAGATGCTTGGAATTAATGTTGAATATTATAACAAATTAGGAAGGGGGTTATCCATCATGTGGTCAGGAGTAGTCTGTGGGCGCTGCTAATTAATGGTACCCTGGACGGTGCTGACAGTGAGAGGTGGAGGAGGTCTGTAAATGACTAGGGTGTGATGAATAGCTCGCCAGATTGGGAGCTTCCTGGTGTTACTGCTCTTGTGCCGGGACCTGCTGCCAGCAGAATAAGCCACACAAAGCTGGAGCAACTCAGCGGGGCAGGCAGCATCTCTGCGGAGAAGGAATACCTGGGTCTTGAGAATCAGCCTCACCGAATGACTGACGATGACCGGACGAAGGCAGTGACAAAGAAGATAGACCCAAAATGCTGGAGTAAAAGCCCTGTCCCACTGTACGAGTTCATTCCAAGAGTTCCCCCGAGTTTGCCCTGATTCGAACTCGGAGATTTACGGTAATGGCCGCTCATCGGTACTCGGGGCTCTCGTGGTCATTTTTCCACGTTGAAAAATCTTCACGAGTCTTCCCGTGCTGACCTGCCGTTAGCGAGTCTTCCCCAGTACCTGCCGTTAGTGCTAAGATGCGTCCCCGAGCTCCGACGTACCCGCTACGTTCATTCTCCGTGCTTACCACGAGTTTGGGACAGGGATTTAACTCAGCGGGACAGGCAGAGTTATTCCAGCATCATGTGTAGAATATCTTCAGTGTAAACCAGCATCTGCAGTTTCTTCCTACACATGTCACTGAGTGAAACACTGAGAAGGTGAATCAAGGACCAGAGGACGTAGGTTTAAGGTGAAGGGGAAAAGATTTAATAGAAATCTGAGGGGTAACTTTTTCACACAGAGGGTGGTGGGTGTGTGGAACAAGCTGCCGGAGGAGGTAATTTAAACGGTGGCCCCAGGACCAGGGGCCACAGTTTAAGAATAAGGAGTAAGCCATTTAGAACGGAGACGAGGAAACACTTTTTCTCACAGAGAGTGGTGAGTCTGTGGAATTCTCTGCCTCAGAGGGCGGTGGAGGCAGGTTCTCTGGATGCTTTCAAGAGAGAGCTAGATAGGGCTCTTAAAAATAGCGGAGTCAGGGGATATGGGGAGAAGGCAGGAACGGGGTACTGATTGGGGACGATCAGCCATGATCACATTGAATGGCGGTGCTGGCTAGAAGGGCCGAATGGCCTACTCCTGCACCTATTGTCTACTGTGAGGCAGCAACTCTATCGCAGCCCTTGTAATTTTCTACGTTTACTGCACATTTCCAGGAATAACAGTTCCTTCTTGATGACCTGTAAGGTTTTTGACGTGAAGCATTGTTGTTCCTACAGGCATGGATCATTGGCTCACTCAAGGGACCACACTTTGTGTACAAGTGCAGGCACTGAGCCTCATTAGGCGCGATATTGTGATGGGCATTGCAGTCAACTGTGAATGTTTCCTGGCAGCCTGCCTGGATAATGATCAGTAAACCCTGACTGTTTAGTCTAGTTTAGAGATACATAGTGGAAACAGGCCCTTCAGCCCACCGACCAGCGATCCCCGCGCACTAACACTATCCTATGCAAACTTCACAATTATACCAAGTCGGGAGGAGGGGGGTGGGAGGAGGGGGGGGGGCGGGAAAAAGAAAGGAAGAGTCGGAGACTGTAGGCTGTGGGAGAGCTGGGAATGGGAGGGGAAGGAGGGAGAAAGCAAGGACTACCTGAAATTGGAGAAGCCAATGTTCATACTGTGAGGGTGTAAACTGCCCAAGCGAAATATGGGGTGCTGCTCCTCCAATTTGCGGTGGGCCTCACTCTGGCCATGGAGGAGGCCCAGGACAATTCACAATTATACCAAGGCAATTAACCTACAAACCTGCACGTCTTTGGAGTGTGGGAGGAAACCGGAGCACCCGGAGAAATCCCGCGTTCGTTCACGGGGAGAACGTACAAACTCCATACAGTCTATGACTCATCCGTAGTCAGGATTGAACCCGGGTCTCTGGCCCTGTAAGGCAGCAACGGAGCAGGAAGATGTGTAAATACAGAAATAGATGCAAAGGAAAAAGGAAAGGTTTGAACCTATACAGTATTTCTGTATATAATGAAGTGTCGTTCTCAGTGGCACATGCTTCACTGATCCAGTTTAGATTTTCCAACGAGGATGCTGTACAAATTGCAGCACATCACACACGTGTTCTGCTAATTTGTTCATTAAAACATGCAACTGGTCTAAACAGTGTAAACTCCTCAATAATTGGTGTCTAGCCCACTGGGGTTGTAATTTCATGCTGCTGAAGGTGGTGTCAGGAAAGTAGTGGTAGCATGTTCAATTTAACTAATGATCAACTGAATACTGGCGAGACGTTATCTGTTCAATATCTCATTGTTTGCCTGAGGTTAATGTGCAAAAGTCGACTGCTGTTTTTTTTTTCACTCTGCAAGAGTGAATACATTACAACATTTATCTGAATGTCCGCAAATCATTGTGGTTTAGTTTAGTTTAGTTTAGAGATACAGTGCGGAAACAGGTCCTTCGGCCCACCGAGTCCGCACCGAGCAGCGATCCCCGCAAACTAACACTATCCTACGCACACTAGGGATATTTTACATTTATACCAGGCCAATTAACATACAAACCTGTACCTCTTTGGAGTGTGGGAGGAAACCGGAGCATCCGGGGAAAACCCACGTGGTTATGAGGAGAACCTACAGACTACGCGCAGACAGCACCCGTAGTTCGGATCGCATTGGGGGTCTCTGGCGCTGTAAGGCAGCAACTCTACTGCTGCTCCACCGTGCCACCCCATGCTGTTTTCCCCCCCAGTGTGATAGGTTGGTCAACTGCACCCACAGGATGGGAGGGTGAGAGGCTTTGGCTAACCAAATAATAAATAGGAATTCTGTGCACATAGAGTATGTTTAAATTAAACTTTTAGGCGCCCGCAAATTAAAGCAGCCTGGATAATGGAAATGCATCAACGTATCCAGAATGCTTTAATTTGCGGGCGCCTATAAGTTTAATTTAAACGTAATCTTTGTGCGCAGAATTCCTATTTATTATATGGTTATAACAAATAACCATATTCCGCAAATGCTTTCAGCTGCACTCTTTGTGTTTAACAATGATGGGGTTTTGCATTTGATATTAGTGCTTGTGAATTGAAATCCATTAGCTCTCAACTGCAGCACTAGAGCTTTACAAAATTGGTGGAAATGGATCAAACCGCCTGAATCACATCCTCAGCAAAGAGGGGGGGGACGCAACTCACAACTCTTGTGGGGTTACGTGACTCATTAAATGCCTGGCTTCACCTACTCCAGGTAATGCATTGTCTTCACTGCTGTCCCTCTCAATGATGGACGGTCAGTACACAGAACAACATTATGAGGAAATGTGTAGGAAGGAACTGCAGATGCTGGTTTAAACCAAAGATAGACACAAAATGCTGGAGTAACTCAGCGGGACAGGCAGCACCTCTGGAGAGAAGGAATGGGTGACGTTTCGGGTCGAGACACTTTCTCAGGGTCTCTTTTAAGTAAATAGTCACAAATTGATCGGACGACAACAACAAACTCTTTAAGTTGTGTTAAAGATTTTCTCCTCCATGTAATGGACACTCCTTCCAACTGCTCATTTACCTTTCCTATTCGGGGGGACCTCATTGAAACTTACCAAATAGTGAAACGCTGGGATAGAGTGGATGTGGAGAGATGTCTCCACTAGTGGGAGAGTTTAGGGCCATTGACATGGCCTAAAAATAAAAGGATGTACCTTTGGAAAGGAGATGAGGAGGAAAGTCAGAGGCTGGTGAATCTGTGAACTTAATTGCCACAGAAGGCTGTGGAGGCCAAGTCAATCAATATTTTTAAGGCGGAGATTGATAGATTCTTGATTAGTATGGCTGTCAGGGGTTATGGGGAGAAGACAGGAGAATGGGGTTGATAAGGATCAGCTATGATTAAATGGCGGAGTAGACTTGATGGGCCGAATGGCCTAATTCTGCTCGGACAACACATGAACATAACTCGACACAGATGCCCCATATAGTACATCGATGAGCCCATTTTGCTTCCTATTTACTTTACTGAAGATCTTACCCCAAGTGTATTTGTCGACATTGTTTATTCTTGTCCAGGGCAATATGAACAAGGGCACGAGCCTGAAAGACAGGTAAGTAAGCAGAGTGATCACTCCCAGTAGGTAACCTGGACTTGTTAATGACTCCTTTGGCCAGGATCAGTAGCACACTCATGACTTTGACATCCAACTTACTGACTTCCCACCAGGCCTGACGACCAAGGAGCAGGAGTCTGGGACTGAAATGAAGGTGCAGGCTGCTTCATCTCATTATCTGTGTAATTGTGGTGCGTACAGGCACAAAAAGAATGTAGCAGACATTCTGGGAGCTGGGGAAAGAATTCATAAGTTCTTGGAGCAGAATTAGGCTTTTCGGCCCATCAAGTCTACTCCACCGTTCAATTATGGCTGATCTATCTTTCCCTCTCAACCCCATTCTCCTGCCTTCTCCCCATAACCCCTGACACCCAATTCAAGCAGCTTTGAAGTGTAAAAGTCCTGACGTCAGTTCCATACTTGATATCTAGTGTGGTATCGGTTGCAAATATTCCACAGCCAACCATTTTTAAATCCACGTTATTTTGCGTTTCAATCGAGTCAAACGCATCAGATAAGGGGAACAATTTGAGCCTAGACAAACAGATTAATAACGATCAGCCAATATCTCTCAGTGCTCTATTTAGACTTCGGATTTTGAAGAGCAGAACAATTCTTTAGACTTTACTTTAGAGATACAGTGTGGAAACAGGCCCTTTGGCTTTGATCTCTGTCCCAGCCCTATTCCCCGTAGAAAGCTGCAGAGCATCTGCACCCACCACAATGTCTAGTGATGCAATCGAGAGAATTTCAACTTTCGAGGAAAGGAAAGGTCAAATATCCCCACTATTCCCGCTCTCCCACAGCTTAAACTGTTCGTCCTGTAAGGATCTAGTCTGATCGATGTGTGGCTCTGTTTATATATATTTCAAGACCAAGAAGGAGAGGCAATAATAAGTTCTGCTTGTCAATATTGCAAATCTCCAAAGCAAATAAAGCAAAGAAAATCAATAAATAACGTTGAACGCAAACAGGGATTCTGGCTTCTGAGAATATGTAGACAAATCGAGAGCATGGGGTGGTGCAGCGGTAGAGTTGCTGCCTCACAGTGCCAGAGACTCTGGTTCGATCCTGACTACGAGCGCTGTATGTACGGAGTTTGTACGTTCTCCATGTGTAGGTTTTCTCCGGCTTCCTCCCACACTCCACAGACGTGCAGGTTTGCAGATTAATTGGCTTCGGTAAAATTGTAAATTGTCCCTAGTGTGTTTGGATAGTGTTAGTGTACGGGGTGATCATTGGTCGGCCCAGACTCGGTGGGCCAAAGGGCCTGTTTCCACACTGTGTTTCTAAAGACTATAGTCTTAAGACCATGTGGATTTCCATTTTCCTCCTTCGTCCAAAATGGTAGGTTAAGTGGCACTGTAAATTGCCCCAGTGGACCAAAGGATGAGAGGGAATCTTATAGAAACATATAAAATTCCTAAAGGATTGGACAGGCTAGATGCAGGAAAAATGATCCCCATGTTGGGGGAGTCCAGAATCAGGGGCACAGTTTAGGAATGAGGGGGAAGGCCATTTAGGACTGAGATGAGGAAAAACCTCTTCACCCAGAGAATTGTGAATCTGTGGAATTCTCTGCCACAGAAGGCAATGGAGGCCAATTCACTGGATGATTTCGAGAGAGAGTTAGATTTAGCTCTTAGGGCTAATGGAATCAAAGGACATGGGTAAAAGCTGGAACGGGGTACTAATTTTAGATGATCAGCCATGATCATATTGAATGGCGGTGCTGAATGACCTACCCCAGCACCTATTTTTCTATGATTCTCTGTTTCCACGATGTACCTTTAAAGTAAAAAAAATAAGAAGCAAGGCAGACAAATGCAATTTGGATGAAAAGCTATTCGTTGTGGCCAGAAGTGGAAGACAAAAGGCCTGTCATCATGGCTGTGCAAGCCAGACATCAAGCACCTGGCTCCTCTCTGCAGCACACACATCTGATTCCCCTCCACTCTGCAGCCAAGATTAGAATGCAGGACACAAGCAGATTACATCACCAGAAGTACACTACATATCAATTTAGTTCCAACCTTTAAAACTTGCATGAAGGGCAAGATTGATTTTAGTTCAGTCCAGTTCAGTTCAGAGATACGGCGCAGAAACCGGCCCTTTGGCCCACCGAGTCCGCGCCCACCAGTGACCTCCGCACATTAACACTATGCAATACACACCAGGGGCAATCAATTGACGTTGATACCAAACCAATTAACCTACAAACCTGCATGTCTTTGGAGTGTGGGACAAAACTGAAGATCTCAGAGAAAACACACGCAGGTCACGGGGAAAATGTACAAACTCCACACAGACAGCACCCGTAGTCGGGATCGAACCCGGGTCTCTGGTGCTATATAAGGCAGGAGCTCTACTGCTCCGCCACCATGCCACCCTATTTGAAACTGAAAAACTGATAAAGCAACCTAAACCTCTGTGTTTTAAACGATTGTTCCACTTTCCCTGATATTGGATAGAACTGAATCTACAAAATATTGCAATTGTCATTCAAAGTTATATGGGTTCTTTAATTATAAACACCAGATGCTCATCACTATTAGTTTGCAAACTGCAAGGGTTGTTTTTACATTAAACAACATTGCAAGGGATGCAGTTGTGAACTTCTTGTCCAAATCTGCGGCAACTTAAATAGATCTATTTGATATATAACTTGCAGATGTGTTATTTAAAGATAGCATCTTGGCCAACTCCACAGCAGTTAAATTTGACATCTACAAAGAAGAATGATATTTAATATTTTTCTGTTTATTTCTATCCTTTGTTGATTTAAAGTAATAGATTTTGTGTATATATAGTGAGATTTGATTACATCATTGGAAAATATTTTTGAACTGAGTTCAAACTGCAACTCATAGAAAGTAATTAACCCTAGATTGCCCGTGAACAACACCTACCAAGCAGGTGAAATGTGTGGGAAGGACCTGCAGATGCTGGTTTACACCGAAGATAGACACAAAATGCTGAATCTGGAGGTGTGTGTTTTCACACTCATTTTACGCTCAGCCTCATTTTATGGTTGTCAATGGACTCAAGTTCAGAAGCATCCTGGAGCAGGTTCCATTCTCCTGGTATCTCTCCTGCCCTCATCATCCTAACACAAACCGTTTGTGCCCCTGCCAAGGGCTCACCTAGAAAGGAAAGGAAATGTATCAGACGAAATGTACAGAAAGGAACTGCAGATGCTGGTTTAAACCAAAGATAGACACAAAATGCTGGAGTAAGGGTTAGGTTAGGTAAGGGGGAGGTGCAGCGAGACCTGGGTGTCCTTGTACACAGGTCACTGAATGTTGGCGTGCAGGTACAGCAGGCAGAGAAGAAAGCTAATGGAATGTTGGCCTTCATAACAAGAGGATTTCAGTGTAGGAGTAAAGAGGTTCTTCAGCAGTTGTGCAGGGCACTGGTACGACCACATCTGGAGTATTGTGTACAGTTTTGGTCTCCTAATTTGAGGAAGGACATCCTTGTGATTGAGGCAGTGCAGCGTAGGTTCACGAGATTGATGCCTGGAATGGCGGGACTGTCATATGAGGAAAGATTGAAAAGACTAGGCTTGTATTCACTGGAGTTTGAAGAAACGTCACCTATTCCTTGTCTCCAGAGATGCTGCCTGTCTCGCTGAGTTACTCCAGTTTTAATGTCTATCTTCGGTTTAAAAAAAGCATTTGCAGTTCCTTCCTACACATTTAAAATACAAATCTGTACGTCTCTGGAGTGTAGGAGGAAATCAGAGCACCTGGAGAAAACCCACGCGGTCACAGAGAGAACGTACAAACTCCGTACGGACAGCACCTGAGGTTAAGATCGAACGTGGCTCTCTGGCGCTGTAAGGCAGCAACTCTAATGCCGCCCTTACAGCCCCATATTTAATCTTCAACCAACATCACTAAATGTGGGTATAAATGGATAAACTCAAAAGGGATAATTTTACTGATAGACAGATTTTCCAGTGATTACCACTTGATTAATTGTGAGATGCGCTGTGTGTGAATCGGCTGTTTGTTTTGGAACAACTTCAACGACACTTCAAAGAGCAGTTAATTGATCGCAAAGCCCTTTGGAACATCCTGAGATAATAAGACGTGCAATATTAATACAGGTCTTTTATTAGCTTTGGTTAAGGATACTTTTGATTATTTTCAAGTGGCATCACTGCGGCTTGCAATGTGATACCATTTAATCGGGTGCTGTCCATACGGAGTTTGTACGTTCTCCCTGTGACCGCGTGGGTTTTCTCCAGGTGCTCTGATTTCCTCCTACACTCCAGAGACGTACAGATTTGTAGGTTAAATGTGAAGGAAGGAACTGCAAATGCTTTTTTAAACCGAAGATAGACATTAAAACTGGAGTAACTCAGCGAGACAGGCAGCATCTCTGGAGACAAGGAATAGGTGACATTTCTTCAGAAGAAGGGTCTCGACCCGAAACGTCACCTATTCCTTTTCTCCAGAGATGCTGCCCGACCCGCTGAGTTACTCCAGCTTTTTGTGTCTATCTTCGGGTTTGTAGGTTAATTGGCTTCTATAAATTGTAAATTGTCCCTGGTGTGTAGAATAGTGCTGGTATGCGGGGTGATCGGTGGTCAGCGCGGACTAGATGGGCTGAAGGGCTTGTTTCCGCGCTGTATCTCTCAAGTCTAAAGAATTGTACTTTGTTTAAGAAGGAACTGCAGATGCTGGAAAATTGAAGGTAGACAAAAGTGCTGGAGAAACTCAGCGGGTGCAGCAGCATCTATGGAGCGAAGGAAATAGGCAAAGTTTCGGGCCAAAACCCTTCAGTTTCGGTCCGAAACGTTGCCTATTTCCTTCGCTCCATAGATGCTGCTGCACCTGCTGAGTTTCTCCAGCATTTTTGTGTATCTAAGATTGTTAAGGGTTTGGACATGCTAGAGGCAGGAAACATGTTCCCGATATTGGTGGAGTCCAGAACCAGGGTCCACAGTTTAAGAATAAGGAGTAAGCCATTTAGAATGGAGATGAGGAAACACTTTTTCTCACAGAGAGTAGTGAGTCTGTGGAATTCTCTGCCTCAGAGGGCGGTGGAGGCAGGTTCTCTGGATGCTTTCAAGAGAGAGCTAGATAGGGCTCTTAAAAATAGCGGAGTCAGGGGATATGGGGAGAAGGCAGGAACGGGTTACTGATTGGGGATGATCAACCATGATCAGCCTAGAAGGGTTTCGGCCCGAAACGTTGCCTATTTCCTTCGCTCCATAGATGCTGCTGCACCCGCTGAGTTTCTCCAGCACTTTTGTCTACCTAAAGAATTGTACTGTTATTTAAAGTACTGAAAATGTTTGTTTTTAGATCAGATCTGGTTTCGTGACCTCTGAGAGTCTTCAGTCTTGCAGAGTTATTGCTTTGACTGGAAACACAATTTCCGGAACGGACTCCATCCTGCTTCGAGAACCAATTGTTCTAGATTAGAAACTGGCGATTCCAATTGTAGAGTGGGTGGGTAGGAAGGAACTACAGACAAAATGTGTAGGAAAGAATTGCAGATACTGGTTTAAACCAACGATAGACACAAAATGACAATAGACAATAGACAATAGGTGCAGGAGTAGGCCATTTGGCCCTTCGAGCCAACACCGCCAATCAATGTGATCATGGCTGATCATCCCCAATCAGTACCCCATTCCTGCCTTCTCCCCATATCCCCTGACTCCGCTATTTTTAAGAGCCCTATCTAGCTCTCTCTTGAAAGCATCCAGAGAACCGGCCTCCACCGCCCTCTGAGGCAGAGAATTCCACAGACTCACCACTCTCTGCGAGAAAAAGTGTTTCCTCGTCTCCGTTCTAAATGGCTTACTCCTTATTCTTAAACTGTGTGGCCCCTGGTTCTGGACCCCCCCAACATCGCGAACATGTTTCCTGCCTCTAGCATGTCCAAGCCCTTAACAATGCCCTTAAAATGCTGGAGGAACTAGTCAGCGGGACAGGCAGCATCTCTGGAGACAAGGAATGGGTGACGTTTCGGGTCGAGTGAGGAGAGATGGTTTGCTGTTTCAGGAGGTCTAACTGTCCACCGTACCTTTTTTCTTGCATCGCACAAAAATAATAGTCCCATTGAGGAGAGAGTAGAAGATGGAAGTAATACTTTAGCAGACAGCTGGTCTGCAGGGAGAATGTTACAGGGGATGCAAAGTGCAGAGTACGTTGCAATAAATATTCCAGTCTCGAAAGCCGTGCAAGTGGCAGACTTGCAATAAACACAGAAGAGCCTTCACTAAACCAGGCTGTGTGCAGTGTGAGGATAAGCAGGTTCTGTTTACAGCTAGCCCCAAGCCCTCTTCAGCAGGCCCCATGGCTGGCTGCCAGCTCCGACATGGGAAAGTGTCAGAGACTGCAACTAGGCTTCATCCATCAACTAACGTTAAATAAGCGGGTGCTACAGTGACTGGCTGATACCAGTGTAGAGGCAGCGGAGGCAAAGGAAACTGTTAGTTCCATTTAACAAACTAAACTACAGCACAGCGTTGAAGAAACATATTACTCTATAAAACCCACAATAGACAACAAAAAGGGCGGCATGGTGGTGCAGCGGTAGAGTTGCTGCCTCACAGCGCCAGAGACCCGGGTTCGACCCCGACTACTGGTGCTGTCTGTACAGAGTTTGTACGTTCTCCCCGTGACCTGCGTGGGTTTTCTCCGGGATATCTGGTTTTCTCCCACACTCCAAAGACGTACTGGTTTGACGGTTAATTTGTCCCTAGTGTGTAGGATAGTGTGAGTGTGTGGGGTGCTAGTGTACGGGGGGATTGCTGGTCGGCACGGACCCGGTGGGCCGAAGGGCCTGTTTCCGCTCTGTATCTCTACACTAAACTGAACTCGGAAAAGGAAGAAAGAAAGAACTAGAAGTCGTCCAGTGGAGCAGTGGTACAGTCGCTGCCTCACAGCATCACAGAATGGGGTTTGATCCTGGCCACGGGTGCTGTCTGTGCGGAGTTTGTCCGTTCTCCCTGTGACTGCGTGGGTTTGCTTCAGGAGCTTCGGTTTCCTCCCACATCTCACAGATTGGAAGGTTAATTGGCTTCAGTAAGAATTGTAAATTGTCCCTAGTGTCTGTAGGATAGTGTTAATGTGCGGGGATCACTGGTTAACACAGGCTCGGTGGGCCGAAGGGCCTGTTTCCGTGCTGTATCTCTAAACTAAAACATACCAATGTATGACGAGTTCCATCTGTGCCTGAGCCTGAGGCAGACGGGCCTATTTAAACAGGAGCGCACAGGATTAGTTGGCATTTTCTGTAGGAGTCTTCCATGGATAATCTCCAGTAATGGCCAATAGCAGTTCAATAAAGGGGAAGCAAGAACTCTTGGGAAAACTTCACCGCTCTTTCTCAAAATAGTGCCGCTCAAGTTTTTATGTTTGCCCAAGATCTCGGAGGAGTCTCGATTTAATATCCCATCTGAAAGCAGGGAAGCACAGTGGCATAATGGTAGATCTGCTGCCTAACAGTGCCAGAGACCTGGGTTCGATCCTGACTATGGGTGCAGTTTTTACGTTCTCCCTGTGACCACATGTCACGGGGGGTGCCGCCTGTATTGTAGTGAGTAGTCGCCCAGAGAGTCGTGCCTTTTTCTGCTCGCCTCTGGACTTTCAACATTTTGAACATCTAAAAAAAAAAAAAAAAAAAAAAATTATTTATTAGAAGTACAGTACATCACAATATTACAAGCCAAACATAACTTATTACATTTATTGTACCACTTCATTTTTAAGCTTTAAAAAGAGAGAAAAGTAAAGAAAGTAAGGAAAGTGAGAAAGAGTCGTGAAAAAGTGATCGAAAAGAAAGGCCCATTAAGCAAAGAGTTAGGGAAAAAAGTTAAGAAATAGGCCGTAGAAAAGAAAAAAGAAAAAAAAAAAAACAAAAGCTCCATTATGAGAAAGGGATTTTGAAAATTTTCGGCGACCTGCTGCGACTATGACGGGCCGAAAAAAATCACTTAAGTGGGACAGGCCCTAAAGGTTCAGAAAGGATTGAGCTAAGATATATGGCCAGTCCCAGATTAATGGAACAATGCTATGAGCAGGTACACAAAAAATCTGGAGAAACTCAGCAGGTGCAGCAGCATCTATGGAGCGAAGGAAAAAGGCAACGTTTCGGCCCGAAACGTTGCCTTTTTCCTTTGCTCCATAGATGCTGCTGCGCCCGCTGAGTTTCTCCAGATTTTTTGTGTACCTTCGATTTTCCAGCATCTGCAGTTCCTTCTTAAATGCTATGAGCAGTTTGGGCTGATGGAAGGAGTGTTGCATTTTCGACTCCATCCTGAGAACCAGGAGATTCTCTAATGTGTGATCATTACCAGTTGTACACGTGGTGGATGATTTCAGTGTTCGCAACTACAAGAGATGAAAGATCTGTTATTAAATATTTATAGATTGTTCAACAATGTCGAGACTCAGCCTGCCTGGCACTATAGGAAAGTGTGTCGTAAAGCAAGCAGAGAAAACGCCATGTTAATTTGTTGTAAGAACCATTTCCTTCCACTAAGGTCCCTCCATGAAACAGACTGCAGTTCTGTTCCTTCCAGTTATACATGACAATATTGCGATGAAAGCTGATCGATTAACTCAGTGGGCCGAGCAGCATCTGTAGGGAGGGGGGGGGGGGGGGGGGGGGGAGGAGGTGGGTTAGGGAAGGGTGTGGAGTGGGGTGTGGAAGGGGGAGAAATGGTCAAAGTTTCGGATTGAGTCCCTGCATCAGGACGGAGAGTAGGGAGGGATGCTGAGTTCCTCCAGCACTTTGTGCATTAACCAGCATCAGCCGCTCTTTGTTTTGAAGTGTTGGTGGCAAAATTCCCTTGGCAGATATCAGGATGCTCGGTTCGAGAGTCAGCTGCAGGCCATGTGTCCCATCTGGCCACACCCCACCTCCTGCTGAGCAGTGTCGCTGTTAGGGAGGCGATGGTCTTAATTAAATGTGTCATCTCTCAATTAGTGCGGGGCGTTGAGAGAGAGTGTGAGGAACTAACAAAGCATAAAATAAACTGCTCTTTGGGACAGATGCTCACCCCAAGATGCATCGTATATGTGTTGCTGAGTATCCTGCCGTAAAATTAGACATAAACTTGGAGAACTCAAGTCTCTCAGATTCATCCCGACTCATTTGGAACCGAGAAGTGCAAAGATACCAACTGCAGTAACAGACTCACTACCAGTTGTGATTGAATGTCTCGGGATCTCTGGGCAAGAACACCAGTTAAAACATGTGTAGGAAGGAACTGCAGATGCTGGTTTAAGCTGAAGATAGACACAAAAAGATGGAGTAACTCAGCGGGACAGGCAGCATCTCTGGAGAGAAGGAATCGGTGAAGTTTCGGGTCGAGACCCTTACTGTGACTAGTGTTTCTGTGTATGTATGTAGTCATACGGTGCCTGTGTGTGTGTGTTTGGTTAGGCCACAATGCATTCAGTTTTGTGTTCAGTTTGGGGTCCATGTTATAAGAGAGATGTTGTCAAACTGGAAAGGGTGCAGAGGAGATTTACGAGGATGTTTTACGAGGATTTACGAGGCTTGAGATCTAGGGAGAGGTTGGACTGGCTGGGATTCTATTCCTTGGAGCGCAGGAGGAGGAGGGGGATGGGGGGGGGGGTGATCTTACAGCAGTGTACAAAATCATGAGAGGAATAGATCAGGTAGACGCACAAAGTCTCTTGCCCAGAGGAGTGAATCGAGAACCAGTGTATATAGGTTTAAGGTGTGTGTGTGGGGGGGGGGGGGGTTAATACTAACCTGAGGGATAACTTTTTTACACCAAAGATGGTGGGTGTATGGCAAGAGCTGCCGGTGGAGGTAGTTGAGGAAAGTACTATCATAACGTTTAGACAGGCACATGGATCTAATGCAGGCAGGTAGGACTAGTGCAGATGGGGCATGTTGATTGGTGTGGGCAAGTTGGGCCGTAGGGCCCGTTTCCATGCTGTATTACTCCTTGACTCCATGCCACCGACTCCTTGAGTACATATCTAAATATTGACTTCCAGTAATGTAAGGGACCTGATATTAAAAGTAGTCCTCACCTTTCACCCCACCAGCCGGCAAATACAACAAATAATCCTCCGCCATTTCCGCCACCTCCAGCGTGACCCCACCACTCGCCACATCTTCCCATCTCCCCCTATGTCTGCCTTCCGCAAAGACCGCTCCCTCCGCAACTCCCTTGTCAATTCTTCCCTTCCCTCCCGTACCACCCCCTCCCCGGGCACTTTCCGTTGCAACCGCAAGAAATGCAACACCTGTCCCTTCACCTCCCCCCTCGACTCCATTCAAGGACCCAAGCAGTCGTTCCAGGTGCGACAAAGGTTCACCTGTATCTCCTCCAACCTCATCTACTGCATCCGCTGCTCTAGATGTCAGCTGATTTACATCGGGGAGACTAAGCGGAGGTTGGGCGATCATTTCGTCGAACACCTCTGCTCAGTCCGCAATAACCTACCTGAACTCCCGGTGGCTCAGCACTTCAACTCCCCCTCCCATTCCCAATCCGACCTCTCTGTCCTGGGTCTCCTCCATTGCCAGAGTGAGCAACACCGGAAATTGGAGGAACAGCACCTCATATTCCGCCTGCGTAGCTTGCGTCCGGATGGCATGAACGTTGAATTCTCCCAGGTTTGCCAGCCCTTCCTGTCTCCTCCCCTTCCTTAACCCTCGAGCTGTCTCCTCCCATCCCCCCGCCCTCGGGCTCCTCCTCCTCCCTTTTTCCTTCCTTCTCCCCCCCCACCCCCCATCAGTCTGAAGAAGGGTTTCGGCCCGAAACGTCGCCTATTTCCTTCGCTCCATAGATGCTGCTGCACCCGCTGAGTTTCTCCAGCATTTTTGTGTACCTTAAAAGACTAGCTGTCTGCTGGACAGTGACGGGATCTCTTGGCGCGTTTACAGATGCTGTGCACATCCTACTGAATACATGCCGGTCACAATGTTCTCAGGCCTAGTGACGAGGGTATTGCCCAGGCAAATACGTCAACGGTCTGATGGAGAGCTCGTGACTGGGGATTGGGATTTTTTGATTAATATCACAGGGTTTTTGTGACGCAAAATTTCAGTCACATTTGTAATATCTAATCATCTTTTCTCCTCCCCTCTTCTCCTCCTCTGATCTTGCCACCAAGTATGTTACTCAGCTAATCACTCAGCGTTGTGAGGGTGAGTGTCTGAGCCACCCCACACTGTGTTTTCCCCATAAGTTCATAGAAATGCTGTCAGAAATTGTCAATAGGGTTAAATCTGATGCTGGGTTGGGTGAGGTGGGGTGGGGGGGATGGGGGTGATGTTGGGGGGGGGGGGGGGTGGTGGGGGGGGGGGCGAGGGGCAAGGTATATCTCCATTTAAAAAAAAATCCTCTATCTTTCTGCTACACATTTTTGCCTCCACCACAGTGAGGAGGTGCTTGGAGGACTCACTGTGGTGGATGTTAATTTGTGTTTATTGTTGTTTATTATTGTATTATTGTATGTATGACTGCAGGCACGAAATTTCGTTCAGACCGTAAGGTCTGAATGACAATAAAGGTAATTCTAAAAAAAAAAAAAAATCTACACTGGTGGTTTAGGGGCATTTTTATTTTTCTCCTTTATCCTTTCACTTTTTCCTTTATTCCTTGCTTGCTTTCTCTTTCTTTCCTTTCTTTCATCTTTATAATTTAGGTTATAAGGTCAAAAATGAAGCAGTACAATAATAGTATAATTATAGATGCCGATGGTTTTTATCTTTGTCCAATTGCTTCTAATAATTTTTTTTTTTTTAATTTAAAAAAATTAAAAAATTGTCAATAGAGGGGGCACAATGACGCAGCGGTAGAGCTGCTGTCTTCCAACAGCTCGAGACCTCTTGACCACGGGAGCTGTCTTAATGGAGTTTGTACGTTCTCCCCGTGACCACGTGGGTTTTCTCCGGGTGCTCTCCTCTCATACTAAAGGCATACAGGCTTGTAGGTTAAATGGCTTTGGAAAAATTGTCCCTTGCGTGTAGGATAGTGCTAGTGTACGGGGTGATCGCTGGTCGGCGCGGACTCGATGGGCTGTATCACTAATGTCTAAATCTCTAAAAGGCATCAATGATTACGGTGGAGAAGACAGGAGAATGGGGTTGAGAGGGAAAATTTGATCAGCCGTGATTAAATGACGGAGTAGACTCGATGGGCCGAATGGCCTAATTCTGCTCCTATGCCTGATTCTATTCTATTCTATATTCATCTGCAGCTTTTCTCATTTTCACCAATAATGGCGCTGGGTTTAATTTTGAGAGACAACTGAGTCAAAAAGTTAAACTAAAATAATTCTTATTCCCTTGGTCATTTGCTAGGATTAATATAAACTAGGATTGGAGTTGGTTTGGCAAAGGTTCAGATATTTCTACTGCCAAGTTTAAAATATTTAAAGAAAGGTACTTTAAATAGATGGCCTTTTGAGTTCAGGAAAAAATGCAATTCTCTTTTCCCAGTAACGCGCTTTGCCAATTGGTCAGTCAATTCCCAAATGTAACAATATTCTTGGTTCCAGTTTGGAGATTGAGCACTAAACTGTAGGCTGACACTGGAGTGTTTCACTGTGAGAGCTGCTGTTATTTTGCAAGATATTCCGTTCCGCTGACTCGATCTACATTTCACGCTGCCTTAGCAAGGCCACCAGCATAATCAAGGACCCAGTGTTGCCCTGGGCATTCCCTCTTCTCCCCCTGCCCACTAACTGGGGTGAATGTAGATGAAAAGGTGGGATTATATGAACAACAGCAGGGGACTTCCCCCCCCCCCCCCCTCCCTCCCCCCCCCCCTCCCTCCCCCCCCCCTCCCTCCCCCCCCCCCCCCCCCCTCCCCCCCCCCCCCCTCCCTCCCCCCCCCCCCCGCCTGTACTAATATGAGAGGAATAGATCGGGTAGATGCACAGAGTAGGGGAATCAAGGACCAGAGGACACACTGTATCACTCTATGACTCTGACTCTATAATATTCCTTCTGCAGCTGACATCTACAAGCAGGTTGTCTGGCTATTATCATGGCATTGCTTATGACAACTTGCTTTGTGTATAACTGTTTCCATGCAACCAAAGTGACCAGTCTCTTTTGTATTATGTGCATTGGCAAACTCCGCCATGAGAGTTGTCCAAACTGCTGCTTTTATAAAGTGTTTAAGAAGGAACTGCAGATGCTGGAAAATCGAAGGTACACAAAAAAGCTGGAGAAACTCAGCGGGTGCAGCAGCATCTATGGAGCGAAGGAAAAAGGCAACGTTTCGGGCCGAAACGTTGCCTTTTTCCTTCTCTAAACTAAATTATCGAAATTAGCGAAGGAAATTAGCGAAGGAAAAAGGCAACGTTTCGGGCCGAAACCCAAGGGTTTCGGCCCGAAACGTTGCCTTTTTCCTTCACTCCATAGATGCTGCTGCACCCGCTGAGTTTCTCCAGCTTTTTTGTGTACCTGCTGCTTTTACAAGTTCACGAGTATAATTTAGTTTAGAGATACAACGAGGAAACGTGCCCTTCAGCCCATTGAGTCCCCACCAACCAGCGATCCTTGCACGTTAAAACTACCCTACAAACACTTGGGACAATTTACAATTTTACCGAAGCCACTGCTTCATTCACTTCCATTACTTCCCCGAGCCAAGCTGCCTGCCCTAGCTTTGAACTCGCATGTTCCTCTGCTTTCTATCTTATCTCCTTTTGTTCCTTTTCCGTGAGACCCAGCTATTGAACCCACAGCCTCATTCCCACTAATCTGCTAACCACACAACTTCCCGTGATAGCTGATAGCGTTAATTTGTTCCTTCAGCACATACTTCCTCTCCTTGAAACAAACTTTGATTGCTCCATTTTAGGAAACGATCGTCCCCACCTTCAAACTTCTTGGCTTTCAAATCCATATCCATCTTATTTTTATAACTGGGCAGCAAGGAACTGCTGATGCTGGTTTAAACTGAAGATAGCCACAAAAAAGCTGGAGCAACTCGGCAGGACAGGCAGCATCTCTGGAGAGAAGGAATGCGTGACGTTTCAGGTCGAGACCCTGCTTCAGACTGGAGGTCAGACTGAAACACCAGTCTGAAGAAGGGTCTCGACCTGAAACGTCACCCATTCCTTCTCTCCAGAGATGTTGCCTGTCCTACTGAGTTACTCTAGCTTTTTGTGTCTATCTTATTTTTATAACTCACTGTTGAGGGCACCATCAACAGCAAGAACCACCCCGCCCTACAAGGTTAATTCCCGGGATGGCGGGACTGTCATATGCTGAGAGAATGGAGCAGCTGGGCTTGCACACTCTGGAGTTTAGAAGAATGAGAGGATACACATTGAAACATATAAGATTGTTAAGGGCTTGGACACGCTAGAGGCAGGAAACATGTTCCCGATGTTGGGGGAGTCCAGAACCAGGGGCCACAGTTTAAGAATAAGGGGTAAGCCATTTAGAACGGAGACGAGGAAACGCTTTTTCTCACAGAGAGTGGTGAGTCTGTGGAATTCTCTGCCTCAGAGGGCGGTGGAGGCGGGTTCTCTGGATGCTTATAGGGCTCTTAAAAATAGCGGTCAGGGGATATGGGGAGAAGGCAGGAACGGGGTACTGTTTGGGGATGATCAGCCACGAGAGGAGGTCCATGGGGAGGAGCGAATGCCACCTGAACACAAGTCGTGGTCTGATGTTGAAACACCCAGAACACCCAATGACCCCAGGTTACATCACCGATGATGTGTTCAGGAGCACCAATAGATGTATTTTTATCAAATAGATAATTTACATTTTAATGTTATTATAATATTTTTGTATGCACTTGTATGCCGTAGGGGCGTACAGTCGCCTGTTTTTCAGCGACCTGCAACAACTATGACAGTCGCCTAAAAAATTGCCTGAGCGGGACAAGCCCTTCAGACTCCAGTCTGCTGTTCACAAAGGCATGCCACACACCAAACACTCCACTCAATTCCAGATCCCATCTCCGTGCCAGAGTCCGCTGGTTCAGAAGCCCAACGCTACCATTGACACCAATGTACTGACCTACTCCACCCATACTCCAGATTCTCCAGGCTCAGCAACTGAGCATCTGTGGTGTCGACTCAAGGAGAAACATTGACACAAAATGCTGGAGTAACTCAGCGGGACAGGCAGTGAGAAAGTCACCCAATAAAGCTACGGAAAGGCCTAATGAACCACCGTGGCCTAAAAATCCATCAGGCGAGAATGAAATGCTCGGAGAAGGAGAAAGAGGTGCAGCGCACGCACAGGCCTTGAACCTGGTGAGACGCAGGAGGAGCCCGGCCCGAACTCACCCCACAGAGCCCAGTCCCTCCACGCACTAGAATCTCCCAACCTCTGCAGAGTGGTTACTAAGATGGCTGACCCGTGGGCGGTTGCTGCTGGGACACAAGTCAGGGCCTGATCAACCCCGGCTGGGTCGCCTGGGCGAGGGTGTCTGATGTTGTGAGACCCGAAACACCCGATGACCCCAGGTCACGTCACTGAGGATGTGTCCCGGCGCATCTAGAAAGTGTATCTTTTTCACAGCGGGACAGGCAGCAGCTCTGGAGAGAAGGAATGGGTGACCTTTCCGGTCGAGTCCCTTCTTCAGACCGAGAGTCAGGGGATAGGGTAACTGGAGACATGGAAGGGTAAGGTGTGAAAGCAACAGATCAAAGCAGACGGTGATCAAGGAAATGTACAATGGTTCATGGTTAGCTGAGGGGAAGGTGACAACGAGGCGTACAATCATAAAATTAATCAGGAGGACAGTGAAACCAGTCGGAGACTCCCTTCTTCAGATAGGGCCTGTAACTCCAACATTTTGTGTCTATCTTCAGTGTATGTCAGCATCTGCAGTTCCTTCCTACACAATGACAAGCATTGATGGGTAATGTTCAGTTTAGCTTAGTTTAGTTTAGAGATACAGCACCAGAACAGGCCCTTCGGCCCACCGAGTCCGCCCCGACCTGCGATCCCCACACGTAGACACTTAAATCTGGAGTAACTCAATGGGACAGGCAGCATCTCCGTAGAGAAGGAATGGGTGATATTTCAGGTCGAGACCCTTCTTCAGACCTCGACCCGAAACATCACCCATCTTTCTCTCCATCTTTCTCTCCAGCGAAACACACACACACTAGGAACAATTTACACTGGGCCTACAAACCTGTACGTCTTTGGAGTGTGGGAGGAAACCGAATATCTCAGAGAAAACCCGCGCGGCCACGGGCAGGACGTACAAACTCTGTACAGACAGCGCCCGTAGTCGGGTTCGAACCTAGGTCTCTGGTCTCGACCCGAAACGTCACCTGTCCATTTTCTGCACAGATGCTGCCTGGTTCGCTGAGTTACTCCAGCACTTTGTGACTGTCTTCCCTTTAGAACTTTGTGCGTTTGAGTAATTCTGGAAACGGAATGCTGATAATGCTCTAGTAATGAGTCCTGTGAGGTTTTATTCATCCATCAGGGAAGATGGGAAAGGAACAACAGCATCTTGAGCATCACTGACAATTTGACCGGAAGAACCGCAGTATGATGTGATGGGAACAATGAACAACGGAAGGAAAAGAATAAGTTTGCTGACGTTATGTAGAAGGATTGTTGAAGTCAAATCAGTGTGACTCATGCAGCACTGGAAATATTTAATGAAAATCAGGGTTGGCGCGTAGTATTAACAATATTCGTCAGCAAGTTATTGGTGATGAACAGTGGGCATTGTGTGTGCTGCCTCCATTATGGATTGCTCTCTGTTCACTAATGGACATTAATGGGCTGCTGGGCTTATAATTGGCACAAATGGACGGAAACTAAGGTAAATAAAAGCACTTGGCAAATCAGCGTCTCGCATGCAATAGAACAAGCTTTATGGGGGCTTTGTTGTGCATTAATGTTATTAGTGCTACTTAAGAAGCTTCTGTAATTAGTCCGAATGCCATAGATGGAGAATCGGCAGAGATCTGATCTGCAGTCAGCGTGATGGTGCAACTACATGCACACACACCATCAGGGCAGCGAGTCCTTGAACCCAGAGGGATCATAGAAACATAGAAACATAGAAAATAGGTGCAGGAGTAGGCCATTCGGCCATTCGGCCCTTCGAGCCTGCAGCGCCATTCAATATGATCATGGCTGATCATCCAACTCAGTATCCTGTACCTGCCTTCTCTCCATACCCCCTGATCCCTTTAGCCACAAGGGCCACATCTAACTCCCTCTTAAATATAGCCAATGAACTGGCCTCAACTACCTTCTGCGGGAGAGAATTCCACAGATTCACCACTCTCTGTGTGAAAAAAGTTTTCCTCATCTCGGTCCTAAAAGATTTCCCCTTTATCCTTAAACTGTGACCCCTTGTTCTGGACTTCCCCAACATCGGGAACAATCTTCCTGCATCTAGCCTGTCCAACCCCTTAAGAATTTTGTAAGTTTCTATAAGATCCCCCCTCAATCTTCTAAAATCTAGCGAGTACAAGCCAAGTCTATCCAGTCTTTCTTCATATGAAAGTCCCGACATCCCAGGAATCAGTCTGGTGAACCTTCTCTGTACTCCCATCTCTCCACTGACGACTGCTTCCCTCGTGTTACTTTTACGGAGCGGGTTTGTTGGGGTCAGCTGGCTGCAGCACAGAACAAGTTAGTAGCTACTTGTACCACCGTGATAGACTTCCAATCCCCCCTCCCCTCCCCGACCCACTAAATGAAAACCAGATACCACACCAAACCCAGTCCAAGGATCAGGAACTGGGCAAAAGGCAAAGGCTGGATCCATGTCCTAAAGCCGTGTGGATTGATGGCTTTATCGATAAATTCACCTTACTGTGTAAGTGGGTGGTAGAACCTGTAGGGGGGGGGGGGGGGTAACAAGAAAGTGGGAATTGTTTAAAGATGGGAACCATAAGATCAAAATTGATAGGAGTAGAATTAGGCCATTCGGCCCATCAAGTCTACTCCGCCATTCAATCACGGCTGATCTATCTCTCCCTCCTAACTATAGAGGATTAGTGTAATGTAACGCTGGTGAGCACAGGGCTGGGTGGGCTGAAGGGCCTGTTTCCGTGTTGTTGCGTTCTATTAGTCACAGTATGAACAATGGCCAAGAAAGGCCGAATTCATTTGCTTTGCGCACATTATGTAGAGTAGGAACAATTCATCCCAAACAGAGGAGGTGGTGAGAATCGTCACATTCAGGGTGACAAAGTTTCAATGGTTAGACAGATTATTCATGCTGGTCACCAAGCTCAAAGCGCTGTTGGTCATAGACTCGAGCCCACATTTCCCAAAGAAATGGCCTCCAGAATGTTATTGTGGGCTGTACTTTGTCCCAATATGTTTATGACATTGAATGTCCATGGATGCATTACTGTGATTGTCTTATGAAAATACTGACACAAATGTAGAAAAAAATGATGGCACATGCTTTAAAATATGACTTTTGCTGTACAACAGTAGAAAACATGGAGGACAAACACACAAAGTGCTGGAGTAACTCATCGAGTCGAGCAGCATCTCTGGTTCAATGGTAGGAAGGAACTGGTTGTAAATCAGTAAAGCCATGTAGACAGGTACGTGGACAGGACACGTTTGGAGGGATATGGGCCAAACGCGGGCAGGTGGGACTCATGTGGATGGGACATGTTGGTCGGTGTGGGCAAGTTGGGCCAAAGGACTTGTTTCCACACTGTATCACTCTATGAGTCCATGACCAAGTCTAGTCATCCTTGGACGTTATCTTTGATTTTCTTTTTCCTCTTTTCTCTGTTCCCCAAGACAATAGAATAGTTTTGCTGGAGTAACTCAGCGGGACAGACAAAATAATAGTCACACAGCGTGGAAACAGGCCCTTCAGCCCAATCTGCCGACATCGATCACCATGCCCCATCTACTCTAGTCTGACCTGCCTGCTTTTGGCCCATATCCCTCTAAACTGGTCCTATCCATGTACCTGTCTAAATGTTTCTTAAACGTCGCGAAGGTACCCGTAACAGAACCAAGAAAAGTTAGTAAGTGATGAGGGGGAAATAAGTCAATTTGAAGAAAGGAAATGGTTCCGAGTGCTCACAGAAAGAGTTAGTATTTATGTACAACTAGAATCTTGCCACAAATCTACTAAATGTGTGCTATTATGTTTAGTTTAGTTTAGAGATACAGTGTCGAAACAGGCCCTTCGGCCCACCGGGTCCGTGCCGACCAGCAATCCTCACATATTAACTCTATCCTACACACACTGGGGACACTTTTTACATTTACCAAGCCAATTTACCTACATACCTGTACGCCTTTGGAGTTTGTTCTGCCTCAGTAGTTTTCATGCCTCCTTGGAGGATCTTGTGAAGAATTTTTGAATACAACAAAATAAAATAAGTAAAGGTTTTGTTGAAGAGATGGTTTCTGACCCCATCATTGTTTCTGAGCCGACGGGGGAACGATATTGCAAACAAGGGGCAGAGACTGGATAGGACAGGTTTGTACATGGGTAGGACAGGTTTGGAGGGATATGGGCCAAACACAGGCAGGTGGGACTAGTGTAGCTGGGACATGTGGGCAAGTTGGGCCGAAGGGCTTGTATCACTATGGCTATGACTGCATCAATATCAGCTGTAGGCTCGCAGCACCATCTGCAGGTGGTTAGTGATAATGCAGCCACTATCCGGATTTAAAATGAAAAATATTAATCAAAGTTAAACTGGCTTTACTGAAACATGTTTCATGTGGCATCTTAAATCCCTTCTCACTCCTGGAGACTGCTCCTGTCATTATGCTCTATAGTACTACTCACACACCCACAAGCTCCCATTACTCACACACAGACCTACAAGGAGTACCATAGTCTATTCAGTGGTACAGCAAGAATCAAGGGTAAAGAAACATAGACAATAGGTGCAGGAGTAGGCCATTCGGCCCTTCGAGCCTGCACCGCCATTCAATATGATCATGGCTGATCATCCAACTCAGTATCCTGTACCTGCCTTCTCTCCATACCCCCTGATCCCTTTAGCCACAAGGGCCACATCTAACTCCCTCTTAAATATAGCCAATGAACTGGCCTCAATTACCTTCTGTGGGAGAGAATTCCAGAGATTCACCACTCTCTGTGTGAAAAAAGTTTTCCTCATCTCGGTCGTAAAAGATTTCCCCCTTATCCTTAAACTGTGACCCCTTGTTCTGGAATTCCCCAACATCGGGAACAATCTTCCTGCATCTAGCCTGTCCAACCCCTTAAGAATTTTGTAAGTTTCTATAAGATCCCCCCTCAATCTTCTAAATTCTAGCGAGTACAAACCGAGTCTATCCAGTCTTTCTTCATATGAAAGTCCTGACATCCCAGGAATCAGCCTGGTGAACCTTCTCTGTACTCCCTCTATGGCAAGAATGTCTTTCTTCAGATTAGGAAGAGTGTTTTATTGCCATATGTCCCAGATAGAACAATGACATTCTGACTTTCTGCAGCACCACACTATATTATGTTTACTTATGGTACTCTAAACAATACAATAAATGAGAAAAAAGGTCATATATATATATTATTTTTTATGTATATTAATATATTATATATATTATGGTTTTATATATATATATATATATATATATATATATAAAACCCCTTAAGAATTATATATATATATATATTATTTTTTATGTACATGTATATGCAGGTTTAAATCAAAGGTCAAGCCAAGTCAAGTCAAGAGAGTTTATTGTCATGTGTCCCAGATAGGACAATGAAATTCTTGGACAATCAAATTCTTGCTTGCTGCAGCACAACAGAGTATTGTAAACAAAAATACAGAACAGTTCAGTTCAATATACACATAAACAAGCAGATAAAGGCACTTTATCTGACAAAATGCTGGAGTAACTCAGCGGGTCAGGCAGCATCTCAGGAGAGAAGGAATGGGTGACATTTCGGGTCGAGACCCTTCTTCAGACTGATATATCTGTGCGTGTTTGTGTGTGTACGTGTGTTTTTATATATATGTGTGTATGCAAATATATATGTGTATGTATATACACATGTGTGTGTGTATATATATATATATATGTGTGTGTGTGTGTGTGTGTGTGTGTGTGTGTGTGTGTATGTGTGTGTATATATACTGTACACACATATAGCTATATAGAAACAAACACTAATAGTGCAAAAAGACAAAACCAATGCCCCCAAGTCCATGGTCTGCCCTGTAATGCTGAGCTTCTATGCGGGAATTAATGCAACATGCTTTATTTCTCTGAGAAGAAGATAATTTTTTTTTTGTAAACCAGCATCTTGTTTACATCTCCAAGGGTCATGGGGAGAAGGCAGGAAAATGGGATTAGGAGGCAGAGATCAGCCAGCATTGAATGGCGGAGAAGACTCGATGGGCCGAATGGCCTAATTCTGCTCCTACAACTTGTGAACTTATTTCTACTTCTGGACAAGTACTTGAATAGGAAAGGTTTAGAGGGATTATGGCTCTGACACAGGCGAGTGGGACTAGCTTACATGGGTATCTTGGACAGCATGGGCAAGTTGGGCAAAGGGTCCTATGACTCTATGAGGCAGACTGTCTTCTCTGAGAGGGTTGTGGCTCATTGTAACTCTGCCCTAAGTTGTTGTGGGGGCCACGTCCTCAAGTTTCAAATCAATAAGGGAGTCAGGGTTAGGGTTATGCGGAAAGTGACGTCAGGACCAGCTATGATCCTGTTGCATGGCAGAAGATGCACCAGGGGCTGAACATTGTATCTCATAGACTGAGCTTGCATGTACATACTGTGAACACTGGGGGGCAGTATTGACCACTGAAAAGATTTGGTCATTTACCCTACATCTGACATTAGTTCTTGTCAAAACCTCATTGAACTGCACAGTGAGATGATTGGAGTTTAATCTGAGCAAGTGTGAGGTGCTGAACTTTGGGAGATCAAATGTAAGGGGAAAATATACAATTGATAGCAAGAATCTTAACTGTATTGATATACAGGGAAATATTGGAGTCCAAGTCCTTAACTCCTTGAAAAAGGCAACTTGAAGAATGGTCTCGACCCGAAACGTCACCCATTCCTTCTCTCCAGAGATGCTGCCTGTCCTGCTGAATTACTCCAGCATTTTGTGTCTTTCTTTGGTTTAAACCAGCATCTGCAGTTTCTTCTTACACATCACAACTAGATCGAGTGATAAAGAGGGCATATCTTCATCGCTAACCTGCATTGGTTGGGGGCGTTGAGTATAAGGGTCAGGAATTCATGACGCAGCTTAATTGGACTGTGGTTAGGCCGCGTTTGGAATATTGCGCACAGTTCTGATCGCCCCATTGCAGAAGGGATGTGGAGGCTTTCGACTATAGGAGCAAAGAGGTCCTTCTGCAGTTGTACAGAGCCCTAGTGAGACCACACCTGGAGTATTGTGTGCAGTTGTGGTCCCCTTATTTGAGGAAGGACATTCTTGCTATTGAGGGAGCCCAGCGTAGGTTTACAAGGTTAATTCCCGGGATGGGGGGGGACTGTCGTATGCTGAGAGAATGGAGCAGCTGGGCTTGTACACTCTGGAGTTTAGAAGGATGAGAGGGCATCTCATTGAAACATATAAGATTGTTAAGGGCTTGGACACGCTAGAGGCAGGAAACATGTTCCCGATGTTGGGGAAGTCCAGAACCAGGGGCCACAGTTTAAGAATAAGGAGTAAGCCATTAAGAACGGAGACGAGGAAACACTTTTTCTCACAGAGAGTGGTGAGTCTGTGGAATTCTCTGCCTCAGAGGGCGGTGGAGGCAGGTTCTCGGGATGCTTTCAGGAGAGAGCTAGATAGGGCTCTTAAAAATAGCGCTGGGGATATGGGGCGAAGGCAGGAATGGGGTATGATTGGGGATGATCAGCCATGATCACATTGAATGGCGGTGCTGGCTCGATGGGCCGAATGGTCTACTGTACCTATTGTCTATTGTCTATTGGCTTTGGAAAAGGTGCAGAGGAGGTTTACCAGAGGTGGCTAGATTAGAGTGTGTCGGACAAATCTGTATTGCTTTCTCTGGAGCGGCAGAGGTTGAGGAGAGTCCTGAGAGAAGTATATAAAATTTGGCGAGGCATAGATGGGGTAGATAGTCAGAACCTTTTCCCTAGGATGGAAATATTAAATACTGGAGGGTAGAGCTTTAAGATGAGAGGGGCAATATTTAAAAGAGATGTGCGGGGCACGTTGTTTTAAAACTGAGGGTGGTGAGTGCCTGGAATGTACTGCCAGGGGTGGTAGTGAAGTCAGATGTGATAGTGGATTTTTGGATAGGCACATGGATATGGAGTGAATGGAAGGATATGGATTATAGGTAGATAAGAGTTGGTGTGTGAGAAAGAACTGCAGATGTTGGTACACAAAATGCTCGAGTAACTCAGCGGGTGAGGCGGCATCTCTGGAAAAAAGGAATGGCCGACGTTTCGGGTCGAGACCCTTCTTCAGACTGATGTCAAGGGAGGGGGTGGGGCAAAGATAGAATATAGGTGGAGACAGTAAGACAAGTGGGAGAACTGGGAATGGGATGGAGAGGGAAAGCAAGGGCTATCTGAAGTTAGAGAAGTCAATGTTCATACCGCTGGGGTGTAAACTACCCAAGTGAAACATGAGGTGCTGTTCCTCCAATTTGCACTGGGCCTCACTCTGACAATGGAGGAGGCCCAGGACAGAAAGGTCAGATTGGGATTGGGAGGGGGAGTTGGGAGTTGAAGTGATGAACCACCGGGAGGTTAAGACGGACTGTGCGGAGGTGTTCAGGGAAACATTCGCCGAGCCTGCGCTTGGTCAACGCTGATGTAGATAAGAGTTGGTCTTGGCATCATGTTTGGCTCTGACAATGTCCCTGACTTGTTCTATGTTCTATGATGAAAGAATATGTTTTTCCTTTGGACAGTAGTACACAGATTGGAAACGAACGCTTTCAACAACTGGAGGACAATCAGAATGGGAAATGAAAATCTAACCAGTATATGCACAGCATGGATCCAGCTGCAGTCTTTGGAAATGTAGACACTACAACAAGGGTTTCGGCCCGAAACGTCGCCTATTTCCTTCGCTCCATAGATGCTGCTGCACCCGCTGAGTTTCTCCAGCATTTTTGTGTACCTTCGATCTTCCAGCATCTGCAGTTCCTTCTTGAACACTACAACTGCCTCCGCTGTTCTCCAACTTATTAAGGGCCTGTCCCACTTGGCAATTTTTTTCAGTGACTGCCGGCGTCATATCCGTGTCGCCAAAAGATTTTGAACATTTCAAAATCCAGCGGCGACAAAAGAAATGTTGTGACACTTGAAAAAACAGCGCGCGTCAATGCGTCATCACGTCGCGTCACGCCACGTCACGCCACGTCATCACGCCACGTCACGCAGCTAATTCTTCGGTGACCTGACACGTCAGTCAATGATGCCGGCAGTCGCCGAAAAACACCTCCAAGTGGGACAGGGCCTTTACTGTCTAATTTATGGTCTTGTGTACCCACCGAGGAACAGTGAAAGGATTTTGTTGCATGCGATCCTGTCAGCAGAAAGACAATACATGATTACACTCGATCCATTTACAGTGTCTGTAGGAATAGTGATTTAAGAGAGTAGATAGAGCGATTGTAATGTAAATTTGTAGATGTGCTTCTGTGGCCAGCATGCAAACAGTCGCCTGGGTTGGGCGCCTTCTTGGAATTTAATTACAAGGAATTTAATGATAAGGGAGTAATGTTTGCAGGAAAGTCTGATCTAGGATAGTCTGAGGGTCACCAGTGGGGTAGTTCAGGACTGCTGTCTGAATGCTCTTAGAGCACGGCAACATGTTAAGGTGACTACAGATCGAAAAGCAAAAAGGTGATCCAACAAGAGTGAAGAGTGGGCACCTGCTGAAGCACCCACAGATGCACTGGAGGAAGCACCCGCACAGATTGCCTCACGGCCTGGCTCCACGCTCCATTGCCCTCTCGTTCACTCTAGCTTGTACACTCTGGAGTTTAGAAGGAAGGGCTTTCTCACTGTGCGACCTGAAGCAAGACTTAACAAAATTTAACATCGTGGGAACATTCTGCGATAGCAGTACGGCATTCGTGGACCACCGAGGACCTCCGTGGCGCTAACGGCAGGTAGTCGTGTGACTTGGTAAGGTCGGGAGAAAATTCAAACATTTTTGAATTTCTCCAAGAGTGCCTTGAGCACTTTTTGGTGAGCGTTGCAACATTATATGAACGCAGTGGCCCGTGCGATATCCGTAATACCTCTTGCGGGTACCGTGGGAACTCCTGCGAACGGTGAGTAACTGAGCAGTTTGATTGTCAGTGCTTGTTTTACCTCATTGTTAAATAAATATATTTTTTACTATCAGATTGATGTCTGCAATTCTTCATTAACAATAAACAATAAACAATAAAATTAACAATTCTTCATGACAATAAAGGCTATCTAATCTAATCTAATCTAATCTAATCTAATCTAATCTAATCTAATCTAATCTAATCTAATCTAATCTAATCTAATTAACACATCACTACAAGATGAATGTCTCTAATGTTATAATCCCTCTCATGCTGAAACACAAAATAGTTGAAGGGAGGTGAAATAATCACATTTTCATTCTTTTTCATTTTTGAGTGTTCAGGTACCTCACTTGCTGAGCTATTTTACTCCAGCAGTTTGTGTCTCTTTTTGTCTAAAGCAGTTTCTAAGACTGGAGGAACTCCACGGGCCAGGCAGCATCTACGGAGGGAAATGGACATGCGACCCTTTCTTCAGGCTGCCTTATCTCTCTCTCCCCCCCCCCCCCCCTCCCCCCAACTCCCACCCACACACACAAATGCTGGAGAAACTCAGCGGGTGCAGCAGCATCTATGGAACGAAGGAAATAGGCAACGTTTCGGCCCGAAACGTTGCCTATTTCATTCGTTCCATAGATGCTGCTGCACCCGCTGAGTTTCTCCAGCATTATTGTGTACCTTCGATTTTCCAGCATCTGCAGTTCCTTCTTAAACACAAATGCACCGAGTTCCTCCAGCACTTCGTGTTTTGCTCAGTATTCCAGCATCCGCTGTCTCCCGCGTCTCCAATAAAACAAAACTACTGTCAAAAGGGTGAAGAATAGGGGCAGAGATAGATACATTCCTGATTAGTGCGGCTGTCAGGAGGTTATGGGGAGAAGGCAAGAGAATGTGGTTGAGAGGGAGTGCCCATCTGTTACTATTAATTGTACAGTTCGGTCTGTGAAACGCAACACGCCAGCCCCGACATCCAGCCCGGTGGTCAGTCCTTTGAAGATAGACACCAGTTGCTTGGAGCAACTCAACGGGACAGGCAGCATCTCTGGAGAGAAGGAACGGGTGGCGTTTCGGGTTGAGAGCCTTCTTCAGACTGAAAGTTTCACCTCTCAGTAGATAATAAAATAAGACAATCATCACGGACAATGTGAGACAAAGTCTTTATTCCTATTTGACAAAATAAAAAGACGACCTTGCACATATTGAGAGAAGGTGCATCACACCAAACAACATTTGTCTAAAAAAAACCAGATTATTCTTCAGCTCATTAAAGAGCTCGGGTGAAAAAAACCAATATAGTGTGTGAAAAAAAGTAACATCATTTGTGCCACGTGATTAACAACACTACAGTCCACGATGTTCATTCAAGATTAACGGGAAAGATCGGGAGACGGACAAGTCACTCGCACAAATAACAGAAATGCCGAGTACCGTGGGAACTCTTTATCGTGCGGAACTCGTGCTGGACCACGACCACTTCACTCGGGTGACATCTTGCTTCAGGTCGCACCGTGAGAACTGGCCATGAGAGGGCATCTCATTGAAACATATAAGATTATTAACAGTTTGGACACGCTAGAGGCAGGAAACATGTTCCCGATGTTGGGGGAGTCCAGAACCAGGGGCCACAGTTTAAGAATAAGGAGCAAGCCATTTGGAACGGAGACGAGGAAACACTTTTTCTCACAGAGAGTGGTGAGTCTGTTGAATTCTCTGCCTCAGAGGGCGGTGGAGGCCGGTTCTCTGGATGCTTTCAAGAGAGAGCTAGATAGGGCTCTTAAAAATAGTGGAGTCAGGGGATATGGGGAGAAGGCGGGAACGGGGTACTGATTGGGGATGATCAGCCATGATCACATTGAATGGCGGTGCTGGCTCGAAGGGGTGAATGGCCTACTCCTGCACCTATTGTCTATTGTCTATTGTTCATCCTTCAAGTTTTAATGTTCTTACAAATGTAGAGCCGTGACGGTGTTGGAGGCCTGTCGTCCTGGTGGAGGCTCCGGGCTGGAATCGCACTTTGGTCGGTCTGGAATTCATTCTTTTGTCTTAGATTCTGAAATAGTGTCGCAATGAAGGGGATCATTCAGCTCAATGTACCTATATCATTGTATTTTGTTAAAGCCGAGAGAAGCTAAGATTCCCTGAGATAAAATAAAATGAGTTTTTCTGCACAAAATCAGCAGGGGGAGGGAGGGAGGGAGGGAGGGAGGGAGGGAGGGAGGGAGGGAGGGAGGGAGGGAGGGAGGGAGGGAGGGAGAGAGAGTAGACAAGAAATCTGGAGAAACTCCTCGGGTGAGGCAGTATCAATGGAGCGAAGGAATAGGCGATGATTCGGGTCGAGACCCTTCTTCAAGACCCTTCTCTCTGAGGGTGAGAGAGGGTGAGAGGGTGTGTGAGGGTCCAGAACAAGGGGTCACAGTTTAAGGATAAGGGGGAAATCTTTTCGGACCGAGATGAGGAAAACACTTTTCACACAGAGAGTGGTGAATCTGTGGAATTCTCTGCCACAGAAGGTAGTTGAGGCCAGTTCATTGGCTATATTTAAGAGGGAGTTAGATGTGGCCCTTGTGGCTAAAGGTATCAGGGGGTATGGAGAGAAGGCAGGTACAGGATACTGAGTTGGATGATCAGCCATGATCATATTGAATGGCGGTGCAGGCTCGAAGGGCCGAATGGCCTACTCCTGCACCTATTTTCTATGTTTCTATGTGAGTGAGTGTGAGTGAGTGTGAGTGAGTGTTGAGTGAGTGTGAGTGAGTGTTGAGTGAGTGTGAGTGAGTGTTGAGTGAGTGTGAGTGAGTGTTGAGTGAGTGTGAGTGAGTGTGAGTGAGTGTGAGTGAGTGTGTGAGTGTTGAGTGAGTGTGAGTGAGTGTTGAGTGAGTGTTGAGTGAGTGTGAGTGAGTGAGTGTGAGTGAGTGTGAGTGAGTGTGTGAGTGTTGAGTGAGTGTGAGTGAGTGTTGAGTGAGTGTGAGTGAGTGTGAGTGAGTGTGAGTGAGTGTTGAGTGAGTGTGAGTGAGTGTGAGTGAGTGTTGAGTGAGTGTGAGTGAGTGTTGAGTGAGTGTGAGAGAGTGTTGAGTGAGTGTGAGTGAGTGTGAGTGAGTGTGAGTGAGTGTGAGTGAGTGTTGAGTGAGTGTGAGTGAGTGTGAGTGAGTGTGTGAGTGCCTATTGCATTGTATCAGTTTATTTATTGTGTATATATATGGTCTATGGCATATAGACACACTGAAGTTTTATCTTCAAGAAGGAACTGCAGATGCTGGAAAATCGAAGGTAGACAAAGTTGCTGGAGAAACTCAGCGGGTGCGGCAGCATCTGTGGAGCGAAGGAAATAGGCAACGTTTCGGCACGAAACGTTGCCTATTTCCTTCGCTCCACTGATGCTGCCGTACCCGCTGAGTTTCTCCAGCAACTTTGTCTACCCTGAACTTTTATCTCCTGTTCTGTATTATGTTTACATATTCTGTTGTGCTGCAGCAAGCAAGAATTTCATTGTCCTATCTGGGACAAATGACAATAAAACTCTCTTGACTCTTGAGTGAGTGAGTGTTTTTGTTTGTCATTTAACATTATTACTCCTATCTATCATCACATTGATCCCATCTTCCACAGTCTTTGCGGGCGAAGGGGGCTATAGGGGAGAGGGTCTCCACAGCTCTGTTGTGCGTGCCCTTTGCTCCTGGGCCAGCTGCCTTCCCTGAGGTATAGATTACACCGCACCTCTCACCTGCACCCGAAGTCGGCTGTTGAAACCCCTGTCCCACGGTACGAGTTCATTCCACGAGCTCTCCCGAGTTTGCCCTGATTCGAACTCGGAGATTCACGGTAATGGCCGCTCGTCGGTACTCGGGGCTCTCGTGGACATTTTTCATCATGTTGAAAAATCTTCACGAGTCTTCCCGTGCTTACCTGCCGTTAGCGAGTCTTCCCGAGTCCCTGCCGTTAGCGCTAAGTGACGTCCCCGAGCTCCGTCGTACCCGCTACGTTCATTCTCCGTGCTTACCACGAGTTTGATTTTTTTTAAACTCGGGAGAGCTCTTGGAATGAACTCGCAACGTTGGACAAAATATCATTTTCTCGTGAGTGACATTCTGCAACAGACCGTTCCCTGGAGAAACACATTGGAATGTACACAAGCATCGCCAGTGAGTTTTGCATCTTGTGAGGCCCCAGTTTTAGAAAGTGCCCTTTAAATACTGAGCAGAGATCTCCCAGTTGGCTTGAGACTGTTCAGCGAGTGTTGCATGGAACTCTCATCTCAATAGACAATAGACAATAGGTGCAGGAGCAGGCCATTTGGCCCTTCGAGCCAGCACCGCCATTCAATGTGATCATGTCTGATCATCTCCAGTGTCAATTGGAATGAAGACATGCGATGCACATTGAATATCAGACTTCATCTTGCATTAAACGTTGTTCCCTGATTATGTATCTTCTCTCTCAATGGCTCAGTTGTAATCATGTGTTGTCTTTCTGCTGACTGGACAGCGCGCTACAAAAGGTTTTCACTGTACCTCGGTACCCGTGACAATAAACTACACTAAACTGAACTGATCTGAACTTGAAGGTACACAAAATTGCTGGGGAAACTCAGCGGGTGCAGCAGCATCTATGGAGCGAAGGAAATAGGCGACGTTTCGGGCCGAAACCCTTCTTCAGACTGATGGGGGGTGGGGAAAGAAAGAAGGAAAAAGGGAGGAGGAGGAGGAGCCCGAGGGCGGGCGGATGGGGGGGTGGGAGGAGACAGCTAGAGGGTTAAGGAAGGGGAGGAGACAGCACGGGCTAGCCAAATTGGGAGAATTCAATGTTAATGCCATAAGGACGCAAGGACCCCAGACGGAATATGAGGTGCTGTTCCTCCAATTTCCGCTGTTGCTCACTCTGGCAATGGAGGAGACCCAGGACAGAGAGGTCGGATTGGGAATGGGAGGGGGAGTTGAAGTGCTGAGCCACCGGGAGGTCAGGTAGGTTATTGCGGACTGAGCGGAGGTGTTCGGCGAAGCGATCGCCCAACCTACGCTTGGTCTCACCGATGTAAATCTGAACTTGATCTTGTTAAGTGCCTGACGCTGGGAAAGGTTCACGTGAACTAACAAGGATCACCACCGGCAGAAGTGCTGATCCAATTTCCAGATTGTCGCAGCTTCACTCCAGAGTCTTCACTAATGCATTCACTCCAGGACCACCAAGTTGGGTCATGTAGGCCTGAGCAAAACAGGGGAATGCATCGCACAAATTGGAGGAACAGCAACTCATATTTTGCTTGGGAAATGTAGAACCCAGCGGGTATGAACGTTGATTTTTACTCATTTCAAGTGAAGCCTGTATGGTCGCGAGTAGTCGCCCAAAGAGTCGTACCTTTTTCTGGTCGCCGCTGGATTTTCAACATGTTGGAAATTTTCGGCGACCTGCTGAGACTATGACAGGTGCCGAAAAGTCGCCGAAAAAATAGTGTAAGTGGGACAGGCCCTTTAGACAATAGACAATAGACAATAGGTGCAGGAGTAGGCCATTCGCCCCTTCGAGCCAGCACCTCCATTCAATGTGATCATGGCTGATCATCCCCAATCAGTACCCCGTTCCTGCCTTCTCCTCAAATCCCCTGACTGCTATTTTTAAGAGCCCTATCTAGCTCTTTCTTGAAAGCATCCAGAGAACCTGCCTCCACCACCCTCTGAGGCAGAGAATTCCACACACTCACCACTCTCTATGCGAAAAAGTGTTTCCTCGTCTCCATTTTAAATGGCTTACTCCTTATTCTTAAACTGTGGTTTAACAGCATCCCGAGAAGACATCTCAAAGAAGAAGAAAAAGACTGAGATGGAAGAATTAAAAACGTTCCTTAAGGAGGAACTTAAAAATCTTAGACAGGACTTTAAAGAGGATCTAGCATCTTTTAAAAAAGAAATGAAAGACCAAATTAAAGAAGAAGTTACAGAGATGGTACGCGAAGTCCTTGAAGACTGGAAATTAGAAATGGAAAGAAATATGACCCAAAATGTTGAAGAAGTAAATGAAAAACTGAATAAGATGGAATCCAGATTTGATTCTAAACTTGAACCTATTCTCCTGACATTAGACCAACACTACAAGATTGTAAAAGAACTTGAGGAACTTGCTGAGACAAGCACCGCAACTACAAAACAACTCATCACTGAGAACCAACGCCTATCAAAGTTATTGTATCAAATAACTGAAAAATGTACAGACTTGGAGGGACGACAGAGGCGTCAGAATTTAAGAATCGTGGGCATCCATGAAGGCAGAGAGGGGACTCGTGACCCCCGTGAATTTGCTGCAGAAGTACTGAAAACAATTTTGAACCTGGATCAGGCGCCATTACTTGCCCGAGCACACAGAGTGGGTCGCCCAAAGGTGGGCGACCGACCAAGAATAATGATAGTAAAGGTCCAATATGACCATGTATTGGATGACATGATGAGGAAAATTGGTAAAAGCAGAAATCTTGTATATGAAGGAGACAAGATTAGCGTATTCAGAGATTACCCCGTGGAAGTTGCTAAGAAAAGAGCGTTGTTCACAGAAACAAGAAGAATACTGAAGAACATAAAGAATCTGAGATATGGACTGTTATACCCCGCAACACTGAGAGTCAGTTACGAGAAGAAGGAATACTTCTTCATCAAGCACACGGAAGCATTTGAATTTGCCAAGAACGTCGAGGACAAGATCGAAGATTGAAAAATATTCAACTCTTAACACCTACTCGGACACTGCTATCTCGCAGAGAAGATATGGAACTCTAAACTTTAAACTATTATATTTAAGAGTTGCCTAAAATTCGCAATAAGAATTGGGTATATTTCCTACAACGGATATATATAAAACTAACATTCTAGTACTAACCTCTAACCTCTAACAACTATTAATAATCAAGAATATTAACTAACACTAACTAATGATAACAAGATTATTTAGATTATTTAAGAATTAATTAAAAGTATGAAATATAAGTAAAGTATGATTCAGGTATTTTATAATGAGAAATGTCTGATGGCCCTTGCCCTGATGTTTTCGTTTTTGATTATTCTTTGATAAATGTTTAGATTATACAAAACTAATATCTCAATTTGAGACTACTAATTATACCATTAATGGAATATAATCAATATTTCTTTCCCCCCCACAAATTGTATGCATCGAATTGGAAACTTTCCTTTTAAGGAAAGCACGGAGCTAGTATTTTTATAAACCAAAAGCTACGGAAGTCCATAGATGCTTAGCCACATTAGGGTGGCTATCACTAACTGCACTAATTGTAGTTGTAGTTGCTTTTCTTTTTTACTTTCCACACTTTACTAACCCTATTAGCTATCACCTTTTTTATCTTATATCACATTATATTTTGTATATGGAATGGAATTGCATATTTTATTTAAGGAGATACGTTCGGATGGAAAACAGACGTGACCTAAAATTCATCTACCTGAAGTTCAAGTATAAGGTAGGGTTGAGTGTGCTGAATCATCTGCTCTACCACTTAATCACAAGATGCAAGACATGAATATAAAAATTGGGGGTGAGGGAATTAAATTCTGTAGTTGGAATGTTAAGGGAATTAATGAACCTATCAAGAGAGGCAAAGTGTTAGCACATTTAAAATCATTGAAAACAGATATAATATTTCTCCAGGAGACACATCTTAAAAAGGAAGCACAACATAGACTGAAAGCAAAATGGATTGCTAAAGCGTACCATTCTTCATTCTCACATAAATCAAGAGGTGTTGCAATATTAATTCGTAAAGGTATACCCTTTAAACATATATCAACGATAGAAGACATTGAAGGCAGATATATTATAATAATAGGGGAGTTATACTTAAAAAAGGTGACTCTCCTCAATGTGTATGGACCAAATTTTGATAGCCCTCTGTTTTTTAAGAGAATTCTTAACAATATCCCGGAAGGTACACAACAAAACTTAATAATTGGTGGAGATTTAAATTGTACATTGGATGCTTGTTTGGACAGATCATCAACTCAAAGAAAACTAAAATCTCGATCAAGTGAATTTTTAAATTCATACATTAATACCACTAATATTAAGGACGTCTGGAGAATTGAAAATCCATCGGGCCGAGAATATTCATTTTACTCACCAGTACATAAAACTTACTCAAGGATAGACTATTTTTTGGTAGATTCAAAACTTATCCCATTCACCTATAACTCACAATATCACAACATCATAATCTCAGACCATGCCCCATTAACATTTATGATCAAAATAAACGGAATGGCAGAGACACAGTCGTGGCCATTACGGAGACATGGCTGCAAGGAGATCAGGACTGGGAGTTAAATATAGAGGGGTACTCGACAATTAGGAAAGATAGACAGGAAAGAAAGGGAGGAGGGGTGGCCCTTTTAATAAGGGAGGGAATAACGGCAATAGAGAGGAAGGATATTGCGTTGAAGGATCAGGATAGTGAAACAGCTTGGGTACAGATAGAGAATAATAAGGGGAAAAAAACACTAGTGGGTGTAATTTATAGACCTCCAAATAGCTGTGACGCTGTTAGTCAGAACATAAATCTGCAAATAGTTGACGCATGTAAAAAGGGAACTGCTGTAATCATGGGGGACTTCAATTTTCATATTAATTGGGCAAACCAAACTGGGCAGGGTAGACTAGAGGAAGAGTTTATAGAATGTATTAGAGACGGGTTCCTAGAACAGTATGTCACCGAACCGACAAGGGGGGAGGCAATCTTGGATCTGGTCCTGTGTAATGAAGCAGGATTAATTAAAAATGTCATAGTTAGGGACTCGTTGGGAACAAGTGACCACAATATGGTCGAATTCCATATTCAAATAGAAGGGGAGCAGGTTGAAACTCAGGCTAGGGTGCTTAGTCTAAATAAGGGGGATTATGAAGGTATGAGGACTGAGCTGATCAAAGTTGACTGGGATAGCAGACTCAAGAATAAGACGGTACATGAGCAGTGGTGTACGTTTAAGGGTATACTGTATAACCTTCAAGAAAAATTTATTCCTATGAAGAAAAAAAGGGGTAAGGGTAAGAACAGTCAGCCATGGCTCAGTAAAACTATAAAGGATAGTATTCGGCTGAAGGCAAGGGCATATAAGGTAGCCAGAGATAGTGGGAGGGTAGAGGATTGGGAAGCATTTAAAGGTCAGCAAAAAATAACTAAGAGATTAATTAAGACGGGGAAAATAGACTATGAAAGGAATTTAGCGAACAACATAAAAACTAATAGTAAGAGTTTTTATAGCTATATAAAAAGAAAAAGGGTGGCTAAGGTGAACGTTGGTCCATTGGAGGGTGAGACTGGAGAGTTGTTGGTGGGGAACATGGAAATGGCAAAGGCATTAAACGAGTATTTTGTATCAGTCTTCACCATAGAAGACACAAAAAATATTCCAACGCTGGATAAACAGGGGGCGGTAGGAATGGAGGAGCTAAATACTATTAAGATCACCAAGGAGGTGGTATTAGGGAAATTAATGAGACTGAAGGAGGATAAATCCCCTGGGCCTGATGGATTACATCCAAGGGTCTTGAGGGAGATAGCGGTGGGGATTGTGGATGCATTGGTGATAATTTTCCAAAACTCCCTGGAGGCAGGAACGGTCCCAGTGGATTGGAAAATGGCCAATGTAACACCTATATTTAAAAAAGGAAGTAAACAGAAGGCGGGTAACTATAGACCGGTTAGTCTAACATCGGTGGTGGGTAAAATGTTAGAGACAATTATTAAAGAAACACTAACGGGGCACTTGGATAAACATGACTTCATCGGACAGAACCAGCATGGTTTTGTGAAGGGGAAGTCCTGTTTAACGAATCTGCTCGAATTCTTTGAGGAAGTAACAACCCGGGTGGATAAAGGGGAACCGGTGGATGTGGTATACTTGGACTTCCAAAAGGCTTTTGACAAGGTGCCACATAAGAGACTATTGCTAAAAATAAAAAATTATGGGATTGGGGGTAATATATTAGCATGGGTAGAGGATTGGCTAACAAATAGGAAGCAGAGAGTGGGGATAAATGGTTCATACTCGGGATGGCAACCGGTAACTAGCGGGGTTCCGCAAGGGTCGGTGCTGGGACCCCAGTTGTTCACAATTTATATAAATGATTTGGAGGAGGGAACCAAGTGTAATATATCAAAATTTGCGGACGATACAAAAATGGGAGGAAAAGTAGGGGATGAGGAGGATAGGAAGAGTCTGCAAAAGGATATAGATAAGCTAGGTGAGTGGGCAACAACTTGGCAGATGAAATTTAATACTAATAAATGTGAAGTCATTCACTTTGGGAAAAAAAATGATAGGGCAAGTTATTTTCTAAATGAGGAGGAGCTGCGTTGTAATGCAATGCAAAGGGATCTAGGGGTATTAGTACATGAATCACTAAAAGTTAGTATGCAGGTGCAGCAAGCAATCAGGAAGGCCAATGGAGTTTTGGCCTTTATTGCTAGGGGGATTGAGTATAAAAACACGGAGGTCTTGCTGCAGCTGTACACAGTATTAGTGAGACCACATTTGGAATACTGTGTACAGTTCTGGGGTCCATACTTAAGAAAGGATGTACTAGCCCTGGAGGCAGTGCAGCGAAGGTTTACAAGATTAATTCCTGCAATGAGGGGATTGACATATGAGGAAAGGTTAAGTAGGCTGGAACTCTACTCTTTGGAGTTTAGAAGAATGAGAGGCGATCTCATTGAAACATATAAGATCGTGAGGGGCCTTGATCGGGTGGATGCACCGAGGATGTTCCCAATGATCGGGGAAACTAGAACTAGGGGACATAGTTGCAGAATAAGGGGGGGCTCTTTTAAAACTGAGATGAGGAAGAACTTCTTCACCCAGAGGGTGGTTAATTTATGGAATTCACTGCCCCAGGGAGCAGTGGAAGCAGAAACTTTAAATATATTTAAGACTAAAATAGATGGTTTTTTAGCTGCCAAGGGGATAAGGGGCTACGGGGAGAGGGCAGGGATATGGACCTAGGTATGGTTAGTATAGTAAGACCTGAGTGATCTCCTGGACAAGTGTCGATCGCCTGGATTGGGGTCGGAGAGGAATTTCCCGGATTTTTTTCCCGAATTGGACCTGGGTTTTTATCCGGTTTTTTGCCTCCCCCAGGAGATCGCGAGGTTCTTGGGGTGGAGAGGGGTGATAGCGGTATAAAGGGGAGGGTAGTGTCTTGTGTTCTGTGTCTTGTGTCTACTGTTTGTGGGTAAGTGTGTCTGTTTAGTGTTCAGCCATGAGCGAATGGCGGTGCGGGCTCGACGGACCTGGTGGTCTACTCTCGCACCTACTTTCTATGTCTATGTCTATGTCTATCTAGTCACAATGGAGATTTAATCCCCAAATCTTAAAAGATAAGTCATGTAATGAATATCTAGTAAAACAGATTAAAATGTTTTTTGAGGCTAACGATAGCCCTGAAATCTCTGCCTCGCTTCTTTGGGAAACATTTAAAGCATTTGTACGAGGAGCATTAATTTCTTCCCAATCATTTTTTAATAAAGAGAATAGGGCCAAACAAAAGAAACTGGAAATGGAAATAAAGCAATTAGACACAGAAAATGCAGCAGCACCATCCACGATAAAACACAATAAAATAGTAAGATTAAACGAGAACTTACCAGTTTGAAGTTTGATCTTTATTTTATGAGGAGGAACGTTGAGGGAATACGTGAAGAACCCCGCCTACGGCGCATGCGTGTCATTCTTCAAAGCAGCGGTGTGAGGTCACAGATAGAAAATAATGACCTAAGATAGTAAGATTATTAAAGAGATACCAGTTTAAGATATGACCATATAAGGGTGGGAGCGGAGGGCACGTATTCCCTCAACGTTCCTCCTCATAAAATAAAGATCAAACTTCAAACTGGTAAGTTCTCGTTTAATCTTACTATTTTACTTCGGAGTCACGTGAGTGACTTCGTGAAGACTTCAAAGCTCTGTGACCTCATGCCGTGGAACGAGTCCAATCTTCACAACTGCCTTGGTAGTTTGGGAGAAATTGTTACTGGTATTTAAAAAAAAAAAAAACACAATGATACCAACATTTTTAAGCAAAAATTGTAAATAATATTTATTAAATCAATTTATAAACCTTATAAGCTTCAGGTGTAAATTAAATAGAACTCAAAATTTTGCCCGAAAACGTTTCTTCTTTTCTAACTGGTTTGTTGTAATATGTGCGAAACGTTTTCTCTGATGACCATCCTGCAGTTCTGAGGATATTGTCCATCGGTACCTCCAGGCGATTAGCTGCTGATGTAGATGCAGCCCTGGTGGAGTGAGATTTGAATACATTAGTGTCCACTCCTGCCTGAACTAAGCAATATCTCAGCCACCGTGAAATGGTCTGAGTCGAGACTTTATGGTATGGCTTCTTATGGCTAATTAAAAGAGCCTTTTCATTGCCTCTAATAGCCTTCGTTCTGTCCATATATAACATGATGTGTTTTACTACACAGAGACGTTCATCCTGTGGATAGGCTATGAACTCTATCACCTGACCCGCTGATCCTGGTCTATTTTGCTTAATAAGGCCCTGGATCACGAAAATCAGCCTTCCTGTCGCCTCCGTCAAGTTATCCAATCTTAACTTCTGTAATGACTGGACCCTTTGCGCTGTGACCAGCGCCATAAGCATAACCATTTTCATAGTTAGATAGTTTAGCGGTAATGCCGTAGCCGGTGACCAATTCCGTAACATTTTTTGGGACTACGCTCACATCCCAGATTTGGCTATATCTAGCCCTTGGTGGGTTAGTGTTAAAGATGCCTCGTAGCAGTTTTATTACTAGAGGATGTGAGCCGACACCCTGTCTTTCTGTGCCTTCCCATAAATAACTGGACAAGGCACTCCTAGCACTATTGACCGTGCTGTAACTGAGTCCTTCAAAGTGCAGGCTTGTGAGGAATTCTAGGACAGCTGGAATATCCACCTTTCTGTGGTCTAGATTGTTGTCCAGGCAGTATTTAGTCCATTTCTTGACATGACATAAATATTGTTTTTGAGTGGAAAGTCTCTGTGCTGCTGTGATCATGTCCACAGTTCTATCAGATAAACCCATATGCCGAAATGGTTCCTTCAGAGTCTACAAACCAATAAATTTAGATAATTATGGCAAGGATGGCTGTCCCCAGTCACCGGATGCACCAGCAACTGAGGACTATGTTTTAAAGTAATATATGGTGTAAGCACCAAATCCTGCAGCACCGAGAACCATGGTTGGGTAGGCCAATCAGGTACTATGAGAATCCCAGATGCCGAGTCTAGCTGAATTTTCCGTAGTACCCGATTGATGAGGCAGAAAGGAGGAAATGCATAAATGAACCATTTCCCCCAGTGCAAAGAGAATGCATCTGTAGCTTCTGCCTCAGGATCTGGTTCCCATGATATACCTAGGTAACTGATGATTTAACCTGGATGCAAAAAGATCAATATCCGGCCTTCCGTACTTTGCTGTGATATCAGCAAATATCTTTCTGTCTAACATCCATTCCGTATTTTCATTAAATTTTCGTGACCTGGCGTCTGCCACTGAATTAAGTATCCCTGGTAGATACGTAGCCGATAACCAAATATTCCTTTGGATACACCATTCCCAAATATGGTTTGCCAATTCATCACAGGATATTGATATATTTCCACCCATATGATTTATATATGCCACCACCGTGGTATTGTCTATCTGCAATCTAACATGCTGGTTAATCATTCCCGAGCAATAAGATTTTAAACCATAAAAAGCACTCAACATTTCTAAGTAATTTATACCCTTTGTGGTAAGTAGGTTAGTTTCCTGTATATTCCATCTCCCTCCAGAGCTCGAGATGGTATCCGTTGCTCCCCAACCCAGTGCACTGGCATCTGTTTGTAATACCACAGATGGGTTTGGAATAACTATTGGGTTGGAGCTATATATAACATTTTGTTCCCACCATTGTAGTTCTTTTATAGCTCTAATTGTTAGCTCCATAGGCCTATCAAAATGGCCTCTATTAATTTTTAGTGCTCTAATTTTTTCTCTCTGTAAATTTTGGTAATGCAATCGTCCAAATTGAAGGGCAGGAAACGTGGCTATAAATTTTCCCAATAATCCTGGCTACCCGTCTAATGGATGGTTTAACGGTATTAATAAGCTCTGTGCAATCCTTTTGGAACTCAGTGGCTTTCCCTATAGGTAAAGTCACTAACATATCAAGTGTGTTAATAGTGAACCCCAAGTAATCAATATTAGTTGCAGGTGTTAATCTTGACTTAATTGGATGGATAATGAATCCCAGCTGTTCCATCAATTTTCTTGTGGCAACCACTGCTCTACTAGCCAATTCATAAGTTTTCCCCACAATCAAGATATCATCCAAATATGCCATCACTCTATAGTTTTGTTGTCCATTTTAAAATGAGCATATTGTACAAACTTATTAAGTGTTGATAAATCAATAATTATCCGGCAACCCCCATCTTTCTTATGTCTAATGAATATATTTGAGACAAATTCCTGTTGTTCATGTTTGGTTTTTTCAATTACTCCTTTCGTGAACAACCTTTGTATTTCAATTTTTGCTTTAGCTCTGTCTAATTTGGTAAGCATATAAGTTCTGTCCGGTGTATGTTGTACTGGAGGTTCTTGTATGTGTATAAACTCTATAAGATATCCCTTAATACTGCTAAGGATATACCTATCCACAGTTAACTTACACCATGCTTCCAAATGAAATTGCAACCTCCCTCCAAGTTCTGTGCTCCTTATTAATTTTTTGAGGCACAGACCCACCTACCTCCATGGTTATCGGTGGTGTTACTTTCTTGGTCTTAACCGAGGTTGCGGAGGGCCTTGAGGTTGAAAGTGGGGTAAATGTTGAAGTGGAGGCTTCCGCATTTTCCATTGTGGGCGTCCCGGGCCAACCCCTAAAAAAGGACGCTGTTGCTGGTTTCCTCTGGCCTCTCTCCAATTTTTCGTACTATACATACTAGTACTTGCTTTTTTAGTCGTCCCATAAGGATGATACCGTTTTCCGACATATCCTTTGGTCGCTTTTATTAGGCCCAACGTTTTGGCCTCTTCCTCCAAATCTTTGACCTGTTTTGATAGGTCACCCCCAAACAACAAATTTTGAGGTTTTATGGCTTTCTGTTTGCACAGGATTGCAAATTTTGGGTCTAACGTTGGCTGAATAGCCCCTTTCCTGATGTTGTTCAGTTCAAATTGAACATTGCAAAACAGTGCGAAAGCGTCTTTCATGTCATTGGACATATCCACATTTTCCAGCGTACGGGCCAAAGCTGTTATACCCGCCGAGAGTCCTTTACTAGCATTCTGTATTTTTATATCCAGACTCCGAATATCCTGCCCCACGTGTCTCCAAATGCTTCGGTTCACCTTGGGTACATTCAGAGCCGCACAATTTCGCGGAGGTAAATGTCTTGCCCATACCCCAGCTAAGGTATCAGTTTTGAGGTGATGGGTCGTCATATAATCAATGCTGGCCGCCATCCTGGCCTCTAGGTCTTTTCCAGTTTCTTCTTGCTGGAAATATGTGTGCACCATGTCCAGCAACTGTGTTCCCTCATTCTCCATATGGGAACGTGGCTCTGACTCGTGTTCAGAGTCCGAGTCAGGCAGCCCTTGAACACCCTCTTCAGATGAGGATGATATGTCCAGCAGCCTTTTCTGGCCATGCTCTGAGGGACTTACACCTGTATGTGTGCGGCTTTTATCCATTTTCTGGAGCCTGACACTATGGAGATGTTCCTCCCACAACCGCTCCAGCCGACTTTCGTGCTCTCCCGCACTAGTCGCTCGCGGGTGTTTCTTTTTAGCCCACCGCTCCTGCCGACTTTCGTGCCCTCGGGCACTAGTCGCACGCGGTTTAAATCGCAACTCGTCGCCATGCCTACCGGCTCTGGTTGCTCCCGGCCGCTGCAAACGCCGTTTTTCGCCGTCCCGGTACTCCTCCAAACAGATAGATGACGGCCCCCACATGCTGCAGCCACTCGTACTGTTTTCCGAGCTCTGCAGATGCGATCGCTGCCGGCTGCTCTATGCCCTGCAGCTGGTCATCATCACTGCTATACAAGTAAGTATTTACCGGCGATTTTTCGGGCTCACTTTCCCAGCGGTTCGTTTTGCGTTTCGCCTTCCCGCCCGGTCTAGAATTAGTTTTTCCCGGCGCGGGGTTTGAATCTGGCACAGCTGGCTCAACGCAAACTGCCTGTGCCGTCGGCTGCTGCTGCGGGTCCCCGGCACCTTTACCGCCGACATCCTGCAGCTTCTTCACAGCCTTTCTGCGTCCTCTATCCATTCCTAAAAAACGGTGAAAATGCAGAATCACTTACCTGCCGTCGACCGGCTTTTTTCACTCTCCCGTTCAAGGGGACGTTCCCCAGGTCCGACACGTTCAATGCGTGTATGCGATATGACACGCATGCGCCGTAGGCGGGGTTCTTCACGAAGTCACTCACGTGACTCCGAAGTAAAATTGCAGTATTGAAATATAAATTAAACAAGATTTATTCAGACCAAGTTATAAAACTTTATCAACATACAAAACAATTAAATTTTGAATTTGGTGACAAACCACAAAAACTATTAGCGCGTCAACTTCGCAAATTGGACGGGGAAAAAACAATATACAAAATAAGAACAGATAAGGGAGAAACATTAACATTGCCTAAAGATATTAATGATAGATTTCTACAATACTATCAAAAATTGTATTCATCTAAAATAACAGAACAATCAACGGGAATGGAAACATTTTTACAGAATTGTAAGTTTGCGGGTCTAGATCAGAAAGAGAGAGAATTGCTAGGGGCTGAAATTACGATAAAAGACATTGAAGAATCAATAAAGTCCTTAAAAAATGGAAAGTCGGCAGGACCCGATGGACTAAATTCGGAATTTTATAAAAAAATTTATGACTTGCTTTCCCCACGCCTACAGACAATGTACAAATATGCTTATACTCAACAGAAACTCCCAGAAACTCTAAATGAATCAACAATCATACTTATACCAAAAACGGACAAGGATCTTGAAGACCCAGGTTCATACAGAGCTATAGCCCTCTTAAATACTGATCAGAAAATATTAACTAAGATTCTATCTAATAGATGAGCTTAGTGATCAGTAAATTAATACATCCTGACCAAACAGGGTTTATCCCCAAACGGTATTCATTTTTTAATCTGAGAAGACTATTTAATATTATATACTCCAATAGAATCCCCAACGCAGAGCTAGCAATTATCTCGTTAGATGCTGAAAAAGCATTTGACCAGGTAGAATGGCCATATTTATTTTCGGTGATGGAAAAATTTCAACTAGGAGAGAAGTACTGTACATGGGTTAAATTGTTATATTCTAACCCAACAGCTAGAATATTAACAAACAAAATGTTATCAACTAAATTTAATCTCTCTAGAGGCTGTAGACAAGGATGCTCACTATCCCCACTATTATTTGCTCTTGCAATTGAACCCCTAGCAGAAAGCGTTAGAAACCATCCAGGAATATTTGGATACAATACTAGAGACACAAGGAATAAAATCTCCTTATATGCAGATGATATACTAATATATATTACAAAATTAGAAACTAGTATTCCAAACCTATTAAATCTAATAACTCAATTTGGTCAGTTTTCGGGATATAGAATCAATTGGAATAAAAGCGAAATCATGCCAATAACAAAATTCAATTTACATACAATACAACAATCCCCTTTTAAAATAGTTAAAGATAAATTTAAATACTTAGGAATCTGGGTAACTAAGACATATACCTCTTTATCTAAACTAAATTTCCCACCCTTACTGAATAAACTACATAAGAATATTCAATACTGGAAAACACTCCCCATTTCAATGCTTGGGAGAATTAATGCTATAAAAATGATTTTTTTACCGCAACTACTGTACCTACTTCAATTAATTCCGATATATATCCCAAAAACTTTTTTCAAAAAAGTCGACTCCATTGTTACAAGTTTTGTCTGGGATTATAAGAATCATAGAATAAGTAAAAAACACTTATGTAAATCAAAGATAAATGGAGGTCTGGCTTTGCCAAATTTCTTATTTTATTTTTGGGCAGTCCATATTAAAAACATGAATTTTTGGCTGGAAGAAATGGACCAACAACCAGATTGGCTAATGATGGAAAAGGAAGACTGTCTACCTTTTGAAATTGGACCGATCATATTTGCCCCCAGAAAACAGCACAAAAAAACCTATAAAGAAAACCCCATAATACATAGTGGAATACGAATTTGGAAACAAATAAAAAAAGACTTAAAATTGAATAATATACCACTCTGCCTTCCCATTGTAAATAATCCTTTGTTCAAATCATCCTTTATGGACAAAGGTTTCACACAATGGAAAAATCATGGAATCAAAAATATAGGACATCTTTATGGGAAAGGTACTTTTCTTTCATTTCAAGAGTTACAACTGAATTATGGACTGCACTCAAATAATTTTTTCAGATATCTACAAATTAGAGATTATGTTAAATCTAATACACAAGTTTACAAGAATAGGGAATCAGAAATTCTTGATGAGTGTCTGAACAAGCATCCTAATACTGAAAAACTAATAGCTTATATTTATAACACCCTACTAAATAACGAGGTACCACCGACCGAACTACATAGATACAAATGGGAAATTGAAATAGGTCATCCTATCACGAAAGATATGTGGGACAAAAGTTTACAACAAATACATCAATGTTCATTAAATGCCAGACATATTTTAATACAATTCAAGGTCTTACATAGACTACACTTCCCTAAAATAAAACTAAATAGAATTTTCCCACAAATCTCTCCTATTTGTGATAAATGTCTACACTTAGAGGCTAATTTAACACATACTTTTGCAAACTGTATAAAACTTAAACATTTCTGGACAGATATTTTTGAAATAACTTCAAAAGTTATTAATACAAAACTGGACCCAGACACAAAATTAATAATACTTGGAATATCAGAACAAAGCTTAACACTCACAACAAACCAAAGAAACTTCCTCAATTACAGTATAATAACCGGAAAAAAAATAATATTAAAATTTTGGAAAGGCCCTACAACCCCCACAATCAAAATGTGGATTACGGAAATGTCGGAGACCCTATACTTAGAAAGAATTAGACTTGTCTTAATGGACAAACAAGATCTTTTCCATAAAATTTGGGCTCCATTCATTAACTATCTGAAGGGATAGACTGGCACAGCACGAGGACCCAGCTGAAACTTGAACTCAGGAACAGATGAAAAACTATACTCTATACTTTATAACCTACGAACCTATCTCCATTGATGTATCACAGGTAACCCATTCCACCTCCCTTGTTTTTCTGTTGTGTTTTTTTTTTTTTTTTTTTTGCTTTCTTTTTTATTTGTAACTTTCTACCCTCTCTTTTTCTCGCTTTCTATAAAAAATAAAAATACTAGAAGCAGAAGTAATTGATAATGGAAAATTTTAATAATGTATGACTGATGTATATGAAAAGTTTTTTTTCTACTATAATATGTAATTACATTGTATAATATGTCTACTTCTAATAAATAAATAAATAAATAAATAAAAAACTGTGGCCCCTGGTTCTGGACCCTTTACTCTATAATGATAATCCAGCACTACCTCCCTTGTGGAATGAAAATGCTGACAATTACTCTTTTGTTTTGCCTCTGGTGATTCAATGTTATTTTTTACTGGAAGCAGAATTCGAGGTGTGGTCCACACGAGATATGAGTTATTACTCATTGTCTAGTTTGACATGTTCTACTGTTCTTTGCCACTGTGGTTCAATTAATCTCAATAATTGCTGCTATTGCTGCCTATTAAGTTTCTTGGAGGCATAAATGTGATTTATTTCACACTTATTAAATGGTGATGTGTCACATTGTGAACACATTGTCCTCTACTTCTGAAATCAGGCTCCATTGAAGTCTTTGCCATGTTACACTTTGTCCATGTATTTGAGGGAAATCTCAGGCGTGACAGCCACGGAGAATGTAAGAATAATTGAATGCTAGAAAGACAGAAAAACAAGAGATGGACACTCCATTGAAATTCTACAGGTATACAGTAGAGTCTATTGTCTATTGACTGTGGAAGCATGGAAATGAAGATGCTGGTTTACAAAAAAAAGATACAAAGTGCTGGAGTAACTCAGCGGTTCAGGCAGCATCTCTGAAGAACATGATCAGGTGATGTTTTGGGTTGGATCCTTACTTCAGACTGCAGAAATATAAACTCGCAACAAGGATTGCAACTTAGAAATATATATGTTTAAGAAAGAACTGCAGATGCTGGAAAAATCAAAGAATGCTGGAGAAACTCAGCGGGTGAGGCAGCATCTATGGAGTGAAGGAATTGCCGACATTTCGGGTTGAGAACCTTCTTCAGACTGAAATATATATGTTTAGAGAAAGATTACGGAAACAGGCTCATTGGCCCACCGAGTCCGAGCCAACCAGCAATCGCCCCATACATTAGCAGTATCCTACACACTAGGGATAATTTACAATTTTACCATATTCCATTAACCTACAAACACTTTGGAGTGTGGGAGGAAACCGGAGCACCCGGAGAAAACCCACACGGTCACAGGGAGAATGTGCAAACACCAATACAGACAGCACCCGTAGTCAGGATTGAACCTAGGTCTCTGGCGCGGTAAGACAGCGACTGGGCCACTGTGTTGCCCTTTACCTCCGTTACATACTGGAATGAGGAGGGTGGTTTCACCGTGATCAGTTGTCCCCAACATTGGGCTTCCTAATTCCAACCAAGCCACCGGCTGCCCACATAGCCACGGTTGCTGACGGACGCCTACAACAGGTTAATCCACACAGCATCTTTCCATTTCACTCTTTAGTTGACCCAAGTCATTAAAGCTTTTCAGAATGCACTTGTCCAGAAATGATCTGTGTTTACGTTTAAAAACAAATGAGTTTGAACTTCTTTCTCGCGAAGCGGAACATAACCAAAAGTATTTGCATTCGTTTTGATGCAGCCCCAAACACATAGCTGACAATGTATACATTTACAGCAGGGGGTGATAGCTATCGAATGGGAACTGTGCTATAGGTGTCCATTATTTCCTCTGCTCAGAGTACAGATAGTAAAGGTGAATAAAACCCTTTCATCTGCCATCATAACCAACGTTGGTGCCCCCCAGGTGCTGTGTGAGTTCAGCGATGCTGTTTACCTTTTACACTGATGATTGTCATAGAGATACACCGAATCAATATACTCTAAAGTACTCAGATGGTACAGTTCTATTATCTCTGTTGAGTCACTCAGACAACCCCAACTCGGCGTGGACAAATTGGTCGAGTGGACTGATAATAATGCTCTTGAGATTAACATAAAGAAAGAAGAGATTGTATTTGGCTCACCATCTGACTCTCATAAAGTTTCACCTGTTATCAATAACGAAAAAATCAAGCAGGTGTCTTCATTTAAATACTTGGGGGTAACGATAGACTCTCACTTATCATGGAATAACCACATTGATAAGATTTACAATAAGACAAAACAAAGAATCTGGTTTCACCGCCGACTAGGATCATTCAGAGCAAATGAACAAATCATTTTATTATTTTTTACTGCCGCGATAATGAGTGTTTTGCAGAATTGTAACACTACAATTTCTTTATACTACAACACCTTTGCGGTTGCAGCTCCTAGACTGTGGAACAGCATCCCCCCTTCCCATCAGAACTGCCCTTTCCATCGACAGAGGGTAGTCGAGGCCAGTTCATTGGCTATATTTAAGAGGGAGTTAGATGTGGCCCTTGTGGCTAAGGGGATCAGAGGGTATGGAGAGAAGGCAGGTACGGGATACTGAGTTGGATGATCAGCCACGATCATATTGAATGGCGGTGCAGGCTCGAAGGGCCGAATGGCCTACTCCTGCACCTAATTTCTATGTTTCTATGTTTCTATGACTCCTTTAAGTCAAGGCTAAAAACTTATCTATACTCCCAAGCCTTTCCTGACGTCCACTGAGTGAGGGCTATATGTATATATGTATGTAGTTTGTTTGTTTATACTATTCTTATAACAAATGTAAAGCACTTTGGCCAACGAGAGTTGTATTTTAAATGTGCTATATAAATAAATGAGACTTGACTTGACATGGTACAAGAGTCTGTCTGCCACTTCTAAATCAAAACTGCTCCAACAAATAAAAATCTGCTCAAAGATTGTAGGTCAAGCACCACAAAAATTGTATCTATCATCCTACCCTAAAAACATGCTGAGGATGGACAATAACATTTCCTCTGACACCAACCACGTTCTGAATAGTGAGTACAATTTTTTACCATCAAACCGGGGATATAGGGTTCCAAAATTTAATAAGGTTGGAATGAGGGGCTCTGTTGTGCTCCAGTCAATCCTTGAACTAAACGCGGTGCTTAAACCCAGATCAAACGTACGCTAACAGGCCTTTAATGTGGTCGTCTGTGATTGTAATGTCTTGTCGAATGTGGGTATTTTGGGATCCTGTCTTGACATCTTGATGCGTGCCTTCTCTCGCCCCACTTGTCTTTTTTGTGATGCTGTAAATGGAGCTTCTGTGATGCCAAACAAATTTCAGACTCGCTCTGACAATAAAGTATTATCGTATCGTATTAGTAATTCATATTTAAAGAGCGCCTTGGGTAGTTAAAAAACATCCTGAGGTGATTCATCAAATCATATTTGATACAAATAGGCTGAAGTGTTATAATTATCACGGATAATCATCTAAAGCTGACTCGAAGGGCCGAATGGCCGACTCCTGCACCTATTGTCTATTGTCTATTGACTCGAAGGGCCGAATGGCCTACTCCTGCACCTATTTTCTATGTTTCTAAAGGACAAAAGAGAAGTGGAGAGTTTAGAAAAAAATAGAATTTCTGCACTCCAGACGTGGATACAGCAGGCTTGACCATCAATGTTGTGATGATGAAAATCTGCAAGGGACCCAGGTTTGTAAAACCACAGCGATCTCTGAGGGCTCTTGGTCTGAGTGGATAAAGTATAGATAAAGAGGATTGCAGCATTGCTGGGCCATGAGATAAGGCAGTCCAGCTAGCACAGTGCCCGCTGTATGTGGACAATATGCTGTTTATCTAACATGCTTTGAAGCATGTTTTGACCATAATGATCTGACTGGTGTAGGTCTTGCATTGACTCGATCAATTAGTTGCATTCAGATTCCTTGCAGCATGAGATTTGATTGTACTGGGTCATGTAAAATGCCTGAAGTGACCCCTTCAGCACTGAAGGCAAACAGCCATCGCGTTTACCCACACATTGAGTCTGAAGAAGGGTCTCGACCCGAAACGGCAGCTATTCCTTTTCTCCAGAGATGCTGCCTGTCCCGCTGAGTTACTCCAGATTTTTGCGTCTAACTTAGCCATCACTTTTAGTTCTGCTTGCGAATCTGGCAAGCAGAGATGATGAAATAGCATAAATGCGTTAAGGAAAGTAGGCCAAGGTCAGCTGAGAATCTTCAGTCCATGGGGGCCATGTCTGAGCTTCCCATTGCCTCCCACTTTAATTCTATTCTATGTGGTGGTTTAGCAGGAAGAAAATAATTATATCAGGAGGAATCTGTTCAGTTGAAGAAATGTATCCCTTTTTAGCACTGACTTCACAACAGCGCATGAAGACACCTTTTCAATAGACAATAGACAATAGGTGCAGGAGTAGGCCATTCGGCCCTTCGAGCCAGCACCGCCATTCAATGTGATCATGGCTGATCATCCCCAATCAGTACCCCGTTCCTGCCTTCTTCCCATATCCCCTGACTCCGCTATTTTTAAGAGCCCTATCTAGCTCTCTCTTGAAAGCATCCAGAGAACCTGCCTCCACCGCCCTCTGAGGCAGAGAATTTGACAGACTCACCACTCTCTGTGAGAAAAAGTGTTTCCTCATCTCCGTTCCAAATGGCTTATTCCTTATTCTTAAACTGTGGCCCCTGGTTCTGGACTCCCCCAATGTTTGGACTTGGGCACCTTACAAAAAGAAGCCGTCAACTTAATGGAGTGCTGAGATTTGAGTAGATTTGCACAAAAACATGTCCCTTTTCTCCATGAACTTCTTCTTTCTCTCCATTGACATGATAGCCAGACACAAGCAGATTAACCTGTTCAGTGCCACAAACCCCCACCCCCAGTATATTCAGGCCATGGCCAATAATGAAAAATAAAACTCGGCAGTGGACAGGTTAATGGCATGGGTCAGAAAGCTTCCTTTCCCAGTGCAGTGCGGTTATGTTTTAAAGAAACTAAAGGACAGACGGTGAATCAGGCTAGCAATGTTATTTTTATAACCTAGACTCTGAAGAAGAGTCTCGACCCGAAACGTCACCCATTCCTTCTCTCTGGAGATGTTGCCTGTCCCGCTGAGTTATTCCAGCTATTTTTTGTCTATATCCTTTGTTTAAACCAGCATCTGCAGTTCCTTCTTACACAATGTTATTTTTGTGACTGACAAATGAAAGTTTAAAAACTGTCTAGCCAGGACAAGTAATTGTAAGTTAATGGAGAGCAGCCAACTACTAATCAGCATCAATTAGTTTTGAAAGAACAGTGTTAAACCCATTGTTGAAAGTAAAAGTTAACCGCCGGGGAGCCGAGAATATTTGAAGCACAGAGATAAGGATTTCAGTGTGAATCAACTCCGCACAGCCAGCACCCGTAGTCAGGATTGAACCTGGGTCTCAGGCGCTGTCAGCCAGCAACTCTGTGGGCAGCCAGGTGGTGTAGCAGTAGAGTTGCTGCCTTACAGCGCCAGAGACCCGGGTTTGATCCCGACTATGGGTGCTGTCTGCATGGAGTTTGTACGTTCTCCCTGGGACCGCGTGGGTTTTCTCTGGGGGGGGGGGGGGTCCGGTTTCCTTCCACATTCCGAAGACGTGTGGGTTTGGAGGTTAATTGGCTTCTGTAAAATGCCGGAGTAACTCAGCGGGATACACTCAGGCAGCATCTATGGATAGAACGAATGGGTGACGTTTTGGGTCGAGACCCTTCTTCAGATTGAGTTAGGGGGGAGGGAGGTACAGAGATAAGGAAGTGTAAGGTGGAAAACGGGGCAAAGGGGATGGAGATGGAATGGAATGCTATTTATTGTCATTCAAACCTAGGTTTGAACAAAATTACATTTACTACAGTTTTTTTACATTACAAAAAAACCCAAGAGATGAAGGGAAATGTAGAATAGATCATTGCTAGCTAGGAGAAGCTGACAACAAAGCAAACAGAGATAAAATGTGGAAGTGGAAGCGTCTCACTCATTATGCCGTTGAAAACAAACTATAGATTAGAGCCGTAGATTAAAGTGACATTAAATAACGTGCAGTTACCGGAACAAATGCATTTTCCACGCATAAAACTGCTGAGGTAAAATCTACTCAACATTCCTATCGTTTGTACAAGGAAGTCAGTGAATCTCCAGTCATTAAGATAATCTATTCGAAACACTTCTGTTTATTTAGAAATGTAGGCATTGCCTTAGGCAAGTGTAGGCATTGCCTTAGGCAAGTGTAGGCATTGCCTTAGGCAAGTGTAGGCATTGCCTTAGGCAAGTGTAGGCAAGTGTAGGCATTGCCTTAGGCAAGTGTAGGCATTGCCTTAGGCAAGTGTAGGCATTGCCCTAACAGCAAGATTAACGCAAGGCAAGTTAACTTGAAGTTACAGAGGGAATAAAATAGCTGCAAATAAATGTCAGGGACCATTATCATAAATGTATAAGCCAGCAACAGAATGTTTGTAATCACCAGTTGATGGCAAATTTTCAGTGTTTTATACATATTATTATTGCTAAATAACTCATCCATTTGGGAGCAAGCTGTTATATTTTACTTAGCGAAACTCCAGCACTTAAGTTATCCCGTATTTTACTGGAGTGAAATGCAAATTGGAGCAAAAGGTCATTTAAGCGAAAAATGTTGAGGTCCCCTGTTTGTGATTGCTGAATCTGTCATATTTGCCAGATGTTGCCAGCCTCCATTATCCCCCTCGCATGGCTGAACCATTATCCAATGTTCTGATTAAAACGAGATTTAAACACATCCAAAGGGTAAAGAATAAAGTTTACAAAATTCCTTACTCCCAATTAGCTAATTGTTGAGAAAACCGCGAGCTGAGATACATTGATCACTTCAAGTGCTGGAGTAATTCAGCAGGTCAGGCAGCATCTCTGGAGAAAAATGATAGGTGACATTTTGGATCGAGGGCCTTCTTCAGAATCTGAAGAAGGGTCCCAACCTGAATCGTCACTTATCCTTTGTCTCCACAAATGCTGCCTGACCCGCTGAGTTACTTCAGAGTCTGAAGAACGGTCCCAACCTGAAACGTCACCTAACCTTTTTCTCCAGAAATGCTGCCTGACCCACTGAGTTATTCCAGCACATTGTGTCTATCTTTGATATAAAGATCGCATCTGCAGTTCTTTGTTTCGACTGATCATTTCCAGGTTGGCGAGTTACAACTAATGAGGTGTACCCACAGGATCAGTGGAGAGCCTCAACTATTTGCAATCCATGTTCATGAATTAGATGAAGGGACTGAGTGAATGTGGCAGAATCAGGCCATTCGGCCCATCAAACCTACTCCGCCATTCAATAATGGCTGATCTATCTTTCCCTCTCAACCCCACTCATCCGCCTTCACCCCTGACACCTGTACAAGTCAAGAAGCTGTCAATCTCTGCCTCAAAAGTCCCCAATGACTTGGCCTCCACAGCCGTCTGCGAGTCTTGTCTGTGGATCTTGGGGAGGAGACGGAGGTGAGAAGTGTGACTTTGGGGAAGAAGCTGTGGAAGGAAGGTCTTCCGATGAAACCTGCTCACTAACTGCCTGGGAGATTATGTCCTGATGTTCGGAGGTGGGTAAAGGTCCACAGGAGAACGAGAAGGTCAGCGGGCTGGTGTCCTGCTTCTGAAAGTTCAATGACAATGCCCGAGGCTACAACAGATCTGAGATGTGCTTGATCGAGACTTGTTTATGCAGAATCTCTCACCTCTCTTTCAAGACCAGTTCTCATGAATGGTTATTGATGTTAACTCAATTTTCCTCTCAACATACTCCAACAAACCTGGGAATATTTCCAGAATCCTTTGATCTGATTAAGGAATGGAGGGATGCAGGTCGGGTGTGGGAAGGTAAGGTTAGTTTAGCTTGGCTTCCAGTTTGGCACGTACATCGTGTGCCAAAGGGCCTGTTCTGCCATTGTATTGTCTATGTTCTCATCTGCATTGGATATCCCCCTATAAATCTCACTGCCACCCTGCAGTTACTCAATTTCTTTCTCCAATTAAGTCTCCAGCCCAGTTTCTCAGGGATACAGGTGGCGCCATTCACAAACTTGCCGAGACTATATTCAGAGTAAAAAAGTATATACAAAACAAGAACTGTGCAAAATCTCTCCCTACATTCTCAGCGGCTACACACACATTCATTAGCGTTGTTTTAATTTTAGTTTAGTTTAGTTTAGAAATACAGCGCAGAAACCTTTGTCCCAACGGGTCCACGCCGACCAGCGATCCCCGCACATTAACACTATCCAACACACACTAGGGACAATTTACACTTACACCAAGCCAATTAACCTACAAACCTGTACGTCTTCGGAGTGTGGGAGGAAACCGAAGATCGCCGAGAAAACCCACGCGGGTCTCGGGGAGAACGTGCAAACCCCGTACAGACAGCATCCGTAGATGGGATCGAACCCGGGTCTCCGGCGCTCCACGTGGATGGAATTAAGAGAGAGTTAGATAGACCTCGAGGCGCTGGTGGAATCAAGGGACATGGGGAGAAGGCAGGCACGGGTTATTGATTGGGGACGATCAGCCATGATCACAATGAATGGTGGTGTTGGCTCGATGGGCAGAATGGCCTCCTCCTGCACCTATTTTCTATGTTTCTATATTTCTATTTAATATCTTTAGTAGTGTTCACAGAACACTGGGTGGTGCAGTGATAGAGTTACTGCCTCACAGTGCCAGAGCTCCAGCTACGATCCTGACTACGGGTGCTATGTATGTCTCTATGTAGCGTGTACATTCTCCCCGTGACCGGCGTGGGTTTTCTTCTGTATCTCCGGTTTCCTCCAAGGCTTGTAGGCTAATTAGCTTTGGTATAATTGTAAATGATCCCCAGTGTGTGCAGGATATTAGTGCTCTGGGGATCGATGTTCAGCCTGGCCTGTTTTCCCCGCTGTATCTCTAAACAAAACTAAACTAAGCTATCATTACACCAGGCACCCTTGCCACTCATGTGGCCCCCTGAGGTGATATCCCTTCTCTAGGTTTGAGGGGCGACTTCACCAGACCCTGCCCCCCAATGTGCCAGTATGGAATCCCATTGATGGGCAGTAGGGGTGTATTGAAGGAGGCGGGTGTGAACTGAGTCTCTGCGGTTAGGCAGGAGTTGGCCAAGTGATGCTTGCCTCAGCTTGTCACCACCCCGATTCCACCTGCTGCACTTTGCTCCTGTCACTTCATTCCATTTCCTGGGGACATCAAGAAATGTAGATCTTTCACCAGCTGCAGAGGTAGCAGGACAATGATCAGTCACTAGGTGTGGCTTTCCGTCATGTGGAGGCTTGCGTACCGAGTTCTCTTGCCAAATCCCCCTCCACTTCCCACCACACCTCCAGACTACAGACTATAGAAAAGGTGTATAAAATATAGCAATAGCAGTTCCGTTAAAGTATTTGCGCAAGAGATGAACGCCGCCAGTGGGGACATATGCTTGAAGCAATGTCCCACGGTACGAGTTCATTCCAAGAGCCAACTCCCGAGTTTGCCCTGATTCGAACTCGGAGATTTACGGTAATGGCCGCTCGTCGGTACTCGGGGCTCTCGTGGACATTTTTCATCATGTTGAAAAATCTTCACGAGTCTTCCCGTGCTTACCTGCCGTTAGCGAGTCTTCCCGAGTACCTGCCGTTAGCGTTACGAGCCGCTAAGAGACGTCCCCGAGCTCCGACGTACCCGCTACGTTCATTCTCCGTGCTTACCATGAGTTTGATTTTTTTTTAAACTCGGGAGAGCTCTTGGAATGAACTCGTACCGTGGGACAGGGCTATTACAATACTCTGTTGTGCTGCAGCAAGCAAGAATTTAATTGTCCTATCTGGGACACAAGACAATGAAATCTCTTGACTTGACTAGACTTGACTAATCATATCGTGTTGGACAAGAAGGGAGCAAAGCAGAAGAATGGAGTTTAGATGGATGAGGTGGGACCTCATGGAAACGTACTAAATAGTGAAAGGCCTGGATAGAGTGGATGTGGAGAGGATGTGTCCACTAGTGGGAGATTCTAGGACCAGAGGCCACAGCCTCAGAATAAAAGGATGTTACCTTAGTAAGGAGGTGGGGAGGAATTTCTTTAGTCAGAGGGTGGTGAATTGGTGGAATTCATAGTCACAGAAAGCTGTGGATGCCAAGTCAACAGATATTTCTAAGACAGAAATATCTTAGAAATCTTAGATGGATCCTTGATTAATACAGGTGTCAGGGGTTATGGGGAGAGGGCAGGAAAATGGGCTTGAGAGGGAAAGATAGATCAGCCATGGTTGACAATAGACAATAGGTGCAGGAGTAGGCCATTCAGCCCTTCGAGCCAGCACCGCCATTCAATGTGATCATGGCTGATCATCCCCAATCAGTTCCCCGTTCCTGCCTTCTCCCCATATTCCCTGACTCCGCTATTTTTAAGAGCCCTATCTAGCTCTCTCTTGAAAGCATCCAGAGAACCTGCCTCCACCGCCCTCTGAGGCAGAGAATTCCACAGGCTCACCACTCTCTGTGAGAAAAAGTGTTTCCTCGTCTCCGTTCTAAATGGCTTACTCCTTATTCTTAAACTGTGGCCCCTGGTTCTTGACTCCCCCAACATCGGGAACACGTTTCCTGCCTCTAGTGTGTCCAAGCCCTTAACAATCTTGTTAAGGGCTTGAAAGGCAGAGTGGGCTTGATGGGCCGAATGGCCTAATTCGGCTCTTATCACATGAGCTTTTGAACTATGAACTTAGAGACAGCGTTCACTGGTGTCGTTGGTGAGGCCCATTGCCAATTGCCCTTGAGAAGATGGCGGTGAGACACCATCTTGATCTGCAGTATTCTTCTGGTGAAAGTGCTCGCACTGTGCTGCTGGGGAAGGAGCTCATCAAGTCGTTGAGCTTGTTGGAATATGCACAGGTACGGTGAGGTACAGGTGCACAGACCTGAAGACTTGAACTTGGAGGGGGCAGTCTCATTCACCTGTTGCCCTAGTCCTTGGAGGCAGTAGTTGTACATTTGGGAACTGCTGTTGAAGTAGTCCAGGCAAGTAGCTGTAGTGCATTATATACGTAGGTGGTACACACACACATGCAGGTACATCATTATGTGCTGGTGGAAGGTAAATAAGTAAGTAAGTAAGCAATTTCTATTCATATAGCACTTTAAAATCAGATCATGTTGAAGCCAAAGCCTCGGAGGCTCGGTCGCGGGCCCAGTCGACGACATCGTCGGAAGCTCGCAGGTCACAGGTTGGTGACCTGTTTTTCCGGAGCTCCCGCAACAACAGCTTCGCCCGCTGGACTGGACTGCGGCAGCTTCGGCAGCTTCGACCGCCCCGGGCCGCGGAGTTTGAACCGGCCCGTTCGCGGAGCTCGGATTCAGCCGCGGGACTTGCTTACCATCACCCGGCGGGGTCACAACATCGGCGGCCTGAATCGCCTCAGCGCAGAGGGAGAGCAAGGAGGGAAGAGACAAGGACTTTGGGACTTTTGCCTTCCATCACAGTGAGGAGGTGCCTGGTGGACTCACTGTGGTGAATGTAAAACTGTGTTAAGTGTGCGTTTTGTTATTTTATTCTATGTTATGACTGCAAGGTTAAACCATTTTGTTGTACTGTAAATGTGCAATGACAATAAAGTTGTATCTAATCTAATCTAATCTTTACAGAGAAATAAATTAAATTACCATACATCCATATATAATAAAAAAGAAGAAAAAAAAGACACATACACTATAGGATTCAACATGAACGTCCCCCCAACAGCAGAATCAACACTTTCCACTGTGAAGGAAGGCACCAAAAAGTCCAGTCCTCCTCCTCCTCCTAGTCCACCCGATATTGGGGCCTATTTGAGGTGGATTGAATGTTTAAGATGGTGAATTGGGCATCAGTCAAACAGCCAGATTGCTATGTTTTGGAAAGCGTTGAGTTTCTCAAGTGCTGTAGAAATTTCATAGCTTTGGGCAAAGGGAATGTATATCCCATCACATTCCTGCCTTCTGCATTGTGGGTGGTTTATAGGCCTTGGGTTGGGAGGAGGTGAGTCACTCATCGCAGGTTAACCTTTAATTACGTGATAATCCTGGCTAAATGGAGGCCTGCTGGCTGGTGGGACAAGTTTAGGATTACCAACAGCTACGGAGGAAATATATGTGCATCTTTCACTTTCATACAACAATTATTTAGCCTTTTCTACAATAGATATAGCAGTGGTGAAGATTTACAGGAATGCTACTAGCTGCTTCTTCTTCATGCGTTTGAGGCAGCAGAGGTTATGTGAGGCCCTCCAGGCGCTTTGGCCAGTTCAATGGGCTGTTGTCGAGGACTGTGAGGTCTACCCCTCCACCAGGGGGCGGAGGGCAGCGCAGTCGGAAATGACGTGCTGCGCTGTTTGCTGGTCTGCTCCACACACGCAGGCTCCCGATGAACGCAACCCCCAGCGATGCATGTTGGCGTTGAACCGGCCGACATTTACCAAGCCAATTAACCTACAAACCTGTACGTCTTTGGAGTGTGTGAGGAAACGATCTTGGAGAAAACCCACGCAGTTCGCGGGGAGAACGTACAAACTCTGCACAGACAGCACCCGTAGTCAGGATCGAACCCGGGTCTCCTGCGCTGCTAGCTCTGCAAGGCAGCCATCGCGCCGCCCTAGGTTTGAATACTGTGCCAAAGTCCCGGCTTGTCATCAAGGCTGAGATGTGAGTGAGTGTGATTTTGGCATAATGTATCTTGACAACTGAAGTCACCAGAATCTCCTCTGCACAAACCCCCACAGATAGCTACAAAAGTTGTTCTATAGGCAACCGGAGAACCCAAAGGTAACCTAAACTATAGAGAAGCAAATGAGCTATTGTCTTGTGTGGATTGAGTTTAGTTTATTGTCACGTGTACCAAGGTAGAGTGAAAAGCTTTGTTGCGTGCTAACAAGTCAGCGGAAAAAACAATGCGTGAGTACAATCGAGCCGCCCACAGTGTGTAGATACATTATAAGGGGGTAACGTACATAACGTTTAGTGCAAGACAAGGTCCAGTAAAGTCCGATCACAGATAGTCCGAGGGTTTCTAATCAGGTAGATAGTAGCTTATTGTAAGAAGGAACTGCAGATGCTGGCTTAAACCGAAGATAAACACAACAATGCTGGAGTAACTCAGCAGGACAGGCAGGATCTCTGGAGAGAAGGAATGGGTGATGTTTCGGGTCGAGATCCTTCTTCAGAGTCTCTTTGGCCCACGATTGTCCGTGCTGAACATGAAACGAAGCAGGCACGGAACTCGCTATCAAATTATGGAGGGGACCGGGGGACAGGGGGGGACAGAATATTTTGGCGGCCACGCGCGCATGCGCACACTCACACACACATGCGCGAGGCTTCGGAGGCTCAATCCAGCGCTAAATGCAGCTCAACTCTGCCTGTCTCGCCGGGTTAACCTACAAGCCCTGCCTAGACTGACGGGATACCAGCGCTGCTTCTCCGCGCTGGCCATATTTCCCGCAAGCCCAGGCAGGTTCGCCTGGCGGGACAGGCAGAGTTGAGCTGGGTTTAGCGCGGCTTCTCTGCGTTGGCTGTGGGCCTGGGGGTACAGCTCGCGTCTGACTCCCGACCTCTCTTGGCCACCCGTGGGGGGGGGGGGGCACTCGGGTAGGGACGGGACAGGACAGCGCCGGAGACCCGGCCGGGATCGATCCTGGCTGCGGATGAGGCGCAGGTCTGTGCCACGTCTCCCTCCTCCAATCACCGCACTCTATCCTCAGTCCCACCCCCCCCCCACTCCTCCCTCCTCCAATCATCGCGCTGAATCATCATGTCCCGCCCCCATTGCCTGCTGACCGACGTCTCTTCGTCCAATCGGCGCCCTCGATCAGCAGTCCCGTGGAAAGCGGAGATTTTAAAATCCGGATGACAAAAACTTGGGGGGGGGGGGATGTCCCCCACCTCTCAAAACACGGGGGGGACGTGTCCCCTCTGGCCCCCCCCCCCCCCCCGGGTTTTCCGCCCCTGAAGAAAAATGAAGAAGAGTTCTGACACGACGGCCTGTTTCCGTGCCAAGCCCTTAATGTGTTTAACATTAATGCCTATAATCCCCATCTGCTTTTAAAGGACTGCTTTTTAAATACGTTTTAAATAAGTCCTGATAATGTTCCATGAAATTCCTATGGATTTTTCTCATGAATGTGAAGGTGTTATTATATAAGCGGGAGTACTTGTTGAACAATTACTCAAACCTCAGCCTCCTTTGCTTCAGGGGACCTTGTCCTTGTCTATCCAGTCTTCGGATAATTTATGCCCTCAGGTCTGGGCAAAGTTATGGTAACGATGCCTCAACTCCAGAGTCACGAGACTGCGGGATCAGTGCTGAGAACTGAGTATGTAATGCAGTCCGACTATTTGAGTCAGTGCAGAGAGACAGCAAACTAATACAAACTAATAGGCTCTCCCGGCAGACCCATTGTCTCTGCTCAGCCCCGCACGCCCCGTTTTTACCTTCTCCCCAAAATCCACAAACCCGGCTCTCCCGGCAGACCCATTGTCTCTGCTTGTTCGTGCCCCACCGAACTCATCTCCACATACCTTGACTCCATACTATCCCCCTTGGTCAAATCCCTTCCCACCTATGTTCTAGACACCTCAGACACTCTCCGCCGCCTCCGCGCATTCCACTCTCTAGGCCCTCACCCCCTCATCTTCACCATGGATGTCCAAAATATTTCCTTCGCTCCATAGATGCTGCTGCACCCGCTGAGTTTCTCCAGCATTTTTGTGTACCTTCGATCTTCCAGCATCTGCAGTTCCTTCTTGAAAACTAATACACCAGTCACTATTTCAAATGGATTTAAGCGACACCAGGCACAATTCAAAAAGCAGAAAGTGAAATTCTCTCCAACTAATAATCAGCTCTTTACCACATAACAAAAGGACAGATTGCCTAGTCATTATCCATTCTCTGTGAGATCCAGCAGCACTAAGTACACTTGTGACCGCAGAAGTAATACATTGATAGGAGGGCGTACTGAGCTGGCCTGGAAGTGATGAAAGACAGTAACTCTACCACTGTGCCGCCATGCCACCCTAACATTATCTTTTTTTTTAATGTTCAAGCCGAGAAAGATAAAGAGGAAAATATAGAAGGCAGCAAAAGTAAGATGGAAAAGAAAGTGGATGACAGGCAGCACAGTGGCGCAGCACACGAGAGACCCAGGTTCGATCCTGACCTCGGCTGCTATCTGTGTGGAGTTTGCATGTTCTCTCTGTGACTGTGTGGGTTTCCTCCGAGCGCATCAGTTTAATCCCACATCCCAAAGATGAGTGGGTTTGTAGGTTAATTGGCCTCTGTAAATTGAATCTTTTTCGCTCAGAGGTTGGTAGGTGCATGGAGCAAGTTGCCAGAGGAGGTATTTAAGAAGGAACTGCAGATGCTGGAAAATCGAAGGTAGACAAAAGTGCTGGAGAAACTCAGCGGGTGCAGCAGCATCTATGGAGCGAAGGAAATAGGCAACGTTTCGGACCGAAACCCTTCAGGGTCGGGACACTCTTCAGACTTACGAGACTCGATCCGAAACGTCACCCATTCCTTCTCTCCAGAGATGCTGCCTGTTACTGAGTTACTCCAGCATTTTGTGTTTATCTTCGATTTAAACCAGCATCTGCAGTTTTTCTTACACAAGCTTTCTAAATAACTATGGTAGTTATTTCTTCCTTGATTACAGGCTTCAGCATCTTCCCAACAACAGACGGTATCTACCTGGTCTATACTTCTCTGCTAATTGTTGTCCTGCCTTGACTTTGATTTTCATCTCATACTTCATACTTAAGCGTCAATTAATCATGAGTGGCAGTGCACTCTCCTCTACTCCCTTTTAAGCAATGATCCTCAGAGAGGAATGACACATTTGTCCTGCTGAGATGACAAGATGTAAGTTACTTACTTACTTTGCCCCAGGTGACCAAACTTGTTTTTGCAGCTGAATTCTCTGCAACAAATGCCACAGGCATACAACTAATATTAAATAATGTTTAAGAAAGGACTGCAGATGCTGGTAAAATCGAAGGTAGAATATTAGTTTGAGGAAAGACCCGTTTCGTTGCTGTTGGCCGCGGGCAATATCTCACACTGGACATTGGACCAGGTCCAACTTGGTGCCCAAATGTAGATTGGTTCAACCTCACCAAACCCGCATGCAAGGGCTGGCAAGTTGTGGCATTGTAAGAAAGAATATAGGCAGCCCTGGCAAATATTTATCTATTAACCAACATCATTAAAACAAGTTACCCGGCCAGCATCGATTTGTTATTTTTGCAACTTAGCTAGCGTGAGAAAATAAGTTGATGCGTTTTGTGTACTTCAACACCCACATGATGAGTTCTGATGTTCAGAATCCTGACTGTCGATCTGATCACCCCTTCGAAAATTCTCCTCACTGACTGATTGTAGTCATTGTGTGTGACAGCACCCCCTCTCCCCCCTTTCCCCCTCCCCCCCTTCCTTCCCTCCCACTCCCTCCCTTCCCTCCTCCTACCCCTTCCTCCCGCCCTCCTCTCTCCTCCCCTCTCCCCTCCCTTCCTCTCCCCTCCCCCCCTCTCTTCTCCTCTCCTCTCCCCCTCCCCCCCCCTCCCTCACCTCCTCTCTTCTCCTCTCCTCTCCCCTCCCCTCCTCTCCTCTCCCATCTCCTCCCCCTCTCCTCTCCCCTCCCCTCCCCTCCTCTCCCCTCCCCCCCTCTCTTCTCCTCTCCTCTCCTCTCCCTTCCCCTCCCCCCCCCTCCCTCACCTCCCCTCTTCTTCTCTCCTCTCCCCTCTCTTCTCCTCTCCTCTCCTCTCCTCTCCTCCCCCCCCCCCCCCCCCCCCCTCCATGCCCCTGATCAGTAGCCACTGATGCCGGGGACTGGCCTCTCTGGGCCTGCCAGCCAGTGTTAGGGATGAGAGCAGGCTCTGAGCGAATGAGGTATTGTCACAGCTGATGGTGTCAGTGCTGAGCCGATGGTTTAGTTTTGTTACAGCGTGGAAACGGGCCCTTCGGCCCACCGAGCCTGCACCAACCAGCGATCCCAATCCATTAACACTATCCTCCACACACCAGGGACAATTTACCATTTTACCAAAGCCAATTAACCTACAAAACTGTACATCTTTAGAGGGTGGGAAGAATCTGGAGAAAACCCACATGGGTCATGGAGAATGTATAAACTCTGTACAGACAGCACCCATAGTCGGGATCGAACCCAGGTCTCTGGTGCTGTAAGGCAGCAATTCCACCGCTGCTCCGTGCCAATCTTCTTTGGATAGCCTTCAAAGTCCTGCCACCGTTGATCAGATGTGCCTGTGTTTGTTGTCAGAATTGCTGTGAATTTTAAATGGTGAAGAGATTGCTTTGTTCCCCTGTGCTGTTGCCTGATCCTTAATGACAACATACAATGTTAAAGTGCTGTAGTGGCGGAGCTGGTAGAGCTGCTGCCTCACCGCGCCAGAAACCCAGTTTCGAACCCGACCTCGGGTTTCAAAGGTCTTTTATTGTCACGTGTGCCGATTAAGGTACAGTGATATTCGCATTACCATACAGCCATACAAGACACACAACTACATAAAAGTTAACATAAACATCCACCACATTGGATTCCCCACATTCCTCACTGTGATGGAAGGCAATAAAGTCTAATCTTCTTCCCTCACTTTTCTCCCGCGGTCAGAGCAGACGAACCATCTGTTGGGGCAATCGAAGCTCCTGCAGCCGGCGGTCAAAGCCCCTGCTTCGGGGCGATCGGAACTCCCGCTCCTGCAACTTTGAGCTCCCGAAGTCGGTCTCTAACCAGGGATCGCGAGCTCCGCGATATTAAGTCCTGCGGGCTCTCGCGGTTGGAGTTCCCGAAGTTGGCCGCCAGCTCCTCGATGTTAGGCCGCAGTACGGACGGAGATACGATACGGAAAAAAATCCCATCTCCGTCGAGGTAAGAGATTTTTTTTTTTTTTTTTTTTTTTGATTAAAAAATTTTTTTTTTTAAAATTTGTTTCAAAACAGTGCAACACCATCACCATGAATAAAACAAAGTAAGAAAAACAGCAATCAAAATAAAAAAATAAGTAGATCGGGGGAAAAAACAAAAAGAAGTAAATAAAAAAAAAATTTGGAATAAGACCGTTTGATTCACTTGCCAAATTAAAAAAAGAAAAAACATTACATTGATTAGTTATCTGGAGATAATTCAACATTCATACAAACATACCATCTAGTTCTATATAACGCAATCTTCCCATATCTAGCTCGGCATTTATCTAATTGGTGTCATGGCTCAAATAAACAGTCCATTTTTCCCAGATCTTCTCAAATGAATTCTCCTTGACTCTCAAGGAATATGTCAATTTCTCCATATTAAAGATGTCTCGCACAATTTCTAACCACTGTTCCTGTTTTGGACTTTTTTCATTAAGCCACTGCCTGGTAATGGCCTTCTTACTTGCTGCAAGCAAAACTTTAATCAAATATGTATCTTCTATTTTTACACCATCTTTAATACGCCCCAGATACATCACAGGGCAGGTATTTGGGATTTTATAACCCAAGATATTATTTACAGCTGCATTAACATTTTCCCAGTATGGCCTTATCTTTACACAGTTCCAGAAAATATGCGAGTGGTCTGTCTCCGTACTCCCACACAGCCTCCAACAGTGTTGTTGGACAGCAAGTTGTCTGCTTTTTATTTTTGGTGTTATAAAAAAGCGAGATAGATTCTTCCAGCAAAATTCTCCCCATACTAGTGAGCTTGTGGATGAACATTGTGTTTCACACATTTGATACCATTCTTCTTCTGTTATTTGAATCTTTAATTCTGCTTCCCATTTTGTTTTTATGTAGATCGTTGATTCTCCCCCGCTTTCCACCAGAGCTTGGTAGAAAGCAGAGATGACCCGAGACCCCTTCTGTTTATATGCATCCACAATCACCTTGATCACATTATTTGAAGTTTCATCTAGTTTATCTCTTTTATAAAGTAGTCTCTTAATTGCAAGTATCTAAAAAAATCTTTGTTTTCGAGACCATACTTTGACTTTAAATCTTGGAAACTCATAAACTCGCCATTTTCTGAAACTGTATACATTGCCGTTATGCCTTTTTGTGCCCATTCTTTGAATTTTGAATCATACACCCCTGGCTTAAACTTTGAGTCATATGCGAACCACTTCAATGCGTGAACCCCTCTTTTTAATTTGTATTTTTCCACTATAACATTCCATATTTCTAACGTAAATGCTACTATTGGATCCATAGCATGTCTCAAAGCCCCTCTCAGATATTTGTTCCCACCAAAATCTGGGTCTAGTAACCCTGTATCTCCCTTTCCATTTCTTTCCATCGAGATTCATAATCAGGTCTACACCAACAAGCCAGAGGTCTGAGTTGAGCTGCATACAAGTATTTCCTCAGATTTGGTAAAGCCATTCCACCCTTGCTTTTCAGCAGTTGAAGTGTTGTTAGTTTTATTCTTGGTTTTTTGCTATTCCAAATGAATCTAGAGATCATTTTATCCCAGGCTATGAATTTATCTCGGGGAACATTAATTGGGAGAGATTGGAATAAATATAGTAGTTTAGGTAGGAAATTCATTTTTACCGTTTGTATTCTGGCATTGAAGTCGACCACCTCTCAACATCCTTTTTGATGTTTTCTTCAATTTTGTTATAATTAGTTTCAAACAAGTTGGAAAGTGTTTTGGTTATAGTTACACCAAGATACTGCATCGTTTTAGAATTCCATTTCAGATTATATGCATCTCTGATTTGTTGGGATGGAGAATAATTGAATGAAAGAATTTGTGTTTTTGTTATATTCAATTTATACCCTGAGTAGTATCCATATGTTTCAAATTGGTTCATTAGATTTGGGAGACATATATCAGGTCGTTCAAGAAAAATAATGATATCATCAGCGAAAAGACCAATTATATGTTCTTTCCCCCCTATTTTGACCCCCTGCAGGTCTTCTCTCTGCCTTATTGCTTGTGCTAAGGGTTCAATATACAAAACGAAGAGAGTAGGAGAAAGACAGCATCCTTGCCTTGTGCCCCTCTCTAATTGGATCCTTTTTGATATGTTTCCATTTACCTTAATCCTAGCTGTAGGCTCCTGATATATTGTTTTAATACACCGAATTGCATCTTCATTGAAACCAAATCTCCTCAGTACTTCATATAAGAATACCCAACTAACACTATCAAAGGCTTTTTCTGCATCTAAACTGACCAGGACCATATTTGTATCCTTTTTTTGAGCATTATCCACAATGTGGAGGGTTCTTCTAATATTATCCTGTGTTTGACGCCCCCGAATAAATCCAGTTTGGTCTTCATTAATCAGATCTGGTACAAAAGTCTCGAGTCTTTTGCAAATGATTGAGGTAAATAGTTTGTAGTCTACATTTAAAATTGAGATTGGCCTGAAATGTTTACATTGCTCTTTGTCTTGGGTAAAATGGTAATAATTGCTTCCTTCCATGATGGGGGAGCCCTGCCCTCTTTAAGGGTCCAGTTAAAGCAAGACAGGAGCAGAGGTGTTAGCTCTTTCTTAAAGGCCTTGTACCATTCTGGTGGAAACCCATCGCTGCCTGGTGATTTACTAGCCTTGAGTCTACTGATTGTAGCTTCCAGCTCATTAACCGTAAATTGTGACGTAATGGTATTATTTTGTGTCTCACCAATGGATGGCAGATCAAGTGAGTTAAGAAAACTTCTCATTGTCCTTTCGTCAGCTGATGGTGGTTTAGAATAGAGCTTCTTATAGTATTCTTCAAATATTCTTTCTATCTCATCTGGCTCATGTGATAATTGATTGGTTTTAGGATCTCTTATTTTATGAATTGTATTAGAGGCCTGCTGTTTACGCAGGCGTCTGGCCAGGAGTCTAGTTGCTTCTGGACCTGCTTCATAATAGGTCTGCTTTACGAATCTTGCTCTTTTTTCCATATCTCCCCTGAGGATCTCATCTATCTCCCCCCTTTTTTCCTTAATCTGTTTTAGTACCAACTGATCCTGTATGTTTTTATGTTTTTTCTCCAATTCTTTCAGTTTTTCTACTTTATGTTCATACGTAGCTAGCCGGGCCTTTTTTTGTAATGCTGTCAGGGCGATCAGCTTTCCACGTATAACTGCCTTCATAGCATCCCACAGTATTACAGGATCCACATCCCCGTTATCATTCTCTTCTATGTACCTTTTTATCTCTTCCCTTATTTGTTCCACATTTGCCTTATTATTCAAAATACCCACATTGAGCCTCCAAACAGTATTTCTTTTTCTACTATTCAGGTGTACTGTCAAACTGATCGCACTGTGATCAGATACATCTGCCACCCCGATTTTACACTCTGTGATCCTGTGACTTTCACCCGTATTCATTAAAAAGTAGTCAATCCTGGAATAGACTGAGTGAGGGACTGAATAGTGTGTGTAGTCCCTTTCTAAAGGGTGAAGTTCTCTCCTAACATCAATTAGGCCCATTTCCTGTACTGATGTGTTAATAAACTTGGTCAGATGCATCTTGTTTTTTTTTAGGCTTGTTGTATCCAAATTATGATTCATGACCACATTGAAGTCCCCTCCACATATCAAAATACCTTCATTCTCTAAAGCAATAATGTCAAACAGAGTTTTGAAAAAACATTTGGTACTCTCTGGGGGGGCATATACATTGATCAGTGTCACAACTTTGTTTTCCAACTTTCCTTTAACTAATACATACCTTCCCTCTTTGTCCCTGACTTCTTTATGGCATTCAAATTGGACTGCATTTGCAATAAGGATAGCTACTCCCCTCTTTTGGCTAGTTTAATAGGAACTATAAAATGCATTTCTAAAGCCAAAGCATTTTAGTTTCTCATGTTCTTGTTGAGGCAAGTGGGTTTCGTGTAAAAATAGTACCTGGGCCTATTCTTTTTTCAGTTTAGCCAGGACCTTGCTCCTTTTAACTGGATTATTCATCCCATTTACATTGAGTGACACCAATTTGATAGTATTACGTGACATTTAATTTACCTACTCCTGTCTTGCATTCATAAATCTCCAGATAACTTGAAACTGTGCAGGTCTGAACATCTGGACAACATGTGCCAAATAAAAAATAAATAAAAAACAGTTGACTTCCAAGTAAGGGTGATTCCTATCCACCCTGAGTCCCCGTTGGCAGGTATAGGGGAAAGCCTCCTCTCAGAGGGCCCCTCACTAGAGGTGAAACACTCCATTCCACGCATCCTAGTATCGTCCAACGTCATTCGATAGCACTTATTTTTTAGTCCAAACGAATTTGTGACACAATAAAAGCTGGTTGGATGGGGTCTGCTCAGACTCCTGTTGTCGCTCTCTTGCTGTCTCACTCTCAGGTAAGAGATTTAAAAAAAAGTTTCTCCAACCCCCCACATCAAACAAGCTAAAGAACACTAAAAACATACATTTAGCACATACTAAAGAAACAACAGAGAAGACTGTTGACGAGGCAGCCATTGCTGGCGCCACCCGGTGGTGTCTGAGTGGAATTTGCGCGCTGTTTCTCCGACCACGAGGGTTTTCTCCGGGCGCTCCGGTTTCCTCTCAAATCCCAAAGACGTGCGGGTTTGTAGTTAAAATTGGCCTCCGGAAATTGCCCCGAGTATGTGGGGAGTGGATGTGGGAGGAACTAGAATAAGGACTAGAATGAGTATGAATGGGTGATCGCTGGTCAGCATGGACCTGGTGGGCGGAGTGGCCTGCGTCTCCATGCTGTCACTTTTGTGTGTGTGAAAACCACTCCGAAAGCTTTGGTAGCACAAGAGTTGTTGTCCTTTGATATGCCGAAGATATGTGGTAAAATACAGGATTAACCAGACATGTTGCCTGAGTTGCGACCCCTTGGGCTGATACTTCAAAGCATAAATTTGATAAATGAATGATTTTAATCTGTTCTCCCCACTAGTTTCTTTAGCATCTGTCATTTCCATTTTTTTCATTGTTCTTTATGAAAGGGCGTGAAGGAAAAGTTTTTGAAATTCTCAAAAGTGGTTCACACCAGTAGATCATCCAGTGATTTTTCACTTAATTCTTTACTTTTATTTTCTAAAAGTTCCACAATTTGCTGCAAATAGAACTATCCCGATGCTGACACAGCACAGTGACGTTCTTTTGCACAATCCACAAATGCACTGGGGCCATATTTTTTGTGCCGATTTCAAAGAAAAAGAACAAAGTCCAGTCCTCATGCTGGAAGTACTGGTGCATCCCGATCCAGGTAAGGCCCCAGGTGGCTGCAGGCCCACAACCCGACATCCCTCTCCTCGCCCGACCCCCTCTGTGTCCCGGGGATGCCTCCTGCAGCCGACCTCGAAGGCGCTGGAGGCAATACCCTGGTCCCTCCCCTACCCGCCCACTCCTCTTGTCCGTTGTCGCCTCCTCCTCCACTCTCCGATCTTCAGGGCTTCCGAGCTTCCCCCTCTAGGCAGCGGCCCACCCGCGACCATCTCCGCAGCGGTGAACCAAGCCTGTCCCCACAAATGGCCGCGGCCCCCCCCCGATCAGCCTTCGTATTAATAACAGAATTGGCCAAACATTAGAGTGTTAGTGCGAATCATAGAAACATAGAAACATAGAAAATAGGTGCAGGAGTAGGCCATTCGGCCCTTCGAGCCTGCACCGCCATTCAATATGGTCATGGCTGATCATCCAACTCAGTATCCTGTACCTGCCTTCTCTCCATACCCCCTGATCCCTTTAGCCACAAGGGCCACATCTAACTCCCTCTTAAATATAGCCAATGAACTGGCCTCAACTACCTTCTGTGGCAGAGAATTCCAGAGATTCACCACTCTCTGTGTGAAAAATGTTTTCCTCATCTCGGTCCTAAAAGATTTCCCCCTTATCCTTAAACTGTGACCCCTTGTTCTTGACTTCCCCAACATCGGGAATAATCTTCCTGCATCTAGCCCGTCCAACCCCTTAAGAATTTTGTAAGTTTCTATAAGATCCCCCCTCAATCTTCTAAATTCTAGCGAGTACAAGCAGAGTCGCAGGGCAGTAGTCTTGGAAATTAAATAAAGGCAATTAAATGAATCTGGAATTTCCAACACTGGTTTCTGAGCGGCTGTTTGGATTGCTATAAAGATTCATCTGCTTCACTGATGCTAGAAATCTGTCTCCTGAAACATTGTGATTCTTAATTGTTCTCTGAAATTGTACAGCTCTGGGGGGGGATTAGTTGTACCTGTGCAGAGTCCACAATGGTGTTGTCCGTTGAGCAACTGACTGCTGCAGCTGACCCTGGGCGCTGACCCTGGGCGCTGTCTGTGTGGAGTTTGCACGTCCTTCCTGTGAGTGTGTGGGTTTTCTCTGGGTGTTCCCATTCTCCACAAGCAAATGGCAGGAGTGCAATTAAAAAGGAATAGTTGTATAGCTCCACATTCCCTCAGAAGGGAGAGAATGGGATGATAATCACACAACACATCTCAACGTGATTTTAATAGTCAAGTTTAGATTTTCCAAATGGTGAACATTTGACTGAAAGGTAGCCTCCTTTTGCTCTAGTATTTTATTTCATGTTTAAACTAGAATGTTTTATTATTAATGTTTTAATGTTTTATGTTTTATTCTCAATTGTTTACTGTATGTCGTATTGTCACTTGTGAACGGAGCACCAAGGCAAATTCCTTGTATGTGAATACTTGGCCAATAAACTTATTCATTCATTCATTCGTGTGTATTTGGGAATATGGATCAACAACAATCTGTAAGAGGAACTTAGCGTGTTGAGAAGCATCCATGAAGGGAAATGGTTAATACAGGTATTGGGGTTATGGGGAGAAAGCAGGAGAATGGGATTCAAAGGGAAAGATAGATCAGCTATGATTGAATGGCGGAGTAGACTCGATGGGCTGAATGGTCTCATTCTGCTCCTATCACTTATGAAGTTATAACAGTTGATATTTCGTATTGGGACTCTTCATCTGGACTGAACAGATGTGTACAGCAATTCGTTCTTCCCCCGCACAATCAAAGCATGGAATAATCTCCACCCAACTATAGTTACCCAACCAGATGCAACTAAATTTAAAGTAGCTCTTTCTTCCCAATAACCCTTTCTGGCTTAAGCCCTCCCTTCACCACCTCCAGTTTAAATTCCATTTGGAATATTTTGGAGGACCAAGAAACCAAGAAGAAACAAGAACGAGCAGAGGAGAGATATCAATATAAAGATCTTGGTGTCTCCTGTAACCATCTGTCAAATCTGTGCTTTCTTATGGGAAGGTATTACCAAGAGGAAAAGGTACAAGGCTGTTCTCAATGTCTCCCTCTTGGAAAAAATACAATACAATATAACATTGACTCATAGAAATGCCTGAGCCTGACTCTGTGCATCAGAGGCGTAAGCAGTGTAAGAAGTTCACCATTCTCTGCCTCAGAGGGCGCTGGAGGCAGGTTCTCTGGATGCTTTCAAGAGAGAGCTAGATAGGGCTCTTAAAGATAGCGGAGTCAGGGGATATGGGGAGAAGGCAGGAACGGGGTACTGATTGGGGATGATCAGCCATGATCACATTGAATGGCGGTGCTGGCTCGAAGGGCCGAATGGCCTACTCCTGCACCTATTGTCTATTGTCTATTGCCCCTTCAACCATCTCCTGCGTTCTCTGTGGAACACCCGATGGGCCCCACTATGGCCTTAACTCAACCTTGTAAGACCTTGGTTCACCTGGAGGACTGCCCAAGAATAAGTGAAGGACAGGAGTAGAAGTGACATTGGAAGCTTTATCGGTGAAAATGTCGAGGGGAATATAATATTTAAGAAGGAATTGCAGATGCTGGCAAAAAATCGAAGGTAGACAAAAATGCTGGAGAAACTCAGCGGGTGAGGCAGCATCTATGGAGCAAAGGAAACAGGCGACGTTTTGGGTCAGGACCATTCTTCTGACTTCAAACAGGGGAATATAATAGGTAACTTGAGACTGGGTATCAAGTTCTCAAATAAAGGGAAAGACTTTGAGGGATGGATTCCAAGTCAATTGATATCATGAGGCATAAAGCACGATAATTGAAAGATTGACAAAAATGCTGGAGAAACTCAGCGGGTGAGTTTCTCCAGCATTTTTGTCTACCTTCAATTTTTCCAGCATCTGCAGTTCCTTCCTAAATAATTGAAAGATTTCTCACTACTGATAATGTACAAGAGAGATAACTTACTATGCAAATCCAGTCATCGAGTGAGTTACAAAATATTTAACCATTAGCCATGTATGTAAATTGAAAGGTTGTTTTAGATTTCCTGGGGCTTTCCTTATGCGAATGTTATCAAAGTTTACTTACTGAGGAATTTTTTATTGTGATAAGGCTTTCGCAGGTTATTTAAATCTGTCTCTGTGCATAAGAAGCTCGAATAGAGCTTTTCTGTAAAAATACAGAGCAGGATGCAGGAGGGTCCCAAGGCAGTACAGCTTCGACGGAGTTCAGAAGTTACAGTCTTGTTCGAGGGTCTGGTATCTCCAGGGTCTTGTTTAGAGAGGGCTGTCTGTGGAAGTCTAGCACTGCTACAGCTCACAAAGGCAAGATGCGTGAGATGGCGAAGAATCAGGGAATAGAATATACTGTGGTAACCCATAAATTCATGTCCTTGGAGCAGAATTAGGCCATTCAGCCCATCGAGTCTATGCCTCCATTCAATCATGGCTGATCTATCACCCCCAACCTCTCAACCCCATTCCCCTGCCTTCTCCCCATAACCTTTAGATCAGCCATGATTGAATGGCGGCATAGACTCGATGGGTTGAATGGCCTAATTCTGCTCCAAGGACATAAATTTATGTTTTACCATAGTATATTGTATTCCCTGATTCTCCACCATCTCACGCATCAGTTGCTCAAGCTTGCCTTTGTGATGGTGGAGTAGACTTGATGGGCTACTGTACATGGCCTATCTCTGCTCCTATGGTTATGGAATGAGCAACTCCTATTATGCTTACAAACCAACAGTGTGAACACTGGGTGGTACACAAAATTGCTGGAGGAACTCAGCAGGTGCAGCAGCATCTATGGAGCGAAGGAAATAGGCGACGTTTCGGGACACTGAATTCTTGAATTTTTCAATTACTAGCAACCCCCCCCCCCCCCCCCCCACACACTTTTGTTTCTTCTCCCTCGTAGTTCCTTGTTGCTTATCAGAAAACATGCTGATTATTTCTTGGTACAGTACCCTGAAAATGATTGAATTAAAAGGAACTCCTCCATTTAAATTCCATTTGGAATATTTTGGAGGACCAAGAAACCAAGAACCAAGAACTGGACTTGTTAGTTTATACCAAAGACAAACACAAAATGCTGGAGTAACTCAGTTGGGTCGGGTAGCAGGGTCTTGTCATTTCCATGTTCCATGTCACCTATCCATGTTCTCCAGAGACACTGCCCAACCTGCTATGTTACTCCAGCATCTTGTGTCCATCTCTGAGGCTGGTTTAGAATGCTAGCGCTTGACAAATTGATGCTGCCTGACCTATTGAGTAATTATAGCATTTTTAAATTTTTTATTTCAGGTTTTCAGCATCTGCAGGCTTCTGCTTTCCTGTGAACTGGATCATTATGCCACTGCCTGCCAAAGGCAAACTGCTTTCTCAGACACTACCTATCAAGCCTGCAAAGCTCAAGGTGTGAAAATGCATCATTTAGTAGTGCTGCATAATAGGCTGTAATAAACCATAGGTACACAAAATTGCTGGGGAAACTCAGCGGGTGCAGCAGCATCTATGGAGCGAAGGAAATAGGCGACGTTTCGGGCCGAAACCCTTCTTCAGAATGATGGGGGGTGGGGGGGGGAGGAAGAAAGAAGGAAAAGGGGAGGAGGAGGAGGAGCCCGAGGGCGGGCGGATGGGAGGAGACAGCTAGAGGGTTAAGGAAGGGGAGGAGACAGCAAGGGCTAGCCAAATTGGGAGAATTCAATGTTAATGCCATAAGGACGCAAGGTCCCCAGACGGAATATGAGGTGCTGTTCCTCCAATTTCCGCTGTTGCTCACTCTGGCAATGGAGGAGACCCAGGACAGAGAGGTCGGATTGGGAATGGGAGGGGGAGTTGAAGTGCTGAGCCACCGGGAGGTCAGGTAGGTTATTGCGGACTGAGCGGAGGTGTTCGGCGAAACGATCGCCCAACCTACGCTTGGTCTCACCGATGTAAATCAGCTGACATCTAGAGCAGCGGATGCAGTAGATGAGGTTGGAGGATATACAGGTGAACCTTTGTCGCACCTGGAACGACTGCTTGGGACCTTGGGTGGAGTCGAGGGGGGAGGTGAAGGGACAGGTGTTGCATTTCTTGCGGTTGCAACGGAAAGTGCCCAGGGAGGGGGTGGTGCGGGAGGGAAGGGAAGAATTGACGAGGGAGTTGCGGAGGGAGCGGTCTTTGCGGAAGGCAGACATGGGGGGAGATGGGAAGATGTGGCGAGTGGTGGGGTCACGTTGGAGGTGGCGGAAATGGCGGAGGATTATGTGTTGTATTTGCCGGCTGGTGGGGTGAAAGGTGAGGACCAGAGGGACTCTGCCCTTGTTGCGTGTGCGGGGATGGGGAGAGAGAGCAGTGTTACGGGGTATGGATGAGACCCTGGTGTGAGCCTCATCTATGGTGGCGGAGGGGAATCCCCGTTCCCTGAAGAACGAGGACATTTCCGATGCCCTGGTATGAAATGTCTCATCCTGGGAACAGATGCGGCATAGGCGGAGGAATTGGGAGTAGGGGATGGAGTCTTTACAGGGGGCAGGGTGGGAAGACGTGTAGTCCAGATAGCCATGTGAGTCAGTGGGTTTGTAATGTATGTCGGTCAGGAGTCTGTCCCCTGCGATGGAGATGGTGAGGTCAAGGAATGGTAGGGACGTGTCGGAAATCGTCCAGGTGTATTGGAGTGCCGGATGGAAGTTGGTGGTGAGAGTCAGGGGAGCGGGAGACACAGAGATATGGAAGGGCAAGGTGTGAAAACAAGAGATCAAAGGGGACGAGGCTCAAGCAAAATATAGAATAGATCATTGTTAGCTAGGGGAAGGTGACAAGGAGGCATATAAAGGTTTAAAAAAAAAAAAAAAATTTTTAAATTAAAAGCATATTAAACGATCCGTTTCAGGACTGGGTGAATGGTGGTCAAGAATAACAAATAGCTATCTCTCCTTTATTCGTCTGCTTTCTACCTCTGCTTCTTTCCTCTTCATTTTCTTTCTTTTCACATTTTCCTCTTCTCACTTTCTGATATCACACGCTTTTCTATTTCTTTTCTATTCTTTTTCTGTCTCCTTTTTATTGTTAAAATAAAAATAATAAGAAGCTGTACATGAATTGTAACAATCTAATATATACTAGGTACCTATGGTACCATATTATTGTACTTACTTCTAATTTAAAAAAAAATTAAAAAATAAATAAAAATAAAAAGCATATGTACAAATAGTAATAAATGACAAATAGGTTACAGAATTCTTACATAGCTTCAATTTTTAAAAGTTTTTTTTAAAGAAAATAAATAAAGAAATAAAGAGATAAGAGAAGCTATAAACTAATAGAAAGAAAGAAAGTGAGAAAGAGGGAGATTACAAATATAAATATTGTGGAGATAGATCCGGGAGATGTTAAGTATAGTTGTTCATCTAACCCTAAACTCAAGTTTTGACTTTAATTTTGTGTTAAAATTATTAGTTTACTTTAAAAAAAAAATCAATAAATGGAGACCATATTTTAAAAAATAGTTCTGGTTTGTCAATTAAGACAAATCTTATTTTTTTCAAATGGAAGGTCTCGGTCATTTCCGTAGCATATAAAGGTTTTATGTTAACTTTAATAGTCCTTGGGTAGAGATTCAAAGCAATACCGGCAGCCAGCATATAGTTGGACCTTTAGGATACTCAGTACTCAAGCAAGTACGATAAGCCAGAGAGCTACTTTATACAGATAACGTACCTTTGCATTTCCCGTATCATTCTTGGTACTCGCATTACTGTTGGTTTTATGCATCATTGATTAAGGTTATGGACATAATACCTGCTTTTCACCAAAGCTGCCAACTATGCTAGTTAATGCTTGCAAGAAGTATTTTAAAAGTTCACGGGAAGAATCAGGTTTTAACATGTGTATTTATTTCCGAAACTATTTAACCTGTGATGGAAACATTAGCATTCACTGCCCGCTGCCTAAAAGCGATTGTGTTGATCATTTTGGCAGCTGCTATATAAACCTCTTGCTGTTCCTGGGAAAAAATATTTCATGGTCTCCTTGACATAGCAGCAGCTGTATGTTGTACACCAGCACTGAAGGTTTTCCTTTAGAGAAACAGTGTGGAAACAGGCCCTTCGGCCCATCGAGTCCGTGCCGACCAATGATCACCAGCACACTAGTTCTAGCCTGAACACAAGGAACAATTTACCGAAGCCAATTAACCGACAAACCTGCCCGTCTTTGGAGTGTGGAAGGAAACCGGAGCACCCGGAGAAAATCCACGAGGTCACAGGGAGAACGTAGAAACTCCCAAACAGGCAGCTCCCGTAGTCAGGATCGAACCCGGGTCCCTGCCGCTGTAACGCAGCAACTCTACCCCTTCGCCACCGTGCCGGTTCCACTGAGGTTTGGTTCCGTTGAAATATTTCAGAAGAGGATTGTGGCAGGGGACGCAGAGGGCGATGGTGTCTGGGACAAGCTGCCAGAGGATGCAGTTGAGGCAGCTTCTAGAACACTTAAAAGACATTTGGATAGGCACATGGATAAGAGAGGTTTAGAGGGATATGGGCCAAACACAGGCAGGTGGGACTAGTGTAGATGGGGCATGTGTGAGTTGGACATAAGGGCCTATTCCCATGCTGTATGTCCCCATAACGCTAAGTCGCGTCATGTGATAGAATTAGGCTATATCTCCTTTAAACTTTGCCCCTCTCACCTTAAAGCTCTGCCTTTTATTATTTGATTTTTTTCCATCGAAGGAAAAAGATTCTGACTGTCCACCTTATCTATTATTTCATATTCATAAGTTCATGTGATAGGAGGAGAACGAGGCCATTCGGCCCATGAAGTCTACTCTGCCATTCAAGCATGGCTGATCTATCTCTCCCTCTTAACCCCATTCTCCTCCCATCTCCCCGTAACCCCTGACACTTTCCACAATATTGCATGTCTAGTGGGATTAATAACGAAATTCTCCCTCACAGACTGGCACTGCGCATAATGTTCACTAAACCTCCAAGGCATTTAACACGAAATGGAAGATCGTCTATTTTGTAAATTATAAAAAGCTGTAGGCAACTTGGAGAAAGGAAGTTCCCACATCTGACAATGTGATAATGATAGGGTTCTAGGTGGGAGATGTTAATGGAAAGATAAATACTGGTCTGGTCCCAACTTTCCTGTGAAGGGTGCTCAATTGCCTGAGAACCAGACAGGGTCTCAATTGAGACTTGCACTTGAACAGAGTTCATGGTACGTTGAGCAATACAACACAGGAACAGACCAATTGGCCTACATGTCTGTGCCAGCATGAAGCCAAGATAAACTAATCTCATCTGCCTGTTCCAGATTCAGAGAAACAGAATGTAATTATTGCAGTATTCAATAATGCAGAACACTATTGTCTACATTTCAATGTTCATCCTTGAAAAAGGACTTGGAGAGAACTACCACATTTAAACTAATTTAAATGTTTAAGTCTGAAAATGGTCTAGACCCAAAATGTCACCCATTCTTCTCTCCAGAGATGCTGCCTGTCCCCACTGAGTTTACTTTAGAGATACAGCGCGGAAACAGGCCCTTCAATACAATACAATACAATTATTTATTGTCATTTGAACCTCAAATGAAGTTCAAACGAAATTTGGTTTCTGCAATCATACAACAGGAAAAGAACCAAGACACACACCAACACAATTTACACAAACATCCATCACAGTGAATCTCCTCCTCACTGTGATGGAAGGCAAAGTCTTGTCTCTCCCCATGTGTTCCATTCTTCTCCCAATGTTAAAGCCCCCGGCGGGCGATGGCAAGTCCCGCGGCCATTAAGGTCGCGCCGGGCGATGTAAGGCCCTGCTCCGGGTCTTAATATTGGAGCCCCCACCAAGTCCATGCCGAAAAACAATTCCCGCACATTAACACTATCCTACACCCAATAGGGACAATTTACACTTACACCAAGCCAATTAACCTACATACCTGTACGTCTTTGGAGTGTGGGGGGATACCGAAGATCTCGGACAAAACCCATGCGGTCACGGGGAGAACGTACAAACTCCGTACAGACAGCACCCGTGGACAGGATCGAACCCGGGTCTCTGGCGCTGTTGGGAAGCAACTCTACCGCTGCGCCACCGTGCTGCCCAGTTTGCCAACATTGCAGCTTTGAAATAAAATTCACCAGCTTGAATGTTGAAATGGTGTCTTAAATAATGAGTAGGAAGGAACCGCAGATGCCGATGATCGACACAAAAAGCTGGAGTAACTCAGCGGGACAGGCATGAAGCGGACTAATGAAAGAAGTATGCTGCACTAACTTTCTAAACCACTTGTTGGAGAAGGTATTTGGGCATCACTTTGTGTCCACTCAATGTTACAACATTGTAAGAGTTCCTTGGGAATACAATCTGGGGAGACTCTCTACAGCAATCCCAGTTTGTCAACAACGCACATGCACAAGTTGCCGCGCATAAACTCCCCTGGACATTCTCTCTTTACCAGCCATATAAGTTATTTTCAAACAAGTACACACTCATTCTGATATGAAAAAACAATGTATGCAATGTTTACATTCCTAAATGAAGTTGACATTGCATGATCTCGTCAGCGGTGTTTGTGGACACAGACTGTACGTGTTCATACTGAGTTCCTCTCCACTTTTTCTTCAAGACATTGTTAACCCATGAAGGAGAGTTGGTTAACACCGGTGAATGAACGGAAAGACAACAGATGAAAGCTCTATTGAACCAGCAGCATGAGTGTGAAAGTGGCAAATACATCATAAGGTCATAAGGGATAGGAGCAGAATTAGGCCATTCGGCCCATCAAGTCTACTCCGCCATTCCATCATGGCTGATAGAAACATAGAAAATAGGTACAGGAGTAGGCCATTCGGCCCTTCGAGTCTGCACCACCATTCAATATGATCATGGCTGATCATCCAACTCAGTATCCTGTACCTGCCTTCTCTCCATACCCCCACAAGGGCCACATCTAACTCCCTCTTAAGTATAGCCAATGAACTGGCCTCAACTACATTCTGTGGCAGAGAATTCCACAGATTCACCACTCTCTGTGTGAAAAATGTTTTCCTCATCTCGGTCCTAAAAGATTTCCCCCTTATCCTTAAACTGTGACCCCTTGTTCTGGACTTCCCCAACATCGGGAACAATCTTCCTGCATCTAGCCTGTCCAACCCCTTAAGAATTTTGTATGTTTCTATAAGATCCCCCCTCAATCTTCTAAATTCTTCTGATTTTATTCTGATTCTGATCCAAGATTAAATTCTGATCTATCTTTCCCCCCCCGACCCCATTCTCCTGCCTTCTCCCCATGACCCCTGACACCTGTGAATGAATTTCACTTCAACAAACACCACACTGGTTTTCAAGTGAAAAGTGAGTGCTGTGTATCTGGGGATGCTGCATAGAAAGAGGATGAGGAGGATTTGCACTATTTTGTTATCTCCAGCAGCTATTCTCACTTTAAGTTAGACACTTTTTGTCACATTCTGCAGGTTTTTGGTGAACCGAGTATTATTTATTTCAGAGCCATCCACATATCTCTGCAGTCAGGTTCCTGATTGACGTGGAGCAGCTTCTAAATGTACTAGCAAAAGTTGCCATGAGAGATGAGCACATCTTATATATTTTACTATTTGATCAGGGTATTCTGGTTCCATCACACACCATGAATTTTGTTGCCAGCTATCACACTCTAGCTCTGGACAATTCAGAGGTTGTGTACGACTTGATGCAGTTGACCAAATATAAGCACAATGGACTTGCAGATGCCGGCTAACAAAAAAAGACACAAAATGCTGGAGTAATTCAGTGGGTCAGGCAGCATCTCTGGAGTACAAGAATAGACGGTAGACAAAAATTGGTCTGAGGAAGGGTTTCGGCCCGAAACGTTGCCTATTTCCTTCGCTCCATAGATGCTGCCCCACCCGCTGAGTTTCTCCAGCATTTTTGTCTACCTTCATTAAATAATTGCAGCTCTCCATTCATGTTGAACAGAATATTTATTTCCCTTTGATTCATCTCATTTTCAATGTCAGGTACTTTTAACCGTCCTGCAATTCTTTTCTTTAAAAATCTTAATGATTATTATAGATGTTTGCAGAGTATTTCCACAGTCCTCTTGAAAAAATATCGCAGCAGGTATTAGATAGAATACTGTACAACTCAGGTCTCTACTGATGAACCAATGCCACTGAAATAACCAGCTTCGACTTGCAGTGAAATGCCATTGAAATGATATGTGGATTTACTTATCAACAATGACTTCATATTAATCGGATACTTCCCATCAAAGTAAGATGATTACATTTACATCCTTTTCCACTTACCCAGCAGACAGTCATTCATTGTGTACTAATATTTCATGCTTTTCACCCCACCGTGGATGCTTTATATTGGATGTAGTTTTTTTCTTGACAACAACTTTCACAGCCAGAAGAGTCCCACGCCTTTCAGTTTGCCAGTGCTAACTCATTGAAACAGAACGATCCCAGAATGGAACCGAATGGTCATAAATCTATGGAGTTCATTGCCACAGGAGGCTGTGGCGGCCGTCAATTGATATTTTAAGGCAGAGATAGATAGATTCTTCATTAGCACGGGTGTCAGGGGTTACGGGGAGTAGAAGGGAGAGATAGATCAACCATGATTGAATGGCGGAATGGCCGACGATGGGCCGAATGGCAGAATTCTGCTCCTATCACTGATGAAGTTATGAACATTCATTCCAATCTTCTCTTTGTTACTGTCTTCACAAGTGCATCAAAAACTATGGTGGTTCATTTGCAACTTAGATAAATGCATGAATGCAGTGTTGGCATCACCCCTGCCAACCGCGTAGAAAATAATTCATCTCCATGAGACTCCTTCGGCGTTGGACCAGCGGGAGGAAATTAGGCAGTGAATTCCTGCAATAGGAAGGTTGGCATTAAACTGGAAAGAGTGCTGAGAGGATTTAAAAGGATATTGCCCGGAATCAAAGGCCCGAGCTACAGGGAGAGATTAGACTAGGACTTTATTCCTTGGAGCGTTGGAGGCTGAGGGTTGACCATGTAGAGGTTGACCCTTATCCTTGATTAGTACGGGTGTCAGGGGTTATGGGGAGAAGGCAGGAGAATGGGGTTGAGAGGAAGAGATAGATCAGCCATGATTGAATGATGGAGTGGACATGATGTGCCGAATGGCCTAATTCTGCTCCTACAACATCTGCATGGAGGTGGATGCTAAGTCCCTTACCCAGAATAGGACGGAAGTTTAAGGTGAGAGGGGCAAGATGTAATAGGAACGCGAGAGGCAACTTTTTCACTGAGATGGTGAATGAATTGAATGATATAATATTGATATTTAATGCAATATCAGCATTGAAGATATTGGAATGGAATTGGGTGGCGTTTCAGGACGAGACAATTCTTCAGACGGTCTGAATCTGAAGAAGTATCTCGACCTGAAACGTCACCCATTCCTTCTCCCCAGAGATGCTGCCTGACCCATCGAGTTACTCCAGCCCTTTGACGTAAACGAGCATCTGCAGTTCCTGCCTGCCCAATTCCAAATGTGAGTTGCAATCAGAGCTTTGCTATTGCGGTTTAACTTCAATGGTGACTGAGGCAGACCATTCATTAAAAAATATATATCACAATGGTTCCACTGTTCTTCGTAACAATTTGTACATGAATGACATCTCACAATGCATCATGCAATTTGAAAGACAATTCACTTCAAAAGCAAGAAGCTCTTTAAAAGCTCTTCACAAGAGGTTAATTGGATCATTAGTGTATGAAATGTTTAAATAGATGCTCTTACATTCTTCTGTTAGCTTTTTAAACATTGTTGACCTTTTGCAGGTTTGAAAGCTCCTCATTAGACAGCTGCTGGATGAAGGACATTTGCTTATGTTCACAATCCCGTGACAAAAACGAGAAAATACGTCGGATGTTTAACTATCCGCTCAAACTATTACTAGAAGTGTGACAATATTTTCCTACGCAAAGCACACTGGCATCAAAGCTGAGTTGGACACCTTTGTCTGGGTATAGTCTGACTCACCTGTAGCCCAGGAGCTGTCAGCAGACTGACAGACATCTGTCTTTCAACAATGCCAGCTATTATTTTGCTTTTCAGGCTTCATCGCCATCAACAGTCGCAGCACTAGTGTTCTAGTTCTAGTGTCTAGGAAGGAATTGCAGATGCTGGTTTAAACCAAAGATAGACACAAAAAGCTAGAGTAACTCAGCGGGACAGGCAGCATCTCTGGAGGGGAGGAATGGGTGACGATTCGGGTTGGGTGACGTTTCTTCAGAAGGGTCTCGAATTGAAACGTCACCCATTCCTTCTCTCCAGAGATGCTGCCTGTCCCGCTGAGTTACTCCAGCATTTTGTGTTTCTCTTCTAGTTCCTTAGGTTGGCTGGGGCATTAATTTTTCGGAGTGCTGGAGGAAGAGGGGTGGTCTTATAGAGGTGTATTAAATCTTGAGGGCAATAGATAGGGTCAAAGCACAAATACAGAAATGGCAGAGACTCTGAACAAGTATTTTTTTCACAGCAGAAGAATTTGAATGTATCCCAAGGTAGACAAAAATGCTGGAGAAACCCAGCGGGTGCGGCAGCATCTATGGAGCGAAGGAAATAGGCAACGTTTCAGGACGAACCCCTTCTTCAGACTTTGAATGTATCCCAAAATGGGAAAGTGGAAGGTAAGTGAGGAATTCGACATTATTTCTAGAAAAGCAGTGTTTCAGCTAATCGTCTCAAAGTGCCAATGAAATAGGTTCAACCCTCACTTCAGGTGCCGTCTGTGTAGAGTTTGCACGTTCACCCTGTGATTGTGTGGGCTTCCTCTAAGTTCATCCATGTCTCAAAGATGTGCAGGTTATTTTGCTTAATTGGCGTCTGTGAATTGCTTTTAGCCTGTAGTTGGCTAGTTGAGCCAGCAGGTGGCAGGATTAGTGTATATCTGGGATGAGGGGGGAGGATTGGTGTTGATGGCCAGCATGGACATGGTGGACTTGAGATCTTCATCCAAACATGTAGGACCAGCTGCAGAGATAATGGACGTACTGATCGTGATCTACCAAGATGCCATGGATTCTGCAAGCAGGTTGGGAAGCTGCAAACATGAGGCCCCCCGTCTAGAAAGGCAGAAAGCAGGAAACTACAGGAACCTGTCGCTTGACATCTGTCGGTACAGAAACGCTCAAATCCATTGAGAAAGAAGTAGCAGACGGACATTTTGCAAATCGTAACACAATGCGACCGAGTCAACAGAGATTAATGAAAGGGAAATCTTTGAGGATATTGCAAGCCACGCAAACAGAAGGGAACTAATTGTGCATTTGGATTTCCAAAAGGCATTTGATCAGGTGCCACGTAAAAGAATACAGGAGGAAGCTATTCAAGCAATGGGTGCAACATACTAGCATGGACAAAGGGCTGGCTGACAGAAAATAAAGGAGAAGGGGTAAACAGGCCAATTAAAGGATGGCATGCTGTAACTGGTATGGTGTCATAGGCTACAGTGCTAGGGGCAGTTATTTTCAATCCATTATTATCAATGTCTTGGATGAAGGCACCAGGTGTACAGGAACCAAATATGCCTCAGCACAATAATAGCCTTTTAACATAAACTATGTCAAAATCTGGAAGGTAGACAAAAATGCTGGAGAAACTCAGCGGGTGAGGCAGCATCTATGGAGAGAAAGAATAGGCGACGTTTCAGGTCGAGACCCTTCTTCAGATTAAATCATGTCAAAATTTGGACATTGTTTTGAGCTGTAATTTCCGCCTTATCGTTGAGGTCATAGCGTCATAGTCATAGTGTGGAAACAGACCCTTCGGCCCAAGCTGCCCACTCCGGCCAACATGTCCCACCTACACTAGTCCCACCTGCCTGCATTTGGCCCATATCCCTTTAAACCTATCCTATTCTTGTACCTGTCTAAATGTTTCATAAACATTATGATAGTACTCCGGCAGCTCATTCCATACACCTACCACCCGTGGCATGAAAAAGTTACCCCTCAGGTTCCTATTAAATCTTTCCTCCCTCACCTGAAACCTATGTCCTCAGGTTCTCGATTGCCCTACTCTGGGCAAGAATCTCTGTGCGTTGATCTAATCCAATCTTGTCATGATTTTGTACACCTCTATAAGATCACCGCTCACCCTCCTGCGCTCCAAGGAATAGAGTCCTAGCCTGCTCAACCTCCCTCTATTTCTCAGGCGCTCGAGTAATGGCAACATCCTACTCTGCACCCATCCCAGCTTGAGGTCAATACCATTGAACTAAGTCTAATCTTCTTAAAGGTTCACTTAGCAGAGGAACCTCACCCAACAGATGAATCTTTGCCTTTAAGAACCCCAACCAACCTGCAATGTCACCAGGCTTTGCACTAGACAATAGACAATAGACAATAGGTGCAGGAGTAGGCCATTCGGTCCTTCGAGCCAGGACCGCCATTCAATGTGATCATGGCTGATCATCCCCAATCAATACCCCGTTCCTGCCTTCTCCCCATATCCCCTGACTCCGCTATTTTTAAGAGCCCTGTTTAGCTCTCTCTTGAAAGCATCCAGAGAACCTGCCTCCACTGCCCTCTGAAGCAGAGAATTCCACAGACTCACCACTCTCTGTGAGAAAAAGTGTTTCCTCGTCTCCGTTCTAAATGGCTTACTCCTTATTCTTAAACTGTGGCCCCTGGTTCTGGACTCCCCCAACATTGGGAACATGTTTCCTGCCTCTAGCGTGTCCAAGCCTTTAACAATCTTATATGTTTCAATTAGATACCCTCTCATCCTTCTAAACTCCAGAGTGTACAAACCCAGCAGCTCCTTTCTCTCAGCATATGACAATCCCGCCATCCCGGGAATTAACCTTGTAAACCTACAATGTGTCATTCTAACCTAAAATGATCCTTATTTTAAAAGAGCATTCTCAAATACTGTCGATTCATATGTAAATTTGATGAGGTTTTTGTACTTTAATCTTTACAACCCAAAGTCAAACATATTATCTTAAACCCCAGAGCTGTAATTTTCTCAGTACTTTATGCCAAGAAAATTGTAAACGTCAAAGTCCTCCCTGCACAAGCCAGAATGACAAGACTTGCTTGAAATGAACTAAAGCTATTTTAATTGTCATTTTGAAGATTTGATGACTGCATTGGAACCGAATTTTATGATTTGGACTTGAATTCACACACAAATAATGCTTCACAATTCGCAGAACAAACATCAATTTAGAAAAAGGGTTCTGGTCCAAAATTTCACCTTTCAATTCCCTCCCCCGATACTGCCAGACTCTCTGAGTTCCTCCAGCACTTTGTGGTTTGAACAAACATCTACTCACTTGTCAGCAATAACAATAGAAACATTCTCCACGTATACTCTGAAACTTTCATTGTCAATATTGTGCAACTGATATGATCTTTGTGATTATACGCATCGAGAATGTTGGGCGAGTCCAGAACCAGGGGCCACAGTCTTACAATAAAGGGGAGCTCATTTAAGACTGAGGTGAGAAAAAACATTTTTCACCCAGAGGGTTGCGAATTTATGGAATTCCCTGCTACAGAGGGCAGTGGAGGCCAAGTCACTGGATGGATTTAAGAGAGAGATAGATAGAGCTCTGGGGGCTAGTGGAGTCAAGGGATATGGGGAGAAGGCAGGCACGCGTTATTGATAGGGGACGATCAGCCATGATCACAATGAATGCGGTGCTGGCTCGAAGGGCAGAATGGCCTCCTCCTGCACCTATTTTCTATGTTTCTATGAGAATGAGCAAACATCTATTTATTTAGTTTAGAGATACAGTGCGGAAACAAGCCCTTCTGCTCCGCACCTAGCAGCGACCCCCGGACATTAACGACTACTCTACACACACCAGGGACAATTTTACATTTATACCAAGCCACTTAACCTACAAACCTGTACATCTTTGGAGTGTGGAGGAAACCGAAGATCTCGGAAGAAACCCATGCAGGTCGCGGGGAGAACATATAAACTCCTTACAGACAGCACCCGTAGTCAGGACCGAACATTAAAAGCATTCTTCAAATATGCTCTGAAACTTTTACCATAAATATTGATGGTGTAAGTGACATGATTTTTATGATTATCTATATAGAGAATGTTTGTTGTGTCCCATGGTGCTCTTCATAAAAACTAGATGATGATTTAATATTAATAATCTTTGACGACTGGTCCAATATTTTCACTCCTTTTGGAGAATCATAATATCTGCCAAGAATGCTTGACTCAATTAATTTTAGATATAACAACATAGAAACAAAGAAAATAGGTGCAGGAGTAGGCCATTCAATATGACCATGGCTCATCAGTATCCCGTTCCTGCTTTCTCCCCATATCCCTTGATTCCATTATCCCTAAGAGCTTGATTCCATACACTGCATGGTTTAAAAATTACAGCCATTCAAATGCACAGCAACATAAAGGCAAGGCAGGGAAACGCACTGAAAGATGAATTACCGTAATTGCTCATTACTCATTATATTTGCACCAAACCTTTGGGTGGTGAGTGTGTGGAATTCTCTGCCTCAGAGGGCGGTGGAGGCAGGTTCTCTGGATGCTTTCAAGAGAGAGCTAGATAGGGCTGTTAAAAATAGCGGAGTCAGGGGATATGGGGAGAAGGCAGGAACGGGGTACTGATTGGGGATGATCAGCCATGATCACATTGAATGGCGGTGCTGGCTCGAAGGGCCGAATGGCCTACTCCTGCACCTATTGTCTATTGTCTATTGACAGTGCAGCAAAGTATGATATTTCTCCTTGAGTTTTTTACATTTATTAGAAGATCTTCCTTCATTTAGTTTTAAAATATAATATTGTAGCTCAATGGCACTGTACAGTAGCACAGTGGTAGAGTTGCTGCCTTACAGCGCCAGAGATCCAGGTTCAATCCTGACCACGGGTGCTGTCTGTATGGAGTGTGTACGATCTCCCTGTGACCACCTGCGTTTCCTCCAGGACAAGGGATCACAGCTTAAGGATAAGGGGGAAATCCTTTAAGACCGAGATGAGAAGAACATTTTTCGCACAGAGAGTGGTGAATCTCTGGAACTCTCTGCCACAGAGGGTAGTTGAGGCCAGATCATTGGCTATATTTAAGAGGGAGTTGGATGTGGCCCTTGTGGCTAGGGGGATCAGGGGGTATGGAGAGAAGGCAGGTAAGGGATACTGAGTTGGATGATCAGCCATGGTCATATTGAATGGCGGTGCAGGCTCGAAGGGCCAAATGGCCTACTCCTGCACCTATTTTCTATGTTTCCTCCAGGTGCTCCGTTTCCTCCCACATTCAAGAGACGTACAGGTTTGTAGGTTAATTGGCTTTGATTAAATTGTCCTTAGTGTGTCGGATAGTACTAGTGTACAGGCGATTGCTGGTCGGGGTGGGTCGAAGGGCCTGTTTCCATGCTGTATCTCTAAAACTGAAACTAAAAACTAATCGTATAAGAAGGAACTGCAGATGTTGGAAGATCGAAGGTAGACAAAAATGCTGGAGAACTCAGCGGGTGAGGCAGCATCTATGGAGCGAAGGAAATAGGCGACGTTTTGGGTTCTTCAGGATTTTGGGATTCTCAAAATCCTCGCGCGCCACCTGCTTGGCCAATAAACTTATTAATTAATTAATTCATTCATTCATTGCAATGCTGATGACATGACTGAGTTATAATTTTACCTAGACCTTTGTGCATGCTGACAATCTATCATCATATATGTCATGTGTTAAGCATGATGATGTTATAACAATCCCACTGAGATTCCTTGACACACCTTTGCCACAAAAGTCTCACACTTTTTTTAACAAAACATATCTCTCCAGAATGTGATTATCAGATCCAAAACTTTACTGACCCGCGCTGGTGAGGAGTGATTAGCAAGTAATTGAAGTGAAGTTCAGCAAAAAACAGAATTGGGGAATGTTTGTTTATTATTCCTTTAAAATAGGATGACTTTGATGGGAATTACCTGCTGTCTCAGTTGCTGTTTGTTTCTCTCTCTGAAATGTTTTAATTGAGCAGGAAAGTGGGTAAAAAGAATCATGTTTGAATTTGCACTTTACTATTTACCGAGTTCCTTGTGCAACATCACATGTGAGGATTTGTGATTAATGGGCAACATGATTTATCACAAAGAGGTGGAGTACTATTTGTTAATTTACCTTTCCGAGGATCTGGGAATTGCAGACTAAGCCAGAACTGATTCATCAATTCTCTAATTGTTACTGAAATGAGTAGGCAGTTAATTCACTTCATTGTTGGACGCAGCGGCGCTGGTTTCCGCCGGGCACGGAGACGGGCGCACCACACGTCTCTGTCCTCCGTGCAGCGGGCAAGCTCCTCTTTTGTGTCCACACGTGCGTCTTCCATCAGCGTCTTCAGCATCGTCTTGGTCGGCCTTCCCGGGCCACGTCTTCCATGGGCGGGTTCCTACAGCACGACCTTGTTCGCTGGTCATTTCTGGCGGCGGCGGCAGTGACCAGCGAGCCTCATCCTTCTCCACCTGATCCTCTCAGTCAGAGGTGGAATCTCCCCATAGAGCAGGGCGTTGGTGATGTGGTCCCCCCCCCCCCACCTGACATTTTGAACTTTTCTGAGCATTCGGGTGTAGGTACCGTCGAGAGACTTGGACAGTGCTCGAGTGAGAGTCCATGTCTCACACTCGTACAATAATAAGGTCTCTGCAGTTGCGTGGAAGAATCTCAGTTTGAGACCTTTGACATCCAGATTTTCCCCATGTTATTGAGGACTTTCTATGCGAGCACTTTCCGACCCTTGATGCCATTCTCCGAGCTCTGCATCCTCACTCCCAGGTACAGTTAAGAGTCAACCACAAGCCAGTGGTGGTGTACTCAATCACCCCCCTACACCCTGTTATTGATCCGGCTGACAACAGCAGCAGCGTCAGCAAACTTAAAGGTTGAGTTGCACTGTACCTGAGCACACGGTGATGGGTGAGTCATATTAGCATCATAGCAAGAAAGGCAGAGTCATCCTCAAATTAGGTGCAGCACGGTAGAGTTGCTGCTTTTACAGTGCCAGAGACTCGGGTTCGATCCTGACGATGGGTGCTGTCTGTGCGGAGTTTGTACGCTCTCTCTGTGACCACGTGGGTTTTCTCCGGGTGCTCCGGTTTCCTCCCACACTCCAAAGACGTAAAGGTTAATTGGTTTGGTAGAAATGTAAATTATCCCTAGTGTGTGTAGGATAGTGCTAGTGTGTGGGCATTGCTGGTCAGTGCAGACTCGGTGGGCCGAAGGGCCTGTTTCCATGCTATATCTCTAAACTAAACTAAACATTGGTGTGTAGGAAGGAACTGCAGATGCTGGTTTAAACCAAAGATAGACACAAAATGCTGGAGTAACTCAGCGGGATAGACCACATCTCTGGAGGGAAGGAATGGGTGACATTTCGGATCGAGACCCTTCGACTGACTAGGATTGCAGTTACATAATGTGTGCAGTTTTGGTCTCCAAATTTGAGGAAGGACATTCTTGCTATTGAGGGAGTGCAGTGTTGGTTCACAAAGTTAATTCCCGGGATGGTGGGACTGTCATATGTTGAAACAATGGAGCAATTGGCTTGTATACACTGGAATTTAGATGGATAAGAGGGGATCTTATTGAAACATATAAGATTATACAATATACTACAGAAAACATAAATTTGTGAGTTCTAGGAGCAGAATTAGGCCATTCGGCCCATCATGTCTGCTCCGCCATCCAATCATGGCTGGTCTATCTTTCCCTCTCAACCCCATTCCCCTGCATTCTCCCCGTAAACCCTGACACTGGTGCTAAGAATAACATTTCTGGTTGCCAGCAGTTTCATTTATTCTTTGTTTTTTGATTATCAAAATGGTGTTAGTGATGGTACAGGTCTGTGGTCCAAAGCTACATTCAGAGTCAGTTTAGTTTAGTTTAGAGATACAGCACGGAAACAGGCCCTTCGGCCCACTGAGTCTGTGCCGACCAGCGATCCCCGCACACTAACACCACCCTATACTCACTAGGGACAATTTACACATATACCAAGCCAATTAACCTACAGATATGTACGTCTTTGGAGTGTGGGAGGAATCCGAAGATCACTGGGAGAAAACCCACGCGGTCACGGGGAGAACGTACAAACTCCGGTACAGACAACACTCAGTCGGGATTGAACTTGGGTCTCCGGAGCCGTAAGCGTTGTAAACCAGCAACTCTACCGCTGAGCCACCGTGTCGCCCCTAAGTTGTTAGACCAAAGCTACAAACTGTCTAGTCCAGCTGGCAGAGATGAAGAGTGGCTGAGGGGCAGATTCGATGGTGGGATTTGAAGATGAATGAGTTTTGTTTTTCCAAGTGTTCAGGTAAAGTCAGCATTCCATTCCTATAGATCTTGGTGCACGGCCAACTGAGCAATTCTCCCTTCAATAAAAAAAACACAATCAGTGGTTTGCTTAAAGCTTGAGAATTAGTTCAACATTGTATTCTGAAATGGCAAGTAGCAACAGATAGGAACCTCCCTGAAGCTGTTTGAGAGTAATTAGCCATTTCAAAAGCCAGGATTTATATCTAAACCACATACACAGGGCATATGTGGTGAATTGTTAATTGTTCAGTTTCAACAGGGGGTCAGAGTATACCTATTGAATAAATGGAAAAAATATGTTTTCAGTTCTACATTTCAGAAAATATTAACTTACATCAGAGAATAGTGAACACATTTTAGTTGTTTATCTTTTTTAATATTTTACCTTGTATGTATCGTTAGCTTTTAGAAATGTTTGAATGGTGCCCTGACTGGCTGACATTTTTAAATTTTGTTGTACATGGTTCTTGTTACAATGACAATAAAGAAACTATTCTATTCTATTCTATTCTATTTACCCGATGATTGCTCCACAGTACAACACAGAACAAAGACTAACACGCAGGCACTCACAAAGCCCCAGTTCCAATATTGCACAATGGTATGAGTCTGCAATCTCAGGGGATTAGTGATGGGAAGTTATGAGTTCAAATCCAAGTAGGACGGCTGGGGAGTTTAAATGAAGCTAAATGATAAATGTCTAATGTAGATGCACAGATTATCTTGCCCAGAGTAGGTGAACCGAGGACCAGAGGACATAGGTGAAGGGGAAAAGATTTAATAGGAATCTGAGGGGTAACTTTTTCACACAAAGGGTGGTGGCTTTCAAGAGAGAGCTAGATAGGGCTCTTAAAAATAACGGAGTCAGAGGATATGGGGAGAAGGCAGGAACGGGGTACTGATTGGGGATGATCAGCCATGATCACATTGAATGGCGGTGCTGGCTCGAAGGGCCGAATGGCCTACTCCTGCACCTATTGTCTATTGTCTATTGTCTAGTGCAAAGCCTGGTGACATTGCAGGTTGGTTGGGGTTCAGAGGAGGCAGTTGAGGCTGGGACTATCCCAACACTTAAGAAACAGTTAGACAGGTGCATGGATAGGACAGGTTTGGAGGGATATGGGCCAAACGCGGGCAGGTGGGGTTAGAGGAGCTGGGACATGTTGGGCCGAAGGGCATGTTTCCACGCTGTATCGCTCTATGACACCATAAGTAATTGGATTAAAGAGAGTGTATCAATATAGTGATCATGAAACGCCTAATGTAAAGTTGTTTTCCTGATCCTCAAAACAGAAAGTTTCACTGTTGTACTCTCTCTAAAGTTCGTGCGAGTTGTCAGATTGGTATTGATTTATTGTATGTCACGTGTACGGGAACACAATGAAACACATCTGCTTGTGTGCGTTCCCATCAAATCATACAGTGCATGAGTGCAACCGAAACCATGAACTAGTACAACAGGTAATGCAAAGGGAAACCTTGCAGAGTAGAGAGCTGTTCAGTTCAAGGGAAGCGCAGAGTGCTATCCTTGCCAATTCTACTACACCTGTGAGTGAATTCATGAAAAGAGTTCGCCCGGGTGTAAAATCAAAATAGAAATTCTTAGTTACAAGTGAAGATAATTACACGAAGGGTAGACTGCAGGTTGGACCATGGGATCAGCTTAGGGTTGGAACTGGAATATAGTTTAGTTTACTGATACATCATGAAAATAGGTCCTTCGGCACACTGAGTCCATGCTGACTATCCTTCACCTGGTTCAATGGTACTTTATTGTCATGTATGCATGGCACAGTGACATTCTTGTGCACAACACACAAAAGCACAGTCGCCATATTTTGGCGGCGTTTACAAAGGAAGCAAAACAGCCCAAAGCCCAAAGTCCGGTTCAATATTGGAAGTAATGGAGCGCCACCAATCCAGGTAAGCCCGGGTAAACCCAGGTAAACCCAGATAAACCCCAGGTAAGCCCAGGTAAACCCAGGTAAACCCCAGGTAAGCCCGGGTAAACCCAGGTAAACCCAGATAAACCCCAGGTAAGCCCAGGTAAACCCAGGTAAACCCCAGGTAAGCCCGGGTAAACCCAGGTAAACCCAGATAAACCCCAGGTAAGCCCAGGTAAACCCAGGTAAACCCCAGGTAAGCCCAGGTAAACCCAGGTAAACCCAGGTAAACCCAGGTAAACCCAGGTAAACCCCAGGTAAGCCCAGGTAAACCCCAGGTAAACCCAGGTAAACTCCAGGTAAGCCCAGGTAAACCCCAGGTAAACCCAGGTAAGCCCAGGTAAACCCCAGGTAAACCCAGGTAAACCCCAGGTAAGCCCAGGTAAACCCCAGGTAAACCCCAGGTAAACCCAGGTAAACCCAGGTAAACCCAGGTAAACCCCAGGTAAGCCCAGGTAAACCCCAGGTAAACCCAGGTACACCCCAGGTAAACCCAGGTAAACCCAGGTAAGCCCAGGTAAACCCAGGTAAGCCCCAGGCTGCTGCGTCCCTCTCCTCGTCCGACTGCCTCTGTGTCCCGGGGTGCCTCCTCCAGCCGCCCTTGAAGGCTCTGGAGACAATACCCCAGTCCTTCTCCTACCAGCCCACTCCTCTTGTGGGTCTTCACCAACGGCTCCCTCCTCCTCCACTGTCCGGTATTCGGGGCTTCCGAGCTTGTTCACGATGCTTCCGCCGTTATCCCACTTCCTGATTTTTTACAGAGCCCAATGAACCTGCAAACACTCGAATCTTTGGAATGGTTGGGGGAAACTCACATGGGTAGAGGGAGGACGTTCAAACTCCACGCAGACGTGAGTCGGGGTCGGGATCGAAGCCCGGTCTCTGGCGCTGTGATACAGTGGTTCTATCAGCAGCCCAGTACTGCCTAGAGTCAGAGACTTGCTCAGTACAGGGGCAATCCATCCTCACTAATCAAAAACCTTTCAACCTTTCCCAATGACTTGGCCTCCACAGCCGTTTCTACATTGGGAAATCTTCCTCTCTCCCCCAACTATGCCAACCCCTTCCTTATCTATTAAGCTTTGTTCAGTAGTAACGTCCATATTGATGTTTTACTGAATATCCACTGGATATTGCCATCGCGGTTTATGTTGAATGGCTGAACCAGTGACGATAGAATTTGGTGGTGGAAGCTGATACAACGGTGAGGTTTATGAGGCTTTTTAGATGTGCAGGGAATGTAGGGACATGGATCAACACAGACATTACAGAGCAAAGTGCCTGGCATTGTGCCTGAACTGTTCTATGTTCTATGTTTGTTTTGCCAGACATGTTCTATGCACAAGGATAATTGAAATAAAGCTTTGAATTCTTCTATACCCAATGTGTATTTAGAACGGAGACGAGGAAACACTTTTTCTCACAGAGAGTGGTGAGTCTGTGTAAATCTTTGCCTCAGAGGGCGATGGAGGCAGGTTCTCTGGATGCTTTCAAGAGAGAGCTAGATAGGGCTCTTAAAAATAGCGGAGTCAGGGGATATGGGGAGAAGGCAGGAACGGGGTACTGATTGAGGATGATCAGCCATGATCACATTGAATGGCGGTGCTGGCTCAAAGGATCGAATGGTCTGCTCCTGCACCTATTGTCTATTGTCTATTGACACTGGACTCATATTTAGGTTATACTTGTTATTATTGTAATCCTGATCCCTATGTATCAATATCACTGTTGTGTTTATCATTATTGTGTTTTTTTTGTGTTGTTTTTGTTTTTGAAATAAATTAATAAAAAGATTTTAAAAGAAAGAAAGAAAGAATTCTGTTTTATAAGCAGAAGCAGAATCTTACATTTAGTTTAGTTTCGTTCAGTTTAGAGATACAGCGTGGAAACAGGCCCCACAGCCCACCGAGTCCGCACCGACCAGTGATCCCCGTGCCTGTGCATCCAATGGCCACCCCCAAATGTCCAAAATAATGCTGCAAGATATATGTCGACAAAATAATACAATATGCCTAACAATACATATTGTGGTTTTTTAATTTTTTTTTTTTTTTTTTTTTTTTTTTTTTTCCGTTTCTCTTTTCTTTCTTATATATAATCAAATTATTATTTAATCACTCTCTTAATGATTTATAACTGTTCTATTCTTTTTCTATCATTATTTCTAAAAAAAATAGTAGATAAGTATTACTAGTGTTTTACTTAATGCAAATTGAATTAATTTGATATAAAGTTGTTTGAAGCATTGTAATTGATTACCTTTAATAAAAAAATATATATCATAAAATAATACAATATGCCAACAGTAGCTGGCCTAAACATAAATGGCTCCTGCAGTAATCACCCATCACCCCATACACAAGCTCTGTCCAACTGTCTAGGGACAATTTACAGAAGCCAATTCACCAATAAACCTGTATGTCTTTGGGATTTGGGAGGAAACCGGAGCACCCGGAGGAAACCCATGTGGTCACAGGGAAAACCCTGTCCAGACAAGCACCAGTCGTCAGGGTTGAACCCAAGTCTCCGGCTCTGCTAAGCAACAACCCAAGTTATCTGGGTTTATGGGGAGAAGGCAGGAGAATGTAGTGAAGAGGGAAAGATTGAATGGCGGACTAGACGCGATGGGCCGAATGGCCTAATTCTGCTCCCATAACATATAAACGTATGAACTCTACTGCTGTGCCCTTGACATTAGAGTCAGAGAGTGATAGAATCATACAGCAGAGAACCATTTCCTATGGCATAACTCGTCCATGGCAACCAAGATAAGATGCCTATCTCAGCTAGTTCCAGTTGCCCGCGTTTGGCCCATATCCCTCTGAATATGTTCTACCCACCTTGAAACCTTTCCTCGGAGAACGTTGAGCATTTCCTTTATCACTCTCAGTCAGGCAGCATTCAAGGGCAATAATCCTCCACCCACTTCCCAAAGCTATAAGTCAAACCCCATCACAGCTTGGCATGACTTGCCTTTCCTATATTCTCCAGTAGGGTCCAGGTAGTGGAATTCACTGAGGAAGCATGGTTCACCTGAAGGACTGCAGAGGTTCCAAAAGCAGCGACCCCCACCTCCTTCTCCAGGATAATTAAGGACGTGCTCAGAATGTCAAAGAAACTCAAACCTTGTAATTTAATTTTAAAAATCCAAAGCCGGGGCCTGTTTTTTGAATGGGATGAGACATTAACGGAGGGCAGGGGTGGTGGAAGGAGCGAAATAAAATGCAGGCGGATCGAAGAAGATCAGAGGGGATTATCCTCTACTTTCTACCTGCGTTGTGTGGGATTACCACTCACTTAAAAAGCAACTTTTAAAAATATGACTGAGATGAAGAAAACTGCAAGGAAATTCATCCCCTTTTTCCACAAACGAGATTAATTTAAGAATGCAATTGACATTCGCTGTGAAATTTCGATAGTGTGGAAACTCGGAGATCTCCCCCATGAAAATAACCTTTCAGTGAAAAGTGATGACGATTGAATTTGGTTTGCATACTTGGCCTTATTAGGAAGAGGTAACCTCGGAGGGAGGAGTTTATTGCAGTCAGTTGTCACCGAAGCGACTCTTCTGTATTAAGAAGCGCAGGGTTGCGTGGGGTGAAATTGGTCAACATTGCAAGGAAACTTCGAACAAGTTTGGCCAAACTCGACAGCTGAGGGTGGGGTAAGGTGGTGGGAGAGAGGGGGGGGGGGGGGGGTGCATATATGTGTTGCGATCACCCTGGTGTGTTGCATCCAAAATCAAAGTTAGTGCTAATTACTTCAAAGCTAAAGTTACAGTGAATTAAGAATTAAAAGCTGTGTAAATTCAAACTATTGGAATGCATGGCACTTTATTGTTAGTTTGAAGCATTTCTTATCATATAATCCAATGTCATATAATCCCTTTATTTCTTGTAATACGTCATGTTACGTTGATCTCTCATTTTCACACCTTACCCTTCCATATCTCTGTGTCTCCCTCTCCCCTGATTCTCAGTCTGGAGAAGGGTCTCGACCCCGAAACGTCACCCATTCCATCTCTCCGGAGATGCTGCCTGTCCCAGCTGAGTTACTCCAGCATTTTGTGCCTATCTTCGATATTACATTGAGCGTTGGATTTCAACGTTATATTAGTTGTCGTGTTACTTGGCTTCAGTAAACTTTCACAAAATATACTGAGTTGTCTTGTTCCCGTACTTGAAGCTCGGTTAGCGTTCAGTGATGAAGATGGCCTCAGGAGCAAGCACAGATGATAAATGTGAGGGAAGGCCATCTGTAAAGGCAGACACTAATTTAGGATATGGGCCTAACATTCCGTCATTGGGAGCGATGGAAAGAATGTTGTATATTTTCACGACAAAAAAATATCCCACCTGGACTGAAGCAGGCTAAGAGGTCATTGTATGCAACTCGTTTTCACCTTGATCACAGCTAACAATTGCCTGTCTCATTCTTCATCATTACTTTTTTGCACATCTTTCATTCATTTGCTCAATATCTCTCTATATCACCATCTATATCTCTCGTTTCCCTTTCCCCAGGCTCTCAGTCTGAAGGGTCTCGACCCGAGACGTCACCTATTCCTTTTCTCCGGAGATGCTGTCTGACCCGCTGAGTTACTCCAGCTTTTTGTGTCTAAGAGGTCAAGGGTTTGGGTAGTTAGGTAGCTGCTGGTCTAATTAGGCTTGGCTTTTACAGATAACTGCCTGCAGATGAGGAATTACGATATGAAGTCAATAAATCAGTTCATACCCGAGCACAGTTATTAAGGTGCCATGTAGTTCTGATAGACAGGATGTAATACAAACAAGACTGTAGGGTTGTTGCTCACTGGTCACAAGAACTGATGTGTGTTTAGCATACATTTTAGAGATACAGTGCAGAAACAGGCCCACCGAGCCCGCGCCGACCAGCGACCACCTATACACCAACGCTGTCCTACACACTAGGGACAATTAACAATTTTTACCAAAGCCAATCAAACCTGCACGTCTTTGGAGTGTGGGAGGAAACCGGAGCACGAGGGGAAAGCCCACGCAGTCACGGGGAGAACATACAAACTCTGTACTGAAGCACCCGTAATCAGGATGGAACCCGGGTCTCTGGCGCTGTGTGGCAGCAACTCTACTGCTGCTCCACCGTGCCACCCTAAAGAAGGCTGTGTCAAGAAGTAGTCTTGGTGACGCAGAACAAAGCAGATGAGAACTCAGCGGGTCAGGCAGCATCTGTAGAGGGAATGGACTGTCGACGTTTCGGGTTGGAACCCTTCTTCAGACTGCATTACTACCCAGAACATTGCCTATCCTATCCCTCCACAGATGCTGCCTGACCTGCTGAGTTACACCAGCACTTTGGGTTTTGCTCAAGATTCCAGCACCTGCAGTTCCTTGTTTTTCAGTATTGGTGGGTTTATTTTAGACTTTAGACATACAGCATGGAAACAGGCCCTTCGGCCCACAAGTCCATGCCAACCACTGATCACCTGTTCCCCAGTTCTATGTATTCCATTTTCACATCCACATCCTACACGTTTGAGGCAATTTACAGAGGCCAATTCACCTACAAAGCTGTTCGTCTTTGGAGTGTGGGAGAAAACCAGGGCACCCAGAGGAAACCCACGCGGTCACAGGGAGAACGTGCAAACTCTGTACAGACAGCACCCGTAGTCAGGATCAAACCCGGGTCTCTGGCGCTGTAAGGCAGCAACTCTACCGCTGCGCCACGATGCCGCTGTGATGGGCTTGTGTAAATCTAAAATAATCTTGTGAGTGCAATCCCGTCCAATTTATTTCAGACTTGTGTGGGTTAGTGTGGGACCTGTGTCAAGCTTGTGTCTAACTCGTATTGAGTCCCTGTGTATCAGTCTTATCTTTTTTTTTTAATACAAAATGCTTTTATTCAGAACAAACAAAAATACAGAGTAGTAACAGGATCAAAGAATGTCTTTATTGGCAGTTTATAAACAAAGTTATCAAATTAAAATATGAACAATTTTATCAATAATACAGTCGAACGCGTCCAAAGACAGGCAGCTCGATTTGTTACTAACACCTATGAGAGAGAAGCGAGTGTCACCAAACTTCTGAATTCACTGGGGTGGAACCCTCTCCAAGACAGACGTGAAGCTCACCGTTAGACCTGTTGTTACAAAATGTTAAATGGTCAGCTCGACATAGACTACAAGACCTACACCAAACCCAAACCAATTAGGAGCAGACGAGGGCATTCGATCCAATTTGTGATCCCAGCTACAAAGACAGATGTGTACAGCAATTCGTTCTTCCCCCGCACAATTAAAGCATGGAATAATCTCCACCCAACTATAGTTACCCAACCAGATGCAACTACATTTAAAGTAGCTCTTTCTTCCCAATAACCCTTTCTGGCTTAAGCCCTCCCTTCACCACCTCCAGTTTAAATTCCATTTGGAATATTTTGGAGGACCAAGAAACCAAGAACCAAGACCTCCCGCGGCGACCAGCGCTCACGAAAGGCCTCCAGAGTCCCCGTGGACACCGCGTGTTCCCTCTCCAGGGACACGCGGGTACGGACGTAACCCCGGAAAAGGGGGGGGGGGGATAGGAAGGGAAGGGTGGGCAGGGGGGGGGGGAGGAGGGAAGGATAGTGGGACATATCTCCGGGTTTTTTTCTTCTCTCACTTCTTTGGCAGTTCAGGGGTCTTTATCTTCTCTCTTTTTTGTATCTTTCTTCTTTTTCTTCATTCTTTCCTTTTTATTTATTTTTTCCCAAATTCATGTATCAGTTTGTAAAATGTTAAAAATGAAGCTGTACGAATATTGTGCCATTGTCATGCCGATTGCTTTATTCTTGTACAATTGCTTCTAATAAAATAAACATTAAAAAAAACCTATTATACAACTATCTTACAGTCCTTGTCAAGGATGCATTCAACCCCCCGCGGTGCCCATCGGTCCTGTTTGAATACTTCTTCTATGTAGGTGTATGTGGAGGGGGTGCAGCCCGCTGTTGTTCACACTGCTCACACATGACTGTGCTGCCAGATTCAGGGACAATAAGATCATAAAATTCGCGGATGATACAACAGTGGTGGGGCTCATCAGCGGAGATGACGAATCAATGTACAGGGAGGAAGTGGAACAACTAGTGGACTGGTGCGGCAAAAATAATCTAGAATTAAATGTCGACAAAACGAAGGAGATGGTTGTCGACTTCAGGAGGGCGCAGACAAAGCATACACCCCTCAACATCAGTGGCACTACAGTGGAGAGAGTGGAGAGCATAAAGTTCCTCGGTGTGCAAATTACAGACAGCCTCACCTGGTCCAGGAACACCACTGGGACCGTCAAACGGGCCCATCAGCGACTGCACTTCCTGAGGAAACTAAAACAGGCCTCACTCCCCACCAACATCCTCAGGACTTTCTACAGGGGTACGGTGGAGTCTGTACTCACGTACTGCATAAATACGTGGTACTCCACCTGCAACTGCTCGGACAGGAAGGCTCTGCAGAGGGTAGTGAGGGGAGCAGAGAGGATCATTGGCGTCTCCCTACCCTCGGTACAAGAACTGTTCCAGAGCCGCTGTCTGAAAAAAGCTCAGAGAATTGCTAAGGACAAACTGCACCCCCTCCACATACACCTGGATCTCCTGCCATCAGGCAAGAGATATCGAAGCATCAAAGCCCGGACTACAAGACTGCTAAACAGCTTCCTACCACAGGCTGAGGCTGCTAAACAGTCACTCTGTACTCACAGTCACTTGATTCTGCGGCTGGCACTGGCCACTTTAATAACTGACACTGGCCACTCAAATCAGCTGCCCCGGACATTTTTATGATTGGTTTATTGTATTTTAACGTTGTGTTTTACCTGCTTTTAACTATTTATACTGTTCCATCAGGGACTGGATTGTTTTTAGTATTATGTGTGAAATATTTTTAATTTCATGTGCGATGCTCCGGTATTCCCTGGGAAACGTCTTTTCATTTTGCACTGTACAACTGTTGCTTGCAAGATGACAATAAAGGTTGATTGATTGATAGTGTTTTTTGGTGGTTGGCAAACAACTTTTTTGGTGCATTACCGCCACCAACTGGTATGGAGTGTGGATCAAACAACACCATTACATGTACTAATGACCTATATCCTTCCGAACAAATTGGTTACCCTAAGAAAAAGCAACAAGATTTGATAGCACTTCTGTTGGGACGACAGATGGCACAATGGGCTAAGTGTTCGGCTGGCAACCGGAAGGTAGCCGGTTCGAATCCCGCTTGGAGTGCATACTGTCGTTGTGTCCTTGGGCAAGACACTTCACCCACCTTTGCCTGTGTGTGAATGTGTGTGAATGTGTGTGAGTGATTGGTGGTGGTCAGAGGGGCCGTAGGCGCAGATTGGCAGCCACGCTTCCGTCAGTCTGCCCCAGGGCAGCTGTGGCTACAGAAGTAGCTTACCACCACCGAGTGTGACTGAGGAGTGAATGAATAATGCGATGCAAAGCGCCTTGAGTATTAGAAAGGCGCTATATAAATCCCATCCATTATTATTATTATTACTTATATGAACTCCCTTGCAAAATATCTACCAAATCAAATTGTACTCATTCTTTTTTGAACTGCTCACTCATCTGTCCTCTCTCCTCCTCATACCTCTCACAATGTACAATGACATGCTCTATTGTCTCTTCTTGCCCACAGTATTCACATCTGCCTGTATTATGCTTGCCTATTATAAAAAGTGTACTGTTCACACCAGTGTGTCCAAACCTGATTCTTGAAATTACTGTCTCCTCTTTTCTGTTTTTTCCTGCACATCTCATTTCTCCCACTTTCCTCTGGACTCTGTAGAACCACCGTCCTTTCCGCTCTTCCTCCCATTGCTTTTGCCATCTTTCCTTCAGTCTTTGCTTAATAATGTCTTTGATTTCAGTTTTACCTATGTTAATACTTAAATCAATCTTACTTCTTTTTGTTACCTCTTTTGCTACCTTATCTGCCATTTCGTTTCCTCTAATGCCAATGTGTGCTGGTACCCATAAAAATATGACTGTAAGCCCCATCATTTGAATTCTGAATAGTGTTTGTTGTATTTCAATCAAAATGTCTGGTCTACTGTCTGAATGGCTGTGCTGAAAACTCTTTATTGCTAAACTTGAATCTGAACAAATAACTGTCCTTAAAGGCCTGGTATCCTCGACCCACTGTACCGCTAACAATATTGCAATCATTTCACCTGTGTATACTGAGACCTCATTATTGATCCTCTTCCCTACTTTGATGTGAAATTCTGGTACAATAAATGCTACTCCTACTTTATCTACTGAATCTTTTGATGCATCTGTATAAATTTGGACAGAGCTGTGGTATCTGTCAATGTATTCCTGTATGATGACTGAATTATACATATGTTGTTTATCCTTGTTTTTCTGTTCTAATATTGTAAAGTCTACTGTTGCATCTGGAAGTATCCAAGGTGGAATTGAAGGTAATGGAACCGTTGGAACCACATTTAATTGTGCTATGCTGATTTGTAATGCTCTCTGGGTCACTGTCCATCCAAAACGTTTTGTTTCCCTTCTCTCCTTTTCCCAGCATGGGTTGACAGTAACTTGTGCTGGGTGTTCTTGACTGTGGCCCTGTAGGTTAATCCAGTAATTCAATGAAAGCTGTATCCTTCTCATCACTAGAGGCATCTCCCCCATTTCAACCTGTAATGCTGCTGTTGGAGTTGTTTTTATTGCACCTGTACATATTCTCAATGCCTGATGTTGAATGTTGTCTATTTTCTTAAGAGAAGTACTTGATGCGGACCCATACACCACACAATCAATGCATTTCGTTGTCTCTGTACTGTACACTGACAATGACAATTAAAATTGAATCTGAATCTGACAACTATAATCTAACACAGATCTAATTAACCCAGTGTATATAGCCTTCACCTGTTTGAATACCTTGCGTATGCAAGCAAAAGAATTTCACTGTGACTTACGATAAACGATTCAATTCAATTCACTCACCGATTAAGAAGAATAAGCTTGCAGGCCATTTCCAAAGGAGGTGTTTAACTGGTGTCTCATCTATTATGCTCAGCACTTCAGACCCAGTCAAATCATTAATAAGTCTTCAATGCTTTGGGAAATGTACCTGAGCCAACAGAAGAAAGCAAAGGAATGAATTAATGGTGAAGTGCTAACGGTTATGGTCAAACAATACAATAGACTAAGCCAAACATATTATTAGCACAAAAGCATAGTTCACAAAAATGGAGAAAAAGCATTGTGTCAAGGTATTATCAGTTTAAAATAATCACACACAGCTTGCAACAATAGGATTGAATATCCATGGTTAAAAACACACTCCTCTCAACTGTCAGAATAGCCAACAGAAACAAAACATGAAGTGACTCAATCCATCCTGGCAAAGCTATTGATAATTTGTTCAGAAGTGAGCATTTGGAAGAGATTGGTAGCGAATTACACAGATTAAGATTTGCCCACTAGATAGACACAAGTGCTGGAGTACAGGGTTACAGGGTACATGGTTTCCTTTATTGTCATTCAGACCGAAGTCTGAACGAAATTTCGTGCCTGCAGTCATACATACATACAATAAAAAACAGCAATAAACACATATTAACATCCACCACAGTGAGTCCACCTAGCACCTCCTCACTGTGATGGAGGCAAAAGTTTTAGGGCTGCAGTCTCTTCCCTCCTCTCCCTCCTGAGAGTAACTCAGCGAGTCAGGCAGAAAATCTGGAGAAAAGGGATGGGTGATGTTTCGGGGGTCGGACTTCTTGTTCAGACTCAGGCCGGCATCTGCAGTCCCTTCCTACACGTTTTGTTTGCACGGGTCTGTCAGTGTAGTGAGGAGTAACAGAGACAAAGCACGTTGTCTTGTTCATGTTGAGACCCTTCTTCAGACTGAGAGTCAGGGGAAAGGGAAACGAGAGATATAGACAATGATATTGGACTTCGGTTTAAACCAGCATCTACAGTTCATTCCTATACATATCTTGTTTATGGACCAGTTATGCTTCTCCCTGGAGTTTAGCTAACCCCACTGAAGCATAATGTTTTGTGGCAGCTCCAAACATTATGTTTTGGGCTAGATGTTGTGAGAATGTCTCCACTCGAGGAGATCTGGAAATGCCATAGGTAGTAGTTTAGTATAGTTAATGTTTTAGTTGAGGTGCAGTGCGGAAACAGGACCTTTGGCCCACCGAGTCCGCACCGACCAGCGATCCCCGCATACTAAAAGCCCTGTACGAGTTCATTCCAAGAGCTCTCCCGAGTTTGCCCTGATTCAAACTCGGAGATTTACGGTAATGGCCACTCGTCGGTATTCGGGGCTCTCGTGGACATTTTTCAACATGTTGAAAAATATACACGAGTCTTCCCGTGCTTACCTGCCATTAGCGAGTCTTCCCGAGTACCTGCCATTAGCGTTACGAGCCGTGAAGAGACGTCCCCGAGCTCCAACGTACCTGCTATGTTCATTCTCTGTTCTTACCACGAGTTTGATTTTTTTTTAAACTCGGGAGAGCTCTTGGAATGAACTCGTACCGTGGGACAGGGCTATAACTCTTTCCTACATACGCCAGGGACAATTTACAATTTCACCGAAACGAATTAACGTACAAACCCTGTACATCTTTAGCGTGTGGGAGGAAACCGTGGCACCCGGAGAAAACGCACGCAGGTCACGGGGAGAACGTACAAATTCCGTACAAGTTGCCAGGACATTTGGGGGAATGGGATGGGTAGGAGTGCTCTGGGATCGGGAATAGCCTCAACGAACCCACCGTTCTGTTCATTTGTAACTAGGTAATGTGAGAACCCTGAGAAATCGTTGTGCACCTTCAGTTCCAGGCACTTGTTTGTCTCCAAATCTAATTACCTCAGTGACTGCTGACTGTGTCATCCAATGCCAACATGGGAGGTTCGGGAATTCCTCCTCTCCACTCCTCCGCCAACTCACACATCTCCGCCTTAAATGTGCCCCATTAAAACTGTCCCATGGATGAAGCATCTTGTCACCACCCCCTGCCCACCTAAAATCTCTTTACGCAGTCTGCCATCGAATTCTATTTAGTAACATTACCATGACACACATGGAATTGGCTTAACTAACTTAAAAGAGTGTTATATAGATGCAAATTTTTGTTGACATTGTCAATAGACCATTTAAAAATCTACTTGACGTTTTGCAGGTACTCCTAATTTCTGTGGATCCAATGACAGCTGATTGATTTGAAATTTAATGCTTATTTACTTCCCTTGATTATTTGACACATTATAAATGTTCGCTCCCCAGCTCAGCCATTAAGCCCTTCATTGTCTTGAATTACACTCCAAAGCAATTTGTACTGAGAGTTCAAGAGAGTTTATTGTCATGTGTCCCTGATAGGATAATGAAATTCTTGCTTTGCTTCAGCACAACAGAACATAGTAGGCATTGACTACAAAGCAGATCAGTGTGTCCATATACCATTGTATAAATGTATACACACATGAATAAATAAACTGATATAAAGTGCAAATAAACAGATTAGGTGCTATTAATGTTCAGAGTTTTGTCCGAGCCGAGTGTAATATTGAATTCTTTACAGATCGAATGATTAATATGGAAACCCCATAAGGTAAAATGTATGTGTAGGAAGGGACTGCAAATGATGGTTAAAACCGAAGATAGACACAAAATGCTGGAGTAACTCAGCGGGACAGGCAACATCTCTGGGGCGAAGTAATGGGTGACGTTTCGGATCGAGACCGTTCTTCAGACTCCAAAATGTGTGGTTGTGTAACAACACAATGAATGTGAGACCTCACAGAAAAGGCAAGCAATGCTTGGTGATCTCCATGAATGAATTTAATTTGCTTAATCGTTTTATATTAGTCATGATTGGTATGATTGATCTCCCGGTTGCTGGACACTTTCATTCCCTTTGCCCATTCCCACACTGACCTTTCTGTCCTAGGCCTCCTCCATTGTCAGAGTGAAGCCAAACGCAAACTGGAGGAACGGCATAATGTTCAGCACAAACATTGTGGGCCGAAGGGCCTGTTCCTGTGCTGTTCTGTTCTATGTTCTATGTCCTCAGTGCATTGCTTCTGTTTTTGATTGTGCCTGAAAGCCTGAACTTACTAGTTGAGTTTAGTTTAGAGATACAGCGCAGAAACAGGCCCTTTGCCCCACCGAGTTCGCGCCGACCAGCGATCCCCGCACACTAGCACTACCCTGCACACACAAAGGGCATTTTACATTTATACCAAGCCAATTAACTTCCCTCAACTACCTCCTCCGGCAGCACATTCCATACAACCACCACCCTTTGTGTGTGAAAATTGCCTCTCTTCCCCCTCTCACCTTAAACCTATGTCCTCTGGTTCTCGATTCCCCGACTCGGGGCAAGAGACTCTGTGCGTCTACCCGATCTATTTATTGTACACTTGTTACAAATGCTGATGAATTGAGATAAAGAGGCTTCAATTTTGCCTCTGAATTATTTTCCCTGTTCTGATTCTAATTGGAGTTACACTGTGAGTTTAAGTGTACCACCCCTCCTGACTGACTGCAGCGAATAGGTTCGATCTTCCCACCATCCAGAATCTTTGCAGATGCTCAGATGAAGTGTCTGATGTGACCTTTGGGCATATTTTATGCAAATAGACACATTCTCCCAATCACAAGCTGCAACTTGCACAGAAACAATTGACAGATGCAATTTATGTTATAGTTTAGCCCACAGGTAAGAAAATACTGAGATTTATAAAGGTGAACTCTTGACTTGATCTATCTTCCTCTGGCTGTTTGGTGGTTGCAGGTACTGGAAGCAGTGGTCAGCGAATGCCATGCCCAACATCCTCATCCAAGCAAGGAACTGCAGATGCTGGTTTAAAATGAAGATAGTCTGGAGAGGTCTGCAAGGGTCCCTGTCACGGTTTATTCCGAACAGCTCCGTCACAGAGGACTGTTACAGAGATTTACAGACTGTTCTCAGGGACGCATTCAGAGACTGACATCGAGTGCTGCTGGAAGGTCATCAACTCGGTGAAAGACGCTCTTTGGTCTGCCCGAGCGTTGTTCACCACCCAGCAGAGCGAGATGTCCGTCGGGGAATGTTGCCGACTGGCCCGCTGCAGACTGGCCCGCTGAGGGACGCACTGAAGCTCGGTGTGGGAGGACCACAGTCTAAGGTCCTTCCGCTGCTTAACATGGGGGGCAGGGTGTGGTGGAGATGCCCCTCAAAATAAGGGAAGGGATTCCACGCCAGTGGGCCACATGAGTGGCAAGGGTGGGGGACAAATTTGTGAAATTATAGCAATGTATGTAGGCTGTGTTGAATAATTGTATAGCCTCCGAAAATTTCGGATGAATTTTTTGCACAGTTCAGGGGGAAACAGGCCCTTCGGCCCACCGAGTCCACGCTGACCAGTGACCCCAGCGCACTTACACTATCTTATACACCCTAGAGGCAAATTACATTTATAGAAAGCCAATTATCCTACAAACCTGTACGTCTTTGGAGTGTGGGAGGAAACTGAAGATCTCGGAGAAAACCCCACACAGGTCACGGGGAGAACGTACAGACTCCGTACGGACAGCACCCGTAGTCGGGATCGAACCTGGGTCTCTGGCGCTGAAAGCACTGTGAGGCAGCAACTCCACCACTGTGCCATTGTGCTGCCCTTCTCCCCATAACCCCTGACACCCGTACTAATCAGTCCTGTGGCCTTTCGAGCGTGGAATATCCTGGGGGATTTGGAAGGTGACTGAGTCACCGCAGGAAACCAAGCTTATTATTCATTTCTTATGGCCATTGGGGTTATGCAAATTTGCTCTTATGGAATTCACAAATCACTATCAAAAAACTTTGAGGTGTGCCACAGAGATCACGCTCACAGAATATGTGTGGAATAAAATGTAAATAAATCAAAATTAAATGAATATATTTTTCAACTGGGGTGGCACTGTGGCGCAGCGGTAGAGTTGCTGCCTTACAGCGGCAGAGACCCAGGTTCAATCCTGACTATGGGTGCTGTCTGTACGGAGTTTGTACGATCTCCCCATGCCCTGCGTGGGTTTTCTCCGGGTGCTCCGGTTTCCTCAAACTCTCCAAAGACACGCAGGTTTGTAGGTTAATTGGCTTCAGTAAAAATTGTAAATTGTACAGACCCCTAGTGCGACCACACCTGGAGTATTGTGTACAGTTTTGGACCCCTAACTTGAGGAAGGACATTCTTGCTATTGAGGGAGTGCAGCGTAGGTATACAAGGTTAATTCCCGGGATGGCAGGACTGTCATATGCTGAGAGAATGGAGCAGCTGGGCTTGTACACTCTGGAGTTTAGAAGGAAGAGAGGATATCTCATTCATATAAGATTGTTAAGGGTTTGGACACGCCAGAGGCAGGAAACATGTTCCTGATGTTGGGGGAGTCCAGAACAAGGGGCCACAATTTAAGAATAAGGAGTAAGCCATTTAGAACGGAGACGAGGAAACACTTTTTCTCACAGAGAGTGGTGAGTCTGTGGAATTCTCTGCCTCAGAGGGCGGTGGAGGCAGGTTCTCTGGATGCTTTCAAGAGAGAGCTAGATAGGGCTCTTAAAAATAGGGGATATGGGGAGAAGGCAGGAACGGGGTACTGATTGGGGATGATCAGCCATTATCACATTGAATGGCGGTGCTGGCTTGAGGGGCCGAATGGCCTACTCCTGCACCTATTGTCTATTGTCTATTGTCTATTGTCCCCAGAGTGTGTAGGGTAGTGCGGGTGTACGGTGCAATTGCTGGTCGGCACGGACTCGGTGGGCCGAAGGGCCTGTTTCCACGCTGTATCTGACTGGTCTTTCTTTACATTTGCGCAGTTGACACCACTTCACATTACGGGAGGTTGCAATACGGCCTGTCTTCCAGCAACATAACCACCCCAAAGCCACCTGCATGTCTAAAAATAAATTAGCTAATAATATATTGACAGGAAGCTATCCCTCTGATAGTGGTCATGTTCTTATCATCTATAAAAAAAGTCAGTGTAATCCTACTACCCAGGCTTTGGTTGGTATGAACGGCTGTCAATGGCACATCTGTTATGTATTAAATACATTCGCTTGCAATTCCAAACATGCATTTTGTTGTGAAATCTTGGTTTTAAAAATTATTGCTGATTAAAAAACGTATTGTAACGTTCTGCAGCTTGCGACAATCCCTTTGATCATCCATTGCCACGGGCTCCTGAAGCAATTAATTGCTTTAATTTAAGCCTTAATTGTTTCTGTTATGTAAATATTGAGTTTTGATTTCTTTGTGTGGGAGTATCTCAGAAACTACAAGCCTCTGGTATCATTCTTCACGCAGCCAGGGAGACTGAAAGAGAAATTGTGAATGAGAAATGTCCCGATCGGTTAGAGCAGAACACTTGTGGGAAATGATGGCATCGAGGACAATCTAATAGTGAATGTGAGACGTATGTAATAACAGAACATAGAGCATAGAAGAGTACAGCACAGGAACAGGCCCTTCGGCCCACAATGACTGTGCTCAACTTGATGCCAAGATAACCTAAGCTGGAGTTCAGGATTGAACCCGGGTCTCTAGGTTGGCACGGTGGCACAACGGTAGAGTTGCTGCCCTCCAGCGCCAGAGACCCAGGTTCAATCCTAACTACGGGTGCTGTCTGTGTGGAGTTTGTACGTTCTCCCTGTGACCGCATCAGCTTCCTTCCACAATCCAAAGACATTCAGGTTTGTAGCTTAATTGGCTTTGGTAAGTCGTAAAATTGTCCCTGGTGTGTGTGTGTAGGCTAGTGAACAGGGTGAACGCTGATCGGAGGGAATCGGTGAGCTGAAGAGCCTGTTTCCGCGCTGTTTAGCTAAAGTCTAAAATCTAAACATACTCATGTGCCTACTTAAAACCTTCTTAAATGCCACTATCTTCCTCCACCACCATCGAGCTATTGATTAGAATACAATCAAATCTAATCAATTGTATTAGATCTTTAATATAAGAAAGGAATTGCAGATGCTGTAATCTTGTGTAGAACACAGAGTGCTGGAGTATCAACAGGTCAGGCAGCACATTTGGAGGACATGGTTAGGTGATGCTTCAGGTCAAGACCATACTTCTCTTTGAAGAAGAGTCTCGGCCTGAAACGTCACCTATCCATGTCCTCCAGAGATGGTGCCTGACCTGCTGAGTTACTCCAGCACTCTGTGTCCTTGTCCTCCAGAGATGTTGCCTGACCTGCTGAGTTAATCCAGCACTCTGTGTCCTTGTCCTCCAGAGATGTTGCCTGACCCGCTGAGTTACTCCAGCACTCTGTGTCCTTGTCCTCCAGAGATGTTGCCTGACCCGCTGAGTTACTCCAGCACTCTGTGTCCTTGTCCTCCAGAGATGTTGCCTGGCCCGCTGAGTTACTCCAGAGCATTGTGTTCTATTACGATCAATGCAAGATGTTAGACGGGAATTTGTGACATTATAATTATCCATTGTCGGTTTCTCAGGTCACCAGGGAGAGTTTAATTTAGGTGTGGGATCTCACAAAAACAACCTTCAGGGACTACATCAACTGCCAGGCGCCATAAATGGCAGGGCAGGAAAAGCTGCCTCAACATCTCAGAGCCCAAGGATAGTACTGGACAGACAAAGGGGCCTCACCCGGTACTGTTTCAAACAGCTGACACTTCCTCTGCTGCACAACAGCAAACTGTGCCTCAAATAAAACATGAACCCACTGTTGCTCCCCTGGTGTGTCACAGTTATAGAGTCACACAGTGTGGAAACAGGCCCTTCAGCCCAACTTGCCCACATCGGCCAAAATGCCCCATCTATACTAGTCCCATCTGTCTGCGTTTGGCCCATATCCCTCTAAACCTGTCCTATCCATGTACCTGTCTAAATGCTGTGATAGTACCTGCCTCAACTAACTCTTCTGGCAGCTTGTTCCATACACCCACCATCCCTTGTGTGAAAAAGTCACCCCTCAGATTCCTATTAAATTTTCCCCCCTTCACGTTAAACCTATGTCCTCTGGTCCTTGATTCCCCTACTCGGGGCACGAGACTCTGTGCATGTACCCGATATATTCCTCGCATGTATTTATGCATCTCATGTTGTTGGACACCAGCCTCCAAGAGACGGAGCGTGTGGATTGGAGCGTCACAGAGCGGTGGAGGACACCGACAATATTGCCAACATCGTCGGGCCAAGCCAACCAAGCCAGCAATGACCTAGTGCCGCTGCCAGGACAACGGGCCTCCATGTGAACTTGAGGGGTACATGATGGCTCCAGAAACATGGCGACTCTTGTGTACCGCCTCAGTGTTCTAACACTTGTGTACTTAAGTATGATTGTGCCTGTGTGGAGTAAGATTTTTACAAAACTATATGCAAGTAAGGAATTGCGCTGTAACTAAGTAGGGCGGCACAGTAGCGCAGCGGTAGAGTTGCCACCTTAGAGACCCGGGTTCGATCCTGGCTACAGGTGCTGTTTGTACGGAGTTTGCACGTTCTCCCCATGACCTGCGTGGGTTTTCTTCAGGTGCTCCGGTTCCCCCCCACAGTCCAAAGATGTACAGGTTCGTAGGTTAATTGGCTTTAGTAAAATTGTAAAGTCTCCCTAATGTGTAGGCTAGTGTTAGTGTACGGGGTGATTGCTGGTCGGCACAGGCTTGGTGTAGGTATGTTGCAAAGCCTACCTGAAGCGTCGTTGAAGATCTGCTGCTGAGGGTGTGCGCGATTTTGGCGCCGTTTAGAGGGGGCGGGTTTAAAACGCGATTTTCTCTAAGCTGTTCCAATCGAAAATGTTCAGCCTAGTTAATTATTAACGAAAAATCGCTGGAAGACCCCGTCGCAAAAGCTATTATTAGGTTTAAAGGCCTTGAATAATAGTTATAGTAGTTTAAAAATCAATCTCTAAACCCGCGACCGCCAGCAACCGCAGGGTCTCATAAAGCAAATAGCAGAAGTTAGGTTGTATATTTTTACATTAAAAAGGGCTTCTAAAGATCCCTTTATACTAAGTTTAATATTGCGAGTAGCTCAATTTGGGCCCATTATATCCCGCAGTATTTTTCTGGGCATTTGGGGCACAAATCTACCGCAATGTGAACGTTCTAAACCAGCGCAGTGACCCACTGGAAAGCTGATTTAAATGGGCATTTATTTACAGCAATTAAACACTAAATTCCTTCCATTTGGCCTATAAATTAATGTAAATGAGATTTAAAAATCATGTTTTATTGTGAATTATTTGTGAATATTATTTGGACATTTAGGCTATTTAAAAATGTTAATCATTTATTAAGAAATGGATAGATGTTTAGATCTAGTAATTGAAGTCTGAAATTAGCTACAATTAGGTAACTAACTAATTATATGCTTTAATTTCAGGTCATCCAAGTAAGATTATTTTATATTTGTTTCAGAATGCTTCAATCTATGATAACTGAAAATTTCATTCAGTTCTCTTAATTTTTAAGAAAGTTATGGGCTTTTGACTGTTCACGATCACAGCTTTTTTGTTATGTCCATAGAAAATCAATAGGGAACAAGATGCTAATTTCCCAGTATGAAAATGGCCATAACTTTTTAAATACTTGAGATATGAAAGTGAATTAGGTGTCAAATTAAACTTATTTTTATGCTTTATCTGATGGGATAAATTACAGACTTGATTTTTAAAATCTCAAAATTTTGTAACATTGCTACTTGGTGGGCTGAAGGGCCTGTTTCCATGCTGCAACCCTGGAGTATAAAGTAAAGTACGTGTGAAAATGAAGTATCATTGAACCCTGGAACAATTGAACCACTGATAATAGTTTGCCCTTTTGTTTAGGACATTGATATTGGGACAGAAGCACAGGCCAACAGCAGGGAAAGATTCAAGGGGTATAATGACTATGTAGTTGTGACACGGAGCTGGCCATGCTGGAGTTGAAAACACGAGTTTAATCCCATCATTTGCAGCGAAATAAAAGCTGGTATTTGTGAAGGTGATCATGTATCTACAAGATTATTGTGAAGAAATGGACATGGACAAATGGGCCAAGGCAGGAACGTCAGTGACCCCAGGCCAGTGATAGACTGAGACTATGTTGGGATATGGTGAACCAGGCCTGAAGATAACATGTGATCAATATTCAACTAATACCACTTCCTGCCTGTGGACTACAAGGAAACAAACATGCGTCACTTGATACCATCATTAAAGAATTTTTTTTAAAATCGAATTGAGTCCAAAATGCTGTAACTTCAACGGGGCAGTGGTGATAATCTGCAAGAGTTTACAAAGGAATTTTGTGCGTATATGTGTGCGTGTGTGTGTGTGTGTGTGTGTGTGCGTGTGTGTATGTGTGGTTGTGTATGTGTGTGTGTGTGGGTGTGTATGTGCGTGTGTGTGTGGATGTGTATGTGTGTGTGTGTGTGTGTGTATGTGTGTGGGTGTGTATGTGTTTGTGTGTGTGTGTGTGTGGGTGTGTATGTGCGTGTGGTTATGTATGTGTGGGTGTGTGTATGTGTGGGTGTGTATGTGCGTGTGTGTGTGTATGTGCTTGTGTGTGGGTGTGTGTGTGGGTGTGTACGTGCTTGTGCGTGCGTGTGTGTGTGGGTGTGTGTATGTGTGTATGTATATGTGTGCATGTGAGTTAGTGTGGGTGTGTCTGGGGGCGTGAGTGTGTGCGAATGTGTGTGTTGTGTGTGTGTGTGTGTGTGTTGTGTGTGTGTGTGTGTGTGTATGCGTGTGTGTTAGTGTGTGTGTTGTGTGTGTGAGCGCGCGTGTGTGAATGCGTGTGTGTTAGTGTATGTGTTGTGTGTGTGTGTGTGTGTGTGTATGCGTGTGTGTTAGTGTATGTGTTGTGTGTGTGTGTGCGCGTGCGTGTGTGCATGTGTATATCTATGGATCTGAGTGCTATTTGCCATGAGAGTTCCCCACACAAACAGCAGACTGGTTACATAAAGCTACTTCACGTCATTGTAAGCTGTTCTTGGAGGAGAAAGATGATGTTCCTTTAACACAAGACAATATTAGACCAGTTTGACATCAGAAGTCACTTTGAAATATAAACAAAGCGTGTCTTGTCTCGATGTCACAATGACTTCCAGCTCTGTGGCAGAGTGATTGAACGTGACCGCTACTGAAGACATAATCTAGATCACCTCCGCTCTGCTTAAAACTGACTGTGAACAAGACAGACATTTACAGAGATGAGAAATATCACCAGGCATTCTCACTGATTTCTGTACAGAACTGTTTTCAATGTTTGTGTAGCAGTCTGGGGGATGCCGTAGAAAGTGTCAGCGTGCACTGCACATCACAATCTCACGGTTTTTCCATCCTTTATGTGAAGGTGCTGATGAAGAGAGGATAAACCAACATGACTCAGAATGAGTCACAGTGAAAGTACTGGTAATCTGCATCAATAAGGCTCTTTGAAAGGTGAGTGTGGGGAGAAAGTTCTGTGCATAGGTCAGTTAAAGATAACTGCAATGTTTCTGCTTATTATTGATTTCTTCCTTCATATCATCTCTGATTTGATCGTCATACATCACCTACAATGAACCATTTTAAATATTCAGCATAAAACAAAGGGCTGGAGGAACTCAGTGGGCCAGGCAGCATCTGAGGAGGGAATGGACTGATGGCGTTTCGGGTCAGGAACCTTCTTCAGACTGAGTCTTCAGACATAGGAACCTTCTTCAGACTGAGTCTTCGGACCCGAAACTTCTTCTGTCCATTCCTTCCACGGATGCTGCCTGACCCGTTGAGTTTTTCCAGTTTTTTTGATTTTTGCTTAAGATTCAGCACCGGCAGTATTTTATCTATACAATAAAATAGTAAGATTAAACGAGAACTTACCAGTTTGAAGTTTGATCTGTATTTTATGAGGAGTTACGATGAGGGATTACGTGAAGAACCCGTTCAGCACGCATGCGCGGCATACTTCAAAGCAGCGGTGTGGAATCACAGATAGACACAGTTATTGAAGTAAACATAGTAAAGATAAGGAGACATCAGTTTATGAATTTGACCCATATTATTGAGGGTGGGAGCGGAGGCCACACTCATCGTAACTCCTCATAAAATACAGATCAAACTTCAAACTGGTAAGTTCTCGTTTAATCTTACTATTTTACTTCGGAGTCACGTGAGTGATTCCGTGAAGATTTCAAAGCTCTGTGATTTCAAACCGTGTAACAGTTATTACTACATCACTGCCGAAGTCTTTGAGGGAGGAAGTGTGTTATCGTAATCAACCAATGAATCTGTTTGTAGAAAAACACAATGGTATTTTTTAACAATAACAACAAAGAAATTAAATTGCTCCCCTGGGCTTAAATTAAATATTTGCAGTCTGGAAAATCTTTCCTGCAAATAAAACAGGTTTTGCCAACGGCTTATTATAAAATTTCTGAACGGTCTTTTCCCCCCACCATCCTGCTGTAGCCAGGATGTGGTTTATAGGCACGTCCATTCTTTTAGCCGTCGACGTGGATGCTGCCCTGGTGGAATGAACTTTGTACATGTTAGTTTTTATCCCAGCAGCTTTTAGCACCTGCTTGAGCCATCCCGAAATGGCTCGTCATCCGACCATAAGGTTTTTTATGACTGACCCACAAGGCTTTTCATCTCTCTCGAATATATTTTGGTTGTGTCTATGTAGGATAATAGGGTCATGGCACATAACCGTGTTTCTGGCGGGTAAGCCTGGAATTCCACGACTGGATTAGATCTGGTCTGGAGCTGTGAGCATGGTGTCCAGTCGCAATAGGTGTAGTGACTGGACCCTCTGTGCAGATACAAGTGCCATCAACATGAGTGTTTTGAGCATAGATGGTTTCAGGTTGAGGGATCTGGCTGGTGGGCATCCCCTGAGGTATGTCAGGACCACACTGACATCCCATATATGGGTGTACCTTGGTCTAGGGGTTTAGAGTTGTAAATACCCTTCATTAGTTTGACCACCAGCTGGTGGGACCCCATGGCCTGTTGTCCTGGAGCTGGTTTTGAAATAGACAGGCAGGGCAATTCTAGCTGTGTTGATGGCTCTGTAGCTGAAGTCCTTCATCGTGGTGAAGGTTCACCAGGAATTCCAGTACGTTGGTAACTGTAGCCGTGCATGCGTGCTGAACGGGTTCTTCACGGAATCACTCACGTGACTCCGAAGTAAAATTAGCCTGACATTTTAGTGTTAGTTCCACTTTTAAATATTTACTGTTTCGCCTCCATCCAAACATTCTCCAGTAAATGCTTGATCAAGCATTAATCCAAAGTTAGTGTTGTTCTACAGTGGCTGTTCATTAAAGGAATGTTTTTAACCTTTCCTCCACATCTGTTAAGGACCAGCAATGTTAGATTACTAGCTGAGATCTTGCATTAATTAAATTGCCTAGTATTTTAGCCTGAAGACACAAGGAACTGAAAATGCCGTGATCTAGAGAAAAATACAAAGTGCTGGAGGAACTCCGGCAGCATCTGTGGAGGGAATGGACCGGTGATGTATCAGGTCGGAAGAAAGGTCCCCACCGAAATGTCGCCTTTCCGTTGTTCTGAATGTTCTTTCCGCTGACTGGGTAGCACGCAACAAAAGCTTTTCATCCCACCTCGTTGCACGTGACAATAAACTAAACTCAAACCTGTCCATTTCCCTCCACAGATGCTGTCTGACCCGCTGCGGTCCTCCAGACGTTTGCGTTTTCACGTGTTCTCAGAAAAAAAAGCTTGCTCACCCTAAGTGGACTATCAGTGCGTAAAGATGTCTGACGGTGTGGTGGTCCAAGCGTGGAAGCCATTGAGCATTTTCTTTTTTTTCTTTTTTCTTTTTTAAAAAATATTTTATTTTTCTTTTTATTTATTTATTTTTTATTTATTTATTTATTAGAAGTAGACATATTATAAAATGTAGTTACATATTATAGTAAAAAAACTTTTCATATACATCAGTCATACATTATTAAAATTTTCCATTATCAATTACTTCTGCTTCTAGTGTTTTTATTTTTTATAGAAAGAGGGGAAAAGAAAGGGTAGAAAGTTACAAATAAAAAAGAAAGCAAAAAAAAACACAACAGAAAAACAAGGGAGGTGGAATGGGTTACCTGTAATACATCAATGGAGATAGGTTCGTAGGTTATAAAGTATAGTTTTTCATCTATTCCTGAGTTCAAGTTTCAGCTGGGTCCTCGTGCTGTGCCAATCTATCCCTTCAGATAGTTAATGAATGGAGCCCAAATTTTATGGAAAAGATCTTGTTTGTCCATTAAGACAAGTAAAATATTTTATTTTATTAGAAGTAAGTACAATCATATGGCACCAAAGTGCCTAATATATATTTTCATAATACATTTTATGTACCATTGAGCATTTTCTACAAGATGTGGACAGCCAGGGGTGGACCTTTTCCACTATCTACCACCTGGTGGGACAGGAATGCTGCTTGGTGCCTCACAAGGAAAAGTTTGCCTCCTGTCCACCCAACAAACTGGCTTATCCAGGTTTTCTGGAGAAGACTTGGGCAACACCATGTGAGGATGAATGACTATCCAGGCCTTTGGAGAAGCCATATTGTTGACTCCATTAACCTTGGAGTTGGCAGCTGACTGGATTTCTAAATTCTAACTTCTGCACCAAAAGAATAGTATTTTTATTTGTGCATTTCAAATCCCTCATCATTTTAAACAGTTCTTTCCCTAACTATGTAAACTTCACACAACACAAGGGAAGTTTGTGCAATGTAACCATATAACCATATAACAATTACAGCACGGAAACAGGCCATCTTGGCCCTTCTAGTCCGTGCCGAACACTTACTCTCACCTAGTCCCATCTACCTGCACTCAGACCATAACCCTCCGTATACCTATCCAATTTATTTTTAAATGATAAAATCGAACCTGCCTCCACCACAACTGCTGGAAGCTCATTCCACACAGCTACCACTCTCTGAGTAAAGAAGTTCCCCCTCATGTTACCCCTAAACTTTTGTCCCTTAATTCTCAAATCATGTCCTCTTGTTTGAATCTTCCCTACTCTCAATGGAAAAAGCTTATCCACTTCAACTGTCTATCCCTCTCATAATTTTAAAGACCTCTATCAAGTCCCCCCTTAACCTTCTGCCAGTATGCATGTTTTAATCCCTCCCTTTGCTCTCAGAGACTGAATATGCCAAATCGATCTAAAAAATATCCAGACAAGTCACAAAGGTGACTTTCTTCCTGGGTCTTGACCCGAAACGCCACCCATTCCTTTTCTACAAAGATGCTGCCCGTCCCCCGAAGTTACTCCAGCATTTTGTGTCTATCTTTGGTTTAAACCAGCATCTGCAGTTCCTTCCTACACATTTCCTCATAATGTTGTTCAGTGTACTGACCGTCCATCGCTGAGAGGGACAGCAGTGAAGACAATGCATTACCTGGAGTAGGTGAAGCCAGGCATTTAATGAGTCACGTAACCCCACAAGAGTTGTGAGTTGCGTCCCTCCCCTCTTTGTTGAGGATGCGATTCAGGCTGTTTGATCCATTTCCACTAATTTTGTAAAACTCTCGTGCCGCAGTTGAGAGCTAATGGATTTCACTGAGTTCACTTCAGACATTAATATCAAATGCAAAGACCCACCATTGTTAAACACAAAGAGTGCACCTCACATGGCCCTTGCTGCATTTAACTTTTCATACCGACTCTTCTGTTAAGAATATTACTCTAGAGAATCGGTTCAGAGAATCAGCCATGGATCAGATATTGAACCCCAGGAGCATTGCTCAAAATACACCCTGTAGCTAAAATAAAATGTTTATTTCACTGATGTGTTTTGCTGTGTGAGGATCAAACGTCCTGAGAAACATGTCAATGTATCTCTTCTGTTTCTTTTGCCATCCATTTTATGTTTTTGAGCGTTATATATCCAATTTCCAGATAATATGGGCCATTCTACTTAATCTTACTTACTATCCCAAGTATCTAACAAACCTTTGTCACATCCCAACTGAACAAAATGCATTTTTCACTGGATAATGGGACAATATCTACATTCCATATGTGGTTTGACCAAGGCCATATAACTACTAACTACACCAAGCTTTAGTTTAGTTTAGTGATACAGCGCGGAAACAGGCCCTTTGGCCCAGTGATCCCCGCACACTAACATCATCCTTCACACACTAGGGATAATTTACATTTATACCAACCTAATTAACCTACAAACCTGTACGTCTTTGCAGCGTGTGAGGAAAGCAAAGATCTTGGAGAAAGCCCACGTAGGTCACGGGGAGAACGTACAAACTCTGTGCAGACAGCACCCGTAGTCAGGATCGAACCCGGCTCTCTGGTGCTGTCAGGCAGCAACTCTACGCTGTGCCACCGTGCCACCCTTTCTTCATATAGATTGCTGCAATTCCCCTGACAAAAAAAACATGTCTTGATAAAATGTTGCCAATTCCTTGCCTCCACAGATGCTGCCTCACCCACTGAGTTTCTCCAGCATTTTTTGTCCACCTTCGATTTTTCCAGCTTCTGCAGTTCTTTCTTAAACATGTCGTGATAGTTGATAACTTTCTTTGTGTTCTGAGACCTGCCACCAAATTCCAATAAATCAAGATATTTCAAAATGTAATTCTCTTTCCCATATTTGGCATCCTCCCAACCACACACCACTCATCCTTAAAGATATTTCAAAGGCTCCTTTAGATCAAATCTTTGGCAAAGCGAATACTGAGTTAGTAGCTGTGGCTTACATTCGAGCGGTATGAACATCGACCTCCAATTTCAGGTAGTCCTTGATTTCTCCCTCCTTCCCCTCCCCTTCCCAGCTCTCCCACCAGTGGCGGACTGGGTCTGGTTGCCAGGAGACAAAGGGGGCCCACTTGATATAGGGGGCCCACTTCATCAGGGGCCCACTTGATATAGGGGGCCCACTTCATCAGGGGCCCACTTGCCATCGGGCAAGCTGACACCCTGGCCAGTCCGCCACTGTCTGTCACAGCCTACTGTCTCTACCTCTTCCCTTCTTCTTCCCGCCCCACCCTCTCACCCCTCCTCCCCCACCTCCACATCAGTCTGAAGAAGGGTCTCGACCCGAAACGTCACCTATTCCTTCGCTCCATGGATGCTGCTTCACCTGCTGAGTTTTTCCAGCATTTTTGTCTACCGTAGGTATGTGACTGGACTATTGTCGAGTAGCCACACTGGGTTATACACCAGTGCAAGGAAGATTCATCGTTCTTTATTTCTCTACGCCTTCGCCGGCGACATATCAGTGTCGCCAAAAGATTTTGAACATTTCAAAAACGAGGGGCGACATAAAACAAAATGGTTGCGACACTTGAGAAAGCACCGCGCGTCGTCACGCCGAGAATTTTTCGGTGACCTGAATCGTCAGTCAATGATGCCGGCAGTCGCTGAAAAAAATCGCTAAGTGGGACAGGCCCTTGAGCCTCTCCATGCCGCAGCAAAAAGAAAATTGGTGAAGCAGCCTTTTTCAATGAGGCCCCCAGGCTGTGGAATACCTGACCAAGGGCTATGAGAGACGCCCACTCAGTTGACATTTTTAAACGGCAGCTAAAGACTTATCCTTTGATTCAAGCTTTTAGCTGACTTCACTTCCTTTGTCCTTTTACACTCTAAATGATATATTTTATATTTTTATGCAAATCTGTGCTTTTTAATTGCCTATGTTCTTACTGTTTTAAATTGTATTTTTGTTTAGACCTGTGTCTATGTGGAAAGCACTTTGGGTTGCTTTCAATTGTATGAAAAATGCTTTACAGATAAAGTTATTAAGTTATTCAAAGACATAAACTATCTGCGGCGTAGGAAGGATTCAAGATGCTTTCTTGCCAATGGCGGTGGAAAATCAATGTGTCGGAGTCTGTGACTACCTTAGCGGGCTGGGCCACACTCTACACGTGCCCATTGGAAACCCTGCTCTAATTGTGACGATGCAATACTTTCTGACTGTCATTGTTTTTAACGTGTGTAGGAAGGAACTGCAGGCGCTGGTTTAAACCGAAGATAGACACAAACTGGAGTAACTCAGCTGGGACAGACAGGATTGTACATTAATTGGCTTGGTGTATGGTGAATAGTCCCTAGTGTTGGACAGTGTTAATGTGCGGGGATCGCTGGTCGGAGCGGACTCAGTGGGCCGAAGGTCCAGTTTCCGCGATGTACCTCAGTCCGAAGAAGGTAGACAAAAATGCTGGAGAAACTCAGCGGGTGAGCCAGCATCTATGGAGCGAAGGAAATAGGTGACGAGACCCTTTTTCAGACTGAAGAAGGGTCTCGACCCGAAACGTCACCTATTCCTTCATTCCATAGATGCTGCCTCGCCTGCTGAGTTTCTCCAGCATTTTGTGTCTATCATTAATGATACAAATACAACCCAGTGAATTAACGATGAAAGGCACACACCATACCGTACCATTCTTGGCTCTTTCAGTCCTTGCACTCTCTCTCACGATTATCCACTCCCGTATGTTTCCTCAGGCATTCCCATAATAAAGAAGCATCCTTCAACAATGACTTATGTGCTTGGCAACTTCCAATGATATTCGTATCTTTTTGTTGGCACATCTGAATGAATCGGGCAAAGTCATATTTACGCTTTGTTCCTAACATTGTCTGAAAAGAAGTCTAGACTTAGGAGAAGCAGAGGCTTTCATTCCTCGGACATTAGTGAACTTGTCAGATTTCCAAGGGCATTTATGTCATATTCATGAGTATTGTGTGGGACACAAAAAAGATCGATTTATGGAACTTTGTTCCACAACTTTGCCAAGTAGAGTTTGATCCTAAAACCACAACCCCAAAGCAACAGAGCATTAAGTATAAAAAAGGGCTACGACCTGAAACGTGACCTGTTCCTTTCCTTCTGAAATGCTTTGATTTATCATTTTGCATACCTGTCATTCCCTAGTTCCTTGTACATTTTATAGTTTCTCTCCCCTGACTCTCAGTCTCAAGAAGGGTCTTGACCTGAAACGTCAGCTGTACCTTTTCCCCAGAGATGCTGCCTGGCCCACTGAGTTACTCCAGCACTTTGCATCTATGTTTGAAGAATAGATCGGGTGGATGCACAGAGTCTCTTTCTTGCCCAGAGCAGAATCAAGGACCAGAGGACATAGGCTTATAGTGAAGGGGAAAAGATTTTGATAGGAATAGTTGAGGCCAGTTAATTGGCTATATTTAAGAGGGAGTTAGATGTGGCCCTTGCGGCTAAAGGGATCAGGGGGATGGAGAGAAGGCAGGTACGGGATACTGAGTTGGATGATCAGCCATGATCATATTGAATGGCGGTACAGGCTCGAAGGGCTGAATGGCCTACTCCTGCACCTATTTTCTATGTTTCTATGGATCTGAGGGGTGACTTTTTCACACTAAGGGTGGTGGATTTATGGAACGAGCTGCCAGAGGAGGTAGTTGAGGCTGGGACTATCCCAACGTTTAAGAAACAGTTTGACAGGTACATGGATAGGACAGGTTTGGAAGGATATGGGCCAAATGCGGGCAGGTTGGACTAGTGTAGCTGGGACATGTTGGCTGGTGTGGGCAAGTTGGGTCGATGGGCCTTGTTTTCACACTGTATCACACTATTAGGTTTCTGTAACTTGTTGGGGTACTCATTGCATTTTTGGGAGGTTTACAGACCCAATAACATTTGGAATAGAGGGATGCTTCACGAAGTGACGGCATGTATGGCCAGACTTTAACCTTAATTAAAGAGTTTGGGCCAAAGATGTTTGCAAACTGAGAATACTTTGCTGGAGTTTCACTTCAGTCGAAGCAGAACTGTGTGTTACACATCTCTGATTTATTCCCAGGGGATGGAGAAACACATATTGACAGATTAAAATTGTTAGCTCATGTTGTCTTAATGTTACATTAATGTCTGCAATGTGCCTTCGATGTGTGCCTG